>NC_082691.1:85478116-86097458 GCF_949987515.2 Delphinus delphis
TAAATGTGTAATCGATTCTGGTCACCCACAAAGCTTGGGACTCAAGCTCCTTCCTATCATGCCAAAGGAGGGGCTGGTGCTTCCCCAACAGTAAAGGTGGACATGGAGATTTCTACTACTAGCATGCCATGTCATACATCTGGCAAGGTTTGGATCCCAGCCCTTGATTATGCCAGGGAAGGGGTGCTTCCCTCAAAATTTATGTTAAGCCATCAAAATACGTTCTAGGTTATCCAATTTGTTGGCATATAATTATACACAGTAGTTTAAAAATCTCAAAACCCAAGGGTCATAATCCCTTTCTCAGGGTGAGAAAAATGGTCCTGATAGACCTCTGTACACTGTCCTAGGATGAAAAGGCAATGTGGAGCCCAGTGCAACTAGTACTGCACCAGTCTATGTGTTTCGCCCAATGAATGTTACTCCAGTAGGTTAGGTATGAGTTTTGCTTGGATATTTGTACTTATTTGCATAAAAATTGTTATAGCAAGGTGGGCGTCAAGCCAGGTTTCTACTGTAGCTTTCTGGAAGTGGATCAAAGAATGAGAGGTCATTTGGCAGCATGACCAAAGGAGACTCATTTTGGCAGCATGGCCAGTCATTGCGATGGTTGGTCTCACTAGCTGCCTGTGGAAAAATATCCCTAAAGTCCCAATGAATGAAAAATCTCGGGGATAAGATTGCCCAGGTTAGAATTTCTTGGTTTTTATTAATGTTCTTGGTGGGAGTGTCCCAGGAAGAGGCAAACTCAACTGAGGGGAAAGCTAAACAATCCATGATAAAATTATATACACACACAGAGAGAAGAGAAATAAGGATACAAAACAAGAACTGAGAAACACTACTGCAAATGAATAAGAGAGGAGGATTTGTTCTACCATATATCTACACTATTATAAAGCTGTGATGATAAGGCAATGTTTTGCTGGTACAGGGAGAGAAATATAGAGTAGTGGAGAACAGGAGCCCAGAAACAGACCAATGCATATAAGGATGCCTGTTTCATGGCAAAGCTGATATTGCATAGCAAAGGGTATAGACAGGTATTTCAACAAATGGCGCTGGGACTACTGCATATCCATATGGGAAAAAAAGACTGCTACCTTATACCATATCCAAAAAACAATTCCAGGTAGATTATAGACCTAAAACATGAAAGTTAAAACTATAACACTTGTAGAAAATAGTACAGAAAATACATTTGAAAACTTGGGGTAGAAAACATTTCTTGATCAAGACACCAAAAATATTATTCTGAAAGTAAAAGAATGACATTACCTTTAAGAACGTTCTGTTCATTAAGATATCAAGAAAGGGAACAGACAAACTTGAGTGGGAAAAGCTATTTGCAACTTATACAATCAACAAAGGACTCACATCTAGAATACAGAAGAACTAGAAATCAATAAGGATAAAACAGATAACCCCCCAAAAAAAAAGGGCAAAACTCCAATAGGTATTTAAATATAAAAGAATATCCAAATGGCTCATAAATATAGAAAAAGGTTCTCAAACTCATTAGTAATTAGAAAATTACAAATTAAAACCACAATGATTTGACAATGATGCCAAGATAATTCAAGGGAAAAGGACCAGTCTCTCAACAAACGGTGCTGAGACAACTGCAAACTCATATTGCTACTGCATATCCACATGCAAAAGAATGAAAATGGACCCCTGCTTCACACCATATACAAAAATATCTCAAAATGGACCAAAGACCAAAATGTAAAAAATAAAACTCTTAGAAGAAGGAAGCATAGGTGTAAATCTTCGTGACCGTGGGTTAGATAATGGTTTCCTAGGTATAATAACAAAGGCACAAGCAACCAAAGAAAGAAAGACAAATTAGACTTCATCAAAATTTAAAACTTCTGTACTTCAAAGGACACTATCAAGAAAGTGAAAAGGAAGGCCACAGAATGGGAGGAAATACTTGAAAATTATATACCTAATAAAGGTCTAGTATCCAAAATATATTTAACAACTATTTCAAACAACAATAAAAGACAAATAATCCCATTTTTTTTAAACGAGCAAAGGATTTTAAAAAGATATACAAATGCCCAATAAGCATATGAAAAGATGCTGAAACTTGTTAGGGAACTAAAACTTTTCTTGCTGTCAGACCAAGAACTTACCTGTATAATTTTTTTTTCAATAAAACTTTTCCAGTGGGGGGAAAAAAAATCCCCCATTGATATACCTCTTCACACCTACTATGGTGTGTATAATAAAAAAAGACAGACAATAGTGAGTGTTGGTGAGGATGTGGAGAAATCAGAACTTCACACACTGCTGGCAAGAATGTAAAATGGTTACAACCACTTTGTCAAACAGTTTGGCACTCCTCGAAAAGTTAAACATAGTTACATAATGACCTGGGGATTCTACTCACAGGTAAATGTCCATGAGAACTGAAAACATGTCCATGTAAAAAATTACGCATGACTGCCAATAGCAGCAGTCTATTGCAGTCTATGAATTATTATTCATAATAGCCAAAGAGTGGGAACAACCCAAATGTCCATCAACAGACAAATGAATAAATAAAATATGGTATAGCCACCCAGTGGAATATTATTCACCCATAAAAAATGAGGTACTGATACTTCTACAATATAGATGAACCCTGAAAAGATTATTGTAAGTGAAACCAAAAACTAAAGACCACATATTGTATGATTCCACTTATATGAAATGTCCAGAACAGGCAAATACATAGAGACAGGAAGCAGATTAATGTTTTCCAGGGGTTGAGGGGAGGATAGAATAGGGAGTAGGACTGTTAATGGGTTGGGGTTTTCTTTTTAGGGTGGTAAAAATGTTCTGGAGTTAGTAGTAGTGGTTATACAACTTTGTGAATATACTAAGGACCACTGAATTTTACACTTTACAAAGGTGAATTTTATGATATGCGAGTTATAGCTCAATAAAAAATATATAATATACCCCTTAGATTAGTAAAATTTTTAAAGTTTGACAATATCAAGCCTCAAGAAATCCCACACTGCTGGCTGGAGTGTAAATTGGTACAATCACTTTGAAAAAAAGTCTAACGTTACCTAGTAAAGAGATGTATACCCAATGATCTAGCAATTCTATTCCTAGATATGTACCCTATAGAAATGCATGCTTACATACAAAGACACAAAGCTATGGTAATGAGGCAGTGTGGTATGAGGTACAGGGATACTGTTTATAGCCATTTCATTATTAATAAGTGCTCCAAACAGAAAATAATCCAAATGCCCATTAATAGAAGAATGAATATAAATAAACTAGGAAGTATTCAATCAAGGAAATATAAAATATAATTAAAATGAACTAGAGCTACACCAAAAGCAAGGGTGACTCTTACACCAGAATACTGAGTGGAAAAAAAAAAAAAAAAGACCCAAAATACTGCATGATTCTATAGACAGAATGTTCAAAACAAGGCAAAACTAAACTTTACTGTTTAGGGATACATGCACAGGGGGGTAAAAATCTAAATAAAAGCAAAGAAATAACTACCATAAAAGTCAGAAAGTGGTTTCTACTGGGGGTAGTTATGACCAAGAAGGATACATAAAACATTTCTGAAATACCAGAAATGTACTACCACCTAATGTATATGATCATTATAAGAGTGTCTCACAGAAAGTGGACATAATGTATACAACTACAACTTTTATGCATTTTTCTATATGTACATTATGTTTCTCAATTTAAAAATTTTAAAGAATTAATATTATGTATTCTCTCTTGGACACAGGGTTATAAATCCAAGGTCAATTTTGTTATCAGTGATATACAGGTCAACTACAGTCTGAAGTTTTTATGCTTGATTGGCCATCTAAGAGAAGTGTTTAAAGTCTCCCAAGACCTTGAGATTGGGATTGACATATATATACTAATATGTATAAAATGGATAACTAATAAGAACCTGCTGTATAAAAAAATAAAATTCAAAATCCAAAAATAAATAAAGTCTCCCAAGACCTTAATTTCTTGTATTTAACATTATGCTTTACATATTTTGAAACAACACTATTAAGTATATGTAAGATCGCTCCTGTTATACCATTTTTAAGACCATTACTTTTGTCAAAATACAAAATCCCACTGTCATTTTTAATGCTTTAAACCTTGATTCCTATTGGGGCTTAGACTAATAATGCTAAACTATTTTTTTGTGTTAGTATATATCTAGCATATATTCTTGACATATTTACTTGAAATGTTTCCTCGTCATTCTGTTTGGAAGTGTCTTATGTAAAAGGCTATATAGTAGGTCTGTTATTTTGTTTACCCAATCTGAGACTCTTTTAATAAGTAATCCTTTAATAATGTAAGTAAACCCATTTACATTTATTATTATAATTGAAATATCGTTTGCTAGCCAGCCTCCAAGATGGTCCTCCCAAATCTCCACTTTTGAATATCTACATCCTTGTGTAGCCCCCTCCCACATTACACGAGGGTTGGTCTGTGTGACCAAGAGAAAGCATCAGAGGTGATGGCATGTCACTTTCAAGATTAGGTTATAAAACACTGCAGCTTCCACCTTAGGCTCTCTCCCTCAGTTCACTCTGGAGAAGCCAGCTGCCAGGCTGTGAGGACATCCAGGCAGCCTAGAGAAAGGCTCTCAAAGTGAGAAACGAAGCACCTGGTCAATAGCCAGGAAGAAACTGAGGCCTATCAACTACTGCATGAATGAAATTGGAATCTTCCAGATTCAGATGACTACAGCTCTGACAACTTGATTGCAACTTCATGAAGAACCCTGAACCAAAACCAGACGGCTAAGCTACTTCCAAATTCCTAACCACAGAAACTGTGAGATAATAAATGTCTGCTATAAGCGGCTATGTTTTGGGCTAATCTGTCACACAGCAAGAGATAACTAACACATTTACACTTAATTCTATCCAATTTATTTTCTTTTTTCTATTTATATACTTTGCCTTTATTATTTTTTCCTTACCAACCTTCAATCAACTTTTCTTTGTTCCATTTTTATTTCAACATTATTAAAGCTTTATATTCCATTTATATTCTTAGTTACTAACCCATATATATTTCTGACAAAGTTTAATATCACTAACAATATCTTCCTCCCAAACAAAAACAAACCACAAAAACTTAACATGCTTTTACTTCCATCTAACATCAATATTCATCACGGTAGGCTTCCCTGGTGGCACAGTGGCTGAGAGTCCGCCTGTCGATGCAGGGGACACGGGTTCGTGCCCCGGTCTGGGAAGATCCCACATGCCGCGGAGTGGCTGGGCCCATGAGCCATGCCCGCTGAGCCTGCACGTCCGGAGCCTGTGCTCCGCAACGGGAGAGGCCACAATAGTGAGAGGCCCGCGTACCGCAAAAACAAAAACAAACAAAAAAATACTACAGATTAGTTGTGCCAGTTAAGTCTGAAATTAATTTATACAAAACTTACAGAATGTATTTGTTTGTATGTGACTTCTTTGAGATTTATCCATGTGGTTACATTTGACAATGGTAATATGTTCATTTCCACTGTTGCATACTGTTTACTATATGAATATACCACAATTTATTTTTTTGATTCTACCAGTGATGGACCTTTGGCCTGCTTCCATTTCAGGGCTATTATGAAAAACAGTACTAAAGGTGTCCTTGGTATGTCTTTTGACACACAAACGTATGCATTTCTGTTTGGTATTTAAAAGAAGCCAATTGAAATTCTGATTGAGGGTTCAATGAATTCATGAATCAAAATAAGATGATGTGCTATCTTTACAGTATTGAATATTCTAATCTAAAAACATGACATATCCCTCCATTTATTCAAGTCTTACTTTAAATAACATTTGATAATTTTCTGTGTAGAGATGTATACAATTTTCGGTAGATTTATTCCTAATGATTTGATTTTAATTAAAATGGTACCATCTTTTCAAAATTGTATCTTATTGATCAGTTGCTGGTATGTAGAAATAAAATTGATTCTGGATATTAGCCTATCCAGTAACTTTGGTAAATTCATGTATCAATTCTAATAGGTAATATATAGATTATTTTGCACTTTCTATATACACAGTCATGTTGTCTGCAAAGACACTTTCATGTCATCTTTCAAATCTTTAGATTTTTAATTTTTTTCTTAACTTATTGCACCAAGTAGGGCCTTCCAGTAAAATGTTACTTAAAAAACAGGATTAGCAAGCATCCTTGTCTCATTCACAATCTTAAAGGGAAAGTCTTTAACTGTTCACCAATAAGTATAAAGTTTATTGTAGATTTTTTGGTACTCCTATCAGAATAATTATGTTCCCTTCTATTATTTGCTTTGAAAAGATATTTTTAATTACAAATTGCCACTGAATTTTATCAATTGCTTTTTAGCATCAAGATGTTAGGATTTATCTCCTTTATTCTTTATTTATGTTTTTTTTTGCGGTACACGGGCCTCTCACTGTTGTGGCCTCTCCCATTGCGGAGCACAGGCTCCAGACGTGCAGGCTCAGCAGCCATAGCTCACGGGCCCAGCCGCTCCGCGGCGTGTGGGATCTTCCCAGACTGGGGCACGAACCCGTGTCCCCTGCATCGGCAGGCGGACTCTCAACCACTGCGCCACCAGGGAAGCCCTCCTTTATTCTTTAGATGAGGAATATTATGTTGATTTTTGACTGTTAGGTCAACCTTACAGTTCTAGAATAAATGCATACTGGGAAATACTTGTTCATTATTTCTTCATATACCTTTTTTGCTCCATTCTCTCACATCTCCCTCTGGATTCCAATCATATATCAAGTGGTAGGCCACCTGATATTATGCCACAGTTCTCTGAAGCTCTGTTTATTTTTCCTTAATCTGTTCTCTGTTCTTCAAATTAGTTACTTTCTATAGCACTATCTTCAAATGCACTAACACTTTCACTCTCCTCAGCCATCTCTAGTTTGGTGTTAGGCTCATCCAGCAAATAATCCATTTCAGTTATTGTACTTGTAGCAGGCAAAATGGCTTCCCAAAGATGTCCATGCTTTCCTCCGTGGAACCTGTGAATATGTTACCTTAAATGGCACAGACCAATCCCTGGCTGACAGCCAGTAAGGAAATAGGGACTTACAATCTATAACCACAAAGAAATGAATTTGGCCAACAACCTTAATGAGATTGCAAGTGGATTTTTTCCCAAAGCCTCCAGTAACCAAAAGCACACTGCCAACATCTTAACTTTACCCCATGAGACCAATGTCTAACCTAAAGAACTGTGAGATCATGGATGTTGTGATTACATTTGTAGTAATTTGTTATGGCAGCAATAAAACACTAATACAGATTTTGGTACCTGGAAGTGAGGTGCTACTATAATACCTAAAATTGTGGAACTGCTTTTGGAACCAGACAATAGGCAGAGGCTGGAAGAATTCTAGTGAGCATAATGAAGAAAATCTAAAATGCCTTGACGGACTGTTATTATAAATTTGGTCTTGAAGGAGAGGCAGTGAGGGCTCACAGACTGCTTGTAGAAAGCTGGTCTTGGAGGATCAGAAGGAAGTCAGAAACTTGTTATTGTAAAATGGAGTAAGGTGGATCCTTGTTATGTACTGGCACAGAGCTCAGTGAAACTGTGTCCTACAGTTATGTGGAAAGCAGAATTTGTAATTTTTGGATATTTACTTGAGGGAACTTCCAAGGAAAGTGGTGAAGGTATGACCTGGTTTCCTCTTGCTGCTTATAGTAAAATGTGACTACTGGTTACATTTCCCAAATTCTTTGCACTTCTAGCAATTTTATTTTTATTTTTTTAGTTATTACTGTATATAGACATTGTGAACGATATAATGCAAAGACTCTAGAATCTAAGATGTTCCTGTAGCAGGCAGTTAACTGAGCTGGGATCAAATTCCAAACGTTATCTTCTCCATGGTGAGTTGCAAGTGAACTCTCCATTCAGTTCTTTCAGCTGACAGCTACTGCTTTTTGACAGGTTTACTGGAGTCTTCCCCTTGAGTAGTCAGCCAAAGATTTTTGCAGAGTTTGAAATTGATTCTGAGGCTCACTGTATCTGTGGCTCCCTCTTTCCCAGGATTTCCACCCTAAATTTTCATCATTCTTCTAATTTCAAACTGTGTTCTCTCCCCACTATCCATAAATACTATGGCTTTCTATGATCCCACACCCCAAAACTGTGGAGTGCCCTCAGAGACCAGCCAGATATACACAAATCTCACCCAGTATAGTTTCTGTCTTCCATGCAGTAATTTCCCTCCAGTTTTTGCCTGCTTTTCACCACTCACCAATACTTTCAAATAGTGTGGGTTCTTTTGTTTCACGGACACACAGTTTTGGACTAATGATATAATCATTATTTGCAGGAGGGCTAATATAACCAAGCTACTCTACCATTACTGAAAGCAGGAAGCTCAGCTGAAATTTTTTTTTTTTTTTTGGCTGTGTTGGGTCTTTGTTGCCGCACGCGAGCTTTCTCTAGTTGCAGCGAGCAGGGGCTACTCTTCATTACGGTGCGTGGGCTTCTCATTGCAGTGGCTTCTCTTGTTGCAGAGCACAGGCTCTAAGCACATGGGCTTCGGTAGCTGCAGCATATGGGCTCAGTAGTTGTGGCTCACGGGCTCTATCTAGAGCGCAGGCTCAGTAGTTGTGGTGCATGGGCTTAGTTGCTCCGCAGCATGTGGGATCTTCCCAGACCAGGGCTCGAACCCATGTCCCCTGCATTGGCAGGTGGATTCTTAACCACTGTGCCACCAGGGAAGCCCTGAATATTTTTTTCAATATTCCATTTTTTCTTCTCTGTTGACATTTATATCTCCTAGTTTTTTTAGTGATTACTCAAGAGGTTACAGTATTCATCCTTATATTATCACAGTCTACCATCAGATACTATAACACTACTTCATGAACAGTATAAGAACCTTATGAATGTGTATTTCTACTAGCTTCCCTCACGTGCTTTAAATAAATTATTAAATGCAGTACTTCAACATTCTCTTTTATAAAAATAAAAAGGATAAACAAGATGATTCTTAATGTCACTTCCAGCTTTCACATTTAGTTACTAGATAACCTATGATAAATATTTTTTGTTCAATATCAGTTTGTTATTTATTGTATTATTAGCAATCATAATCTGTTAAGTATATATGCTGCAGCATACATTAAAGTAAAAATAAAATTTGTGATTCTTGGGCTTCCCTGGTGGCGCAGTGGTTGAGAGTCCACCTGCCGATGCAGGGGACACGGGTTCGTGCCCCAGTCCAGGAAGATCCCACATGCTGCGGAGCAGCTGGGCCCGTGAGCCATGGCCGCTGAGCCTGCGCGTCCGGAGCCTGTGCTCCGCAACAGGAGAGGCCACAAGAAAAAGTTGTGATGCTTGGAATCCCATATTTTTTTTCTTAATTTGGAAAACACCAAATCCATCTGTAAAGTCGACATTGCCCAAAAAATATTCATAAAGGAAATAAACGCTGAGGTATGTTAACCAGCAAATGGAAAATTACTTAGGATTAGCTGAAAACACTTACCCCTCTTCATTTTCTTTTAGTAAGCGACTGGCAATTCGGATCAACATGCAGTAGGCAAACTGTGATTTGAGACCAGATTTAGTAAATTTATTCAACATCTTAGAAACAGCAAGGCGATCACTCTTTTTAAGGTGATACAAAACTCCCAACGCATGGTACTAAAGAACAAGAAAAAGAATATGATATAGAGAGAAGGCTGAGTAGGAAGAGGATAAAACTTACATAAATATAGAATCATACGGAAATACATTTTTAATAAAAAGATACCCAAGTTTAATGTATACAAATAGAATATCTTTTTCATACTGAATCAAACACAGGCATGATTGAAAGGATAAAGAGTTTCTAATTTACCCTCAGAAGTTGTTAATACAGATTAGGTAAGTATTAAGGGGGTGACATACAATCTGAAGATGGCTCTAGCAGGTTCAGCGTTGCCCCATCCATCGTTAGTACAAAGGCTCTCAGGTCCAAGGCTTTAACCAGTGTTACAGGTCTTGCTTAGTGGATTTAAATCATCTGTGGTTATGTTAGTGGTTAAAGGATTAATCTCCTGAAGTAGGCTTATGGCATGTAATTATCATGGCACTTTGTGTAAAAACACAATGATCAGAGTTAGGAAGGTGAGAATGTTTCCCAAGGGAAAAATTACTACTCTACTTCCTCATAAGTGAATATGCTAACATGAGAAGTAAACATTAAAAGAGGATAAATAAGTACCCTCTCAAATATAAATGGAGTACTTTACATAAAATTGCCAGTTAAGCATTTAATCTTGTTCCTTTTAATTAAGAATAGCGTAATGAATATCAAAAGGAGATCTTTCCAACAAAACAGTTTTAAAGCTTCGCAAAGTGATAATTACTCTTTACTGTTCTTCTAATGTCTAGTATAATCAAGGCCTGAAAAGCTTGGAATTGAACATCCATCTTCACAAATTATTTTTCAAACAAAGGACTGAAATGAATTATGACCTCTGGAATGAGCATCTCAAACTACCACTGAATATAAGAATCTTCTCAAACATTCCTACAGTTTCTACTAAACACTATAGCAGGGCCTACAGTGGTAATCATAATTAGTGGGATACTCACTTGGGAATATGCACTAATATATACTTAATATTATGCTGCTTAATATGAGCCTTTAGCTAATACTCATCTGGGGAATCAATAAACTGCCCCTAAAATGTAGGGCTAAAGAAAGATGATCTGGAGACATAAGCTAAGGTGATTCAATGACAGTACCTGGACCATAATATTATCACTTGAAGCAGCTTCTTGGGCTTCATTGACCCAGCGCTTAACCACATCATAGCTTATCTTCATCATGTGCTAAATACAGAAAAAATTGAGAACAGATCATGCATAGTCACTAAAAGTTTAGAAACATGAGTTAGTTTTCTTGGAAAATTACTAACAGACATTTCCAGAAAAAGAGAAACAATGTTATAGCTTTTATAAGTCTATTTCAAGTCTCTGAGACAACTAATAAACCTGAAACACTTTCTCCAAGACCCCTTTGCAAAGGTGAGCATATGTTTGTGGGCTGGGAAAGGTGTATAAAGGGAAGTAATGAGAGGGGAAGGACGGGGAGGGAATGGATAATTAATAGGATGGTACTTAAATAATGTTAACATTATAGGTTTTACTTCCAGGAAACTCACCTGGAAGAAAAAACAGAGTACCATAAAAAAGTAGAGTACCTGCTGTAAAACTTGACCAATTATATTCCAGAACCAGCAACTCTCGTGATTCAGATGATCTAATCCATTCACACATTAGTAACCAATTTTAATCAAATACAATGTGATAGGCTGTCATGAATAAATTTTGTTTTGATAAAAAAGAGAAAGAAAAGATATTACTAAAACAACCAGCACTTCCTGGGAGGAAATTTAGTAATGGGACAGTAGACTTTGGACTGAAGGACACTGCAGACACAGGGCACCAACAAAAGCAGAGGACAAAGAGACAAGAGGTAGAAGGGCAGGTCATAAAGGAAGATTTAAAGAAAGAGATTAGCTCAGTTTCTTCCCTGATCCCCATCCCACCCTAACCCACTATCTGTATTATATATACAACATAGCTTTCTGATTACCAAAACCTTTCAAACATATGAAAATTTCATGTTTTTATAACTGCCCATTTTAATTGCTCAATGTTCCTCTTTCAGGTAAAGCATTATTGTATAAAGTAACAGAAATCTATACATATTTTTAAATATTTCATTTGCGAGAGAATCATACTGATACTTTGTTTTTGCAACTAGAAACTGTACCATGCATGAGAACCAGTTACTTGTTCACTTACTAAGGAAGATACCAATGCTGAACTGGATACACTGGAGACTTTATCCACAATGGCCTGTTTCATGTATCTTTCAATGGCCTGCAACATTGTTCCCTGAGAACACACATAAAGAAAAAGCGGTTGAAGCAGAACATTTTCATCCAAAACTACCACTTCAAAATAATTTACAAAAACAAGTCACATATTTGTCTCTGTGCAAATATTTAGAATGCATTAAAAGGCTTATCATATAATAATCAGATCCCAGAGGGCAAAACCCAGACAACCAAGTGACAGCTTCAAGAAGGAACATTTGGGGGCTTCCCTGGTGGCGCAGTGGTGGAGAGTCCATCTGCCGATGCACGGGACACGGGTTCGTGCCCCGGTCTGGGAAGATCCCACATGCCATGGAGTGGCTGGGCCCATGACCCATGGCCACTGAGCCTGTGCTCCACAACGGGAGAGGCCACAACAGTGAGAGGCCCGTGTACCGCAAAAAAAAAAAAGAAAGAAAAAGAAAAAAAGAAGGAACATTTGTAAGGAAGAGGAATAACTGTTCCACAATGAAATAAACTATCTCAAAGTGAAGAATCCCAGTTCGGAAGAAATACACAAGTAGAGGCTGAACCTATCAGGGATATTATAAAAGAAATTCCTAAATGGGGATGCTTTTAAAGTCCTGAAGATACCTCTACGTGTAGGGCATGTATTTTATATGGATCCCAGAGAGTCCTATAAATCAACTGTAATCTCTGATTATTTTAGATTCATAAGAAATTAAATGTGCAATATGCTACTATACTGAGTCCTCAATAGGAAATCCTCTGAAAATAAAGTTCTTTTTAATTTATCTGGAAGAAAGCTTAGCACTGGGAAAGTGGTGGCAGGTAAGTAAGGATGCATAAATACACCAAGATCGATACTTAGATGAAGAGTCTTAGCTAGCCCTGGAATGGTCAAGTCTTATGGTATCAATTTAATGCTAAAAGCAAAAGCAACCACAATAAAGTAACTGAGCATTGAAAAATACAAAACCATTTCTATTACTCCTCCTAGGATCCAGATTTACCACTTAACCCTGCTCAACCTTTGAAATTTGAGAAGATTGCAAGCATATACATAAAATACACCCGATCATGAATATAGCTGAAATATTATTCAGTTTGCTTGGCAATGCCCAGCCTGTCCTTCATTTTAACCTTTCCTTCTCAGAGTTCCAAGAAAGGGACAGCCTAACATACTCTATAACCTCATCCCTCCCAATACAACAGACTAAGTCAAGGTTAAACACCTGATTTGGACCCAGGTAGATAACAAGCCACTGGTTGGCTGATGGCTAATCAGATCTTTTCTCTTAAATACTTAAATGAGAGGGCTTGAGCCTGGTAAATGATGGATGATAAGAGTAAATATCTGAGAATCTTGCTGCTGAGTTCCATAGAGCTGCCCTATTTCTTGTTCTGGTTGTAAGCTTTACCTCAAATTCTGAGAGATTTGTATTTTGTAAGAAAGATTTTTTTTTTTTAAAGCTAAATTCGAATGGGTTTTTGTCTCCTGCAAGCAATGTGCCCTGACTATGACAAAAGTCCATGAGGGTAAATATAGAGAGAAATAGAATAATCTAAATAAACAAAAGGAAAAAACAATCGAAAAGAAAAAAAAACCTAGAGCCACAAAAGCCTTTCTGGTGGTCATGTTTCTCTTCTGCTGATGATTCACAAAGTCAGACAGGGACTCCTACTAAATTTACATGGTCACCTGCAGATAAACATAGGTCCCCTTTGACACCTCAGTAAAACAAAGAACTTACATCAGTGATTCTGCAGAGAGCCCTGATGGCTGGGCCTCGGTACACATCTTCCTTTCCAGTCATGTCCTTAGTCAGACTGAGAAAAATCAAATTGGTTACCATAAGATTAAAGTTTTCTCTTTTGTGGAGTCCACCCCTCACTAATTCCACTTGTCCCCATAATTATCTTAATACAACTACTGATTAAACAAGTATTTATTGAGTGTCTTCCTTGGATAAATATAAAAACTACTGGATAGAAGACTATTTTAAATCTTAAGAATACAGCAGTGAGTTGGTGGGAATGTAAACTGATACAGCCACCATGGAGAACAGTATGAAGGTTCCTTAAAAAACTAAAAATAGAACTACCATATGACCCAGCAATCCCACTACTGGGCATATGCCCTGAGAAAACAACAATTCAAAAAGAGACATGTACCACAATGTTCACTGCAGCACTATTTACAATAGCCAGGACATGGAAACAACCTAAGGGTCCACAGACAGATGAATGGACAAAGAAGGTGTGGCACATATATACAATAGAATATTACACAGCCATGAAAAGAAACAAAATTGAGTTACTTGTAGTGAGGTGGATGGACCTAGAGTCTGTCATACAGAATGAAGCAAGTCAGAAAAACAAATACGGTATGGTATCACATATATATGGAATCTAAAAAAAAATTAAAAAATTGGTACTGATGAACTTAGTGGCAGGACAGGAATAAGATGCAGACATAGAGAATGGACTTGAGGACATGGGGTGGGGGAAGGGTAAGCTGCGACGAAGTGAGAGAGTAGCACGGACATATATACACTACCAAGCGTAAAATAGAGAGCTAGTGGGAAGGAGCCACATAGCACAGGGAAATCAGCGAGGTGCTTTGTGACCACCTAGAGGGGTGGGATAGGGAGGGTGGGAGGGAGGCAGATATGGGGATATATGTATACATATAGCTGATTCACTTTGTTACACAGCAGAAACTAACACAACATTGTAAAGCAATTATACTCCAATAAAGATGTAAAAAAAAAAAAGAATACGGCAGTGAGCAAAACAAAGTCTTTGCCTTCATGGAGCTTACATTCCAGTGGGAAAGAGATATTAATCACATAAACTAAATATAAAAATAATTTTAGATACTGATTACTGGCATAAAAAGCAGACGATTATATAGAGAGCCTCAGGCTGAAATCCCCCAAAATCCCAAAAACTCATCAGACTTAAAAATAACTCTTTAAAAGAAACTGACTAAAACGATTACTTCATGAGGTCTCGCTCTCACAGGAATGGCTTTCTAAAATAATTGTCAATGGTTTCAGACCTTTCTGTGGAGCTGCAAAAACAGGCAGAGGAGTGTGGACTGAGCTACAAAACTTCATGGCCATAATTTTAAAAGGTTTTTAACCTTCAGATTATTCACTCTTTTACCCTTCCTTCTCTTGTCCTCTGTGCATTTATACTACCCTCAAACTGACTATCCACCTCCTCCCTCACTCAACTTCCCTCACATAATCCAAAACAGCCTCCAACTCCAACTCACTCCATTAGGGCACCAAGAGGAGAAAGTTGTGAATAACTGACAGTCCTTCAATTTTGTTCATTTTTCAATTATTAGGTAGAGTATTTCACTCATATAACAATCCATTTTCAAAGTATTCAGAAAGGTATAAAATATAAAGTCTAAGTCTCTCCTCACCCACCCTAGCCTGTAGTGCCACTCAACTGGAGACAGTCATTGTGAACAGTTGCTTAAAGTTTTCTTAAGAAAGTTCTTAAAATATATGCAACCACAGAGACTTTTTAAAATACATGCCAATGGATCGCCACTCTTCTGGTACCTTCAATCTTACTTAGTAATATAACTTGAAAATCTTTCCTTATAGGCAGATGTTTTAAAATTTTAGATACTTATATATATTAAAATGTCTAAATAGTATATCTAAAATATATTTTTAATGGTAGCACAGATTTCCATTGTTTGGGGATAAATAATTTATCAACCAGTCTTTTTCACAAATATTTGCATTTTTCCAATTAGATTGAAAAACTGAGGCTTGGCAGGTTTGGTTCCTGAGTCCTCTCTCCTTGGCTTGCTGATGGCACGGAAGTAGCCATAGTAATGCATAAACAAAAAGGCATGGCTACGTTCCAATAAAACTTAATTTACAAAATGAGGCAACAGTTTTGGCCATGGGCCATAGTTTGCCAACCCCTGCTCTGTACTTCTGTTTAGCTTGGGCTGCCCTGACAGTAAAGGCTTACATACAGATAGTTTATTTGGGAGTGTGTTCTGAGGGACAAGTAAAAGATAAGGAAGTAAACAAAGGAGGAGGGAAAGTCAACCCAAAGAAGTTTTCTCTAGTGTGTCACTGCCACAAACAACTGGTTATTTAATGACCAATCTTCTGAGGACCTTAATGAAATACATCTCAGAAACCACACATTCAAGGGATGAAAAGGAAAGAATTTATCCACTAGCTCTTAGCCCCTGGTAGAGATTTCACCCCGGAGTGTTAACTCCCCATTCTCTTAACATGTGAATGTTAACTCACACATGTGAGTTCAGTGAGTGTGCAAGAAATTGCAGGGCAGGAAGCAAAACGCACAGGACATGCTTGAAGTGAGGCACTATCGATGCTAGTGAGCTGGACCCTACATGGCAATGTTGACCACAGCCACAGCTGGAACCAAAGATGAGGCTGAGGAAACGGGAGGTTGCTCAAAAGTGGCACCCAATACAGCCCATTATTTGCACCCCTCACATTTGAATATGTCTTCCACTGAATCTAATCTATCACTGAGTCTTCAAGATGGTAACCATCCACTATTTCTACAAGAGACTGGAAGATGAGTAGAACATGGTACAACCCATACTGCTACAACACATTTCAAAGCCATAATTGATATTCATCATCTCCTTCCTATAACCACCCATTCTTTATTTCCCTCACTCTTGGCCAGCACTTCATCTCATCTTGGTTATGTGTCTGGTAGGTGACTCAAACCTTGATCCCAAGGGATCTGAGCCTTTGTTGGATTTACCCTGGTTGGACCATTGGTTGTTCCCTAGTCCCTAGTCAACATTTTCCCATGCGTGAACGCACAAAAATATACTCAAGTGAATACCTTGAATTCTAGATACAGTCCTGTCACCTTTATATAGAAACAACCCTAGATCCTGATAGGGATCAAGGTCAGTTACCTCTACAAGTATAGCAGCTCCTTTCATTACCTGCTGGTCTACTAGCATGAAGAACACAAAGTGACCCAATAGGAGTCATCATTTCAAGTGTGCAAACTGGCTCACTTCCTGCCCCACGGTTGCTCTGACTCTGCAGTGTGGGATGCCTTAGGTTGCCAACCTGTTACTCAGACATGTAGAATCCAGAAGTGTGGGATGTTTCTGCACTGGAGACAATCCACAACCCACGGGAACCAGGAGTCAATGGGTTAAATGCTTCCCCCTTTTCACCCCTTGAAAACATTGTCCCCTGGGAACCGGGACCTCTAATCCACATTCGGGGTGAGAATGGGAAGCATAAATTCTACAAGTGAGTCACTGGGAGTGAGGGTTAGAGGAGCCAGTCCTACTTCCACCTCTTGATTTCTGGACCTACCTATTTTATTTCTTGGTGACAGTACCATACACTGGCAATCGATTCAATGGATATATGGCATCTTGGAGGAGAATTCCCCAACCTCACAGAGTCCTTCCTCCAACCTACTACCTCAGCTGAGCATTCAATAGGCCATCTTATCATAGCATCAGGCTGTCTGCTCCTAGGTAAAGCACAATATAACAAAACTACTCATCTCCCTCCCAGTCACGAGCCCACTATCACTCCGCTTTTGCCATAAAATGAATGGCAATGTCACGTAGGATACCATGACAATAAATTAAGAATAACTGTTTATACCACAACTTGGCCCTACTGCAAACCCCTGGTTTATTCTATCTATATTTTATGGTGTTTGGGTCATGCAATTTAAAAAAATTATGTAGTCAAATTTATCAATCCTTTCTATTGCCTTTGGATTTTAGTCGTAATTATGAAACTTTTCCCTACACCAAGGTTAAAGAAGAATATACTCATGTTTTCTTCTAGTACTTGTATGGTTTCATTTTTTAAAATTTATACTCCTTATCTTTTTAGAGTTTACTCATGTATATGATGTGAAATACAGATCTAATTTTATCTTCTTCTAAGTGGCTACTCAGTTGTCCCAGAAACATGTATTAAAAAGTACATGCTGGGGCTTCCCTGGTGGCACAGTGGTTGGGAGTCCGCCTGCTGATGCGGGGGATGCGGGTTCGTGCCCTGGTCCAGGAGGGTCCCACATGCCGTGGAGCGGCTGGGCCCGTGGGCCGTGGCCGCTGGGCCTGTGTGTCCGGAGCCTGTGCTCCGTGGCAGGAGGGGCCGCAGTGGTGAGAGGCCCGCATACCGCAAAAAAAAAAAAAGTACATGCTTACCCCAGTGATTAGAGATGCCACCTTTGTCATATGCTAAGTTTGCATGTGTCCTTGGGTCTAATTCTGTACTTTCCATTTGTATCAGAGAATTCTGAAAAATGTACATCAGCACGGCCGAGTTGACACTTTACACAGTCATCACACAATTTTACTCCACTGGTCTCTTTGTCTATTCACGTGTCAGTACCACACTGTTGTAACTGTACAGGCCTTAGTATTTCACTGACTGGTAGTGCTAGTCCTTCCTCACGGTTTTCCCTTTTTCAGTTATTTCCTGGCTATTCTTTTTTTTTTTTTTGGGGGGGGTGCAGAAGTGAAGGCCACAACCCTAAGATCCAGGAACAGGGTGCCTGCCTAAGACAGCCTTAATTAGAACAACAAAGAACAGCCTCCCATCCCTACCAGCCCACTGCACTGAGGGATAAGTAAGTAACCTGCAAGAGAACAACCCTCTCTGAGGGGCTGGGGGAAGAAAATACCAAAAGCTGAGGGCAATCATTGAAAAAAAAAAAAAACTCTGTCACACCAGCCCTCAACCTAAACATAGGGTATCACTAGAGGAATTTGAAGCCAAGCTTGGGGAGCACTGCGTGTTACAAGAGCAACAAGAAACCAAACCCAGTCCAAGCTCTGGTAAGCTGTAAGCTCTGGTCTCTCTTTAGGTTTTGAGCCAGTTGGTTACTCTGAGATATCAGTGTCAGCACTCTAAAGGATTCAGATAAATTGCTGAACTTGCTATTTGTTCAGCCCCCTTTTCATGGAAACATTGGACATAATGCTCTTTCCAAATCTCTATACCCCAAAAGCCTCCATTTAACTTTTGCTTCATTTCACCTGGGTTAATATCTAGAAGTGAACGAACTGGATCTTATGGTAGGTTCATGTTTAACTTTTTAAGAAACTGCAAAAATGTTTTCTAACATGATTTCACCACTTTACATTCCTACCGGAGATCCAATTCCTCCTCATCCTTAGTAATATTTGCTAAAGTCAGTCTATTTAATTTTTAGTCAATTGAAAGATGTATAGTGGTATCTCATTGTGGTTTTAAACTGAATTTCCCTAATGACTAAGAAGGTTGAACATCTTTTCATTTGCTTTATTTGCCATGTATATGTCTTCTTTAGTGGTGTCTATTCACAGATTTTACACTTTTTTTATTGTATTGTTTTCTCATTATTGAATTTTGAAAGCTCTTTATATGCCCTAGATACGAGTCCTTTATTATATATAATTTATAAGTATTTTCTTCCACCCTGTGGTTTGTCTTTTTGTTTTCTTTATGGATCAAGCTTTTGACGTTGTATCTCAAAAATCTTTGCTTAATTCAAGGTCACAAGGATTTTTCCATATGTTTTCTTTTAGAGGTTTTGTAGCTTTAGGTTTTATATTTAGGTCCATAGACCTTAGAAGAAAAAAAAAAGGCTACAGATTAAATCTTTAAGCTTTTTCATGTCTGAAATTGCTTTTATGCCAACTGTTTTTGAAAGCTATTTTTGCTGGACACAGAATTCTGGGCTAACAATTGTGCTTTTTGTTTTCTTTCAGTACTACAAAGATGTAGTATCATTTCCCTTCAGCCTAAAACACTTCATTTAATATTTCCTTCAGAGTAGGTCTGCTGGTGACAAATACTCTTGATTTACCTTCATCTGAGGAGTCTTTATTTCACTTTCACTCCTGAAAGATATTTTTTGTGGACAGAGGATACTGGGTTGTCATTTCCGTTTGCTTCAGCACTTAAACGACGGTGTTCCACCATCTTCCGAAATGTGTTTTCTGATGAGAAATCCACAGTATTTTTTCAAAATATTTATTTATTTATTTGGTTGCGCCAGGTCTTAGTTGTGGCAGGTGGACTCCTTAGTTGCAGCATGTGGGCTCCTTCGTTGCAGCTCCAGGGCTCCTTCAGTTGAGGCTCGCCGGCTCCTTAGTTGCAGCAGGTGGGCTCCTTAGTTGCAGCTAGCCAGCTCTTTAGTTGCAGCACACAGCCTCCTTAGTTGTGGCATGCAAACTCTAAGCTGCAGCATGCGTGTGGGATCTAGTTCCCCGACCAGGGATCAAACCCAGGCCCCCTGCATTGGGAGCGTGAAGTCTTATCCACTGCGCCACCAGGGAAGTCCTCCCACAGTATTTTAAACTGAAGTTTCCTTATATGTAATGAGTCATTTTTCTCAAACTGCTTTCAAGGGTTATACTTTATCTTTGGTTTTCAGCAGTTTCCTTATGATCTGGGTGTGGATTCCTTTGAGTTTATCTTGCATATGCTTCACTGAGCTCCTTGAATCTGTAAAGTTATGTCTTTCCCCAAATTTGGAAGTTTTCAGCTATAATTTCTTCAAAAATTTTCTGCACCAATCCCTCTCTCCTCTTCTTCAGGGACTCCAATGACACGAATGTAAGACCCTTTGATACAGTCCCATAGGTTAGTGGGGCTGTTTATTTTTGTTTTCCATCTTTTTTCTCTTTATTCTTAATTGGAATTATTTCTACTGAATTACTTTCAAGTTCACTGATGCTTTCCTCTGACATCTCTATACTACTATTGAGCCCAGCCAATGAATTTTTTATTTTGCATGTTGTACTTTGTAATTTCTAAAATTTTCAGTTGGTTCTTTTCTATATATATAGTTCTCTGCTGAGAATTTCTACTCTTCTATTCATTTCAAGAGTGTTCACCTTTATGGAGCATGGTTGTACTAGCTGCTTTCAAGTCTTTAATAATCCCAACATCTAGATAATAACCGGGTTGGCATCTATTGATTATCTTTTCCCTTGAGAATTGGTCAGACTTTCCTGGTTGACTCATTTTGGATTGTATCTGGAGATTCTGAATACTATGTCATGAGACTCTGAGTCCTGTTAAAAGCCTCTGAGGAATGCTGACTTTCGTTTTACCAAGCACTCAAGGCAGTTTCAGATCGCAAGTTCTGTGTGGCCTTCTGTGCATGTCATTTCTCCCACACTCTCTGGCTCTCAAGGACTCCTTCTCCCAGTTCTCACCAGAAATATGAGATTCTCTCAGAGTTTTAGCTCCCTATGCTACTGCACAATTCTTTGGAAGCAAGCCCTCAAGAAAAAGAGATAAAAGAAGGAAGGAAAAAAAGAATACAGTTGACCCGTGAACAATGCAGGGGTTAGGGGTGCCAACCCTCCACGCAGTCGAAAATCTGAATATAACTTATATTCAGCTCTCCCTATATGTGGTTCCTCAGGATCCGTGTGTAAGTGGACCTGCACAGCTCAAAACTCCTGTTGCAAGGGTCAACTGTAACGTGGATTTCCCCCCACTCTTCACATGCCAGGGGCCCATTTTCTCAGAGACAGGTCTTATCTCAGGGTTTCAGGTGTCTGAAATACTGCTGTCACGTCATAGTAGTGTTCCACAACTAGGGCTGGCCTCAAGGCAGGACCAGAAAGTAAACAAAAAAACAATAACAAACAAGGATTCTCCCCCATGCTCTCCAGCTTGCAGGGGTCTTTTCTTTAACTTGTGCTCAGGCTAGAGAGATGGGCTTCTGCCTTTGTTGACTCCTCCCACTGTACAGTTCTCCCATTAGCCTGCTCTTGGGTCAAATGTGGGGTATAAAGAGGAAAAATAAACATGAAATTCACTGTTACCACACTGGTTATTCATTAATTACTGTTTTCTCTCCTCAAATTCACTGTTATTATTCAGTTTTCAAAGGCCTCGGGTAGTCACTTTCTGTACTTTTGTCCACAGGTTTTTGTTGTGATCATTGGGAGACACGGCCTGCCCCTTACTCCATCTTGGCTAGAATCAAAAGTCCCCTGACTTCCCCTTTTACTCACTGGTGTTCATTTCATTAGGCTTTGGAGAAAGGAGTTTTATGACTTGGCATCATTTTCATGATTTTCTCTCAAAATTTTTCCACAATTTCATTTTAAAAGAGAATTAAGTATGAATCCAAATAAATCAGGGCAGTCTGCTTGGCGACTGGGCAGGAAAGAGGCAGGAAAGAGGCAGGAAAGAGGCAGGACACAGAAAGGTTTCTCAACTCCCATTAAACCCACAGCGATGGTTAATTTTCTGTGTCAACTTCACCGAGTTAAGGGATGCCCAGATAACTGGTCAAACACTATTTCTGGGTGTGTCTATGAGTGCGCTTCCAGAAGACTGGCATTTGAATCAGCAAGCTGAATAAAGAAGATCACCCTCACCAATAGGAATGGGCATCACGCAATCAGTTAGGAGCTTGAATAGAATAAAAAGGCAGAGGGAGGAGTATTTGCTCTCTGCTTGGGCTGGGACATCCATCTTCTCCTGCCCTGGGAAATTAGGACTCCTGGTTCCCAGGCCTTCAGGTCTGGTCTGGAACTATACCACTGGCTTTGCTCGGCCTCCAGTTTACACAGAGCAGATTATGAGGCTTAGCCTCCATAACTGCGTGAGCCAATCCTTCATAATAAATCTTTCTATATATCTATATATATCCTATTAGTTCTTTTGTCTGGAGAAACCCAACTAATACACCCATATTTCTCCACTCCTTCATATGTGTGAGTGCTGTCTTGAGAAAGACAAATAATCCTTATGATTTCAGCCCCCTTAACTGAAGTGAGAAAATGGATTATCCTGTGCTTAATTCATGAAACAAACTTTTAATGTGTGTCTAATACATGCAAGGCACTTTTCTAAGAATTAATGTTACAAAGTCATATATGATATAATTTTTGCTCTCAAGGAACTAACAGTACAGTGGGTAGAAAAACATGTAAACAAATCATTACAGCACAATGTACTAAACACTAGAATAGAGGTTAAAACAAAGTGTTATAAGAACAGCAGAAGAGACAATGACTAACCTGTCAAGAACAGGAAAGTCAATACATAAAATGATGTTTGAGCTTTGTGGAAAAGGAAATAGGGTAAATGCAGGCACAGGGAGAAACATGTACAGTGATACAGAGTATCAAATAGCATGATGAGTTTGGGAAATGGCAAAAGCATTGATGTGAACCCCAGGGAATGCCGATATTTAGGGTGACAGGCAGAATAAAACAGCCACTTCTGTGGAAGAATAAAATGGAATAATCAGAGATGGGAGGAAATTCAGGACTATGGTTCTGAAAGCCAAAGACGGTAGAACTTCAGGGAGTGTTTAACCATATTAAAACTAAGAGAGAGGTCAATTAAAATACAGACCGAAAAATCAGCTTTGGGATTTTGCAATTAAGAGATTACTGGAAATCTTTGAGAGAGAAGTTTCACTACAGTGGTGGCTAAGTCAGATTAGAATAGTATCTCATTTCCTTTCTTGCTCTACACCAAGTCCTGGCAGACATAACGTCAGGGACAGCAGCACCATTCAAATAGAAAAGTTGTTTCAGGCTTGAATGTTTCTTACCAAGTCTGTGGATGGTCTTAGCTTCTTAGTTCCCTCAGGAAGCTAAGTATTATCCTCCCCCTGCCCAAATCCTCACATTATTCCCACAACTGATATCAAAACTGCCTGCCAGACAGCCGTTTCTACAGCCCCTTTATTTCTTCCTAAACCATGGCCTATGAACGTTCTTTTGATTTTCTGAGACTAGGGATGTAACTAATCACATACTGAAACCCATTCCCCCATGCTACTCCCCATGTGAGTGATGGGTCATTCCTCAGGACTCATTTCCAGAATTCTAAGCAATCTTCAGATGCAGCTTTTCACTGGTGAGTCTCATCAGACAGGGGTAGAACAGTATAACCAGATTGTCAATATACTTGACCATCCTTAAGCCACTAACTAAATCTCTTCATGTTTTTCTTTTTGTTAACTGAGTTGTAATTTATATACAATAAAAATGCCAGCTTAAGTGTTCAGTTAGATGGCAATTGTGATCACTCATATAACCTTTACCCAAAATAAAATACTGAACACTTCCATCACCTCAGAAAGTTCCCTCATGACCACTTCCAGTCAGTCTCCTCCAACCTACCAGACTTCTGGTTTCTGTCACCACAAGTGAGTTTTGACTGGTCTTAGAATTTATATAAATAGAATCATCCAGCATGTGTTTTCTTTTGCTCCAGCATATTATTTTAGGAATGTAACTGTGTTGTTGCTTGAAACAGCAATTTGTTCCTTTTTATTGCTGAGTATTGATCCACTGTATTAATATAACACAGTTGGTTTAACCATTCTCCTGTTGATGAACTTTTGGGTTGTTTCTGGTTTAGGGCTACCACAAAGCTGCTATGAAATTCTTATACAGTCTTTTTTGCGGCCAAAGATTTTCATTTTCTTGGGTAAATACTTAGCAGTGGAATTACTGGCCACAGGGTAGGTATATATTTAACTTTATAAGAAACTGACAAACTTTTTCTGTGGTGGTTGTATCATTCATTCTACATTCCCACCTACAATGTAGGAAAGCTTCAAATGTTCCATACACCAAGTTCCATACTTGGTATTGGAGCAGGCTTGTTGATTTGGGTACTGTCAGGCTTTTCTATTTTAACCATTTTAGTGAGTATGAAAAGGTATCTCACTGAGGTTTCAATCTTCATTTCCTTGATGACTAATAATATTGAGAACACTTCCATGTGCTTATTGGCTATCTGTATATACTCTTTTGTGAAGTGTCTGCCTTTAGGTTTTCTCAATATCCATGATTTCTTACCAAGCTAACACAATTGTCTATGTATGTAGAATGGTCATCTAATATATTAGTTTTCTATTCCTGCTATAACAAATGACCACAATTAGTGGCTTAAAACAACAAAAATGTATTTATTATCTTACAGTTAGTTCTATGGGCTAGAATTCCAACTTAGGTCTCACTGGGCTAAAATCATCGTGTCAGCAGGGCTGCATCCATCTCATACGCAAGATAATATTCACCCTATCCCAAGATCCCCCCCAAATCAACACATTATAGCATCAACTAAAAGTCCAAAATCTCAGGACTTCCCTGGCAGTCCAGTGGTTAAGACTCCATCTTCCAATGCAGGGGGCACAGGTTCAATCCCTGGTTGGGGAGCTAAGATCCCACATGCCATGCGGTACAGTCAAAAAAAAAAAAAAAAGTCCAAAATCTCACCCAACTCAAAAGTCCCAATCTTATCATCAAAAATCATCTAAATCAGGGATGGGTGAGATTGGGTATAATTTATCCTGAGGCAAAATTCCTCTCCATGCATGGACATGTGAAACTAAAAAACAAGTTCCCTGCTCTGAAAAACAAAGATGGGACTGCCATAGGATAACACATACAGATGTTCCTGTTCAAAAAGAGAAAATGGAAGGATAAAAAAGTTACTGTTCCCAAGCAATTCTGAAATCCAGCCAGGCAAACTGGAAGCGGTTTCAAGTCGTGGCAGAATTCACTATGGTTCTCAGCTCTACATTATGGGCCTCCGCCCTCCGAGCCATCCTTCCTTTTTATAAAGGGCAGCTTGTGTTTAAAGCTGAGGAGTCTTATCAGCCTGTCTCCTGCCTGTAGAATTTTGGGGCTCTGATAGCCTTCTTTCACTTCACCTCTCTGTTCCTTTCAGTCCAAGCTGGCAGTGTTTCTGCTGGTATAAGATTCTCACGAGCCTTGTGGGACTACCATATACGTACAGAGACTCCACTAGACAAGAGGCTCCTCCACAGATCTTGCCTAGATAATCCCATCTCTATTTTTGGCTTCTGCTTAGATGCTGAGGGAATCTATGAGTCACACCCTTCATCTCTCAGTGTTTTGTGTGAGTGAATACGCTGACCTTTAAATCTTTCTGAGGTTTCAGGAAAAGGCTGTAGAGTAACTCTGATTTTTTCTCTAGAGAAGGCTTTCCCAACACACATCTCTTGATTTTAGCATCCTTTGCCATTTTGGTAGGCTGACAATTTCCAAAATCAACAACTCCTGGTTTATTTTTGTTTTGTTTTTGAGATGTAATTGACATACAACATTATATTAGTTTCAGGTGTACAACATAACGATTTGGTATTTATCAAGATCTCCTGGTTCATGTTTAACAGGTCTCTCCTCAATTTATTACCCTACTCTCAAATTTTACTACAAGTGGCAAAAAGAAACCAAGCCACACCTCAACATTCTGCTTGGAAATCTCAGTTAAATATCCAAATTCATTGCTTACAAGCCCTGCTTTCCACCTAACTGCAGGATACAATGCCACTAAGCTTTCTGCCACAATATAACAAGGATCCCCTTCCCTCCAGTTTCTAATACCTTCCTCATTTTCTTCTGAGCCCTCACCAGCAACACCTTTAATGTCCATATTTCTATCAACAGTCTGTTCACAATGCTGTATGATAAATGTTTTCTCTATCCTGCTCCTCACTTCCAAGTCTAGCAGAGTCATTAACGCCCATATTTCTACCAGTTTGTTCAAGGCAGTGTAGGCTTTTTCTATCATGTTCCCCAAAACTCTTCCAGCACCTGCTCACTGCCCAATTACAAAGCCACTTCCACATATTTAGGTATTTGTTACAGCAGCACCCCACTTCCAGGTACCAAAGTCTCTATTAGGTTTTTGTTCTAGTTTTGAGATATACGTGACATATAACATTGTGTAACTGTATGGTATACAATGTATTGATTTGATACACTTAAATACTGCAAAAATCTGTTAGTTTTCTATTGCTGCTGTAACAAATTACCACAGACTTAGAGGCTTAAGACAACATTCATTTATTTACCTTACAGTTCTGTAAGGTGAGGTCCAACACAGGTCTCACTGGGCTAAAATCAAGGTGTCAGCAGCATGGCATTCCTTTCTGGAGGCTGTAGGAGTAAATCCATTTCCTTGCCTTTTCCAGCTTCCAGACATCACCCATATTCCTTGGCTTATGGCTCCCTTCCACCATCTCCAAATCCAGCAACAACAGTGCATCCCTCTGAACCGGCTTCCATCATCACATCTCTTTACTGACGCTTTTCTTCTGCCTCCCTCTTCTACTTTTAAGGACCCTTATCCTTATATTGGGCCCACCTGGATAATCCAGGATACTCTCCTTATCTGCTGATTAGCAACTTTAATTCCCCTTTGCCATGTAATGTAACATATTCACAGGTTCTAGGAATTAGGACAGGGATATCTTGGGGGTGGAGGGGGCATTATTCTGCCTACTACATCTACTAATTACTTAAAAGGAACGAGAAGCAAACCATGATTCAAAGCGGCCTAACAGGACTCAGATGGAAGTATTAACAGCTAAACAAAGGAACGAAACACCCTCAATCAACAGTTGATTAATCTATTTTTAATTTTTCCAATATTTAGTGAATCTAGCAATCTAAGTGAAGATTTTTTTGTTTTGTATTTGTGCCACACACTGTTAGCTGACTAATCCGATACCCATTTTTAATCCCCTCCCTTCTCCCAAGCCTGCCCCTTGGGCTATAAAAGCTATATACTCACTTTCCTGGCCTCCTAAGGTTAGTCATAACACAGTTGTGCCAAATAAAATCTAAAAATTGCCTTGGGAAAAGCTTTTGCATACCTGATAAAAGGGGCAGACAGCACTGGCTCTCTCTGGCCCCCTTCTCAGTACCCCTCCCACCTTGAATGGTGCACTGCCAGTAATTCAGGCATCTTATTTTGCAATAATGTGAGGACGTCCCAAAGAATTTAAGAGACACCAGCCCTGACACTATTGAACTACTGAACCAACACCAGGTACTCTGTGCTTATTTTGTTTGTTACTATTTAATTCTGGCTTTGTGTTATTTTCAGCTGAAAGCTTTACTAATATTATGAAACTACATTCAACACAACTGCTGGTTAAACGTAAGTACCCTCCTCCAAAACTTATTTTCTTGTACAAATACCAGATTCACTTGAATGAGTTATAATTAGTAACTATTAACTACAACTATATATTAATAACTGTTAGTAACTATTTTCTAAATAACATTTGTTATATATCTTAGGACTCTGAATTATACATACTCATTCTAGGACATTTGGAAATTATCAAAAGTTTAAAGAAAATAAATAGCCACAATTCCAAACACCCAGAGATAACTTACTGGTAATATATCAGTGTATATCCAATCATATATTTTTATATGCATACTTAGAATATTTTTAAAAGAGACTACAGGGAATACACAGACTTGAATCCAACTTTCATTTAGCACTTTATTGAAGACTTTTCCATATCATTAAAGATGTCTCAAAAATATATTCAAAAAATTAAAATATTTCATAATATGACTAAAACATGATTAATTAGATCATTTTTAACAATGTCAGACATTCAAGTTGTTTTTTCCTTTTTGCTAGTGTAAACAGTGTTGCAATAAGCATCATTGTATATAAATATTTCTGTGCTATCTCTGATTGTTTTCTGTGGATAATTCCATAGATGTGGAATTACTGGATCAAAGGGATAAACCCTTTCAAACATTCAACAAATGCTGCCACGCTGCTTTCTAAAAAGACTGAATCAATTTATTATTCTACCTCCTGTATACAAGAATATCAATATCCCTTACAAGTACTGACTGCCTTTTTTCTTTTTTGCCAATTTGACTGGCAAAATATTATAATTTTTCAAAATTTATAAAGAACTCATAAACTCAATAGCAAAACAAACAATCTGATTGAAAATGGGCAGATGTGAACAGACATTTTTCCAAAGAAGACATACAGATGGCCAACAAGTACATGAGAAGATGCTCTACATCATTAATCATCAGGAAAATGTAAATCAAAATCACAATGAGCTATCACCTCACACCTGTTAGAATGGCTACTATCAAAAAGATAGAAGCAGCAAGTGTTGTTTAGGACATGAAGAAAAGGGAACCCTCTGCACTGTTGGTGGGAATGTAAATTGGTACAGCCACTATGGAAAACAGTATGGAGGTTCCTCAAAATATTAAAATAGAACTACCATGTGATCCAGCAATTCCATTTCTGGGTATTTATCTGAAGAAAACATTAATTCAAAAAGATATCTGCATTCCCATGTTCACTGCAGCATTATTTACATTAGCCAAGATATGGAAACAACCTAAGTGTCCATCAACAGATGAATGGATAAAGAAATTGGGGTACATATATGCATTGGAATATTATTCGGCCATTAAAAAAGAATGAAATCTTGACATTTGTGACAACATGTACGGACCTTGAGAGCATTATGCTAAGTGAAATAAGTCGGACAGAGAGAGACAAATACCATATGATCTCTTTTATATGTGGAATCTAAATAAATAAATAAATACATAAAACCAGGCTCATAGATACAGAGATACAGAGATCAGACTAGTGGTTTCCCAGAGGCAGGGACTGGGGGAGTGGGAGAAATGGGGGAGCTGTTTTGGGGTTTGTTTTTTTTTAAGTTTAAATAAATTGAATTTAAAAAGCACAAAAAACAAAACAAAAAAATATTGTAACTCATTGTTGAATTTTTAATTACATTTTTTGGTTACTAGTGAGAATGACTATTTAAAGATATTTAGATCCTTTATATTGATTATTTTATGAAGTATCACTTGGAGTTTTTTGAAGTATAAGAGTTCTTTATATATTATAGATGTTAGCCTTTTGATGTACTTGTTATATTTTTTCATAAATCAACTATACTCTAATATAAAATAAAATTTTTTTAATAAATATTTTATTTCAATGTATCATTTACTTTTTAGTTTTGCTTATATATTTTTATGACATTTTAAAATGTAATCAAATCTATTAGTATTATCCTTTGTGACTTCTTTCTCAGCTTTATTAAACAGAGATGGTTTTCACATGACAACCACATTTTAGAAAAGAATGCTTTAAGACATTATGTTCTTTTCAATTCCTACTGGCTTTCTTACAGTCAAAAAGTAAAATTAACAGAAAGAGAACAACAAATACTCCACTAAATATGTAAGTATCACATCGTAGGTTTTAACTATTCACATACCTGCTTGTCACAATTATGACATCCTCAGAGATGGTAGCCATTTCTTTGATAGTAAGGTAGCACATTCTTCTCAATGTTTGCTGAAAAATTATTTATAAAAGGCAAAAGGTTATTCATAAAGAAATGGTTTTTTAAACTGTTTGAAGTGAGGGCCCCAAGTCAATATATTTAGAAAGCTATTCTTAAAAAGATTCTCGGGCTTCCCTGGTGGCGCAGAGGTTGAGAGTCTGCCTGCCGATGCAGGGGACACGGGTTCGTGCCCCAGTCCGGGGAGATCCCACATGCCACGGAGCTGCTAGGCCCGTGAGCCACGGCCGCTGAGCCTGCGCGTCCGGAGCCTGTGCTCCGCAACAGGAGAGGTCACAACAGTGAGAGGCCCGTGTACCGCAAAAAAAAAAAAAAAAAGGCCTGGATGAGAAATATTCAAAATTCTAGTATTTCCTAAACACAAGTAATTGATGCACTAACAGTAGAAGACACCTAGATGAAAATTCAAAAATTCAGTTAATTACATGGATCTTTATACAGAAGGACCCAAACTGTGACTGTGACAATGTGAGTCCAAAGACAGGTTTTTCAAAGTGCTAAAGGCTTGTCCTAGAAAATGTATTTTTTAAATTCTTTAAAAATATATACAGAGAGACATGCAGACTCTGTGTTTTCCTCAGTTCAGCATATTTTTTCTTAAGGTATTTGTGGTTGTACAACTACTATTTTCAATTATCAAGATTTCTAGATGGATACCTGGATCCAAAAGAAGTGTTAAACAAATTTTCGCCCACCCTTTCTCCTCACCTGGATCTCTGATTTTATTCATAAACACTCATACTCAATGCTCAAAGCCTTGGTTCCTCTAGCCTGTCTAGCCTCATTCTCTACCAAGTAACTTCGTATTTCTTATAAGTAGTGAAAGTCAAATACATCAGACCCAGCTCCAGAGTCCAAGCTGTACAAAGGATCTGTTGGAGACTACTGAACCCATTAAGGAACAGGCAGAACAGAGTGAGGATTCTCATGGTGATTAAACACAAGAAAAAATCACCCCAGAATGAGAAAGGCAGCATGGGGGCAGATAATGAGGCATATCACATCCATATGAAGCTACTATGAGAAGAAAGCAAAAAAAATGACAATCAAAACTTCAGAGCAGAAGAAAATTTACACTCCCCCCCCCAAGCAAAAATCTACCATGAAGCAGAATAAAACTGGAGATCCAAAAAAATTTAGCTAAAGCACAAAAAATGGAGGCTCAACACTGTTAGTCACTGGGGAAATACAAATTAAAACCACATTTCATATACCACCTCACACCCACCAAATTGGCTAAAATTAAAGAGTGACAATGTAGTGTTGACAAAGATGTGTTTTTAACAACTATACTGCCTAAACAAATACACAGAAATGCTGAATAAAACAGGAACAAAAAAATTTTAATACACAGCCAAGGGAAAATGAAGGGAAATTCACAGGTGCCCAAAATGGAAAAACACACAACTCATAGCCACAGAAGTGTAAGCCCAGGGTCTTGCATAGGATAAAATATCTAAAGTCTACAAAAGATGGGATTCTAGAAGGTATATTCTTCAGGCACAGGGAAAATTATTCTAGATAATAACTCAGAAATACAGTAAGGAATGAAGAGTAAAAAAAAAAAGAAAGCGGTAAACACTAACAAGACAGAATGGTATTGGCGTAAGAATGGACAAATTTATCAATGGACAGAAAAGACAACCCAGAAATATACCCACATACATACAGTAAACTGATCTTTGACAAAGGAGCAAAGGCAATACAAAGGAGTAAAGATAGTCTCCTCAACAAATGGTGCCAGAACAACTGGATATCCGCATGCCAAAAAGATGAATCTAGACGCAGACCTTACACTCTTCACAAAAATTAACTCAAAATCGACCACAGACCTAACTGTAAAATGCAAAACTATAAAACTCTTAGAAGAAAACCTAGATGATGTTGAGTATGGTGATGACTTTTTAGATACAACGCCAAAGGCATCACCCATGAAACAAATAATTGATAAGTCAGCCTTTATTACAATTAAAAACTTCTGCTCTGCAAAAGACAATGTCAAGAGGATGAGAAGATAACACAGACTGGGAAAAATATTTACAGAACACATAACTGAGAAAGGACTGTTATCCAAAATACACCACAAACCCCCCAAAAAACAGAAAAACCTCTTAAAAGTCAAAAATAAGAAAAACAACCTAATTTTAAAATGGGCCAAAGACCTTAACAGATACCTCACTTAAGAAGAAAAACAGAAGGCAAATAAGTATATGAGAAGATGCTCCTCATTATATGTCATCAGGGGAAGGCAAATTAAAACAGCAAGATAGGGCTTCCCTGGTGACACAGTGGTTGAGAGTCCGCCTGCCGATGCAGGGGACACGGGTTCGTGCCCCGGTCCAGGAAGATCCCACATGCCGTGGAGCGGCTAGGCCCGTGAGCCATGGCCGCTGAGCCTTGCGTCCGGAGCCTGTGCTCCGCAACGGGAGAGGCCACAACAGTGAGAGGCCCGCGTACCGCAAAAAAAAAAAAAAGAAGACAAATAATCTGAATAGCAGCATATCTATTTCCTTTTAAAGCAGTTAATTATCAAAAACCTTCCTACAATGAAGATGGTTTCAATAGTGAACTCCATCAAACATTTTAGGAAAAATTAATAATGATTCTAGAAAAACTCTTCCAGAGAGCAGAGGAAGAACCACTTCTCAATTCATTTTATGAAGCCAACATTACCCAAATACAAAACCCAAGAAAAAACTATACATAAATGTGTTTCATGACCACAGAGTCAAAATCCATAACAAATTTTAACAAACAGAAAACAAAGATTTTATATTTTCCAGGAAAATAAATGCATCTCACCATATTAATATACTAAAAAAGGAAAACCACAATAATTCAATGGATATAGAAAAGACATTTGACCAAATTCAATACCCATTTATGGAAAAAAAAAATCTCCCAGCAAACTAGGAACAGAAAGGAAATTCCTCAACCTGATAAAGGTCACTTATGAAAAACTTGGAGCCAGCATCACATTTAATGGTGAAAGATTAAATACCTTTCCTCTAAGATCAGGAACAAAGCAAGGATGTCCTCTACCATCACTTCTATTCACACTATACAATAGTGCAAGAAGACAAAAAGGTAAGATAAACAAATAAAAAGCATACAGGGCTTCCCTGGTGGCACAGTGGTTGAGAGTCCGCCTGCCGCTGCAGGGGACACGGGTCCGTGCCCTGGTCCAGGAGGATCCCACATGCCACGGAGCGGCTGGGCCCGTGAGCCATGGTCGCTGAGCCTGCGTGTCCGGAGCCTGTGCTCCGCAACGGGAGAGGCCACAACAGTGAGAGGCCCGTGTACCGGAAAAAAAAAAAAAGCATACAGACTGAAAAAAGTAAATCCTAAGGAATCTCCCAAAATACTCCTAGAAGTAATAAATAAATTTAACAAGATCACAGGAAACAGGTCAATATACAAAAATCAATTTAATCTCTATAGACTACCTACAAACAATACAAATGCAATAGTATAAAAAATGTTAACTGCTTCAGGGATAAAGTTCACAAAATATGTATAAGACTTTTATGCTGAAAGCTACAATACTGCTGACAGAAATTAGAGACCTGAATAAAGGGAAATATATACCATGTCTATGGAGTAGAAAACTCAATAATGTTATAATGTCAATTCTCCTCAAATTGATCTCTTTGTTTTAAATTTTCTTGTAGTTGAACATATTGATCTTTAGAGTCAATGCAATCACCATCAACATTCCAGCAGGCCTTTTTAATAGAAATGAACAGGTTGATTCTAAAATGCATAGAGGAATGCAAAGAACTTAGAAGAGCCAAAACAACTTTGAAAAGGAAAAAAATAATAATAAAATAGGAAAACATGCACGACCTGATTTAAAACTTACTATAAAGCTACAGTAATCAAGACAGTGTGATACTGGAATAAGAATAGATATATATATCAATGAAAATAATAGAATGTTCCAATGTGCCATTGTAACGCAATCATCATTATTTCTTCCTCCTCCTCCTCCCTCCATATTGGTATGCAATTATTCCAGTAGAATTTGATGAGAAAAGAAAGGAGGAGGAAAAGGAGGGGGTGGTGGAGGAAGAGGAAGGAGATGAAAAGAAATTCAACCCTCACTTTATATCATGTACAAAAATTAACTCAAAATGATCATAAAGCAATTTAAGACACAAAAACTACAAAATGCCTAGGGAAAAAGCATAGGAGAAAATCTCTATGACCTTGGGTTAGGCAAAGATTTCTATAATACACATCAAAAACACAATCCATAACAGGAAAAAAAACGATGATAAACTGGACTTCATCAAAACTTAAAACTTCTGCTCTGTTAAAGACTAAGAAAGTGAAAAAACAAGACACAGACTAGGAGAAAATATTTGGGAAACATCTGATAAACAACTTCTATCCAGAATACATTAAGATCTTCAAAACTCAATAATAAGGAAATATACAACCAAATTATTAAAATTGGGCAAAAGATATGAACAGATCCTTCATCTTGGAAGATATATAGAAGGCAACAAAAGCACATAAAAAGATTTTGAGATAATTAGTCATTAGGAAAATGCAAATTAAAACTACAAAGAGATACTACTACATACGTATTAGAATGACTAAAATTAAAAAATAAATAAACAAACAAAAAACATATAACACCAAGTGCTGGCTAGAATGCAGAGCTACTAGAAGCTTCATACAGTAATGGGGGGAATGGTACTGTCACTTTGGAAAATGGGTTGGCAGTTTCTTACAAAGTTAAACATATATACACCTATCATATGACCCAGCAATTCCACTCCTAGGTATTTACCCAAGAGAAATAAAAACTTACATTTAAAAACTTATACATGAATGTTTATAGCAACATTATTCATAACCACCAAAAAATGGTAACAAACCAAATGCTCTTCAGCTAATGAACAAATAAACTGAGGTACATCCATACAACAAATTACTACAATGAAATAAAAAGGAGTAAACTGACACAAAAAATAACATGGACAAATATCAGATGAATTATGCTAAGTGCCTGAAAAGAAGACTCAAAAGGCTTCATATAGTATGATATCATTCTTATGACTTCTGGAAAGGCAAAACTATAAGGAAAGAAAAGAGATTACTGGTTTCCTGGGCCTGAGGATGCGAGGAATAGATCATATAGTAGGGAATTTTTTGGAGTGATGGAAATGTTCTAAATCTTGACTGCAGTGATGATAATACTACTGTATGCATTTGTCAAAACTCATAAAACTATACCCTAAAAAGCGTGAATTTTACTATTTGTATATTATACTTAAAAAAAAAAAAGAAAGAAAAAGAATGCAGTGGTGAGTGAATGAAAAGGCAAGCCACAGACTGGGATCTGGGAAGGAGAAAATATTTACAAAACACCTATCTGATGATGGTCTTGTATTCAGAAAATAAAAAGAACACCTACAACTCAATAAGCAGAAGATAAACAACCTGATTTTTTTTTTAAAAAAAAGGTAAAAGATTTCAACAGACACTTCACCAAAGAAGATAAACGGATGGCAAATAAGCATATGTTTGCTTAATACATGCTTAATACATTCATCATTCAGGAAATGCAAACCCAAGAATGCCACTTCTAGATACTAACCAAAGAAAATGAAAACATAGGTCCACACAAAGACTTGTACTTGAATATTTTTAGCAGCTTTGTTTATAATATCTGTAAACTGGAAACAACCCAAATATCCATTAACTTGTGAATGGATAAATAAAGACTACCTCCATACAGTGGAATACTACTCAGCAATAAAAATGAACAAACTACTGATACATACAAAAACTTGGATCAATCTCAAAAGCTAAGGGAAAGAAACAAGACATAAAAGTCATAAATGACTATATACTATATGATTAAATCTAAATGAAATTCTAGAAAATGCAAAACTATGTTGTCAGGAAGTAAATCAGTGATTGCCAGGTGCTAGGGGTTGAGGGAGGAGATAGACAACTAAGAAATATGGGGGAACATTCTGGGGTGACGAAAAGTTTCTATATCATGACTGTGGTGATTGTTCCATGACTCTATACACTGGTCAAAACACAACTGTACACTTAATTGGTGTATTTTATTGTATATTTAAGCTGATTTTTAAAATTAAAAAAACAAAGCAGATTCTTTAAAGGCTAAAATAAAGTTTTAAACCTATAAATCAATAGATGGAATATAAATAAGCAAAGAATATAAACAGACAATTCACAGAGGAGGAAAGTAAAATGGCCATTAACTATATGAAAAGAGTTTCAATTTCGGCAGTGATATGGCAATGCAAATTAAAACCACAAAGAGATGCCATATCACCTTCTTGTGAATGGCAAATATTTAGATCAGATAATAGAAATTATTATTTGGAGCAGGTAAGGATTTGGAAGCAAATCAGTGTAAATTAGTACAACCCTTTAAGATCAATTTGGCAAGATCGTATAAATAGCATTACCTAGAAATTCCACTTAGAGGTATCTACCCCAGAAAAATTCTCTATGTGCACAAGAAGACATGTACATAAACATTATGTGTGATGTCATTTGTAATAGCAAAAAAGTAGAAGCAACTTATAGATCTACCAATGGGAGAATGGATAAATAAATAAGAATACTGTATATTCACACACTGGGATTCCATACAGCAGTAAAACAGAATAAAGTAAAAGTACTTGTAGCAAGTGGGCAGATCTCAAAAACATTAATTTTTTAAATTGCAAAATAATATCAAGATGACATCATTCAGATTATATTTTAAAACACAAAAATACTAAGTATATATTATGGATACAAACAGATATAATATATAAACATAGGAGGATACCAATCTCAAAATAATTATTACCCTCTGGCAAAGGAAGGCTGGGAAAGGAAGGAGTTCCACATGCCACTGGCAAAACCCCCTCATCTTCCCCACAAAAAATCATATCCTTAATTCCATACTCTGCCTAAGGGACCATCAAAACAAATCACATCATGCTGTACATGGTTACTAAACCTCAGTCACTACAAAAAAAAATAAAATATCCTGGTCATTACTCAGTAACAGTACCCCTTTTGTATTTCATTTCCAAGCATTCACTCTCCAACCACCACTCCTAACTCAACTCTTTCGCTCCATCATGACCTACAAGCCATTGATTCCATCAACTCTTTACTGTCCCAATCAGCCCCCGTTCTTACTTGCCTCCTAACCAAGCACAGACTCCACAGTCAATATTTCAATCACTCAATTTCCTTTTTCCTCCCTCTGCTTACTAACATGGCAAAATCCCAATCTTGATTAAACCCCATCTTTAACTGTTCCATGCCTTAACCTGAAGCCTGTAGCTGGAGAAAAACATTCACCATGCTACCTGGGAATACTTTAATTCATGACCACTAACTTGAAGGGGCCATGCGTCCTGTCCAACAATCCTACATTTCCCCAATCCATTTCCTAGAAAACTACTTCATGTCTTCTTCTCTTAATACAACCTCTGTGCTAGAAGCTTCGAGTTTGTCCTCACGCTATTTCTTCCCTGCTCTGCATCCTCTTCCCTGCTCCATGTCCAGCTCTTCTTCCCAACTGCCAGCCCTGTGAGCAGCGACAGCCTCTGGCCTACCACAAGACACGTGAAGCAGCCTTCCACAACTTTTATGATAGTCCCTCTCCGTGACCCCACTCTCCAGCAGCTTGAAATGCCTCGTTTTCTAGTTTAATTCCTCTAATAAATAATTCAATAATGAACACAGCAATTCTGCTTCCCTGATTGAACCCCAAATTTTGGTACAGGAAGTGATTAAAGGGAAATAGGGCCTTAAGGATAGGAATCTGAAATTGCTTTTCTGACTTGATAAAAGGAATTAATGACCCTGTCTCCAGTGGTAAAGGGGACACTAGTCATCCATGGCATGCTGTGGCAAAATACTTAAATCATCACCTGCAGACAAATATAATCAAGGACTATAGAAGACAAAGGTTTGGGTAATCAACTAGTTGCTGCCATAGAACATTTTTGTAAAAATGAGTTGTATAATGGCCTAGTTCCTTCTAAGTACACTGGCAAACTAGGTAAAAGAAAATGCTAAGCTCGGAGTTTTGAATTCACAGCTTAAGGTCTATGTCAGGGACTAGAAAACGTCCATAATGCCTTAATAAAAAGCCTCATGCCATGTGGACACAGGGCTGAGATTTCTGAAAAGTATATCCTGCAGGTGACTGAATTACAATGCAAATTCAATTTACCCCCTGTGAGCCATTTTATGTTAAAGTTAGGACCATGATTGGCAAGGAGAGGGGCCCTGAAAATCAGAATGGGGACATATGGGCAGATTCTGATGAAGTGAAGTACCTTGAACCTCTAAATTCCTCCAAGCCTCCTGGGCAAGCAGAAGCAGTCCTTCATACCCTGTCTGAGGAAATTAGGCTCCATTTGCCTGAAGAATGTGCACTGACTTTCCCTGAGATAGTTGCCTTACATGGGACACCGATGTTCCTGAGGACCTAATCCCCAAACTGCTCACTATCTAGACACATAACCAGACTCAAATCCTATAAAATCCTCGGGGTCAGGCACAAAATGTGGCCTGTGATGATATGCAATACATACCAAAAGAACTGCACAATTTGGCCAATTTATGTTAACAGAAAGCTGAGAAATACAGATCCCACAATCCCCTTCTCTGATGGTTCTGAGTCAGAGCTGGGCAAAAAGGAAATATGTGCCACATTTGGAAGACAGAAGTGAAGCACACATTATGCTTGAAAGTCAGGGTGGTCGAAGGTAATGAGAGACAGATGCAGAGGTGCTGGCAGCTTTAGTCTGTCCTCACTCTTCTTCTTCCCTACTCCATGTCCCTTCCCCACTCTGCATCCAGCGCGTCTTCTCATCTGCCAACAGCAACCCCAGGCCCACAAGAAACTTGACTAAGAACTTAGAGATGTGATAGCTATGTCCTCTGACTTCTATACCAGTCCACCTCCGCAGTGTCACGCCAGAAGCTGGATATTAGCCGTCTTCATGACTGCACGGTAGATCTGTGAGTGAACAGCTTTGAACTATATACTTTCATTCTTTCATTTTCATATGTCCTTTAATGAACATTTATAAATTTTATGAAGAGAAAATTTTTAAGTAATTTTAAACATTTCAAGCAACTTTCCCTAATTTGGAGCACTCTAAGTTCCCCCAAGGAAAACAGATAAAAGGAGCTTTTTTTAGCCTAAAAGAATTAAAAAAAAAAAAAAGACTTACATCATTAGATTGAAACAATCGAGTCATTGCAAAGAAGGCTTCTGTGGCTTCCGTAGTTCCAAAGTGTTCACCCTAAGTAATTTAAATTAAGTTTAAATTAAAACAATTTCTTAAACTCAACAAAAATTAAGGACTTTCCATTTATTTCTGCAAAGATCTTTTAGAACTCAGGAAAAACTCTCTGTATAAACATTGTGCCTCTTTGCTATTTTTCTGGCTTTTAATTTATAAACCTACATAGCCATTTATCCATTCCTTATTTAAAATAATCCATTATCATACACCATGCTTTTATGAAAGTTCTAGAACAGTGGTATCTAACTTTTTAGCAGGAACTATTTTAAATTCCCTGAAGAACTGTGATTTACAAGGAGATAGAAAATGATAGTAAATTGACTTCCTTATCAGAACAGGATGTTATTGTTACACTGCCTAAGAGCAGAGATCATACCTTCTACATTTCTATAATCCAATGCCTGACAATATCATAGGAGCATAATAAATATTAAACTGTAAAGAACTATCTATTAGGAATCCCAGAAAACATGGTAAAAAGGGACCAACCAAAAGGGCAGCAGATTAGTTATATAAAAGTAAGGCTTATAGGGCTGCTAATACATCTCAAGACACTGGCTCAAGCCCCTAAAAACATGCTTTGGGTCAGAACTTCAACGTGCTTAACAAATCATCAGAGGATCTTCCCAAAATGCAGATTCTGATTCAGTGGCTCTGGTGTGAACCCTAAAATTTTCCATTTCTAATTGGCTCCCAGTGATGCGAATGCTGCTGATCTGGGAACCACATATTTCTGAGTAGCGAGGTGTTAGATAACCTATTGGGTTGGCCAAAAAGTTCGTTTGGGTTTTTCTATAAGATGTAACAGAAAAACCCAAACAAACTTTTTGGCCAACCCAATATTTTATTAATAGTCAAAACACTGCAGACCACAGACCACCTGAAACATTACCATTTCAATAGTTAACTTCTTCAGTAAAAACAATCCTATATAATATGTTGGGCTCAATCACTTTTCAGGGCTTCAGCTCTCATAAAAAATATAACTAGTCAATCTATTTGTCATAGGTGTAAGAATAAACAAATTTTGATGAAAAACCCTGAAAGTTTAGGATGAAAGACAAAGTATAAGAGTTTACAATTACTTAAGTCAGAGTACCCAGCTTGCTCATCATCAAGACATTTCCCTTACTTTCTTTCATATTTAGAGAACATACAGACGCCCATCTACTTGTCAGTCATACTAGTACAGTAAATCCTAAGTCCCTACTTTTTGACTTGAAACTCAGAGAATATATGGATATGTCAACTCTAGTAGAAACTTAGAAGTATTTTTCCATAAAGCACTACCAAGAACTAGGCAAAAGATAAAGCTAAAGTTCCCAAATCTGTTCACCTAGTTGACTGTGTTTATCAGACTGTGTGGGTAACTTCCTTATCAAGATAATTATATGTTTCAACATGAGTTGCCCATCAAAGCAGTATTGGTCAATGTAAAAATACATGCTACTCTGAACCAACTTTAACTACTCAAAATTCTGCTTATAGACTGGAGTTCCCCAACTTGGACACAATATATGCTATGAAAAGTTAAATCAAACTGACTTTGCATTAAATGTTTCTAATATAATACCACATGAGAATATATGTTTGTGAATAGATATATTTTATTTAAAAGCATGTTCTTGTTGCTCTGCCTCCATTTGCAAGCTACAAAACTTCATGTCTCTGGATGAGGTCTTCAGTCATGAAGTATAGTAAAGTAACAATATTCTCATGGAATTCAGATTGGAAACCACAGTCTTCTAAGCACCATATGTAAACCACCTGAGGGGGGGGGGGGGGGGGGGGGGGGGGGTGTGTGTGTGTGTGTGTGTGTGTGTGTGTGTGTGTGTGTGTGTGTGTGTGTGTGTGTGTGTGTGTGTGTGTGTGTGTGTGTGTGTGTGTGTGTGTGTGTGTGTGTGTGTGTGTGTGTGTGTGTGTGTGTGTGTGTGTGTGTGTGTGTGTGTCTAAGAAACAGACTCACATTTTCTAAGGCCCTAGACTAAAAATCATGAGATTTTTTTAGTCTGAAGCAAAAAAAAACAAAAAACCAAAAAAACACACAAGAAACAAACAAAAAAATAAAACCACACACAAGAAAAAAAAATTAAATAAATAACGATAAGAGCAAGTGGGGGACTTCCCTGATGGTGCAGTTGTTAACAATCCGCCTGCCAATAGAGGGGACACAGGTTCGATCCCTGGTCTGGGAAGATCCCACATGCCGCGGAGCAACTAAGCCCGTGCGCCACAACTTCTGAGCCTGCGCTCTAGAGCCCGCGCGTCACAACTACTGAGTCAGCACGCCACAACTACTGAAGCCTGCGCGCCTGGAGCCTGTGTTCCTCAACAAGAGAAGCCACGACAATGAGAAGCCCGCACACCACAATGAAGAGCAGCCCTTGCTCGCTGCAACTAGAGAAAGCCTGTGCACAGCAACGAAGACCCAACGCAGACAAAAATAAATTAATTAATTTAAAAAGAAAAAAAAGTGCAAGTGGATCTATGTTTCATGAGTGCAAATATTTTTGTTGGTTTTGTCTGCTACATCCCCAGTGCCTAAAACAGTGCATAGAACGCAGCAGGTATGTAATAAATATATATGCTATATGACCGAATGAAAACTATTCCTGAATGTTTACTATGTGTCCAGGACTATTCTCAGTACTTCACATTTATTGTATCATTTAATCATTATAACTTTATAAAACAGGTATTAGCATAGTCCCCATTTACAGAAAAAGACATTAAGGTACAAAACAATTAAGCACAGAATCATACTGCTAGTGGTGGAGGAGGGAAAATAAATACAGGCATACCTTGCAGATACTGTGGGTTCAGTTCCAGACCACAGCAATAAAGTGAATACTGCAATAAAGCACGTCACAGGAATATTTTGGTTTCCCAGTGCGTATAAAAGTTATGTTTACACTATACTGTAGTTTATACTGTGCAACAGCATTACGTTGAAAAAAAAACAATGTACATACCTTAATTTAAAAATACTTTACTGCTAAAAAAAATGCTAACCATCATCTAACAATGCAGGGTTGCCACAAACCTTCAATTTGTAAAAAAAATGCAATAAAGTATAATAAAATGAGGTATGCCTGTATAAAATTTGAATATTAAAATCAAAGTTTTAAAATAGTAATATAATATACTCCCCCCAAAAGGATAAAATATCTATCTGGAATTTGTGTAAGATTTTGCAATATATTTTTATTTTCTGAACATATCTAAAAAACATGTTTTAATATTAACTAATACTTGTTAAATTCAAATCAACATTGAGATCCTACCATGTGCTTAGCTGATTTGGTACCTCATGAATAAAAAAGAAGTGTCTGTCATACTCCTCGTCCTCAAGAAATTTTACATATTATTATGTTAATCAAACACGGTAAATTTTAAAATTAAGTGAATTTTTAAAAAATAAATAATTACACTTGCCAGAAAGTACTTCACTGCATGTTATGTATTTCTATCCCAGGACACAAATCTGAGGAAAATCAAAATAATTTACCTGGTTCAATAAGTAAAGAATCTTTGTAAGAATATGCAAACATCTTCTTGGATTGATGGGCGTGTCATTGAATATACGAGCCTGTGGAAACAAAAAACATTGCTATATATATTTTCTATCTTTGCTATCACAGACTACAGAAAATCAACTTAAATAAAGACTATTATACATTTTAATCACAGTATCCAAATAATGTTGCTTACAGTTTTCAACTTATTATGTTATATAATAAATTATTAGATGTGGCCTAGGTTTTCCATTCTATACTATTCACTCCCTTAGGTCTGCTACTTCAACTTGTGGGCTTTATCTATTAAGTAAGAATCACAATATTTATCTACATCATTTGAATACAATAGGCTTAATATCTATAACTTCCTTCAATAACCTTGCACTAAACACCTCCTTGGTGTTTTATTTAAAATTCTCAACATGTGACAGAGTCTACATATTTTTGCATTTCTATAAGCTCTAGACTCTCCTATGACAAGTAACCCCTCTTCTTTTTCCCTCAAGTATATATTCTTTGAACTCAGTTGCATTCCTTAATTCTTATTTTGTATCAGAGCATTCTGGGGCTCTTTGTCCCCCATTCTAAAATGGAATAGAAAAGAAAAAAACACACTATACTTCCAAGCCATACCTCCTGTAAGACAGCACTCTTCTCCAGATGCCGAAAAGGATTGGAGCCACTACCTATGTTACGGGGGGAAAAAAAATGTCTTTAATAGTTGTCCTACACAAACTTACTTTCTACAGAAGGGTACTGAATGCTTGGGAAATCTCACCCAAGTGAAGTGACCACTTGGATTTCACAGTGATAATCATTACTAATATGCATACAAACTGATTAAAATCCTTCTGACACTAGCTCTGTCTGCTATCCTGTAAGATCCTGTACTTCTCTTTTGCAGAAACCCTGCCTGAAATGAGTGTATTCTTTCCCTGCCTTCTTTTTACATGAATGTTAGAAATATCTGTCATGTCCATACAACTAAAATTAATGAGACTGTGGTAGGGTCCTTTGGATTTCCCTAAAGGAAAGCACTATTTTATGTGTTTCTAACATTTACTGTGAGGAGTTTATCAGAGAATTAGATACACGTCAAGCTGGAAGGGGCCACAGAGGTTTACTAACCCAACCCTCGACCACACTTAGAGCAGCTATCAATCACTGAGGGTTTGGGGGGGGGGGTTGTTTCTTTTTGTTTTTTGAGGTGACTTGGCATCTTCCTCATTTACTCTGGACCAAAGACGGCTATCAAGATGCAACTCACTTTTGGATGCTTGAGTATTAAACGAGCTAGGTACCACGGAGCAGGCTTGCCCGCACGGAAGTGGACAAAGCAGAGGTCCCCGGGGAGACTGCAAGGTACAGACACCACAAAGTTCACAAACACACTCAGTCCCGTCAATCCCAGACCCACCGTGGGCCTTGCACTACCAGCACCCCACCCCACCCCGCCTCTCGCAAGCGCACACTCACTACCTCCGCCACCTGCCATGGGCCGGACTCTGGTGGGCAGCCCAGCCCTGGCGAACTGGAGCAGGTGGCTCCGAGGAGCTGAGCCGGAGGAGGGGGCTGGGGGCGGGGCCGCCGAGCAGCCCGAGGCTGCGCGCGAGCGCCCGGGCGCTCGCGCGCGACTTGAGGGGAGGCTCCGGCGCCCGGGGGAGGGGCTAGGGGCAGGCCCCCGGCTGGAGAGGAGTGGGTCGGAGGAGGGGCTGGGCTCCAACTCCGGCCCGCCGGCACACCGGCGCCCACGCCCCCAGGTCCGCAGTCCCCGAGAGCAGGTGGCGGCGGGCAGGGGAAGGGGGCCCCGCGGCTGAGGGTGGGCGTCAGACGCCCTGCGCGTACCAGACTCCTCGTCCTTCTTGTCGAATTTTTTAATCATCTTGGACGACTTCCCAGCGCCCAAGCCCACCGCCACCGTCCCAGGCGCCGCAGCCAGCAAGCGGAAGAAGCTGCAGGAAGGTCCGCCCCGTGCTCTGGCGCCGGTTGGGCCGCGGTCCCGTCACTCGGAGAGAAGGCCCGCCCTCCCCGGCCGTCGCCGACCTCTCTCAGCCCCAGGGGACGTGGCCACGCCCTCTCTTCCTCCCCAAGCCGGGAGGAGGCGGGGCCAAGGGTGGGCTCCCCGGGGCCGCGTCCCCGCCCCTACGGTGACAGGTCGCTGCAGGGGGCTCACCACGGCCCACCCTGCAAGCGACCCGGCAGCCCATGCCCGGAGAGGGCAGAATAAGATTTTATTTGGTTGGCACGCCCTAAATGGCGACTTCTCCAGGCCGCTCAGTCTCTGGAGAGAGGGGAGGGGCATGTAGGGCTTGTTTTCATTTAATGACACTGGCGTTTTTTATAATCCACTGCTGGGCCCTTCCGTTGCGGAACGCGCTCTCTCCTGGCGCGGTTCTGGTGGGCTTCTCCTCCAGGAGTGATGAAAGGGTTAATGGTTCCCAAATCATCTGGGAAGTTGGCAGGTAGCTCCCTGACTTCTTGGAGACTGCAACAAAGCACAGGGCACCTTCGTGAATGTGGATTTCCAGATGTGCCCCATAAATGGTTTAGGATTTCCAGTAAGTGCCCCATAAATGGTTTAGGACACTTAATGTGAGACGTAAAAAGAGATCCGCTCGGAGGGCCGAGAAAGCTGCTCTTTACTCTGAGCAAGAGGATAGGTTTTGGACCACGGACTACCATTCCAACCTTCTTTATAATTCTTCCCTTCATCAACACCCACCAGTTTAGGGTCTTCCCTATTTAATCCCACCCCTTTCGAACGATTCCATCTGTGGCCATTTTGACGCTTACATAACGCTTAACTAAGTGAAGGAACTTTCACTTGTATATTCATGTTCCTCTTAGCCTTTTCAGTTCTCCTGTCCGAGAGTGTAACTAAGAAACTGTTTCTACCTTTGGCTTCACTGTCATCACTTTTTCCAGAATCTCTTTCAACTTATGCCCTTCTTGGACGCCTCCGTTGTGGGCTCTTCTTGCTCCCATCCCTCCCCCCCCCCCATTTTGAAGTATTATGCCTTGTAAATATCCCTTAAATTTGTTTTCTTGGGCTTCCCTGGGCGCAGTGGTTGAGAGTCCGCCTGCCGATGCAGGGGACACGGGTTCGTGCCCCGGTCCGGGAAGATCCCACGTGCCGCGAAGCGGCTGGACCCGTGAGCCATGGCCGCTGAGCCTGCGCGTCCGGAGCCTGTGCTCCGCAACGGGAAAGGCCACAACAGTGAGAGGCCCGCGTACCGCAAAAAAAAAAAAAGTTTGTTTTCTTATTCCTACTGCTGTCACCTTAATTCAGGTCCTATCTGTTTGTTTCTTGGACAGTCTCCTAACCAGCCTTCATGGCCTGGTAATCTTTTACCAAGCAAGCAATTCTCTGTGTAATCTTTCTTTATTAGGATGCCTGGTAAACATGGAAAATTATTGATGGAAGGAGGAGTTGCTAGGTTCTCTTTTACGTGAAGTAGAGACACTGTTTCAACTTCACAGTGGATTGTCTTTGTTTAGGAAAAGCACAATAATGGGCCCTTTAGATACATAAGTATATATCCACTCATTTTTCTTGAGGGAAACTGTAAAGTCACCATAATTCTAATAAATGCTGCAGACTGAGATGTTAAGTGTTCTGTTTAGAAATGTAAACTGGGATACCTTAACAGAATCATGCCCTTGAAAAATCAGAGAAATTCTAATCTAGATTAGATTCTAGACTGGAGAAATTCTTCCTTCCAATATAGATTTAAGCTGAACTGCTGATATCCTGCGTATGGTATCATTTAAGATTTAGCTCTGACTAAATGTACTATTTTATGTTTGCCTTATCTGGCTTATAAAGCTCAAAGCTTGCTTTCCATGTGGAGTTTCCCTTGAAGGAAATAGATGTTCCTACTGATTTATTCTGGGGGCTGAAAATAAACAGGCTTAGGGGAAGGAGCTACCTTTTCCCCTTCCTTGGGCCAAGGGTATTAGGAGCCTAGGCAGAGACAGTGCTGGTAAGCCAAGAGACTCCCAAGAATGGATAATGTGCTGGGGGCCTGTTGGGGAGTATGAAGGGACTGAGGGGGGGTTGAGGCTGAGCCTAACAGTGTCCCCTTTTAAAGCAAGATAAATGACTCTCTGCCAGCCTTTAATTTTTCTTCACATCTATGAAGTGTTATTTAATATCACAGCTTGGTTTTAGCTGTATATGGGGAGTTAAGAGAGGCAGGAGGGATGTCAGGTGGTGTGGCAGATAGGTACAGAAGGAGCAGAGACACTTGAAGAAGCCAGGTAAGGGATGGTACGATATGACCTCATACCTCTGGAACTGTGACTGTTTGAGCTGAGGATGGCTGGCAATCGCTAGGATGGCCTTGTAGAACAGGGAAGCATACCTTAGGGAGTTCCAGAAACTGCTCGAGGAGAGCAGTCCTGTAGGAGAAATGAACCTTATCTTGGAGCCATAGGCTGGTGAAGTCTGGGGAGCCATCGATTATACTTCTAATACACAAATGTGTGTTCAGTGCTCTGAAATTTTTCAGTGGGTCCCAACCGCCTGCTGGATAAAACCTAAGCCCTTATTTATACAAATATACAAAGCCCTTCATGACCTGGCCCATCCATATGTCTTACATATGGAAAGTGCTATTATTATTGGTGCTTGATAAATATCCAACACGAGTAAGTGCCCCATAAATGTTGCTAAATGAATGACAATTTGTGAGGAGCGTTTTTGTTGTACCCCTTCCTTACAACCTTATCCCAAACCTCTTCCATGCCATGTCCTGCCTCAACCCCAAAGAGACTCATGGACCTCTGAGACGCATAGCTTATCCTTTGGCCCTTCTAGAACAGTTTTCCTCGAAGTGTGATATGCGTACCACTGGGTAGTTTTAGGTGATACTTAGATAAACATTTAAAATTTTAATTATTATGGGACTTCCCTGGTGGCGCAATGGTTGAGAATCCGCCTGCCAATGCAGGGGACATGGGTTCGATCCCTGGTCTGGGAAGATCCCACATGCCGCGGAGCAACTAAGCCCGTTCACCACAACTACTGAGCCTGTGCTCTAGAGCCCGCAAGCCACAACTACTGAGCCCTCGTGCCACAACTACTGAAGCCTGCGCGCCTAGAGCCCGTGCTCCGTGACAAGAGAAGCCACCGCAAGGAGGAGCCCTCACACCGCAACGAAGAGTAGCCCCCCCGCTCGCCGCAACTAGTGAAAGCCCACACTCGGCAACGAAGACCCTACACAGCCAAAATAAATTAGTTTTTAAAATGTAATTATTATGAATTTGATTAAATGTTTGAGAGAATTGTATAAGAGAAAAAAAAACCCATGTGATTAGTATATCAAACCCATGATGGCAATGATATAGTATTAATTAGGACAAAAAAATAATTTGAAAGAAAAACATTAAGTAAATAACAGGGCAAATAACTCATTGACCAAAACTAGTAAAGTGGTAGGTGATGTAGTTTGGAAAACACTATGCTAGAGCTTTCTTGAAATGTGAGGATTGAAACAGGGTGGAAAGCCTAGCACCACTTGGGCCTCTATCAGTTCTTGGCTTCCATGCTAAAAGGAAAACTAGTCTCCAGAACCTCCAGGAGAGATTTGCCCTTATCTCTCGTCCCCATAGTTTGTCCCTCCTGCCCACAGCTCCATCCCATAAACCATTGTTTTGATAGAGAGGACCTTACCGTCACTCCTCAGATCTCTTTTACAGACTGGAGCAAAGTTGAGCTGAGGGTACATTTTTTTCTGTTTTCTCAAAGCACAGACCTTTGAATACTTCCCTTCACTCTTGAAATCCTCGTCCGTGGAAAACCTTAACAAAGAAAGTTCATTTAGTAGATCCTAGGGTGAGGGATTAATGGAACCACTCACTGCATTCTCAGATTCTGGAGGAGAAGAAAGGACAGTAGGATTTGAGGGTGTTCATTGGTACAGAGCGGGAGTATTGTTCAGTGGAAGGGATGCTTCTAGAACCTAGCATTGTAAACCTATGAGGGAACTCCAGAATCTCCTCTCTCCTCTCTAAACAAGATATAAGCTGCTCCTATAACCAGTTTCAAATCAAATCTCATACATAGCAAATTGTTCCTATATCACAACCCTTAACAGGCACCGAGAGAAATTTTTTGTTGTTGCTTCCTCAAAGCATGGACCTTTGAATACTTGTCTTCACTCTTGAAAATCATTCTTGTGAAAAACTTTAGTTTTGCATTACTGTTTCTCTGTTGCTAAGGTAGAAGTGTGGTTGGGGATCATGTAGGGAAGCTGTCCTATTATTACACAGTTGTCCACATTCCGTACAACTGAAAAGTGTTTGTTAAATCATATTGAAAAGAGATAGTGACACGAATAAGGAAAAGGTAAGAAAGAGCCAGGACTTCACCTAAACCATTGTTCTCTCTTGGATTTAGGGTCCTCCAACAGTGTCACAGGGAAGACTGGTTTCAGCCCAGATCTTAACTTTTTTTTCTGATACATCAGAGGTAGGAAGAAGTTCTCAGTGGGCTTGTGCTGATGACTTTCCTGCAGCAAAGGGAAGAAGAGTAAGTGAGGGAGTTAGCTGAGTCTCCTGGACTTACTGACCTAAGCTCCTGGGCTAAGCTCCCATTCCCCTAAAATCATGCAGCAAAACCTGCCGAAGAGGGAAGTAGGGATGCAGAAACCCAAAGAAGAGAAAACAGTTCCCTGGGTGGGCTAATACCTGTTGGTTTCACAACCAGACGATTTGTACAAAGTTAGGTCCGTTTCCTAAGTAATCAATTAAGCTTGCCCACTAGCCGTTTGTAGTAAATGGAAGAAAAATTTCCCAGGTTTTGTGAAGGATTCAACTAGTGAATTGCTTAGGAAACCAAACATTTGGTAATAAATTGGGGAATAGATCCATGGGATTCTACCCACCTTTCTTGGAGTTGGCTGTCTCATTCACATCCCATTCTCTGTCTGCAGTGAAAAGGCCACAGAATGGGATGTTTTGTGAGGTAATAATTTCATCATTATTAAAGTCATAGAATCAAAGACTTTCAGAAAGGATCTTAAAGACCATCAATTCTAACCATTCATCTGACACTCTTATTCCCTCCATAGTAACACTGTCAAGTGGTCCATCTTCCTATATCTAAAAACCCAGCCTGCTTAATCTTTGATCAGCTGATTGCTATCCCCTGTAACTTCTACCCTACAGTCCAAACGGAATAAATCTAGTGTCTCTTCCACAGAATCCTTAAAGAATTTGAAGAAATCTATCACGTTCCCCCTGAGCGCCCTCTCTCTTCCAGGCTCAACATTGCCAACATTTTGAACTTTTTTTTTTCATATGACATGGCTTTGGGTTCACTGTTCTCCTGATTTCTCTCATTTTCACTCATTTGAGAAAGTTACAACTTATATTTCCACATTATGTTAATAATTATATCTATATAATGTGTGGCAATCTGAAATGAAAACAATATGCTAGCTGTAGCAACTGCAGGACACATCCTATTAAAGTCTCTATTCAAATGTCATTGCTGCTTCTGAGAGCCTTCCCTAACTACACTATCTAAAATCACCACTCACACCCATCACCCTCCATTCCCTTATCCTGCTTTTGGGGCACTTAACACATTATACATTATCCGTGCGATTGTTGGCTTGCTTATGGTCTTCTACCTCACTGGAATTAAACTTTGACTTAGTCACTGATAGATCCTTACTACCCCATAACGTTGCCTGGTACATAGTAAGTGCTCAATAAATATTTGTCGAATGAATAAAAGAATGACAATTAATGAAGGAATAACCAAACTAATTAATTGACCCATACTGAACATTTTTGCTCAGAATTTTCAAACCTCTTTTTTAGAAATGCTTGCTGCTGAACCAAGTCTTTTCAATTCTGTACTCATTCTCTTTAAAGTCTTCCAATTTTGAGGAACAGGAATTCATTTAAGTTACCTCAATTAATAGGGGTTTTACGGTAGCAGCATGTGTGCCTAGGACCTAAGACACAGCTAATAATCTGGCCACAAAAGAGCAGAAACCTTAGCAGAGCTAGACCTTAGAGCAGAAAAACAAAAATAAAAAACTTATCTGGAATCCAAGGCAGCACTATCTAGGACCACTACTGCATGAGCTTGTCTATCTTGTCTCATATCATTTAGCATTATGTCATTAACACGCTTCCTACTTTCTTCCTGTCTGCTTCCTTCTGTCTCTAGTGTTCATTCCTTACCTTTACCCTGTATATCTTTTTACCTACCCACAGCTTCTGCTTATTCATTTCTACTTCAAGCTGCCCCTACCTTCTTCCTCATGGTTTGACGTTTTTATGGCCTTCCTCTACATGCCCTTTCACGTTTTATTCCCACAGCCTCAGTCTTTTCCTTTCCCAATTCAGATGCCTGGGAGCAAGAATATGATTAGCTCAGGGATTTTGGTTGTTGATAAGTTACAAAACCGAGCAGGACCCTGTGGGGCTCCTGGGCACAGAAGCCTTTCTGTCCCCCATTTCTTGTTCATAGGGAACAGACTCCAGCCTCCAGCCTCCATGACCTTCCTTGAGTTCAAAAGGGAAAGATTCGAACAGTCGCTAATCAAGGGAGGAGCAGGCAAGAAACCACCTGAGGCGAGATTAAAGGGACCAGAGAAGCTCCTCAAGACCACCTGAGATTAAAGGAGTGCAGGCCCTGCACACACCCTAATCTTATCAGTAACCTTTGAACCATTACTGTAAAACTGCTCATCAAATCCTCCCAGGTTTGGAACATAGTTTTTCAGGGCAGGAGCCCACTGTGTCTCCCTTTGCCTGGCAAAGCAATAAAGCTATTCTTTTCCACTTCACCCAAAACTGTCTCCGAGATTTAATTCAGTGCTGGTGGTACAGAGGCCAACATTTTGGCATCAGTTAGTTGGTTTAGGTTTTGGTTTGGTTTTTGGGTTTTGTTTGTTTGGTTAGATTTGGGGGTACCGATCGACACCACAGTTCACTAACCAGCCTATGAATTTTGCTTCACTGGATCAGGTGGCCTTCTCTGGTCCTAGGTAGGCATAGAGAATTGAGTCTAGTTATTCAGAATAGGACCTTTTGGGGCATCCTATTCTTCACAAACTGTGGTAGGGCCATGTCACTTAGAAGGGGCTGTGAGTATAACAATCTCTGTGATAGACATGTCTGGTTCATTCTTCAACTTGATTGCTGGTACCCACACTCTTCTTATACACATGTCTGGGTGTAGCAAAAGAATGCTTCTTTTGTGCATAATCTCAGGCTCACAAAAGATTATCACATTTGTATAGTAAGAGAAAGGGATGCAGCATGAATATTAAAGAGGCATTCTAGATATTGGGCATTTCCATCTTCTTGGACTTCTTCCAGATAGCCCCATAAAATTACCATGCTGCCAGTCTTTGACAATCAGAGCCTTAATACTGTCTATTAATACAATTTGGCTGGTACCACAATTTACTCATGAGTATGATCACGTCCCACATGTGACCTGGAAGGCTCACAAAGTGCCAGCTGTTGGAAGAAAGCTCTTCTTGCACCAGGGTTACGTGATAGTCTTGTATTTCCTTCTCTACCTTGAGCAAGGCAGCCCTGGCTTGACATTTGTTCCTCTCAGTGTATGTTATCCACTACCATGAGAGACAACCTCTGAGGTTATGTCCAAATGGCACAAATTCTGAGACCCAAGGAACCATAGGCAATGAATTAATTAACTCCTTTGTCAGCATATACCACTGGATATTAGCATTTTATCATCCGTTTGGAAAGGAATCTCTCACTGCCATCCATCTAGCTGATAAGAAATACTAATTCCATATTGACCACATTTTATTATAACAGTCTGTCTTGGATCATTCCACTCCCAGCATCAAATTTCTGTAATAATTAGATTTTTTAAATTTACACTTTCACTTATTTAATTTCTTCTTGTTATATTAGGCCCACTCTTAAGGCTGTCAAGATCTTTTTTAGATCATATGCTTAAATATCTCTTAATTGATTTTCTTCATTTCCTCTGTTATTGATTTATTCAATTCTTCAGCATCTCTCACTTTGACAATTGTAGTAATAATATAACTAATCTTACCAATTTTTTTCTCTTCCACAACTAATACACCTTTCTCTCAACTTCCTAAAAAGGTCTTCTAAAATGAAAATTTGATTTTACCTTTTATCTCCTACCATTTACTCTCTTACATTCCCCTAAATGCTCCTCAATTTCTCATGTCTCTATGCCTTTGCCCTTCCCACTGATTGGAATAGTCTCCTTTTTTTTTTTTTTTTTGGACAGGGGTCACCTCTTTTGTAAAATCTCCTTGATTACTTCCTTTCCTCCAATAAAGATACTGTTCTCTACTGTATATTAGTGTATCTTGTATATTCTTTTATTATTCATATATCCTGGTATATAATAATTACTTTTTATATCTCATTTATTGATCTGTCTCTCCTGTTAGACTCCAAGCTCCTTCAAGATAGAAACTGTCTTGTAATCATCTTCATATTTTAGTTCTTAGCTTAGTGTATGTCCAGTAATTGTTTATTGAATTGAATTTGAACTTCTCTAGTGTATAACAAAGTCCCAAACATCTGGCTGTTGTGATAGTAAATTTTCTGTTCTCCCCTTCTGACACCCAAGAGCAGTGGGTATAGAGCATAACCCTTTACCCCTTTCCCAATTTGATATTCGTTTCTGTTCCTTGTTCGTCATTTCCTGTTTTATCTGTTGCTACTTTATACTCAACTAGAAAGCCAGTGGCTAGTTTACCCTTTGTTAATTACAAACTAAATATCTTTGACCAAGGAGGAACAATTTTGAATTAAGACCCTCTTTTCTCTGTGTAATGAAGTTTCATGACCGAAGTTTGTACAATTCTGATTCTGAGTATTTCCCAGGCTCTCAGATTCTATTTGGTGAAGCATATGGCAAAGAATAAGAAGGAAGAGGTTGGGTCCTGAGTACCATCTTCCACGTTAGGTTAGCTCCCTTCTTCAAGCTAACTCCTAATTCTTCAGGATCCTTACTCAGGGTGCCAGGAAACTTCCCCAGGTGCCATTACCTTGAGCAGTAACTCACTGGAAAAGTATTTTGATGTCGTGTCCTTTCCTTGATGGTCGATTGAGCAGGGAAGTGGGTTGTTGGTCATAATCAGTAAGGTCTTATCCTGATCATACTCTGTTACTTTCAATGTGAAGCTTTGAATTTTCCTGTTTCGAGCCAGGAATTTATGCAGTGCAGTGGGCTTCAAAGGCTCATAGTACTGGGCCTGAGCAGACAGAAAGATTTCCAGAGAGACAAAGGGATTAGTTCAAGAGCAGATTAACAAATCAGTTGGCTAATCTTTTGCCTCTATGGGGTAGGGGTAGAAGCCGGACAGGGGCTGGGTTTAATAGAAAATGTCTGAAGCTCTCTGTCCCTTTCTTCTCTCAGAGCTTTTCCCTGCAAACAGACCAAGGGGCTGGGGAAATGAGATGGAAAAGTTTCCACATTAAAAGGAGCGAGATGACTTCATTCTTGTGGAAAAGTTGTGCCCAACATTGTGCCCAAGAAAACAGGACAAGCAGAAGTTTCTATGTTCAACCTAAACAACCTTCTCTACAACTCACTCTGAGGCGGAGGAGGGAAACTGCCAGGAACCAAATCTCCTAGTTCAGAGAGCCCTGAGGGGGCCAACACAGCCCTTATCTGCATCTTCCTACCCACCAACGTTTCTCCACAGGCACAACCACATTAATATGCAGAATAAGCACAAAGTTAAAAAAAGGAAAAGCAGTCACAAAAGACAGCATGTCACTTAAGATGTAGTGGGGGAAGGGGCATGCCCACTAAACTTGCTTTTCCATCAGCAGGAGGAAGGTGGAGGATTAGAGAGAGAGGAAGGGAGAGGGAGAGAACAGAACACTTCCTGATTCGAAATATGTTTTCTCAATTAAAAAAAAAAAATCAGCTGCAGGAACCACCTTCTTCCCAGTCCCGCCCTCCTCCCTCACCACCATTCCCAACAGTGTCCTGAGAGAGCTCTGCTTCCCTGTCCTAGGAGGATGCACAGTCACAGAAGCTGGTGACACTTGGAGGCACTTGGGATACTCTGCAGTGGGCCTCAGCTGAAACTTGCTGTTGGAGATCTTGGGGGAATGCTTTTATCACCTACCAAATTTGGATGGACTGTGTAATGGTGAAGGTTCTCTGGAACAAATTTTGATTGCCCGACTGCATCAAAAATCTAGAGACAATAATCAAAATTAGTATTTCAAGTTGTACCTATTCTAAACAATATTCCATTCCTTACCTCACCTTAGTCTGGCTAAAATCTGGTCTCTAACTTAAATTAAGTGAGAAGAACTCCATGCTCTGCACCCTGGGTTTCTGGAATGAGAGCCATAGCATGGAGAGCTAGGTTCTAAGGCACCCTGACAGGGTAGCTTGTACATGGAAATGTGGACCAGCTTTGTGAAATGTTAGGAGCTGTTAGGAAGTGAAGGGGTGAAATAGACAAGGGCAGCATCAAAGTTTAGACCGGGACAAATCATCCCTAGAGCTCACACCTCTTTCTTCTGCCTTTTCCATCTCTATAGAAGGGAAATCAGGTAAAAAACAAAACAAAACATGCAAAATCAGGTGAAAAACAAAACAACCTTTAAGGAGAAAAACAAGTTACAGAAGGGCAATAACTTAAGGGTTGTGGGTGAAAGGAAGCCTGGGGGATAACTGCTTTCGGGGCTGGGGGCGGCACACAGAAGGGAGAAACAATGGTGCAGTCTGCATTTTTGAATATTTCTGTGACATATGATTCTTCCAGAAATGTGGCAAAAAGTAATTGAATTTTGGTAACCCTTCTGTCTACCACTTTGTGTTTTTCTGCTGGTGGTGGTGCTGGTGATTGGTGGATTGCTTGAGTGCCATGTCTGGTGGTAGAGTTGCTGGACCTCCTCCATCTCCTTCTGCTGACCCCCAGGGCTGTTGCCTGGCCTCTAGCTTAGCCCCAGGTTATCTAAGGATAAATCAAAGGGACAAGAACACAAGGAGATAAAAGCTCTGAGTTATCTCCTTCGGGCTTGGCCTAATCAGGAATCTGATAAAGAGCACAATCCTGTCTGTGGATGAGCATTTCTAAAGATTGCCATGCCCCCAAGGAGGTGATATAGTAAGCTGGGATTCAGAAGAAAGGGAACTCACACTGAACAGGTGAATGCGGCAAGAAGGTGAATGAAGAGGGAGATAGTAAGAGTGGGACAGAACTGTGTGATGAGGGGAGGAAAATGCCAGGAGTTGGCAATTTCCAGGGCTTGGAGGAGGACTGTGGGGAGGATTAGCAGAGATATGCCATACATTCTTTTAGGAATGCTGGGATGAAATAGGGGACAAATCCAAAGTTGCAATGATTTCATTTGTGTTACCTTCTGTAAAACTGAAGTCCCTTTGTTCAAAACAAAAATACATTTGAAAAACTGGCTTCACAGATATGACATATATATTTAGAATCACAGACGTCTCGGGAAAATTTATTTGGGAGAAGATGTGAAGACTTTTCCTTTATAGTTGTTTTTTTTAATTAATTTTTTGGGGAAAGTCTCTGGGAAAAATGTTTTTACTCCCAAATTTTTCTAAGGTATTGCATCTTGTTTCCAAATTAGTCTCCAGTAGTTGACTAAATCCATAAGAATGTCCAAATTGGAGTATGTTTTTAGTTTTATGTTGAATTGTACTATCTCTGGCTGATGAAATAAAAGTTGACCTGGAAAATTCACTTGAATATGATAAACCTTGGGAAGCAACCAAGCTATCCAAAGGAGTTTTGTTGCAAGAAGTGACCACAAAATCAAGTTTAAGTCAGGGCTTAACACTCGCTCATCCCCTAAAATAGATTTCTGGTCCCTGGGTTTTGATTCTTTGCTGATATGTCCCTGTCTCTTCCCTTTTCTATGTCTCTGTTTCTCTTTCATAAAATTAGATAAATTAACGTTGCTTTCTATATAAATCTTGACCCCTTTTTGCTTTTCAACATGAAGTTTGTGAGACCCAGCTTATAAAGTAGTCTAAGCAATTCCAAAGAAAGATTATAAGTGAACATTGCTAATGCTCTTTCTTACCTCATCACTATCAACAATTGTTTCTTTCTCAAATTTAACTGGGCTAGTTCTTGAAGTCTTTGATTTGCCATACTGAAACCTGAAAAAGAGGCAGAATATCAAATTATTTTTTTCTTACTCAGAGTCTTGGTCTTCTACATGTTCTCAACCTCTCTCAATGAAGTTTGGGGACATGACTTAGAAGAGCCCAGTTTGAGTGATCACTGATTGCGTATGTATGGGTAGTAAAGAACAGGACTCATTATTCAGCCTGCATGCTGGGCTCTTCAGTGTGAAGAGTTAATCAAGTGGGACCTCTTGAAGACATGGTGACAACTAATAAGTTGATTTCTTCTAAAATAGGGGTTTTAAGAAATGCAAATTAAAACCACAATAAGCTATCACCTCACACTTGTCAGAATGGCTATTACCAAAAAGAACACAAATAACAATTGTTGCAGAGGATGTGGAAAAAAGGGAGCCCTCATACACTGTGGGGATGTAAATTGGTGCAGCCACTATGGAAAACAGTATGGAGGTTCCTAAAAAAAAAACTAAAAATGGAACTACCATGAGACCCAGCAATTCTACTCCTAGGTATATATCCAAAAAAACCCCTGAAGATACTAATTCAAAAAGATACATGTACCCTAATATTCATAGCAGCATTATTTACAATTGCCAAGATATGGAAGCAACCTGAGGGTCCATCAACAGACGAATGGATAAAGAAGATGTGGTATATATGTACAATGGAATACTACTCAGCCATAAAAAGAATGAAATTTTGCCATTTGTGACAACATGTATGGTCTTGGAGAGTATTATGCTAAGTGAAGTAAGTCAGGCAGAGAAAGACAAATATTATATGATATCACTTATATGTGGAATCTAAAAAATAAAACAAACTAGGAAATATAGCAAAAAAGAAACAGACTCACAGATATAGTGAACAAAAAATAGTGGTCACCAGTGGGGAGTGGGAAGGGGGAGGGGCAAGATAGGAGTAGGGGATTAAGAGGTACAAAGTACTATGTATAAGATAAATAAGCTACAAGGATATATTGTACAACACAGGGAATATAGCTAATATTCTATAATAACTTTAAATGGAATATAACATTTAAAAATTGTGAATCACCATGTTGTATACCTGAAACTTATATAATATTGTACATCAACTATACCTCAATTTAAAAAAAAAAATAGGGATTTTAGACCACTCAAGGAACTGGCCTAGTAGACTGCTTAGGCAAATTCTTTTGGGCAACTGGACAATCATAATACCTTTAAAGACCACCTACGGTTTTGAATGTCTACCTGCATACTCTTCTCCACATGGAAACAGCTCTGCCCTTGCCAATAATTAGCCAATGATTCCATGAGAAGGGATACAGTTAGTGGAACTTCCCAACTAAATTTCCAATTCTTAATGACCATGCTTGGATTACTGGTTCCCTCATGTACCCAACCACATCTAAGTTTCCCTACATAGAATTAAGGTAATAAAAACAATCATCAGTGGTAAATATTCTCATAATCTAAACTTTCATTTACTTTCCCATCTCCCTCTTCTCCAGATACCAGTTCCCTTTGGAGAAAAAGGGCAAAAGTTGCAATATTTAGTAACAAAGTATTTTGGATTCCTTGACCAATTCTTACTAAACCCATTTACTGCCCTAACATAGTGAAAGATGCTCATCAGTAAGATTGGGTTACTTAAAATAAATAGCCTGCTTTCTCTTTGGAGGTTAAACTAGCTTAAATTAAGTAGGACCCTGGAACTACCTCAACTAAACCTCTCTCCTTTAAAAATGAGGGTGGCAGAGTAAAGACCAAACCAAGAAAAGTAGAAATGGCCAAGCTATGTAGTTGATAGGTCAACGGGCTATAGCATGGTATAAATAATCCCAAATCCAGGATCAAATCCCATCCAAGGATGGCTCACTTCCATCTATTGCTGGCCACCAGCTGCATCATTAACTCAGGCCAGAGGTCTTAAAAATAGTCCCCAGGAGAGAGGGTGACACATTGTGGGTAGACCAAAATAAATTCACTCCCACTTAACATCGTAGAGTTGGTGCCCTTTTGATGTGTACCATTACCTTAAGTTATCTAATAATTAACACTATATTATAGGCTTTATTGTAGCACTTTTCAAAATGATTCTTTGGTATCTAAGAGGCAGCACAGGATCCCAGATACTCTTGTTCAAGGCCAAGTTAAGGCATAAAACTGCATGAAAAATGCTTCTTCAGCCCAGCAGTGTCCATATTTGACAGCCGGCATTTTTCTTTTGGTAAAGCTACTCTAGTTGCTGTATGAAGCACAGATCAAGATCTGATTTTTGATCCAAGGACAGTAAGTCAATTAAAACGTTTTTAATGAGTGTCTACTCTGTGACTAGTACTTTTCAAAGTGATATGGACTACAAAATGAGTCTGTATAAGAAGGTATTCATAACTTGGTTGGGCAAAAAAGACTACACACTTGGCCTGTCTCTTTTGGCCCATTACTGTTCACTGCTAAGTGGGCCAACCCAAGGCAAATATTCACCCAGAGGCCAAACTCAGTGCCTCTAAATAGTCCACGTTCTGCAGGGGTTCAGTTCAATCCAAACATTCTTTTCTTAGCATATTCTTTGTGCTCAGCCCCATTCTTGATCCTGTGTGAAAACAAGAGGAGACTTATTGATGCCATTGTAAAGGCAGAAAATGCACAAGACATGATGATCCTTGCCCTCAAGAACTTAAGTTTAGTTGGTAAATGTGGGGAGGGAAGAGAAAGTGATTGTTAAATATGAAACAATAATGACAAATACATGCTAACATATTAGGTAAGTCAATTCATTTCTTGGGGCCTCAATTTCCTCATCTGTAAAAATAGAGTTAACCAAATGATTTAAAGGTGACGTTCTAATTCCATGACAGTGGTGAGATTTACCTATATAAAGAGCTGAAATAAAATTAATTCACGTGTCAGTTGTGGGAGAAGTTTGGAAGAGTAGCCATCCTTTAATGTATACCTCCCCTCTCAATATAATCATACTTTTCCAGATATTAGTCCTGACTGGAAGGTTATTTTGTTTTTATTTTTTTGCTGTTGTTGTTTGAAGTGATAAGACATAAAAGTGGGGAGGTAGGATGAGATCAAATAATGGGGGCCCTGACAATTAAGGAGAGCTTTGTTAAGGCCTATTAGCCCAAGCTCCTAAAAAGCCTATGGGTTTGGAGGAAAGATCTATATTAATGTTAATAGTTTTGATAGGTGATTGCTCAGGCTTTATGTCTAGTTTGAGTGTCTAGACACAAACCCTAAATATGACTATCTAGAGTTTATCACTAGACTGAGTTAGCCTCTGAAACTTCCCTTCAAGGGAAATAGACTAATAAGCTTTTCACCCTTTTCTCACCTTTAGTTTTTCTGGAATTGTGAATCCAGCTCACATGTATATTGAAACTAAAATAAGTAGGAGCCAACAAATTGGGGGATATAAGGCTTGTGCTGTTTGTCTGCAAACCAGTATGGGGAAAAACATCACACAAACACAAAAACTACATCTAAAATAAGAATAGAAAGATGGAGTGTACAATACCTTGAAGGACATTAGGAAAGCTTAGTTCAGGGAAGAAGGGGAAATCCCTTGACATGGAAACTGTCCATTTTGAAAATATTCTAGCGGAGACACAGGGAATTTGTGATGAAAAGGCAATCTAGAATGCTGAGGTGTTCTATGTTGGAGTCAGAGAATGAAAAGTCCAAAGATTTTAAACAAAATCTGCTATAATCTGCTCCAGTTTGTTTTTCTAACCTATGACTCCCCAACACACACACACACTGACCCTTTCACTGTATCTTTTTGAAAAAAATTTATTGAAGTATAGTTGATTCACAATGCTGTGTTAACTTCTGCAGTACAGCAAAGTGATTCAGTTTACATATATATATACATTTTTTTTCATATTCTTTTTCATTATGGTTTATCACAGGATATTGAATACAGTTCCCTGTGCTATACAGTAAGGATATATTTTCACCATATCTTAATCAACTTCTGCCTTAGCCAATGTTTTTATCCTTTTCCTCAGACATAGTGAACATTTATTTCTCTTATTCTCCAAACTTAAAACTCTCTCCCCAACCTCTTCAAACCATTTGAGTCTTCTTCTTTACTTATGTTACTACTTAGGCTTTTCTTCTTCAGAGAAGACTTTCCACATCAATCTAATCCCAAATTCTAGCATGCAGGTACTGTTTTTTTGTGCATGCAATTATATAGTAAATTGTTATTCTACGTATACTTTTCTTATATGCAGGTTGTTTGCTCCCTAGGCAGTAAGCTCCTTGAAAGTGAAATATGAATTATATATATATTATGTTTGTTCCACCCACAGTGCTTTATACATTAGGCATTCAAAATCAATATTTGTTTATTTCAATATATTTGCCAAACATCTATGACATGTTAGGCACTGTCGTAGGTAATGGGAACTAAATAAAAATTAAATGTACTCTTTAACCTCAAGGAGCTCACAGTTTAACCTAGAAGACAGATCAGGAAAGAGTGGAATGCAACACGTTGCAATGGGCATGTTAGAGAGAAGTTCAGGATGCTAGCGGAGTAGAGAGGAAGAGCACTTAACCTGGATGAGGAGAGACAGGGAGAGGTTTGGAACTAGTCCCTAAAGTGAGCCTGGAAAGGTGAGTATGAGTCAACCAGGTGAAAAGAAGAGGAAATGGGCATTTGAGAAAGAGGGAGCAACACAAGCTAAAACACGAACATAGAATAAAGCATGTCTTGTTTAGGAGCATTGCCAGTAACCACAGTATGCCTGGAACATAAGATTTAATGAAGGGACTTCCCTAGTGGCGCAGTGGTTAAGAATCCGCCTGCCAATGCAGGGGACATGGTTTCGAGCCCAGGAAGATCCCACATGTCGTAGAGCAACAAAGCCCGAGCGCCACAACTACTGAGCCTGCGCCCTAGAGCCTGTGAGCCACAAACTGAGCCCCTGCGCCACAGCTACTGAAGCCCGCGTGCCTAGTGCCTGTGCTCCGCAACAAGAGAAGCCACCGCAATGAGTAGCACGTGCACCGCAACCAAGAGTAGCCCCCACTCGCCGCAACTAGAGAAAGTCCGCGCAGCAACGAAGGCTCAACGCAGCCAAAATTAATTAACTTTTAAAAAAAGATTTAATGAAATGGTAGCAAGGGATGAGACTAGAGAGGAAGCCAGGGTCTAAATCCTAGAGTGAAGTCCCTAGAAGAAGCTTGTAGGTTATTCTATGAATAATAAAGCACTATGGAGGGATGTTAAGTAGGGATACTTTGAACAGTATATATTTTTAAAATACAAAAATGGTGGCCATGTGAACTATAGATTGGAAAGATGCAGAGGCATTTGAGAAAGCTAGTTAGTATTGAGGAAGGTTTGAGAAGGGTGTATGGCAATTTTTGCCACTCACCCCTGTTTCCTAGCCCTGGATGACTTATTCAAAGATGGCCAACCAGATTCTTTCTACTAGGAATTTGAAAGTTTGATAAAGACAGAGAGATGAAAGATGATTGTAGCTGAGTTACCTTACCCAGTGTCCCAGACAAGTTTGAGCTCCACCTGCTAAGGTCCCCAGAAACGCCTCAGATCTAGTCTTCCTTGAAGCATGGTTATTCAGTTTTCCCTCCAATTCTGTGAGCTTTCCCAATGTCTTTTCAAATAAATACCCCTTTTTTGCTTAAATTAGTCAGTTTGTTTCTGTTGATTGCAACCTAAAAAGCCTGAACTGATATAAGGTCTAAAATAAGGTAGTGGCAATGAAGAAGGATAAAAGAAGGAGATCTGAAAGATGTTAGAAAGGTGGGATTAATAAGACTTGGTAACCGGTTGGATCCATGGGCTCATGAATATTATAGTCACATTTCTAGCTCAGTTACCTGAGTGAATGTGGGTGCAATTTACTAAAATGTAGCATAAAGAAGATGGAGTCAGTCGATGAATTTTGGTTTTGGTCCACTGAGTATGAGATGCAGGTGGGGACAGTGTTGAGTAAATGGCTTAAAATATGCTTTTGGGAAAGAATTACACATTTGGGAATCAGCATCAAGTATATATGCTAGCTGAAAGTATTGGAGCCAATGAGCTTAAGCAGGAGAAACGGTGGGCTGAAAAGACACTAAGGCACGGGACAGAGGCTCAGATAAAGCAAACGCTAAAAGAAGAACATCACAAGTGGATGGTGTAAAGAATGCCAAAAAGGAGTGGCCAGAGGTTGGAGAACCAGGAGAAAGGAGCCCCAGAAATCACGGGAAGAGATGAGAAAAGAGAGGAGAGCCTCTACCTTAAAGCATCTAAACTGCAACTTTTGAAGGTACAGAAAATGATTAAAAACTCACAAAAAGTATCAAAGCTTAATAAGCAAGCCCATTGTACCAGTTATAAGGCAGATAAATCAGATCCAAAAAACCTGTTAGGCTTGAGTTCATGGCAAAGCCAGGATTTGCTTGAACAGAGACCATCTGAGAGAAGATAATGTGAATGTATCATACATTGTCCCCTGACTGTCTTCTTTCCAAACACAGGAGCTGCATCCACCAAAACTCAGGTTGGTCACCCCTTTCTACTACCCCTTAGGTGTTGATCTATGATGGGACCTAAGAATTGTTCCTCCTCAACCCTTCATCTCCACAACTTTCTATGTCTAGATGGAGACCTCACAGCCCAGGTAAACACTGGGTAGTAAGGATGGGGTGCTTGGGGTGGCATAGTGCATTTTGGGAGTATTAGGTGAGGGCAGGAGGCAGGAAGAACTCTTTGTGGAACCATTTTCTTCCTCTCCTCCTATTTCTCACTGCTTATAAAACAGAAACTTCTATCCATTTAAAAGTATTGGTATGGTAGCATCCTCCCTTCTTCTCTGAAAAGAAAAACTATGGCATATAGTACTGAGCAAGGGTAGGTAATCCCAATTTTGGCTCTTGCTTTCCCAAACAACCTGCCAGCAACACGTGGTAAGTTACCTGGGGGCTAGGGGGATGTATTAAGAAGCCAAATTTATATTCGGGTCCCAGCCATAGACTCCAAACTAGCCTCTAGCAAAAACAGATACTTCGAAATTATTTGCTTTTTGCTTTTTTTTTTTTTTTTTTTTTTGTGGTACGCGGGCCTCTCACCGCTGCGGCCTCTCCCGCTGCAGAGCACAGGCTCCAGATGCACAGGCTCAGCGGCCATGGCCCACGGGCCCAGCCACTCCGCGGCATGTGGGATCCTCCCGGACCGGGGCACGAACCCGCGTCCCCCTCATCGGCAGGTGGACTCTCAACCACTGCGCCACCAGGGGAGCCCTGATTTTTGCATTTTTTAAAAAATTGCTTCGGAACCTGTAGGGGGAGGAGGTATATTTGGTACGTCAAACACCTCAACATCCTGGCTGCAGTGAATGCTGCGGCTGTAGTGTGAATGTTCTACATTGGTTCAGATACCAGCGAACAAGGAAATAGGGGTTTCAGGAAATTATCTCCATGGCAAAGCAAAAATGAAAGCCTGCTAGAAACTGGAGCCTGGGCAGAAAGCTTTGCCTAGCAACCTGCCTTCCATCTGTGGACAGAGTGGGACCAGGGTTTAAACATTCATTCATCTCATCTGTTGATCAATACCAAATCTGAACAGAACTAGCATTATTCAGCAATGAATAAATGGAAAATGACTTTCAGAGTTAATGAATTTTATGAGGAGGAGAATGTAGCCACAGCAATAGCCACTGTGGAATAAATATGGAGCTAAGAAAGACTATCAGAAATAGAGACATAGGAAGAAGATCAGGAGATTGGGAACCTGGGAAATTCAAGGCCATGAGATTTGTTTGTAGACCTGTCTATTTAAAATATGGGGATATCTACTCACAAGAGAGAGTGGAAGCTATCTCCCTACACAGAGCTTTCATTCAATTTATCACAGGAGTGTAAGGGATGTGGGGGCCAAAGGAGAAACAAAAGGGAAGAAAATGGGTTTTTAAAAATATACAGGATGGACAGTAAGGGATAGAAGGTGGTCTCAGGAAAAACCTTGGGACTGAAGCCGCTCACCATGGCAAGTTTCTAAGTGTTGTGATTGGGATGCTATTTGGAGGAGCAGAAGATGTGTTTTCCCATTTACGGCACCTTCCCAGTCCCACTGACACATTTCATTCTCTTGTATCTTTAGAGCCTTTCTCCTGATCTAGCTCAATGGCACCACAGAACAAGGTTGCAGATTCTTAACTTGTAAGTCCAAGCATCAAAGACTCGACTGTAAGACAGAATGGTTCAGGAAATAGATGTGATCAATAAAGATGCCTCTCTCCAAGAGAGAAGAATATTTGTCAGTATTACAGAATGCTTCCCTGATATGGGAGACACAGTGTCACAATTCATTGTCAAGATTGAATTCACCCACAAAAGGTAGACTCTGGGCAATTAGCACTGATTTATTGGCATCTCAGTAGGCTGAAACAAACAAGCTTTCTCCCCACCCTCTTTTTTATTTTCTTGATCCTTCCAGTTCTTTCAAATAACATCAGACTTTTCGTAGCGTGATAGCCAGCAACAGTGATGTAGGATAATACATAATCATACCAAACTATATGTCTTCCTGTACATTACATTTTCACACCAAACCATATATTGAATTTCAGTACTGACAAAAACTTTAAAAACTTCAATATTTTATATTGTAAACTTAGGGTGAGGGGGGTTGGGAATGTGGAAGGATCTCTTTAGGAAGCCTCTTCTTTCTCACTTTTCCACTTTGTTTTCCCTCAAGAAGCAAATTCATATCACTGTTGGGGCTTCCTTTGTATTTGGAGAGATCTTATACATTAAAAGTTCACATAAATGGTTTCACTCATTCCTCTGTTCAGGCTCTGGCCCTCTATTCTCCATGTCTCCCTTTTCTCCATGTGGCAGGCCAATCCAGAAATTTGAATTTGATTTCTGATAGAGGGAAGAGGCCCCTCAGACATGGCTTTCTCTCACTATTTTAGGTATTAATATATGGTATTTGTTGCCACCATTTGCTTTTTATCATTCTGCTCAGCAATGGCTACAGGTCAGGACTTCAAACTATGAAAGCTTCAGACTCACATTTACTCATTTATTTGTTCATTCATGCAGCAAATGCCAAATATTTATCAAACACCTGCTGTGGGACTTCCCTGCTGGCGCAGTTGTTAAGAATCCACCTGCCAATGCAGGGGACAAGGGTTCGAGCCCTGGTCCAGGAAGATCCCACATGCCGTGGAGCAACTAAGCCTGTGCACCACAACTACTGAGCCTACGCTCTAGAGCCCGTGAACCACAACTACTGAGTCCGCGTGCCACAACTACTGAAGCCTGCACGCCTAGAGCCCGTGCTTCACAAAGAGAAGCCACCGCAATGAGAAGCCCCCACTCACTGCAACTAGAGAAAGCCCGCATGCAGCAACGAAGACCTAACGCGGCCAAAAATAAATAAATAAATAAATTTATTTAAAAAAACAAAACAAAAAACCCTGCTATGTGCCAGCGCCTCATCTAGGCTCCAAGAATACAGTAGTAAACAAAACAGACAAAAATCCCTATCCTCTTGGAGCTTACATTCTGGTTGGGGACGAGATGCAATTGCAGTTTACATCTGCTCTTGGATGCTAACAGATATCTCAGACTTGACAAGTTCAAAATAATTCTTGATTCTCCCTCCCCATCATTCCTCCCTCAGTTTTTCCCATCTCAAGAGGTGGCACTGCCATTTATTCGATTGTTCAGGCAGAAAGCTTTGGAGTTATCCTTGATTCCTCTTATTCCCTCAACTACACATCCAATCTATTCATCGTCAAGACCTATTGATTCCATTATCCAAATGTGTTCCAAATCTGACTGCCTTTCAACCACCCTGGTCCAAGCCAAAGCTTCCTTTCACTATGGGCTGCCTAAAAACAATTGCAGCTTTCTTTGTGATGAATCTCCTTTGCAGGAGATGAGGAAAAGGGGAAGTAATGTTAGGAAGTGAACAATATGTCAGGCACAGATTAGATGCCTGTTGGCAGGTCTTATCAGCTCTATTTCCCTTAAGAAATCAAAGACATTTGATAAGAAAGAATTCTAAGTGATCTTTCTCAGGCTTTTAGAAAGAGTCTATGAATTATGGTCCAAGTATTCCATTTCCCTGAGTTTGCATGGTGGGCCTGCTTCCCTTATGTCCTCATGAACACTTGGTTAAACCCAGAGACAGTGTTAAACACACAGGAGAAGGGGAAGGAAAGAAGCAAATGTATTTCTGTAGATAGATCTTTTTCAAATGTAAAAATTAAAAAATTACAGAATTTTCCTGCTCAAACCCTCTCAATACTTCCTATCACATTTAAAATAAAACCCAAACTCTTTACTATATTATACAAGATCACCCTTCTCCCTAACTTCATCTCCTTCTAGGCTCTCCATCATGGCAGCAACTCTTGCCATCTTGGACTTCTTGCTATTCCTTGAACACGCTAAGGTCATTCCCTTTCAGGGCTTTTGTTAATTCTAGTCTCTGGAACACTCTTCACCAAGAACTTCCAATGACTTACACCCTCACTCCATTCATTTTTCTGGGCAAGTGTCACCTTATAAGACAGGATTTCCTTAGCCACTCCAAATAGGTACTCTCTCCCAATGAAATTGTATCTCTGTATTATGCTTTATTATTCTTCAAAGCCCTTCGATTTACCTGAATTTATATACTTTTAAATTTATTATCCATCTCCTTTAGAAGAATGTACACTGTAATGTGGCAAGGATTTTGCATGCTGTCTTCACTACTATCTCCCCAGTGCTTGGAAGAGTACTATTTGATACACAGTGGACACTCGGCAAATATTTGTTGATTGAATGAGTAACTGAAAACCCTGCTGAAAAATTCCAAGTAGACTATGTGAGTTTGGGGGCTTGATTTATTATTGCTACGCATCGTTGGTGGTACTAAATAGCCATCCCAAACCTTCTCCCTTTTTATCTTGTTCTTAAAGAAGAAGTAGGTGTGAGCAAAAATCAGCGTGGAACCAGAATCGAGGGTTTTATGTGGCTTATCAACAGCCTCCTTGAGGCATTTCCCTCCCTACCCACCTCTGCTCTGTGCTCTCAGTTTGGCTCTGATATGTCTATTAGTTTTGAGCCAATCACATTTGTGAATACCATAGCAGTATAGCCATGACTAGATGAAGAGGAAGAGGTCTATTCTTACAAGAAGAATGAAACAATACCATTGGAAAGGCTGAAAATTCACTATAGGGAGCCTGCATCTGGTATGCCTTTACTTATGGAGTTAGGCTGGTCCAGAAACAGTGGGAATGCCCTGATCAGCAGGCAGGGCCAACCAACTGGGTGTTTCAAATGAAGAGAGAACTATGGCTTGAAAATGTTAGTTTTAGAAATGATAGAAGGCAAACTAGTGGCATATCAGTAGATGAATGAAGAGAGATTGACACTCAGGGGAAGACACGAGATCTGAAATGTCAAAACTAGTCTTATACAAAAAGAAAAGAAGAATATCTCTCTGATTTTATATGGACCTAACTGCTTTTACACTTGGGACTAGGATAGGAAAAGGTTGGGGAGATGTTTTTGATGATAGTAGGTCTGGGAAAATGACTGTGTCGTACAGAGATTTAATGGAAGAGGAAAGGAATGATATTAGGGAACAATTTAGAATTATACCCCAAGAGGGAGCCTGGATCCAGGAATTTGTGTGTGTGTGTGTGTGTGTGTGTGTGTGTGTGTGTGTGTGTGTGTGTATGTTACGCGGGCTTCTCACTGTTGTGGCCTCTCCCGCTGTGGAGCACAGGCTCCGGACACGCAGGCCCAGCGGCCATGGCTCACGGGCCCAGCCGCTCCGCGGCACGTGGGATCCTCCCGGACGGGGGCACGAACCCGCATCCCCTGCATCGGCAGGCGGACTCCCAACCACTGCGCCACCAGGGAAGCCCCCAGGAAATTATTGAAAGTCGCCCTCCGATGGTAACAAATTGGAAGTCCTTAATGAGAACAGCTGGGGGACTTTGATGATTCCTGGGAATAAAAACTTTGGGGAAGGGATGCTTCAGGAATCCATAAGCAGATAACAGAGAAACTTTGAGTTTTAGGGCCAGTGTAAATATAAGCTAAGGGGAAAAGATATTGATTTGGATTTGAGGAAGCCAATATAGCTAAACAGTTATTGGAAAGCTGATCAAATTAATAGTTATTACATTATTACATGCATTTCGGGTGCTCAAATTCATAATTTGGGATGTGAAAATAGCCTCTAAGTAGTGACTAAAACAACATTTGCACTTTACGTGATTGGATCTGCAAGGAATCCAATCAATTTCCCCAGTGCCTGGCCTCTACCCCTTACATGTCCAGACATCTTTGAGTGGTTACCAATATGCTGGAGATCAGAGTAGAGAACAGTCTTCCTTCTTCTTTCTTACTGCATAGTCTTAGGCAGCTCCTCAACACGTACAGACTTTAACTTTTACCTGAGACTTTGACTTTAGGGGAGAGGCACCAGTTGACGGGGTGCTAGAGTTGGCCCACAGATAACCTTTAGGGGATGTAGGAGATTCTATGTTGGTCCATGAGCACTTCTGGAAGTTCTCCTGGGAAGTTTCATAACTCAATTTAAAAAAAGAAAAAACATATAGGCATACACTATATGAGATTAAAACCTAACCCAATCAAAACCTCAATTAATATAGGGGAAAATATTCACACATGGAAGAGAAACACATTACCCTGTTCAAAAACTGTTTGGTCAGATACTTCAATTCACACAATTAAAACATTCAATAACACTAATTTTTGAATATTTGGCATAGTAAAAATGCTTGTATGGCTTTTTATCACTGAATGTCGTGAGTCTAACAGGTTCCATAGGAAAAAAATACAACATCTAATTACACTAAAGGGCTTAATAGCATACTAGATACAAAGGAAGAAAATCTCAGTAAATCTGACAACATAACAAAAGAAACTATCCAAACTGAAGCATATAGAGAACACATGAAATACATAAGAAAAATAAACAAGGCCTCATGACCTGTAGGACAATATCAAATGGTCTAACCTATGTGTAATTGGAGGCCCTGGTAAGTGGGGAAGGGAAGATATTTTAAGAGATAATGGCTGAAAAGTTTCCAAATTTGAAGAAAAATATCAATCAACCGATTCAGGAAGCTCAACAAACCCAAAGCAGAATAAACAAAAAGAAAATGGGACTGAGAAACATTATACTCAAATTTCTGAAAACCTGTGATAAAGCAAAGGGGGGAAAATGTACACAACTGTTTAGTCTGGGTTAAGGGTAGATACCATTCTTACAACTTTTCTCTAAATTTTAAATTCTATCAAAATGAATAGTTACCAAAAAGACAAGATGTAACCAAAATACTGCTTGATAGCAGGGAAAGTGGCAGGGAAGAGTTCAGAAGTAAACAGTCTTCCTTTTTAACTCCATCTGTTCAGGAGTATATTTCTTAAATTTGTAAAAACTGCACATTGAAATTTTAAGGGTAATTACTAGAAGAATATGCAGATATATCCCACAGAATATCTTGCTTGTTAATATTATGAATGTTTCCTTGCTTTTAAATACCAATTTTATAGAACTATATCATTCAATAAAAATATTTTCCATCCTTATTTATCTAAGAAAAATTTATATTCATTCCACAAAATTCAATACTACTTAAAAAATGTGTTTTATTATTTTTAAGGTGCTATAATTTATTAATAATGGCTTATTTTATTTGTTTAATTGAAGTATAGTTCATTTACAATATTATATTCGTTGCAGGCATACTACTTAGTGATTCAGTATTTTTACAGATTATATTCCATTAAAAGTTGGGAATTCCCTGGTGGTCCAGCAGTTAGGACTTGGTGCTTTCACTGCCGAGGGCCCATGTTCAATCCCTGGTTGGGGAACTAAGATCCCGCAAACTGCACATGGCGCGGCCAAAAAAAAAAGTTGTTACAAGATAGTGGCTATAATTCCCTGTGCTATACAATATATAATTGTAGCTTATCAATTTTATATGTAGTAGTTTGTATTTCTTAATCCCATACTCCTAATTTGCCCCTCCCCTCTCCCCTCTCCTATTTGGTAACCACTAGTTTGTTTTCTATATCCATGAGTCTGTTTCTGTTTTGCATATACATTCATTTGTATTATTTTTTAGATTCCACTTATAAGTGATATCATATAATATTTATCTTTCTCTCTCTAACTTATTTCACTAAGCATAATATCCTCTAGGTCCATCTACATTGCTGCAAATGGCAGAATTTCATTCTTTTTTATAGCTGAGTAGTATTTCATTGTATATATAAGCCACAACTTCTTTATACATTCGTCTGTTGATGGACACTTGGGTTGTTTCCATATCTTGGCTATTGTAAATAGTGCTGCTATGAACACTGGGGTGCATGTATCTTTTTGAATTAGTGTTTTCCTTTTTTCTGGATATATACCCAGGAGTGGAATTGCTGGATCATATGGCAAATCTATTTTTAGTTTTTTGATGAACCTCCATACTGTTCTCCATAGTGGCTGCACCAATTTACATTCCCACCAACAGTTGTACAAGGGTTATCTTTTCTCCACATCCTCTCCAACATTTGTTATTTGTAGAATTTTTGATGCTAGCCTTTCTTTTTTTTATTGGAGTATAATTGCTTTACAATGTTGTGTTAGTTTCTGCTGTACAACAAAGTGAATCAGCTATATGTATACCCCTATATCCTCCCTCTTGGACTTCCCTCCTACCCCACCCCCATCCCACCCATCTAGGTCATCACAGAGCACTGAGCTGAGCTTCCTGTCCTTTATAGCATGTTCTCACTAGCTATCTATTTTATGCACGGTAGTGTATATATGTCAATCCTAATCTCCCAATTCGTCCCACCCTCCCCTTCCCCCACCCCGTGTCTACATGTCCCTTCTCTACATCTACGTCTCTATTCCTGCCCTGCAAATAGATTTATCTGTACCATTTTTCTAGATTCCACATATATGTGTTAATATATGATATTTCTCTCTTTCTGGCTTACTTCACTCTGTATGACAGACCCTAAATGCTGGAGAGGGTGTGGAGAAAAGGGAACCCTCTTGTACTGTTGGTGGGAATGTAAACTGATAGAGCCAATATCAATTGTGGAGTGAACAGTATGGAGGTTCCTTAAAAAACTGAAAATAGAACTACCATATGACCCAGCAATCCCACTACTGGGCATATACCCTGAGAAAACCACAATTCAAAAGAACACATGTACCCCAATGTTCATTGCAGCACTATTTACAATAGCCAGGACATGGAAACAACCTAAAGATTTTGAGTATCTTTTCTTGTGCCTGTTAGCCATCTGTATGTCTTCTTTGGAAAAATGTCTATTCAGATCTTCTGCCCATTTTTTGATTGGGATGTTTGTTTGTTTGTTTGTTGATATTGAATTATATGAACTATTTATATATTTTGGATATTAACTCCTTAGTGGTCATATCATTGTAAAATATTTTCTCCCATTTAAGAAGTTGTCTCTTCATTTTGCTGGTGGTTTCCTTTGCTGTGCAAAAGCTTTTAATTAGGTCCCATTTCTTTCTTTCTTTTTTAAAATATTTATTTATTTATTCATTTTTGGCTGCATCGGTTTCTTTTTTCTGTCCTGTATTCCCCACTCCCTTACCAGTTCATCCTGGGAAGACTTCCTTAGTGTTTACATCACTGGCAAATAAGTCCATATCTCAACGTCTGCTTCTGTGGAACATGATCTAAGATATATCCGCCTATACACATACTTAGTACACATTCAACTTGCTAATTTTCTTCCTATCTAATAGGTGTAAATTAATATCTCATTGCTGTTTTAATTTGCATTTCGCTGATTATTAATGAGTGTTAACATTTCTTCATATCTTAATCAACTTTTGGTTTCTTCTGCCCATTGTTTTATTGCGATTGCTCTTTTTCTTGTTCATTTGCAAAATTTTTTGGTATATTCTAGATATCAATCCATTGTCAGTTTTTATGAGTACAAGTAATCTTCTTTAATTCTATTATTTGTCTATTAATTTTTTCTCTGGATAGAAAGCTTTTTTTTTTAATACTTCCACCAAGACTTTTATTAACCATTTTGGTTTTTTAATTATCTTTAAAAAATATTTATTTATTTATTTTGGCTATGCGGGGTCTTCGTTGCGGCATGTGGGATCTTTTCTCTTTTAGTTGCGGCATGTGGACTCAGTTGTGGCATGCACGTGGGATCTAGTTCCCCGACCAGGGATCAAACCCAGATCCCCTGCATTGAGAGCACGCAGTCTTACGCACAGGACCAACAGGGAAGTCCCTATTAACCATTTTAAAGTGAGCGATTCACTGACATGTTCATTCACAATGTCATGCAACTACTACTTCTATTTAGTTCCAAACATCAGCCCAAAGTAAAACCCTTCTGCATTAAGCAGTTTCTCCCCATGCTGCGTCCCCTACAGCCCTGGCAACCACCAATCTGTTTGACCTCTATGAATGTTTCTATTCTGGATAGGTCATATAATGCAATACGTCGTTTTGTGTCTGACTTCTTTCGTTTAGTATGTTTTGGAGGTTCATCCATGTTATAGCATATATTACTACTTCATTTTTTTAATGGCTGAGTAATACTCCATTTTATGGGTAGACCACACTTTGTTTATTCATTCTTCCATTGATGGACATTAGTGCTATTTCCACCTTTTGGCTATTATGAAGAGGGCTACTATGAATATGCATGTCAATGTACTTGTTTGAGCACTTGTTTTTAATTCTTTGGAATATATAGCTAAGAGTGAAATTGTAGGGTCATATGGTAATTCTATGTTTAACTTTTTGAAGAACTGCTAAACTATTTTCCACAATGGCTGAAGCATTTTACAATCCCACTAGCAATGTACAATGGTTTCAATTTCTCCACCTCTTTGCTCATTATTTTCCACTTTTTTTTACATTGTAGCCATTCTAGTGAGTGTGAAGTGGTACCTCATTGGAGTTTTGGAAAGCTTTAATTTCGATGTAATCAAATTCATCAGCATTTTGCCTCATGGTTTGTGTTTTCTAAATTTTGTTTAAAAGTCTGTCCCAGGGCTTCCCTGGTGGCGCAGTGGTTGAGAGTCCACCTGCCGATGCAGGGGACACGGGTTCGTGTCCCTGTCCGGGAAGATCCCACATGCCGCAGAGCAGCTGGGCCCGTGAGCCATGGCTGTTGAGCCTGCGCATCCAGAGCCTGTGCTCTGCAACAGGAGAGGCCACAACAGTGAGAGACCTGCGTACCGCAAAAAAAAAAAAAAAGTCTGTCCCTGCTCCTAGGACATAAATATATTCTCTGAATTTTTCTTCTGTGACTTTCCCCCTACCCCTACCTTTAAGTCTTTAACCCATCTAGAATACCCCTTTGTATTTGATGTTAGGTAAGGATCCAGTTTGTATTTCTCAATATACTGATGATGTTAGGTAATAATTCAGTTTATATTGCTCCACAGAGTGAGCCAGTTTCCTCAACATCATCTACAAATCAATTGATCAATCAAGCAAGAAAGCAATCTTCATTTCTCAATGAATTTTTGGAGCCTTCTTTAGTATACATTTGATTCTGATAAATTTTTGTTTCTAAATTCTTTATTCTATTCCACTGGTCTCTTTGTTCTTGAGCCAAAAATTTATTCATCAGGTATTAAGCGCCAAAATTCTGTTAATATCAGGTATGGAAAATTCTACCTCTATACTCATATTTTTTGCTTGTTTGTTTTTTTTGTTCTGGCAGCACCTCATGGCATGCAGGATCTTACTTCCCCAACCAGGGATCTAACCCTTGCCCCCTGCAGTGGAAGCGCGGAGTCCTAGCCACTGGACCGCCAGGGAATTCCCAATACTCGTATTTTTTAAGTTGATTTTTATTCATATTTAAGAGTCAACTTATCATCTTCTTCAGAATGTCCAACTGCAATTTTGAGTTGGATTACTTAAAATTATAGATGAATATAGAGAAACATTGTTATAATATAAAGTTGTACCATCCAAAAGCATGACATTTAATCTATTTAGATCTTCTTTATATTGTCTATTAGTTTTTTCCAAAATAAGTTATTATTCTACGGAGTTGTACCGTTTAAGAAGGTAAAACTGTTTACTTAGATTTTCTTTATATCCTTTACTAGAGTTTTAAAGTTTACTTCATAGAAGTCTTAAGCATACTGGATTACATTTAGTCCTAGTTACTTCACAGTTTTTGTTGCTACTGTGAATAGTGTTTTATTTTTATTACATTTTCTAGTTGGTTATTATTGATTTAGAGAAATTAGTTCTAACAGTTTGTTGATTCTGTTGGTTCTTCTAGATCAATGATTCTATCATCTGCAGATAATGACAGTTTTTCAGCTAGTTACATCTTTTTCTTTCCTTATAAAGTTGGCCAGGACCTTGAGTATAAATAATAGCAGAGATGGGGGCATCTTAATCTTGCTCCGGATCTAAAGTTTCTCCATTAATTATGTTTGCTGTTGGTTTTTGACGTATAAATTTTATCAAGGTGAAGTATTTCCTTCTATTTCTATTCCTAGTTTTCTTAAGGGTTTTTTCATCATAAATAGGTGTTTATCAAAAATCAAATGTTTTTGGTGACTAGTGGTATAAGGTTGATGTTGTAAATTTTGTTGGTAGCTTTTCTTATATAGACTCATACCTTAATTTCTGAGATTTTTTTTTTTTTTTGGCCGCACCGTGCAGCATGCGGGATCTTAGTTCCCTGATAAGGCATCAAACTCATGCCCCTGCACTGGGAGTGTGGAGTCTTAACCACTGGACCACCAGGGAAGTCCCTGAGACAAATTTTAATTGACCAAGATTGGAGAATTGGTGACAATGAGGTTTGAAAAAGAGACTTTTAATTTCTTCTGTCTTTACTGAGACAGAAGACTTTATATTGACCCCACTTTCTTCTCCTTCCCTTTCAGCAAAATTCCTTGAAAGGTTTGTCTATACTTACTATCTCCAATATTTCTCCTCCCATTTTTCTTTTTTTTTTTTTTTTACTTTTTTTGTTGAAGTATAGTTGATTTACAATGCTGTGCCAATCTCTGCTGTACAGCAAAGTGACTCTGTTATACACATGCAGACATTCTTTTTTTATATTCTTTTCCATTATGGTTTATCACAGGATTTTTAAAATATAAATTTATTTTATTTTTATTTTTGGCTGTGTTGGGTCTTCTTTGCTGTGCATGGGCTTTCTCTAGTTGCGGTGAGCGGGGGCTACTCTTCATTGTGGTACACGGGCTTCTCATTGAGGTGGCTTCTCTTGCTGTGGAGCAAGGGCTCTAGGCATGCGGGCTTCAGTAGTTGTGGCAGGTGGGCTCTAGAGCACAGGCTCAGTAGTTGTGGTGCACGGGTTTAGTTGCTCCGCAGCATGTGGGATCTTCCCAGACCAGGGCTTGAACCCATATCCTCTGCATTGGCAGGCGGATTCTTAACCACTGCGCCACCAAGGAAGCCCTATCATAGGATATTGAGTATAGCTCCCTGTCTTCCCATTTTTCTTGATCCCACTTCAAACCACCTTACATCCCCATACTTTACTAAAACTGCTCTTATGAATGTCACTTGCATTGCTTCTTCCAATTAATTTTAGGTTCAAATCTTATTTAAACTATCAGCTGCATTTGTCATAGCTGATTACCTCTCCTTGGTTTCCAGGACACCGCACACACGGCACACAAATATCTATGCATGTTTAAATCTCCCCTTCTCTCCTAAAATCCATACTCATATATCCATCTTCACATTTCCACTGGGATGTCAAACAACACGTCCAAAACTGAGCTCCTAAAATCCACCCAGGGAAAAATACACCAAACTCAAACTTCTTGCAATCTCTATCTCAGTAAATAGCAATTACTTTTTTTCCAGTAACCAAAAAACCTTGGAATCAACTTCCTCGCTCTCTCTCACATCCATTTCCAGTACTTCAGCAAATTCTGTCACCTTTACCATCCACTGTCCCTGCTACCATCATGGCCTAAACCATCATTGTCCCGTGACTGAATTGTTGTAATATCCTCCTATCCTAACTGGCCTCCTTTATTTAACCTGGACCCCCCTCTCCACATCAGCCTATCTCAACATAGCAGCCAGAATAATGATGTAAGCACATGTCAGACCATGCTGCTCCTCTGTTTAAAACCCTCCAATTGTTTCCCATCTCACTCAGAGTAAAGCCAAGATTCTGTCAATGTCCTACAAAGCCTTACATACATGGTATGGTCTCCACCCTGCCTCCACTACTCCTTCACCTCTCTGCTATTATCTCTTAATACTATATCCCTCTTGCTCAATCCAACTCACCTACTAGCCTTCTCTTTGTTTCTCAGATATGCCACGTGTACTCACAAGAGCCTTTCCACTTGCTATTCCCTATGTATAGTCTGCTTTTCAAGATATCTACAGATATGAATTCCTGACCTCCTTCAGGTTTCAACTGAAACCCTATCTGTCATCTTATTTAAGATTGTGATAATCCTCCCCAGCCAATATTTCCTATATCCCATTCCTGCTTTATTTTCTCATTGTTATTGATACTTGTGCATATTTTACATACTATATATTTTATGAGCTCCATGAGGTTAAGAGTTTTTGTCTGTCTTTTGGCTGTTCTGTTCCCAACATCTGGAGTAGTGTTTGGCACATAATAATTTTTGAATTAATGTGTGCTGGATATCTCCTGTGTGACTTTCTAGATCCACTCTTTACTCTTTTCCACCTCTCTGCCCATTTCTTATTCTCTGCCCTGGGAGGCTGACCTGTTTGGTCTGCATCCTTTGTCCTCTGGCTGCTGGTTGGATTTGGTAAATAGGAATCCTAGGAAGAGAGGTGAGGGAAGAAGGACATTTAAGTCAAATGATATAGTCCCTTGACTCTCCCCATTGGGTTGTCACAAATGAATGTCACAGCTTTCCTCCAGGTAGCCCTCTCTATATGACTTTATCTTTCTGGGTTTTTTTTTTCCCTCTGCTTTTGGGTCTAGGTGTGGAAACAGTGCTAGGGTACTCTACTGTCCTTTGTGCTACATGCTGCCTATGGCTTTGTAAATAACCCTTGTTACCTCTTTGAAATACCTTAATTTGCATGTACCATTTGTTTCTGCTGGGACCCTGAGTGATAGAGAATGAATGAATGAACAGCTCAGCATGAGCCCAGAGTGTAAGAATATCCATGTCCCCTGTGGCTGCTCAACAAAATGCTCCTGCTGCAGAGATGGCTGAATTATCAAGTAGATAAAATGACCTCTCCTGTAGATATCAGTTGGTTTCTTTCCCAGCACTGAGAGCTTGTTTAATGGGCTCATAAACAAAGTGAAATAGTGGCAGATTTCAAGTTTATACATAGGCTCAATAACATGATTTTTTTCTTTCTTTTCAGGTTATCAACCTGTGAGCAGTAATGACCTCTGAACCTTCACACTCAGGTGAGTGGTGGTAAATGAGTTACGCCGAATCTCTTCAGTCATGGAAGGGACTTCTCTTTCCCCATACTGAAATAAACACTTATTCTGGATATGAATTTGTTTTCCATGCCTGCCCTTTCTCTCCCATTAGCATCATTTTTGGACTTAGCGTTGATTCATTAACACAATATTTCGTATAATTTTATTTTGGACCAAGAAATTCACACTTCATAAAAGTAATAGAGCAAAAGGTTGATTATGACCATGGGATCTCCTGGTTTTACCATCATCAGAAGTCACTGGGTAGAAAGGTTTTTGAAGATTCATTTTCGGTGTCAGCAGGGAGACCTTATATGATTGAGAGCACTTATAAGATAGGGATGCTTGTCAGGGCATATGTTCTGAACCAGGACTATATATGGGGCTGTTTCTCCCAAAGCCAGAATACATGGATCAGGCTAAATGTTGGAGGAGTGGGATTCTTACATCACTTACAAAGTTCTTATTTCCCTTCTCCACTGCTTTGGGCTTCACTTGTTTAAATTTCCTAATACTAAAAGTCCCACAATGGTCCCATTGAATTAGAAGTTGAGGCTACCTCTTGACCATTTGGGGCTCCTCATGCCACTGGGAAAACAGATTAAAAGAGAGGTTATGATGTTGGTTAGTGTACATTTGATCCTTGATAATGTTGCTGCTATAATAAGAGGGCAGAAATGGAGGAGGAGTATGGTGGAATCTAGGCGTCTTAGGAGAGGGAGGGTATAAGTGTCTGGATGTTAAATTTAATGTCTTGGAGAAGAATCTCAACTGTTGGGTATAAAATTAATTATCCCCCTAGCGGCTGCCATAATCACGCTTCTGAAACTTCCTTTCCTATCAATTCCTGGCGATTCATCTATTAGAACGGTCATTTCCAGTTCTTATGACTCCTTGCTCTTCATTTCACAACTTAAATCTTCTATGTGATTTTAAGGTCTCCCCTAAACCCCTTATTCAGAGCAGTCTGGCTCTCATCCCTCTCTCCCTGGCGCATGTCCCTCTGACTATGGAGTGGGGAGGAAGGATAGCAAGGGTAGAACCTTTTGGGTTGTCCACAGAGAGATTGTTTATGTCTCTCTTTGGCTCACTGTCTATGGGCATAGTGTGGACAAGGTTGTAGTTTCAACAGGCTCCACTGAGAGAAGATTTGTTCTCAAGCTGTCCCTTTGGCTACCTTCCAACTGGGGTCCTCCCATCACATTCTTTTTATATGTGTGCATTTTTTTAATATATGTGTGCATCTTAATCCCACTGAAGACTGTAGCCCCCAATCTCATCCACCCTCTGCAGCTAACTCTTGGGCCCACAGGCATTTGAGAGATTCACGTGCAGTTCCTTCCAGGAACTGAGAACTTGGTGAGGGAGTGGCCCTGGATTTCTCTTTTCCTTGTTAGCCCTCCTATACCATCTTTCCTCCATTTTTCCCTCCTGATCTCAAAGAACAGGGCAGGTCCCTTGGCGGTCCTTTGGCTAAGAAGACATTCACCTGTACTACCAATTGCCAACCTCCTTCATAGGACACTGGTAGGCATGCTCAGGAAAATCATTCCGCAAGGAATTACTATGTTAAAATAGTCTTTTTCTTTTTGGTCAAGAGACAGTCTCCTAAATTAACTGAAACCTGTGTCAGTTTATAAGGAAAATAATGCAATTTTTCTTCTAAAACAGGGCCAAGTCTGGGATCAGATAGGCAAGTGCTGCTCCTTGATAAGCCTGAGTTGGACTCTCTTGGCTCCTGTCAACTGACATCCAACTCAATGCTGTTCTGCTGTTCTGTGCTTTGACCCTGTGGCTAAGCCTCTTGCTGTTTGGCTTTTAGAAGGCTGGACCATCGATATCTTCAACTGTACACCTCAGGGGAACAGGTCCAACTCTAGAAAACTATCCAGGAAGGCATTTTAGCATCTGGCTCTGTTTTATGCCAATTCTCAAGGTGATGTGCTATGCTGGAAAAAAAATTATTTAACAAAGTCCCAACATATTATCCTTAAATCAGGACCTGACAGGAAACAGAAAGTAATTCCTCTTCTTTCCCTAGTGGTTCCACAGTAGGGGAGTAGCTTATGTCCTGGCAGAAATGACTAATTTCTCTATCTTCTATAACAAGCATTTACAGTTGGACACCCGGAACTGACTTCTCCACAATGATACACTCTAAATGAGATGGAATGCCAGCAACAAAATCTTTGGAATGGAGTATCAGTTACCTGGCTGTCCATGATCTGGCTCAAAGGTGAATTCCTGAGGTCCCTCTCTGAGCCCTCTAATATTTCTCTTGGGTTAACCCGGTTTAAAGAGTCTCATCCCCATAAATGGGAACATGGCTGGGTATCTGTCACACAGGACCCTTCACAGCCTGTCTCAGGATTGTAATATGATGGCAGGGTATTTACAAAGGTCTGAGGGTGTTCAATTACTGGATAACTGTGTTCTGATCTGATCTGATCAATTCCTTGATAAGCATTCTGTTATCATTATTGTTCTCTTAATTTTGAGGATTTCCCAGTACACTTGGGGATATTGATGGTTTAGAGGTTATTGGCATAACTTGCTTCTGTTAGATTTTAAATTTGATTACTATCAAATGATTCAGAAAAATATGTTTATGTGTGTATAAATTATAGTTGTGTATGTATATATGTGCACACGTGCACATACACAGAGAGAGAGATGAATAAAGCAAATGTGGTAAAAGGTTAACATTTGGACGATCATTGTGAAGGGTACATGGCAACTTTGCGTACTGCTACACAAAACTTCTCTGTCTAGAATTATGTCAAAATAAAAAGTTAAAAAGTATACAGATACATATGTAAGGTCTGATTAAGAAACTTAAGAAACATATCCCATAATATTAGTACTGCTAAAATGTGCGATTACAGTAAATTTTGTTTTCTCTTTTCAGTTTATCTGTGTTTCTAAATGTTCTACAATGGAAATGTATTGCTCTTGCTCTGTAATAAGGGTAAAAGAGCATTAAAATCATAAACTGGTAAAAGGTAATGTTTTTCAAAGTTGATCTTATTGGCTATGCTAACCACATGATAGTTACTGCTCTTCTTGAGGAATGTAACGTAGACATAGAGTTCCATAATGTGTAGTCTAGATCTCCTGTTTTGAGTGAACAGATATTTTGTTCTGTCATCTAAACAAGTTAAAAAGAAAAAAGGACTACTGGCATTCCTCTAGCCCTTTAAAGTTATTGATATTTTGCTGAATATCTTTTGATATCCCTCCATATCCGCTCTCTACCTCTCTCTGCTCTTCTTTATCCTCAGAAATCTGAGCCAGTCAAAATACTGTCTTGTTGTCTGGCTTCCAGCTGGGTTTGGCCAACGGTGAGCAAGTAAGAACAGATCCATGGGAAGGAGAAGAGTGAGAGCTGGGTAATTTTTTCTTGGTTCCCTCCTGGCAGGCTTGTACAAGCTGGCTTCACCCCTTAACTGAAGAACATTGCACCTGCCAGGTAACCCTCTCTACACAGCTCTCTCTTTCTCTTTCTTCAGGTGTGGTAACCTGCTGCTAAGCCCCTGCCCTTGCTCCTTCAAGTCGAGGAGTCGTACCTCAAGTTACTAGTTGCAGGATACTTGCTTCACTTCTACTCGCACCTTTGAAGACAGTGCCTTTATTAAACTTCCCTCGATTGACCCAACTGAATGTGCCAGATGTTTGTTGCTGGGACCCCAAATGACATGGCAATATCTGGTGCCTTGTGGCTTTAAAGGAAAATTCATCAACTGTGCCTGATAGCCTTCAGTAGAGGTTATTTTCCTACCACACATCTCTTTGATTCTCTCATATGGCCTCTTTAAAAGATTGGCTACAGATGACTCATAGAGATTGTTGTGTGGGTCTTTAGCTTGGCTCAGATATAACATCTACCACAATTGTTTGCTGCCATTGATATGGCCCATGCTTTCCTCTAGATCTCTGTCCACTCCAACCAGCAGCCCTCCTTTCACTTGTGATGCTCAGTGACTCACTCTCAGCATACTTAACTATGGTTGCATTAATTCTCCTGACTTGTACTACTCTGTGGTGTGGCAAGACCTTTTCCTTGGTGTTCCCGTCTCCCGAAGAATTTTCTTGCAGGACTGTATCAATGATGACCTTATCTAGAGCCCATTCAGAGGTATTTGTACATATTCAAGCTCCAGAATGTCAGTACCTGACTTCTGAGCATTAAATGTCTGTTGTCGGGTTTCCCTGGTGGTGCAGTGGTTGAGAGTCCGCTTGCCGATGCAGGGGACACGGGTTCATGCCCCAGTCTGGGAAGATCCCACATGCCGTGGAGCAGCTGGGCTCGTGAGCCATGGCCGCTGAGCCTGAGCGTCTGGAGCCTGTGCTCCACAACGGGAGAGGCCACAACAGTGAGAGGCCTGCGTACGGCAAAAACAAAACAAAACAAAACAAATGTCTGTTGTCAAATAGATTTTCCCCTGAAGGTGTCTTTTTCCAAGAAGGAGATTCAGTGCCTTGTCAACTTGTCTAGTGACCTGCAGCTTATTCCTGTTTATATACACAGTCAGTCACCCATCAGTCTTCTACCTCGGAGCTCCCTTGAGTGGGAAGCCAAAGAAGCAGGAGGGACCCAAGTCAGTACACAGGAGAGGACTGTCATTCTGGCCTTGAGGTTTTCATTACTCTGACTGGAGTGACTCTGTTACTTTCCCTTGAGGCTTCCTTGTTAGATGATGGGCCTCCAAGAACTCTAGCAGAATGTGGAGTCTTTTAAAAAAAAAACAACAGTCTCTGAACCTCTGGATGTACATATTGTACAAGAACAACCTCTATACCATAGTTCCTAGGAACTACATCAGGATAGTCCAGACTCTGAGCACAATCATAGTCGTCCTCTGAGTACGACGGAATACGTGTTCAGGGTAGTAAGGCAAGATTGCCTGTTGCAAAGATGTTAATATAGCTAATGGCCCACATGTCACCAAAAAGGACTAGAAGACCCCATCTGTCTCCGTCATTCCAGTTATAAAGGAGATCAAAATGTCCCACTCAGCCTTAAAAACAGTTTTCTGAGATGAGAAATTATGTGATATTAGCAATCTAAGGAAAAAGGTATGTATGATTTGAAACTAAGAATTTAACACCTCAAAACTCTAGGTGGACACTTTCCTTTTTACTGTCCAACCTGAAAATTCATCGGGGAAGCAAATGTCCCATCATAGATTTTGTGCTGGTAATTAAGTAATTAAACGGTCACTATAACGTGGAGCAGGCCTTACTAGGGAAGAGATCTGAATATCCAACTGCTTCACAGATTACATATTCATGTTCCTAGCTAAAATCAATCCCTCCGCTTGTGCACTAGATCCCATTGCCTTCGCCTCCTCAAGGATATCACTCCTGAAGTTCTCCCTCATCTCTGTCTTGCATTAGCAAGTTTTTACTCCCTCTTGGAACATTTTCATTAGCATATAAACAGGCTGGGTTGGTTGTTAGTTTTTCCATCTAAAAAAAAAGCAATCAGTTCTCTTGACCCCATTTTCCCCTACCAATTTCCACTCCACTCCTTTGCTCCCATTTACAGAAAAATGTCTCAAATAGTTCCCTGTACTCATGGTCTCCAGGTTCTTTCCTCCTGTTCTTTCCTAAATCCACTGCAATCTGGCATTGACCCCTACCACTCTACCACGACTGCTCTTATCAAGGTCACCAATGACCGCCAAGTGGCAGGAGCCAATGGCCAGCTCCCCAGCCTTCATCCTACTTGACTTAGCATGATTGTCTGACAAAGTGGACCACTCCCTTTTTGGATACTTTCTTTATTAGGCTTCTAGGACATCACGCTGTTGGCTTTCTTCCTACCTCACTGGTCACGCCTTCTCAGCTCCCTTTCTGGTTCCTCCTCAACTCCCTCAGTTCTTCACTTTAAGACTGTCCCAGGGATCAGCCTTAGCCTTTCTTCTCTTCTCCCTCTACACTCATTCTCTTGTTGATCTTGTTGATCTGATTCAGACTATGAGCTTTAAATATGCAGTTAACCCCCATCTTTTTAATCTCTAGTCCAAGACCTTTCTCCCAAACTCCAGACTTATTTCAAAATTTCCACTGGGTTGTCTAACATACATCTCAAACTCAACATGTCCAAAACTAAACACTTGTTCTTCCCCTACAAACCTGTCCACATATCTAGACTTCCTCAACTCAGTTTATGGTAACTCCATTCTCCTAGCTGCTCAGGCCAAAGCAATTTGAATCACTCTGACTCTTCTCATATTCTCACTCCCTGTAGCCAACCTTTTAGGAAAGTCTATTGGCTTTTCCTGTAAAATGTATTAGAATCTGACCACTTCTCACCACCTCCTCTACCATCACTCTGGTCCAAGCCACCATCACCTAGATTAACGAAACTGCTTCCTAACATATCACCTTGTTTGAGCCCCTTTAACGTAACAGTCAGAATGATCCTTTTAAGCATAAGGCAGATCATATCATGCTTCTGCTCAAAGTCCTCAATGACTCTCCATTTTACCCAGAGAAAAAGCCAAAGTTGTAGGCTATAATACCCACATGATCTGGCATCCCCTCTTCCTTCTGATCATAATTCTGCTCCAGCCATCCTGTTCTCCTTTCTGTTTCTTGATCTCATCCTCTAGGGTTGTTTCTTTAGCTGTTCCCTCTGTCTGGACAATTTCCCCTCAGATAGCTCCCGACTAACTTTCTCACCTCCTTCAAGTCTTTGTTCATATCCTATTTGTACAATGAAGCCTATCCAGATCACCCTGTTTATTACCTCAGTCTAACCCCTACTCCCACCCAGCACTCCTGATCCTACCTAGCCTGCTCTACTTTTTGTTAACGCCATATCTTTTATTACTTAACATACTATATACTTATTGTTTATTTTCTATATCCCTGCTAAAATATGAGATCATAAGGGCAGGGATCTTTGTTTTATTCATTTTGTATCCTAAGTGCCTATAACAGTGCCTGACACATTCCAAGTGCTCAATAAATATTTGTTGAAATGTATGTCCTGGTCCATGAAAGCCTCGTTCTTTTAGGTAAAAGCCATGAATACACACAGCCCCAGAAGGAAAGCCTCTAGCACTGCCTCTGGGGCTGCTAGATGCATTCCAGTCCAATCCATTGCTGACCCCTGCTGGAACCCACTGACCAAGTTGCTGTCCCACCCTTGACTGCACAAGTGGACTCAAAACTCTTTGGGTGACAGGATGCTGCTGATACCCTCTCTGCCATCTATTTGTGCCATAAACACATCCTGCTTGGAGCAGTAATAACTATAATCCTTCCTTTTCCTTGGACTTTTCCTGATTCCAGGGGTCTGCAGAAGATAGACTTCAGCTTCCTTTTGTTTTACTTATATTTAATAAGTTTGTTCTTTTGTAAGGACCCCATTAGTCGGGGATGGGAGTGGTTGCTCTTAGTTACACCTTCAGAACTAATAACTTAATCATTTTGCTTTTTCTTTTTTTGGCTGTATCACATAGCTTCTGGGATCTTAGTTCCCCAACCAGGGATTGAACCCAGACCCTCAGAAGTGAAAGCACGGAGTCCTAACCACTGGACTGCCAGGGAATTCCCAAGAACTAATAAGTTAATCTTTAACCAGACTAAAAATTGGTGAGAGGGAGATATGCTTTGAAAAATATTAATGTGATTTTTTTTCTTATTTTCTTCCATGCGACCATTACCTTTTTAACCAAAGGCATCCATTTGCCTCAAAAAACATCATGATAGTTATAGCAGGAATGCAAAGGTAAACAATGACTCTATTTCAGCTTTTGAAGCCTATAACTAAATAGTAATCTTGAAAGCTTTGTTGGGAAAGTAAAAGAAGCTCCAAATTTCAAATACTGTTAAATACTAAGAGCAAAGCATGAAGCCTGGACAAAAAGTTTCACTATAATCATAGGCGAAGCAAACTTAGAGTACGACAGTGGGAAGTTGTCACCTACTGAGAGAGGAAGTGAAGTGTTCTTCCAGCTGGAAGAGCCTAGGATAAGGGGAAGGTCAGTGGGGTTGAGACAAGACTTGCTGGTGCTTGTATCCCTGAGAAGGAACCCATCAGTCCCCTCATTCCTTGGGTCTTGGCCCAGAAAGGGGAAGATGGACATGACATCAGGAACCCAAATAAGTTGAAGTAGAATTTGGAACTTCTGGGCTCACCCTCCACTTCCACTGCAAGCTCAGCGTAGTGCTAGGGCAACATGGTACCATCAAGAAGTAATTCTGAAATGGCTGAGAGATATCTATGCAGATGGACCTGTGTGTGTAACCCAGTGTCTTATGGCCTTGGTGAGATATGGAGAGGGACCAGAATATATTTTATGTCTTGGCAAGAGGGTGCCAAAATGCTGAGAGAACCCAAGGTCCAGAAGAAGTCTGCATTTGGGATGAGAAAGTTGCATTCAACAGAGATCTCAGAACTAGAGGTTATAGCAGGACCATTGGCTCCAGCAGGGAAATGAGAAAGGCAGCCAAAGAACCAGACAGGACCTGTTGTTAACTCATTGGGCATAAGCACTATATGCCCAGAGATCCCTAGAATAGCTGCACAGCATGGAAAATGAGTGAGGACCCAGAGAACAGCACTGCACACAGCACTGAGACTGTTTTCCCTTCTGCCATGGGTTCCTGGCATTCAGAAACCATGGTGGGAAGGATCGGAGAGACCCTTGGAAGGAGGCAGCCCTGAGAGAGAATTTGACAAACTAAAATTTCTCCTCTGTCATTAACAGGAGTGGGAGCTTGCTAGTAAGATACAATTAGCTATAGATAATACAGGATGCTACCATTCTGTAAATGTTTGCACGTTTTTGACTGGTTTTCTTTTCTTCCCCTTTACTAAATATTTTGAAAGGGGAACTAGCATTCTGGGTCAAGCTCTGAATCATCAAGAGCTTTTTGTAAAAAAAAAAATGAGAGGAACAAAGAGTATTCTGGAAGAGGAGAAAGGAAGGAAGACCTGGGGAGGTGGAGAGACCTTCCTGAGGGAATTTAGATTGGGCTCAGTTCCTACGTGATTTAACCTTTGTTGGCACCACACCCCCACCCTCCCACCCCTGCAATGAGCTTAGAAAATGGGGACGGGTCTCTGAATTTCTAGAGAGGGATAGGAGAAGAAACCCCTGTCCAAATCCTGGAATAGGCGTTAGAGCTCCTGAGCTGACATCTCTAATATATGGGCAAAAAGGGTTTTAATTACTTTAGATTCTTAGGGTACTATACCTTTTCTCAATATAAAATAATCTATATTTGTCCCACTAATGTATTATACTTTGAATTTTATTTTGACTCTGATATTAATCTTGTCATACCTGCTTGCTTTAATTAACATTTGCTTGGTATATCCTTTCCTACCCTACCATCTGCTTTTGTTTTTTAATCAATAGTATTTTCCCCCTCCTTTAAAATATCTTTCAATTTTTTAAATGTAGGCAAGCAATACATGGAGATATGCTCACTTTAAAAGAGAAAAAGCATTATATATACAAGGCTAAAGATCCGCTGACTGTTTCGCAACCTGGTTCTTTCTTTAAGCTGCCTGTTACTATCCTTTGACCACTTTTTTATTTGTCCTTATATCTTAAATTGTTGATTCTTTATATATTCTGGATATTAATCCTGTGCCTGTTAATTTTTTTTTCAGAGTGTAGCTTGATATTTAACTTTGATTAGGTTTTCAGATGTAAAACATTTTAGAATTTGGATGCAGTCAAATCTGTCTTTTCCTTCTTTAAATTTTTGTTTTTAAAATTGTTGTGTCCTAAACAAGAAGGTCTTTATCCAATGATTATAGCTTCCAGCTTTTTTATAAGCTTTAATAGCTTAAAAATGTTTAGGTCTTTACCATCTGGGATTTATTTTTCTGAAAGATTTGGGATAGAATGTAATCCTGTGTTTTATTTCGTTGATTTATTTAACTGAAGAGCCAATTGTCTCAATAAAATTTACTGACTAGTTTATCTTTTCCACACTGATGTGAAGTGCCTTATCGCTTATATGTCAGCTTCTATAGTCACAAGTCTATTTCTGGGTTCTTTATTCAATCCACTTATTTGTCTATTCCTGCACATTACCACATTGTTTTAATGACCATAGCTTTGTAGTATTTTGACATCTGGCAGATCAACTCTCCCTCCCTCCCTCTCCCTCCCCACCTCCCATGATCTTCTGTAATATTTCCTTGAAAAAGTTTCATGAAAAATCTTTTTGCTGTTTTGATTGGAATTTCATTAAATACATAAATTTGATAAAAGGATGGACATCTTTTTAAAAATTAATTAATTCATTAATTTTGCGGGGGGGGGCTGTGTTGGGTCTTCATTGCTGCATGTGGGCTTTCTCTAGTTGCAGTGAGTGGGGGCTACTCTACGTTGCGGTGTGCGGGCTTCTCATTGCAGTGGCTTGTCTTGCTGCAGAGCACAGGCTTCAGTAATTGTGGCACGTGGGCTCAGTAGCTGTGGCTTGCAGGCTCTAGAGCGCAGGCTCAGTAGTTGTGGCACACGGGCTTAGTTGCTCCATGGCATGTGGCATCTTCCTGGACCAGGGATCAAACCCGTGTCCCCTGCATCGGCAGGCGGATTCTTAACCACTGCACCACCAGGGAAGTCCCAAGGATGGACATCTTTATAGTATTGAGTTTTACCATCTACAGGAACATTATTTATCCCCATTTAGTCATATTTTCTTTTACATCATTCAGCAAAATTCTATAGTCTTGTCTATAAAGGTTCTTTATGTTATTCATTGCTACTGTATATGGATGGAATCACTTAGTCTATTACATTTTCTGATTGATGATTGCTGGCATATAGGAAAGTCATTGATTTTCTCCTTTCTTCAATTAATGTAGTGAATTATATCAACAGAGCTCCATTATTGAATTAATCTTGCATTTCTGAGATAAATTTAACATTATCATGTTGCATTATTATTTTCATTTGCTGCTGAAATACAATTTCTAGTATTTTATTGTACTTGGGATTTTTGCGTCCATCTTTATAAATAAAAAGTGGTGTATTATTTTCTTATCTTTTATATATCTTGTTTTGGTATTAAGGTTAGCTTAACTATTTAACATGAAGTAAATTGGATAACTTTCTCTTTCCATGATTTAAAGCAATTTATAAAATATGGAAGTTACCTGTTTCTTGAAGGTTTAGAGAACTTGCCTATATAACCACCTAGACCTAGTGCCTTTTTTAGGGATAGATCTTTTACTACTGTTTCAGTTTCAGTTTTTCTATATCTTCTTAGACTATTTTGAAATTTTATATTTTCCTGTAAAATTAGCCATATATTTTTCAACTCTATTGATATAAAGTTGTTTGTATTATTCTCTTATAATTAGGAAAATCTGCTCATGCATTATGATTTTATGTCCTTTTTTATACCTGATAAATTTTTGTGCCTTCTCTCCTTTTTCTTAATATTTGCCAAAGAAATCTATTTTTAGTAGGCTCTTAAAAAGTGTTTCAGACCACTCTACTCACTTTCTTTTTCTGTTTCACTAACTTCTGCCTTTATCCATGGCAGTGTTTTTTCAAACTTTTTTCATTATTACCCCTCTAGGAAACTTTTTAGACCTCTTTTCCCTTAATTACTACTTTCTTCCCCCTGCAACCCGCAACCTTAAACCACACATATAGTACGTATCTGTTTATGTAGTAGGGTCTTTTGAAGAGCCACAACCATTGTAATAGCTAACATTTTTTTCAGCCCTCAAGAACCGATTTTCGCTCCCTTGGGGGCAATATCTTTTCTACTGAGAATGCATTGCCCGTGGTAATGTCTGTTTCTACTTTCTTTGGGGTTATTTATTTTCCTTTTCTTCTGAGTTGAAAGCTTGTTCGTGCACTTCCAATTTTTTTTAAGTAAAAAAATTGAAGGCTATAAACTGTACTTTCTCCCCCAGTGCTGTTTGCTTGCATCACAGAAGTTCTGCTGTTTTGTACTTTTGGTTTTCATTCAGTTCTAAATTTTTGTAATGGCCGCTTTTATCTGAGTTATGTAGGGGCTTGCTTTTATATTTCCCCATACATGGATTTTTGGGTAAGATTTTTATTGTATTTTTATGTGACTGCCTACCTGGAATTTGTTGAAACTTTCTATCTTACCACATGGCCAACTGAAATTCCTGCAATCTTTCAAAGTTTGATGTTTTCTGTAGGCTTTTGGTAGACACTTTTTATCAATTTAAGAATTATTTTTGTTACCAGTTTGCTAAGGTGTTTTTACTTTTTATTTTTAATTATTCTTTTATTGAAGTATAGTTGATTTACAATGTTGTGTTAATTACTGCGGTACAGCATGCTAAGGTGTTTTTAAATTAAATCACAAATTGGTGTTGAGTTTTAACAAATACTTGTTTTGGAACCAATTGAGATGATCATGCTTTTTTCTTCCTAATTTCTATTAATTTGATTAATTACTTTAATATATTTCATGTGTCTCATCTACCCTATGCTTTCCCTTAGAGGCCTAACTCTGTACATTCTCCAAGGCATATTTGTGTTCCCATTTACAATGATAATATCACTGAGACTAAGCTAAAAATGTTAGAAGTAATACATCTATATTTTCTTTAACCTTCTAATATACCCATCTTAGGGTTGATGGGATGATTTCCCATTGCTTTCTCTACAGATTCAGGTAGGTACCTCTCAATATTTCCCTGGATCTGAGATCCCTGGTGGAAGTGGGCATTTCTGTTTTCTCTCTGAGAGCTTGCTTCCATTCTTCTGTTATATCTCTTCGTGCTCTAATTACCTCCTCTAATTAAGTAATGACTAAACTACCACCCTCTTCTTTAGTTCCATCGTAAGATCATTTGGCTCTGCATCATTTTCATTTTCCCATTTGTATTGTCAATTTTTTGTGCCCTTTAAGAACACAACCTTTCTTCTAAAGAAATGCTTTTCTTCCTCCAGATCAACTGGCCTGTCTTCCTTCACTTTTCACCCTCCCACTGCTTCTATTTTGACTTCAAGGCCTGAACATATATTTGAAACAAATACAATTCTTACTTGATTTCCTGAAGAGACCTACTTCCTAGGAAGAGAAGAATCCAGGCACAACACTTTTTAATACTCTTCCTAGCCTTTGGAATTACAATAGCATTGCTTCTCTCTACCCCAAACCCCCATATAACAAACATTTGCATTTCTCTTTTTACGTTTATGATTAAAATCCACCATTCCTCTGTGAATGAAAACACAACTTGAGTTCTTGAAATTCCCGTCAGGGCTCATATAGTCAACACATCAGGCACTTGGGACATAAATGCAAGGTGACTCTGAATACCCATGTGAATTAAAGAAGTTGGCCCCTTCCATCAAGATTAGCCCAAATTGGGTGAAACTAACCTAATGCCACCTGCTAATCTCCAGCACAATTTAAGGGCTAGACTCTCCCAAGTTTGCTGTAAGTACACATGGAACTTATGCCATTAAGTTCCTTAAAGTCCTCGTCTGCAATTCTGGCTGAGAATAAATGGCAGCACAAATTTTTCCATTCAATGGTGCCTTTCCCTTCTGCAGCAAGCCTGTCTCAACTATATCTATGTGAATCAAGATCAGCCAGAGTGACCTGTACTTTTGCAAAGCTCTATGTCCAGTACCTCTAAAAAAATAATGACTTGCCTATGGACGTTAGCTACCATAAGCTGCTAGAACTTGAAAAGGCCAAAGAACTAAAAGGCCCAAGATCACTACAGCACTAAACCTGTGCCCTTGCAAACCAGATGTTCCATCTCTACACATCTTATTTTGGTCCCCTAATTCCAGCCAGAGTGCCTACTTCTCAAGACTTAATAGCCAATGCATATTTGCATGTGTTGGGGCTTAAGGGGGAAAATTAATCATATCCATTTCCTTTCTAAGTTCTCAATCAACTAGGTAACAGATACAAGAATCAGACCAATGAGGATCAAAATATCAGTATTTTGTTGATGAGGCTGTACCTATAGCCAAAATTGGGCTTTCTAATACCAACCCTCCACTGCCTTTCCCACCCTTCCCAATTCCTCCTATTGGTATTACTCACCCAAAGAATATAGAAAGAAAACACTTACCTGGGGAGCTGCAAGGGGGAATGGCTGTTCCAAAAGTGGAGACACAGAGAAGTGCTCTTCAGACCTGCCTCTGGAAAGCAGGCCTGGGCCTCAGGAGGTGTGCTTACCATATGAAAGCTGGATCCGAGTGGAGTGGGTACATATTGCAGGCAGAGGTACAAAAGAGAGAAGAGAGCTTAGAAAGAAAGAGAGAGAGAGAGAGTGTGTGTGTGTGTGTGCGTGTGTGTGTCTGTACATGATGACCCTCTTCTGTATGTCTCCATCAGAGAACACAATCTTCCTTTGGAGATTAAGTAAGAGGTAGAGACAGAGGCCAAGAGTGATATTCCAATACAGTTTCCTACTTGGAGGAGAATAGGGAAATAGGGACAAATGACAGATTCTTGTCCCTGTGGGTGGGGCAAGGCCTGTACTCTTCATCCCCTCCCAGCAGGGGCAGGGGATCCAATTCTCTCATGCCCAAGGTCTGACCTGGAATTCAATCCCAGCTCCCAACCCAGATTTCGGGAAGACTTCTATTAAAAGATTCTGTTACTAGGTCATTCCTACATCAGAACTCAGGATGGTGGGAGTCGGGCAAGAGCCCAGAGGTTCAGATTGACCACAACCAAACCCCAGACATACTCACTTGCTGAGCTCCATCTGATGAACAAAAAGAAGCAAAAGAAACACTAATAAAACTAGGAAGACCCTTTCAAGGTATTTCACTAATAACAGGTCCTCACGAGCTGTCTGGCCACTGGAGTGAAAAGGGTAACAACAATAACCAAAGCTAAGAAAGATCAGCCTACTAATATTACCATTGTCTGTCTCCCTTCCCACCACCCCAAGTCCTTGGAGAAGTCACTGAAAGACATGCTACATTTAGCTTGTCAGAGGCCTTTCCCAGACAAAAGTCCCCAAGGTACAAGAACTCAAATAAGGACACTACTTGGGAGATTGAAAATCAAAAGTTATTTATCAGAGGGTGATTGGAAAAGTCACGCTTTCTCGAGCCCAATTCCAGAATGGTCAGTGGGAGTCTCTCTCCTGTTAGCTTCATCGGTCCACCTACCCAATGGTAGATCTTCTACTGAAGGGGACAAAAGGGAAATCACAGTCCTCAAGGGGGCCCCAGAGTTCCCTTCCTATCAAGTCCCAGCTGAGGAGACAAACCGAACAAAGGGAAGACTCTTTCCACCACCAAAACCCACCTTCACAATTGTGGGCCTCCTATTCCCACAAGTAACTCAAGGAAAGCTCCACCTACCCTGCTCAGTCCTCATCAGGAAACACTGAACCTCTTCATACCCTTTGAGTCCTTCCTAAATACCCTTCCTTCACTTAGTGTAGGGGCACTTATTAGAGTCCCAGTGTTCACATCACTTACTCTCTCAAGGAAGATAGAGTGCCCAGGACTAGAAACTGGCATTGAAAATTTATCTACCAGATCAAAAGGTAAAGTCTCTCCCAAGATGCTAAAGAGGCATTCCCACTTCAAGTCCACATGGTGTGGAAGGAGGGAATGGACTCAACCTGCTAAGAAAAGGGCTTTGGGGTTAAACACAACAGGCAAAGGGTTCAGCGGGGACTGGACAGATGAAGGAACGTAGAAATGATAGGGAATAGGGAAGGAGGGGATCCTGGTGGTAGTAAAGGAGAGTGGTGCCCTTTGACTAAGGGCCCAGATGGGGTAACTAAGCATGAGGGAAAGAGTCACTCAGAAGGCCAGATAACTAAGTTCTAGTCATGGCTTTTGCCAGCAACTCAGCATGTGACTTCGAGCTTACCTGGCCTTCAGTACCTTCATCTGCAAAACAGGGGAAAGAGGTTTGTTTAACTAGATGCCTATTATGGTCCTTTGAGAGTCTGGCATCCTCCACAAACGTGATTGGTGGACTATGACAAGATATTCAGGAGGGGGCTAAAGAGGACTTTACCAGAGCAGGAAATGCCTTTCAGCCCCATCTCTAATGAAAGGGTCACATGTATACACATTCACACATACATAAGCAGAGTGGCCAACAATTTCATCCATAGCAGCAGAAACACTTACAGAGAAAAATAAATACTGGTGATGCTCAGTTCCTGCACTGGGGGAGAGGGGTCCTGAGGATGTAACTTGGAGGGGCTCCAAGGTCAGGGGAGAAGGGTCCTCCTATTTGACAGTAACTTTCACCTTGCTGTCCCTTCCCCAAATCCAGAGCAGCTAGCTGTTTGAAAGAAGCCACTCCCACCTTCCCCTCCCCAAACCACCAACTCACCTGTTGCAGAAACAAAAATGCACAGACCCCAAGGGAAATAATCCCCTAGCTAGCCACTAAGAAATGAACAGAATCTACCACACCTGAGGTTACTTGGGAGTGTGGCCAGCTGGGACCCAAAACCCCTATTTCCCTGAACGTTAACAATGGTTCTGAAAGGTCTTGGTTTGGACCTATCTCAACCACCGTCACTTGGGTTTGCCCTCTTGGTGAAGTGGGAACTAGCCTGGATCACCCTTTTATTTCTGGTGCATTTATGATTGTTTCCAAATTTTTAAACCAATATCATTGCGAGTGAGCCAGGAAGTTACTTCCCCAAGTAGCACTTCAAATTAGAAGAAAAGCTACGACACAAGTGCAGGGTTCCAACCCTTGCAACAGGACCTGCAAACAGGCTCGCACCACCCCCCAGACACCAAGAAGCATCTCCCAGCCATACATCCACATGGACTCTTACATGGCCTCTCCTAGCAGAGGTAGCTGGCGCAGTTGGGGAGTGGGGGATATCAATCTCCTATCAACCTGTGATCCCTGTTTAAAATACACTAAAAATACATTAGTAAACATTGCTGTTTACAGAAATAGAAATCATTTCTGTTTCCAAAGGCCTCTCACCATCCCAGTCTTGGACATTTCCAAGACTGCCACCCCTGACACCCTCTCCAAGGTCCGCCCTGGTGGGTGGGTAAGACACTAGAGTCCTTTGAGACTGAGAGCTCCTCAGGCACCTGAGAATTCCAGTTTCACATCTCTGGTTCCCACGGAAGGGAGACTCTTCAGGACTCTGGAGAGTACCGGGGTTCATCCCTTCTTATCAGTTCCTGGGGGCTGTCTTGAGGCAAACCCCCCTTTTTTGGATGATATACGTGTTGTAAGCATTCCTGCTATTTTCGGGCCCACAGTCCCTCCCCAGAGTCCAACGTGCCTGCCTGGACCCACTCTCAGAGCGGAGAAGCCAGTCTGTGCCTTGGTCTAATCACTCTGGGAAAGAGGGATGGGCAGAAAGAAAGCAAGGACAATGGTCTGGGGGATCGTCCTTGAGGGGACAACTAACAGCAATGACTGTCAGACAAGCAGGTGGTAAAGCTGAGCACCTGCCCGGGGACGGAGCCGGAGCTGTCCACCAGGTTGGCGGGTTGCGAGTCGACGCGGGGAGTGCGACGGCGCCCCCGGTACTCGATCATGTCGGGATGATAGGCTGGGTGGCGGCGGGCGTGCTTGGTCAGGTGGTCGCTCCGGGAGAACTGCTTGGGGCAGAGGGGGCAGGAGAAGCGCTTCTCGCCCGTGTGCGTCCTGTAGTGGCGGGCCAGCTCGTCGGAGCGCGTGAACTTCTTGTCGCAGTCGAGCCAGTCGCAGGAGAAAGGGCGCTCACCCGTGTGGGTGCGCTGGTGGGACTTCAGATGTGATGACTTGTAATAAGCTTTGTTGCAGCCCGGGAAGGGGCAGCGGTGGCGCTTGGCAGCAGGTGTGACTGGCCTCCGACGGGGGCCTGGACCCGTGGCGGGGGCCGGGCCCGCCCCAGGGGCCACGCCGGAGACCGCGCCAGGGTGGGCAGGCACTCCCGGGATGGCTGGCGCGCCAGGGACCGCGAGCGCGCGGGAGGAGTGCACGGGTCCGGAGACCTCGGCCGCGCTGGTGGCCGGGATCGGCTTGGAGCACAGGGTCGGGCCGGAGCACGGGGTCGGGTCGGAGGAACCGGACGAGGCGCGCAGAGCTTCCCCCGAGTACTCTCCAAAGCACCCCCCAGAGCCGCCGCGCAAGTCAGCCAAGACGCTTGCAGCCAGCAGGTGGGGCGCGGCGCCGCCCGCGCCGGGGCTGGGGGCGGGGACCTGGGGGAACGGGGGGACCGACACGGGCCCCGGTGGCCCCGGACCCGGCAGAGCGGACTCCGGCGGCGCCGCACCCACCTCCGAGCTTGCCGCTCCGCCCGCGCCCTCGGGGTCCGGCAGGCGGCGGTGAACCACGGCACCCGCGGACATGGACACCAAGCACTCGGCGGCGAAGTAGTCCAGGCACGCCACGGCAGCCGACATGCTGGCACCGCCGGGCCGCCGGCGCGCGCCGTCCGAGCGCGGCCGGCCGCGGGCGAGAGAGTTCTCGGGAGCGTCCGTCCCGCAGCCTCGGAGCGAGAAGCAGGAGGCCCGGTGCGCGCCGCCCGCCACCCGCCGCCGCCGCCGCAGCCGCCGCCGCCGCCGCCCGCGCGGCGCCCGCCCCGCCTGACGCGCCCCTGACGCACCGGAGCCCGCGGGGGCGGCGGGACCCGCCCCGGCCGCAGGACACCCCCTCGGAACGCGCGGCCCACCGGGCTAAGTCATTTTTAACAGCCTAAGAAATTATCTTGTCTTCGCGTTCTTGCCTCTGCTGGTGAGCCAGGTAATTTTAATAAAGAGAAAACTCCCCGATCGTAACTTCTGGGCAGCCTGCCGGCTTCGCTCCCCCTTCGTCCGCTGGTCCTCCGCCAGCTGGGTGTCCGGCGGAGTCCGAGAAACTTTTTTTTTTAAGGGAAAAAAATGCTTATACCTGACATGTCTTTCGATTCATAATTACGATTGTTAGTTAAGCGGGCTGGAATTACATTTCACTTCTGTTACCGCTGTCAGATCGAATTTAAAATATCCCCGAGTCTTCATCAAAAAAGTTTTCTCATCTAACAGTTCCACTGCTAACCCAGGGTCCGTACCAATTCCCTAAATAGAGCCACTACGTAGCCATTAATTAATAGCATTTTGAACCAGAAACATTTTTAACCTTGAAGAAAAGCAAAGAATCCCCTCATGGTTGAAATTGAAACTTAAAATCCTTTGAGTAACGATTTAACTATTCAACCAAAGAAAGAAAAATGCATGTTTAAACTGCTTTAACCTGTCACAGGCATACAAACAAATTTCCACGCTGTAATATAAATTATAGACTAGCAGCGAGATAAACACATTAAAATGGATTCCCACAACTTTAATAATAGAAAGTCACGTTTCCAATTAGGCAACATCTTTTATTTTTCTCTTGACAAAAATTAAAAATAAGAAAATGCAGCAATTTATATAGAATTGCTCATATGGCGTTTTGTGATTGTGGAGGTTTTTCTCTTTATATAATCAGATATATGTATGTATATGTTTACATTTCTTCACTGCTTTCATTTTTTTCTTCTTTTGAATTTTAAAAAATTAAAAACACAGAAAAGCAAACAGGATAATTTCTAAAAATAGTCATAGCGTATCGTTTTTGATGTATACAAGCTTCACTTACATATTTTTGAATTATGTGCAGTTTATTTGCAATTCTTCAGTACTTATTCTTTTGAACATTAAAAATACATATATCTCAAGAATAACAAATATTCATGTATTACTTCTTAGGGTAATCAAATGTGAAATATTTGTCACATTTGCTTCAGGTTTTTTATTTTTATTAAAAATTCCAGATAGAGTTGAATGTCACCTTATTTTCCTCCCCAGTTCCATTCACCTTTCTCTCTCCTTACTTGCCTAGGTAATCAGTATCATAAAGTGTGTATTCTTCCAGCATTGTTATTATTCTTTATTACCTAATTACCTATATATATTATATGTAAATATATGTCCATGCTTATATATTTTAAATTTTCTTTATAAATGGTACAGTAGTGTACATATCATTTTGCAACTTACTTTTTCCCCTCAGTATGATTTTGAGAACTATCCATGTTGACACTTACAGAATCTGCTTTATTCATTTCAGTAGTTTTATGATCTTGTCAGCTTTGTTATCTTTATGGAGATTCTATTCTAAAACAGATAATTATTATAAAGCTGCTTGCTTCAAAATTTTAGACAATTAACTCTTTATCTACACATATTAAAATTCTATCAGATAGAAGTCTTTACTAGCTGCTTTTTAAAAATATTATTATTTAGAAAAAAATCTAAAGCTATTTTAAAATGCAGAGAGAGTATTACAGGCACCCATGCACCTATCTCATGTAATTGGTAAATGTCAGCATTTTGCCATATCTGCTTCAGGTCTGTTTTTTTTTTTAATTGAACTATTCAACTTTCTGATAAAATTGAAGTCCCTTTGCACTCCTCCCCAAAACCATTCTCCACCCTTTTCTCCAAAGGCAAACATTATCACGAATTTGGTATGTAACTTTTAAATCTAGGCTTTATACTTTTACTACATATGAACCCATACAAATACAGAGTACTGTTTTGATTTTTTAAATGCACAGGTGTGGTGTTGGACTATGCATATTCTATGACTTGTTTTTTTTTCCTTCATGGTATGTTTTCATTCTTTCCATGTTGATAAATATAAATCCAGTGCATTCATTTTAATTGCTGTATTGTAGATCCATGCATGTGAACGTGCTGGGTTTATTCATTCCCCTATTGATGAATATTTAAGCTGCTGTCAATATTTTGGTATTAAGCGCAATGCTAATATGAACATATGTGTACATGTGTCTTCTATAGGTAGGTAGAATTTCTCTGTCTACCTATATGGGGAATTGCTAGGTTACACATACATTTGCAGTTTATTAGAGACTGCCAAATGGTTCTCCAATTTATACACCCATCAGCGGTGTATGAGAGTTCTTGTTTCCCTCACATGACCTTCCCTTACTTTCTAGATTCAGACTTTTCTTATTTCTGACAATTTGATTTTTTTTTTAAAGCTCAGTATCTCATCGCTTTATTTGGATTTCCCTCACTGCCAACGAGGTTGAGCATATATTTACTGGTTATTAAGGTTTCTGAGTCTGTGGTTTGTTTTCTCATAGTCTTCATCCGTTTATCCAGTGGGCTGTGTATGTTTTCATCTTTTTCCCTCTTGATTTGTAGGAGTTCACATATATTAACATTATATTGTCTCATTCTGTGACGTCTCTTTTAACTTCCAATAACTTTTGAACTATAGAAAATTTAAAATGTAGTCATTCACTGATCTTCTTTATAGTTTGTGTCATTTATGTCATATTAAAGACAACTCTCCACACGTGATGCCACAAAGATAGCCTCCTATGTTTTTTCCCTTAATGTTTTAAAGTTTTGTTTTCCACACTTGTAAAATTGATCCATCCAAGACTTATTTTTTGGAATGGTGTGAAGTAGGAATTTAATTTTATTCTCCCTCCCTCCACATGGAAAACCTGTTGTCATGACCTGATTTACTAAACAGTCTTTCATTCCTCCCATTAATGTGTAATGCCACTGTGATTATAAATTAAATTTCCGTACATTCATGGTTATATTCCTACTTTGTCCTTTTCTACTGATCAAACCAATTCTGAGACGGTACTACAAAGTTTTAATTATTATGGCTTTATTATAAGTCTTCACCTATAGAAGGGCATTTCCTCCATTTGTTCATTAAAAAAACTGTACCAGCTATTTTTTGGACTTCTGCTCTTCCATGTTAACTTTAGTATCAGTTTGTCAACTTCCACTGAAAAATCTTCTCAGTATTTTGCTGAGTTAAATTTGTAGGTTAAATTGTGGGAGATATGACATCTTTATAAAACTGAGTCATCCAATACATTAACATTATTCTGATTTCCTCATATCCTTCCATAACATTTTATACTTTGCGTATAAAATGCTTGTACCTCTTTGTTAGATTTATTCCTCAGTACCTTACAGTTTTTGTTGCTTTTTCAAGTGGGATCCTTTAAAAAATTTTTAAATTGGTTAGTGCTGCTGTTTGGAAAAGTTACTGATTTTGGAATAATCCTGGTTTTTTTGGCTGTGCCACGCGGCTTGTGGGATCTTAGTTCCCCAACTGGGAATTGAACCCAGGCCCTTGGCAGTAAGAGCGCAGTGTCCTAACCACTGCACCGCCAGGGAATTCTCATGGAATAATCCTGTTTTAGCAAATATGCTGAACTTTCTTACTGTTTATTTGTAAATTCTCTTGTATTTTTATGTAGATAATATTATCCTTAAATAATACTCTTAATACTTTCTCCTTTTCTTATGTCATTGGATGGGCTGGGACCTCCAATATAACATCAAATAGCAAGAATGAGAGCAAGCATTGTTTTCCTATTTCTATCTCGTTGAGAATGTTTCTAATGTGTCATCATTATTTATGGTAGTTGCTATAAGTTTTTGGTAGAAACGCTTTATAAGGTTAGGGAGTTCCCTTCTATCACAGTTGAGTTTGAAGTAGGAATATTTTAAAACCATGAAATGAACATTGAGTTTTGTTAAGTGCTTTTTCTAAAACTTTAGAGATGATTATCGGTTTTGTCTTTGATATGTTAAAGTAACGGGTCACTTTGATAGATTTTTCTAACGTAGATTTATCCTTGCATTCTTTGACATAAACCTTGTTTTGCCATAATGTACTATTATTTTTTAATACACTACTTCATGCAATTTGCAAGTGCTTTTTATTTTAGGATCTATGTTCCTAAATGATATTGGCTTATGATCTTCGTTTCTTGTGCTACCTTTGTCCATGTTTATACCACTCTCATAAAATGCATTTAGAGGTTTCCCTTTTTCTACTTTCTGTAACGATTTGTATGAGATAGGTATTATTTGTTCCTTGAATGTTTACTAAGTTTCATCTGTGAAACAATTATATTTTGAAAATTCAGTTCAGTTTCTCTCATGATTATTAGTTTATTTGGATTTTCTATTTCTTCTTGAGTCAACTTTGTTAATTCACTTTTTTTCCTTTAAAAATTAGGTATTACATTTAAGCCTCTAAAATTTTGGTATGTGGTTCACAGCATTCCCTCATTATTTAAAAATTCTCTACAGTATCTGTAGTTATATCCTCCTTTTCATTCCTGATACTACATACTTGTGAATTCTCTTTTTTTCTTTTTGTCTTAACAGGTTTGTCTTAAAATGTAGACAACAGAGGTTTGTCTACACTTTAAGACAAACCTATAGAAGTGTGTCTATAATCTTTTCAAATAGTCAACTTTTGCTGATCCTATCCGTTTCTTTTAAAATATATTTAATTTCTATATTTATTTTTATTAATCTCTCACACTTTTGTCTAGTTTAGCATGTTACACCTTTTTTAAAAAAAGTTTTTCAACTTAAATACCTAACACATTAATTTCCAATCTTTCTTATTTTTTCTTTTTGAATAAATTTATTTATTTATTTATGGCTGCATTGGGTCTTCATTGCTGTGTGCCGGCTTTCTCTAGCTGCGGCGAGTGGGGGCTACTCTTCCTTGCAGTGTGCAGGCTTCTCATTGTGATGGCTTCTCTTTGTTACAGAGAACAGGCTCTAGGCACACAGGCTTCAGTAGTTGTGGCACGTGGGCTCAGTAGTTGTGGCTCACAGGCTCTAGGCTCGTGGGTTTCAGTAGTTGTGGCACATGGGCTTAGTTGCTCCGTAGCATGTGGGAATCTTCCTGGACCAGGGCTCGAACCTGTGTCCTCTCCACTGGCAGGAAGATTCTTAACCACTGCGCCACAAGTGAAGTCCTTTTCTTATTTTTTTAAAAATATAACTTAGGGCTATAAATTCCCCTTGAAGAGAAATTTCCCAAGCTTTATCTCTATTCCACAGGTTTCAAAATAGTGCTTCCATTGTCATTCAGTCCTACGTCATAATTCCGTTGTGACTTCTTAGACACTAAATTTTCAGAAGGGTGCTTTCCATAGATGACAGGATCTGTCCTACCAACAGTACAGAAAAAGTAACATTTACTTTTGTGTAGGTGATCACCTAAAGGAAGCTCTTTCTGAAAAAAAGGAGGTGCCTCTGTGTTTAATGTAAGTGTTTGCTTATGTTTTTCTTAATTTGTGGATGTGGCGCTTACACTGCAAATTGTCTAGATGATCCTCTTGAAATTTGGAAAAGCAATGCAAATGAGGGGCTTGGGGTTGGGGCGCTAATACTGATTTGGAGGTTGCTGAAGGAGCTCTTCCAGTTCCAGTGGAAGACACACAGTCTTCAACCGCTGGGAAGGGCCTCCCAAGAGATTCCTCTGTATGAAAAGAAGCATAGTTGGAGGAAGTGGCAGGGAAGAGATGCCTTATATATAGGTAGTTTCTCTGGATAGGGAGGGGAGTTTTCTTGTTTCTTGGGGTTGAGGAATTCGCTGGATAATGGACAGAGCATCAGTTGTTTAAGTTGATGAGAAGACTTTGGGGTCTCTTTATAGGTGGTGTTCTATCACTTGAGCTGATCTGTAACCAGTGCATATTATGTAACCTCTTAGGAATTTGCTCTGGAAGTAATGGAGGATTATTTGAAATGGAAAGTAGAATAAGGGTAATTCCTCAATGTAGTGTTTACTGCAGCTTGAAGTAAATGTTACAGAAACGTTACCTCTCCCAAGCTTATTCAGAAGCTTCCAGGAGCAACGTCAAAGAGATGTTCCTGAAAGCCTGGAAAGGATGACCTGTCTACTACCCCTTTGGTCACAAGTGGTTCAAAGGAGGCACATAGTAGGCATTCTATAAATATATATGGAATAAATGAATAGGAATATATAAACTGACAGATTAGTATCACCATTCATGATTACCAATCTCAAATAGACATTCAACATTCCCAGAAATATTGCAAACCCATTGCAACTGTACCAGTCTCCTTCCCCACTTTTGGCAAAGGCCAGTCCATTCTCATGAGTTATAGCCCCATTACTTCTTGTTTCTCAAGGTCCACAAACGATAACATATCTCTTCTCTCTCCATCATCTTCTGTCTTTCCTTCTCTACAGAATAATTTCAATCAACATTCAATAATGGACTAATATCTCCAATTTAAAAAAACTCCCCCCTTGACTCCCCATCTCCTCTAGCTACTGTCACATAGCCATATTCCCCTTTAAAGCCAAATTTCTCAAGAGATGGATATCTTATCTGTCCTCTGTCACCATTTCCATACCCTCATGTATTATTAAAATCGCTCCAATATTTAGCCCTTACTTTGCTACAGAAATTCTTTTTAAGATCAATATTGATTCACAACAATGTGAATGTACTCAATACCACTGAACTGTATACCTAAAAATGGTAAATTTTGTTACGTATATTTTATCACAGTAAAAAATCTCTTTTCTCAAAAAGAAAAAAAAAAAAGATCAACATTGGCCCATGTTGCTAAATCGAATCTTCAAATTAATAGATCTTTCAGAGCAGTTGAGTCATCCTTGAGACACTTTTGGCTCCTGTGGCACTACATTCTTTTGGGCTTTCTTCCGTCTTTCTAACTGTTCCTTTTCAGTCTTAACTGTTCATTTATCTTCCTTTACCTAACCTTTAAAATTTTAAGTTCTGCAGAATTCTGTACAATGCCCGCTTCTCTCAATTCTACCCATTCTCTCTACCCACTTTTAACATCTTCCATGACTTAGGTACACCTATATACCAACAATTTATGAACTTATACTCTTTACACCAGATATATTTTCCAGAGATGTCAGGTAGTTTTGTATCCCTATGACTACTTGACAACTACCCAGTCCTCCTGAGATGTCTCATAGATGTCTCAAACTTAATATATTCAAAAGCTGACTTATTGGTTATTACCCCCAAATCTAATCTTCCTGTATTTTTCTCTGTCTCGGCAAATAGCACTTTCATACATCCTGTTCCTCAAGCCAGGAAACCAGGTGTCATTCTTGACACCTCCCTCTCCATCAGCCCCCACATCTAACTCATCCTAATGTTTGGTTAATTCTACCTTCAAAATGTACCTTGACCATTCAATTGTCTATTTTCCCTCCAGTGTCCTAATCCAAACCTCCATCATCTTTTGGTCTAACTACTATAATAGCGTAACATAGTCATGGGTTCTGGGTATTTGGACATCTTTGGGGAGCCATTATTCTGCCAACACAAGGCTGATGCAGAGTAAGTGAAGAGGAAGAGATGATAAGAGCATGGTAAGAGTTAAATGAGTTCTGAGATCTGGGTGAGTGGGAAGCAGGTCATGTAGGACCTTGAAAACCAGTATAACAAATGATATGGTAAGTTTTAGGGAGGATTTTGAGCAGTGATATGATCTGACTTACTTTTTAGAGGTTCACCCTGATTGCTGTGTGGAGAATAGACTAGAGTGTGGGCGATACTGGAAGCAGGTGACAGGTTAGTTAGCCACTGCAGAAATCCAAGCAAAAGATGGTGGTACTTTAGACCAGAGTGGTGGCAGTGAAGGTGGTGAGATGTGGTCCAAGTCTGAATGTCTTTTGCATTAGAGTGAGGGATGTCTGCTTGCTGATGTGTTGGACATAGGGTAGGAGAGATGGTGAGGACTCACTAATGACTCTAAGATTTCAGCCCAACAACTGGAAGAATATACTTTGTATTTTGAGATGAGGAAGACTTGAGAAGAAGCAGGATATAGGAGGTGGAAAGTGGGAGTTTGTATTTGGAGACTTTTAGGTGCCTTGTAGACATACATGGTAGAGATGCTGAATAGGCATTTGGATGTATGAGTCTGATGCTTTTGCAGTTTGGCCTGCATTCCTGGCTGAGCAACAGGATAAAAGGATTGTTTAAAAAGCGTTATATATTTTTATAGGTATATTCCTGGAGGACAGGAATTCCAACTCTTGGTAGTTTCTCAAATGCCATATATAATTATTTTATTTAGTATTTTTAGTATAATGATAATAAGTCATTATCAAAGTATTTTTAAACTAACAGTTTATATTAAATTATAAACATTGAATGCTTTCTATTTGATATAATCTAATAATTTAAATCTAATGTTTAGATTCAATTTCAATTCTTAATAAAACCCCTATGTTCTTAGCTGTCAGTTTCTTTTAGATTTTAGATCCAGCTGAACTTCTTTCATGTTACATTCAGGCTCATGTTAATTTACAAGCCTAAGCTAAGTATACATAACCTTATGAAAAACAGGTGAGCCTTTATTTGACTAATTTCAAATACTTTTCAGTGCCTGTACTGTTGTGAGCTTTAAAAAATAACCAGTGACATGAAGAATTAGCACATAGTAAATAATCAGTAAATATTTTTACATAATGAGACTGAGAGCAAAGGCTTGACTGAGGTGTCTATATTAAGACAGAAAAAAGTAGGTGATAGAAGGTTCTATAGTATAATGGCCCAATAGTTCAGCAATATGTGTGGAGACTAACAAGTCAGATTCAAATCCCAGCACAAGACATAGGACCCTCCCTTTTAACAAGGGGGAATATAAGTTGGTGCAGCAATTTGACAATAATTTGTGACGATGACGATGTAAGTACCCTGTGACTTAGAAATTTCATGCCTTGGCATATACCTTAGAGAAACTCTTGTCTTTAGCCCTAGGAGACAGCTACAAATATGTTCAGTGCAACATTTGCTGCAAATTTTTGAAGCAAGCTAAATATTCATAAAAATGCAAGGCATGATAGCCTGTACATGAAGGTTAAGTACATGGAAATTGCTTCTAAATTAACATGTTATAGTTGTTAATAGCACAAACTCTGCAGCCAGGCTGCCAGGTTCTGGTGCTGTCACTTAGCTGGTCACCAGCTATGTGACCTTTATTAAGTTACTCCTCATTTATAAAAAGGAGATAATAATAATACCTACTTCATTGGGTTGTAATGACAACCAGTTAATATGTGTAAGGTGATCAGACCATCCGTAGGCAGGTAGTAAGCACAATATTAGTTATTAATTTTTGTTTACCCATATATTATCCATCATATACATCCACATATTAAAAATAAAATCCATTAATGGGTGGGATAAACAACAAATTTTAGGCAGTAGTTATCTCTGTTGAGGGAGGAAAGGGAATGAGATTTCAACAGATTCTTTAGTGTTTTATTTATTTATTTTAAATCTGAATTAAATAAGGCAAAATGGTAAGATTTGTCAATATGGGTGTTGCGTACGCTGCTGTTTGCTGTGTTATTTATTCTCTATACTTTTCTATGTGCATGAAGTATTTTATTTAAAAAATCCCAGTACAGAGCCTGGAACATTACATGCACAAGAAATAATGGCTGAATGAATGAGTGATTAAGAAGTGGCATGGGTTGGGGAAGCAGCTCAGGGAACATCCAGTCGGACTCCCCTTTTATTCTGCTTTCTAGTCCCTGAGGAGGAGAGCAGTGGGGTATGTGGCCATTAGGAGGGAAAGCTTCTCTTCAGCAATAGTGGATTTAGGGAGACAGTAGAGCAAAGCTTTCAAGGTTCTGAGGGGAGATTATTTTGAACTTAGAATTCTATACCCAGGTGAACCCATCATTCAAGTGTGAGAGCAAAATAAAAACACTTTCAGAAATGTAAGGGTTCAGAAAATATACCACTCAAGCACCCTCTCTGGAAGAATAACTAAACAATGTATTTCAGGAAAATGAAAAATGAATCAAAGAGGAAGGTGTGAGGAACACAAAATCTGGTGACAAAATGCAGCAAAACTTGTGGCAAAATTTAAAATCATTATTGATTGAGGAGAGTGCAGAAAGAGAGAGAGAGAGAAAGAGCAAGCAATGTGGAAGTAAAATCCCTAATGATCTTTACTTGGGAGGTAGCAGGGGCAAAGGAGAAAAATAAAAGCAAGAAGAGGTTCTTGACTTGTTCGGAGAGAAACTAGTTATATTCAGTAATTGAATATATTGATTTTATAAAACAAGTTTAAGTACATGCTTAAGAAACAAACACTGGAAAAATTGAAATAGGATATCTAACTTCCTAGCCATTAAAAGAAAAAAAAATTAAATAGGAAAACACCATCCTTTCAACAAAAGGGGAAATGAGAAAAAAGGAGAAACAATAACAAAGTATTGTAAACAGAATGCACAAAACAAGATGCAAAAATTAGTCCAGAAGTGTCAGTAATCACAATGTGAATGGATTTAGTAACTGTATGAAAAGACAGAGTCCCACAGATTGGAAAAGAAAGAAAGAAAGAAAAGACCCCAAGCCCTAAAGAGCTATATGCTGGCTACCTAAAATACCTAAAACAAAATGACCCAGTAATTTAGAATTAAGTAATAGAACAGACAGAACAAAGATAACCAAATTAACATTTCAAGTAGGAAAAAAAAATAAGGATATGGGAGATTCAATTGTTAAGAAGCTTTATACTCAAGAAATAATGGGGAAATATACATATCTTTTAAACTTACATGAATATTTACAAAGAAAATTTCAATAGATTCAAAAAAAGTAGAAATCATTCAAACCTACATTCACTGACCACATGCATAAAACTATTAAACAACAACAACAAAAATAGTAAAAATGACAAACAGACAAAAACTATCCTCTTGAAAATGAGAAAGCACACTTCTAATTAACTTGGATTAAAGAGGAATTAAAATTGAAATTAAAAACTACTTGGAAACGAGCACATGAGCACATTACATTTCAAGATCTGTGAGTGCTGCCAAAGTGGTCCAAACGGAAAGGTTTACAGCTTCAAGTCCTTGTAGAAAAAAGAAATTGTGAAAATAAACAAACTAAGCATTTGACTGAAGAGCTAGAAAAAGAACAGGAAAAATACACCCAAAGAAATAAAATGAAAGAGAAGAATAAGAATAAAACTAGAAATTAATGAAAATTTTAAATAATTGGGCTTCAATACTAAAGCCCATTACTACTCTTTGAGAAGACCAATCAAGTAGATAAATTCTTGGTCAATTGGATTAAGGAAAAAAAAGATATAAATAATGTAAGGAACAAGAAATGTGGAAAAAACGGAATGATTGTTATGTACAACTTTATATAAATGCAATTTAAAATTAAGATGAAATGTTTGATCCATAGAAGTACAAATCACCAAAGTTGGTTCAATAAGAAGGAGAAAAACTGTGGACATCACCTAAAATGAATGGAAAAATAATTTAAAATTTACCCTCTCCCCCGCCAAAAAAGCATCAGACCCAGGTAGTTTTGCAATCTAGAGCTACCGAAATGAAGGAGCAGATATTTCTCATGTTATATTTACATGGTTCTAGCCCATAAAACAGATTGGAAGCTTTCCAGTTCATTTCAGAGGTAGATATTACTCTAGTTCGGAAATCAGATGAACATAGGACTAAGAGAAGAAGTTGATCTCATTTATGAACAGAAATACATTTCTAAATAAACTGTTAGCATTTGAAATCTAGCAGGGTATTAAAAGAATACTGCATCTTGTCCAAATTGAGCTTATCCCAGGGGAGAAAGAGTAGTTGGAAAGTAAAAACTACATTAATAGAATTCATTGTATTCACTGAAGAGAAAAAAAGATGATTATCTCAACAGGTGCCAAAAAAAAACAAAAGAAGAGTAGTTGGTAAAATGCAATACATATTCCTAGTTTTAAAAAGGAGATCTTTGCAAACAGGTGATTGAAGAAAGCGTCCTACATTTGAAAAGGTGTCTCTACCAAAAATCTACAACAAACATAATGTTTAATTCATGAAATACTAGAAGCATTCCCATTAAAATGAGGAACAATCCAGGTGTAGCCCCTACCACCACCATTTAGCATTGAACTTGATGTCCTGGTTTAATGCAATAATGAAAAAAAGGGAGGGGGAGAAGAATAAGATATATAAATGTTGGAAAGGAAGATACAAAACTGTCACTTTGGGCAAATATTTCCATCTACCTGGAAAAATCAAAGAAAAGTGTCAGAAACTTTAGAACTAGTAAGATATTGGTAAGGTGAATATAGAAAGGTCTTCATGAAGGAAAGTATACAAGAGAATGAAGTTCACAAATCAAGGCCTGAATAAATGGAGAAATACATTTGTTTCTTATCAGAAAAGCTCTGTGCTATAAGGTAATTATTCCCCCAAATTTATAAATTTAATGCTATCCCAGACAATATATCAACAGGTTTGTGTATGGAATTTGGCAAGCTGATTCGAATCTGGAAGAGTAAAATGACAGGAATAACATTTTTCTAGCAGATATTAAAACACATCTTCAAGTTTAGTAATTGATTCAGTGTAGATTGGCATAGGAGTAGACCAATAAATTGATGGAACAAAAGAGATGGTCCAGAAACAGAGCTATTTATGAGAGCTCCGTGTATGAAAATGTGACATTTCAAATGAGTGGGGAAATGATAGACAATTTATTAAAGGGTTTCAACAATTAGTTAATCATTTAGGGCAAAATAAAGTTCAGTCACTTCCACATACAATATAAAGAATAAATTCTAGGTGGATTAGAGATCTAAGCATAAAAATAAAATTAAAATTACTGGGATAATAATCTCAATAGAGGTAGAATAAGTTCTTGACAAAATTCAAAATCTGTTGGTGATTAAAAACTCTTAGAAAACTAGCAATAGAAAAGAATATCCTTAATTTGATAAAGGGCGTCTACAAAAAACCCTACATTGTACTTAATGATGAAAGACCAAATGATTTTCCTGAGATTGGAAACAAGCCAAGGATTTTCACTCTCTCACTTCTATTTAGCATTATACTGGAGGATTTAGTTAGCACAGTAAGGCAAGGAAAGCCATACAGCTTGGAAAGGAAGAAATAAAGCTGTCTATTTTCAGACATGATTGTCTATTTAGAAAGTTCCAAGGACTCTACCAAAAAGTTACCAGAGCTAATGAGTAATTTTAATAAGATTGTAGGATATAAAAATCAATAGTATTTCTACTATTGAAAGAATAGCATTTTCAACAGTTGGTGCTCAAACAATTCAAAGTCCATATGCAAAAACAACCTCAATCTAGACCTTTCACCTTATACAGAATTAACTAAAAATGGATCATGGACCTAAATGTAAAAATCCCAAACCATAAGATTTCTAGAAAAACAAAATCTTTGTGAACTTTGGTTAGGCAAAGATTTCTTAGATACAATACCAAAAGCATAAGCCATGAGAAAAAAAATTGTAAATTGGACTTCAACAAAATTAAAAATTTCTCTGCAGAAGACACTATGAAAGGAATGAGGAAACAAGACCCAGACTGGGAGAAATATTTGCATGTTACATATCTGACGAAGGACTTGTATTGAAAAAATATAAAGAACTTTTAAAATTCAATACTAAAAAAAAATACAGTTTTTAAAATAGACAAATGATTTAAGGAGACACTTCACCAAAGAAGACATACGGATGGCAAATATACCAAAAGATACGCAACATCGTTGTTAGGGAAATGCAAATTAAAACCGAAATGAGGTACAACTATTCACTTATTTGAATGCTTTTTAGAAACCTGACAATACTAAGTGCAGAGCAACTGGAACTCTCATATATTGCAGGTGGGAATGCAAAATAGTTTAGTCACTTTGGAAGACAATTTGATAGCTTATAAAGTTAAGCATACACTTAACACATGATCCAGTAATCCCTCTCCTGGTATTTAGCCAAGAGAGATGAAAATTTATATTCACCCAAAGACCTTCATGTGAATGTTCATAATATTTTTATTCATGATAGCCCAAACCCAGAAACAACCCAGATGTCCTTTGGCTGGTGAATGGATCAACAAACTGTGGTACAGTTGGCCCTGTGTAGCCATAGGCTCTGCATCTGCGGATTCAACCGAGGACCAAAAATACTCAAGAAAAAAAATTCCAGAAAATTTCAAAAACCAAAACTTGAATTGACATGTACTGGCAACTATTTACACAGCACTTACATTGTATTAGGTATTATGAGTAATCTAGAAATTATTTAAAGCATAGGAGAGGGTGTGCGTAGGTTATATGCACATACTACACCATTTTATATAAGGTTCTTGAGCATCCCTGGATTTTGGTATGGGGCTGTCCTGGAACCAATCCCCCGCTGTCACTGAGGGATGAATGTACTTCCATACAATAGAGTACTATTCAGCAATAAATGAAATAAACAGCTAATACACACAACATGGATGAATTCCATATGCATTATGCTAAGTGAAAGAAGTCAGGTAAGAGGCTATGGACTTTATGATTCCATTTGTATGAGAAATCCTTGAAAACAGATCCACAGTTGCCATGGGTTGAATGTGAGAAGAAGGGAATAATGGAATTTGGCGGTTTATAGAACTGTTCCATATCTTTTTTGTGGTGGTGGTTACTTGGCTGTATGAATTTATTAAAACTGTTGTGCAATAGGGAAGGAACCTTTGAAGGAAAAGACTCACAGATATGATTACTACAAAATATTAAACTTTTAAAGGACAAACATCATCATAAATTTGAAAATCAGGCCACAGACTTAGAGAATATATATTTTCAGCATACTTAACAGACCAAGGATTAATCCCTACAAATTAATATGAAGAAAGATAAATATTATAAAAGACAAATGGGCAAAGTACATAAGTTCAGGGTAAAAAACAGGAAGCTCAAAGAAAGAACCAAATGGTCAATAAACATGAAAAGATTCACACCTCGCTGTCACTCAGTGAGCTATCAATTAAAGCAATACTATAATAACATTTCAGCCGTCAGATAAGCAGATCTTTTAAAGATTGTTAAAACCCAGCATTACTAAGGATGTGAGGCTGCACATACTCCTGTGGAGTTTTTAAGAGCATATAACGGTACATTGTGAAGGATAATTTGGGCATAGCTATCAAAAACTTAAATATGCATATTTTTTGACTCAGTAATGTCACTTCTAGGTATTAATACTATAGCAGTACTTCCACAGGTGAACAAAGATGTATATGAAATAATTTTTTATTAGAGCCTTGTTTGTAGTAGTGAAAAATAGGAACCAATTTGAACGTCTGTGGGCAGAGGAGTGGTTAAATAACGAGGTTAATTGATATAATGGACTGTTATGACAAATGACACATATGTGAGTACTGATATAGCACTGTATATTTATTTACAAAGAAATGCATTATTAAATGAAAAAAGCAAGTAGTAATGAATGTATAGTGTTCCTATTTGTATTTTTTAAAAATCTACAATTCTGTACACATAAACACATACGCATGCACAGAGAAAGGTCTGGAGAAATACACAACAGAGTCAGGGTAGTGGTTCTCTGTGGGGAGAGCAATGAGATTGGGGGAACTTGCTTTTCACTTTACATTCTCTGGTCTTATTTGAACTTTTGAAATGCAAATGTATCTATGTTTTACTTGTATAGTTTTTTTTTAATTAATGAAACAAAGAGGTATAATTCAAATATATCTATACATTTTAAATTCAATAAGCCCAAGTAGAAAACACAAAGGTATGTAGTTTCCAAATCATCAGTGGTAAAAGAAGGTAAACTTGTCTATTATAGTGAGAAAAAAAAAAAGAACCAGGAAGCATTAAAAATAAAAGTCATAAAATAAATTGACAGAACAAAGACCCGGTAAAACTGTTGTCATGATAGACATGAATGGCTTTAAGATCTCTATCAAAAGACAAAAGACTCTCAGATTAAGTGGGGAAAAAAAAAGAAATTTGGCCATAAGCTGTTTATAAAATGAATATATCTTATAGATATCATATAATAAATATAAATAAATGAATAAACACAAAGTGAAAATGACAGAGAAAGTTGAGAAGTAATGGGATGGGCAGAAATATCAGAGACAAATGCAACCAAAGGGAACACAGTCATATGTGCTAAGCTTAAAATCATACAAAATAGGATTCAGGACCAGAACAGTAAATGGAATAAATATAATTAATTTTATACTGATAAATGATAGAATGTGCTACAAAGGCAATACAGTCAAGAATGTAAATGTCTCCAAATAGAGAATTGGTTGGTTATATTATGGTACCTATTTATTTACAGTGAAACTCTACGTGGGCAATAATAAACATACAGTGACATGAAATGTGTTATAGATAAATTGTGAAGGGAAGAACATATTCTGTAAATACTATATGAGCTCAAATTGTTGTAAACTTTTATAAAAAGGAGGAAAAGGACTGGCAGGATCACAGTGTCAGGGCTGTCCCTTGCAGGTGTGGTGTGGAGGAAAGACAAACAGGCTGTGAAGCAGTCCTAAAACAGGACACTTGACCACACGCAAGGACATAATACTGGGTATTCTGCCTGAGGGTTGGACAGCTCTATCTTTAAACCAGCTTTGGCTGACATCTCTCTTCCCTTTATTTCTCAGCTTTCTAGCAGCCTGGATTTCTTTGTTCCCTTAACAGGGGTGCCTGGTAATAGCTTGTAATCACTTTTCCTGAGACTGGTGTCTACCACAGTGAGCCATCACATTTTCCCTATGATTTGTGTGATTTTGGTATTTGGCTCCATTATGAATGTTGTAGGATATCCCCTGAGGGGTGCCAAGATATTAGGAGGGACCAGATTGACCTAGAAGCGTTTAAGTTGGATCATAGGAAAGTGCTGTATGTCACAGGGTGGCCAAATCCAACAAGAAGAACAAGATGACTGTGGATTCCTTTGAGGACAAATATCTGCATTAGTCCTGGAGGTCCGGTTGGAAGGCTTATTCATTCTGTCTCTCCTATAACATCTTCATTGCTTCTCATGGGGATTGGGTTGTCACAGTGCTGGGAAGGGAATAAACTCGGAGAAAATTGAGAAGATATTGCAATGGAAGAAATGACTTGATTGATCTAAACCTAGGTCAGCATGCACTCCTTTGGGCTAAGCTTGAGGTGATACATTGCCTCTTCCATGATGCTGGGCAGCATCACGAGGCCGGAAAATGTCCCTAGGTCCTTCTCTGAATGACCTTGAAGCACTGAAATTTAAGAGGTGTCCTGGAACTCATGCCAGTAGGGACAGGGGAATCAAAGTTACTGGCAAGAGAGTGGTTGGGGAAGAAACTGGATCCTGACTGATGTCCCCCCTCATAACCTCAGAGGAAATAAGTCAGGGGTGACTTTGTGGAAATAAAGAAAAAGAAATCTTTCCAACAGTGACAAAATTCTAGGGGCAGAGTGTCAAAGTCTACTACTCTGGGGCACAGATGCAGGGTTAATTGGAACGAAATATTACTACTTAGTGCATAAAGCAAGGAAATGACCAAATTTCAGTAGAGAGATTTGAATGAGACATAAAAGATACATGGACTGGAAATCTTCTCTTGACTGTTTCACTAACTGTCTGTAACAGTTAGTGGCAAATCCCATAGACTGCTGGTTTTCAAAGTTAAGCCTGCATCAGAAGCGCCTGGAGGGCTTGTTAAAATACTGATTGCTTCCCCTCCCCCAGAATTTTTGACTCAGTAGATCAGGGATGGGCCTTAGAATTAGCATTTTTAACAAGTTCCCAGGTTGATACTGATGCCGCTGGTCTGGGAACCACACTGGAGAACCTCTGGCTTAGAACCCCAATAAGCAGGTAAATAAAATGAGTGAATGGAAGATCTCAAAAGACCCTTTCTTAATTCCAAAATCCTAGGATTCATGTATTGAAGGACTTCTTGATACAAGGGTTGTTAAATAATGGACCCTTTTTTACATTTAAATGGGAGAAGCTGGTTGGCTGCTCAGGGAATGATCTTGGAGGTGCTGTCCCTGTCCCTGTCCCATATATCAAGCCAGATCCTTAATCTCCCAGGCTCAGTAGAGCCACAAATTGAGTTATGGTGTGAGGGAAATAATATGCAATCTAGATTTTTCATAAAATTGGCTCAAGCCCCTTCAACATCCTGGGGAAATCCCAATGACCTCCCTAGGATTTATGTTCTCAGGGACACCTTTGGTTCTGAGCTCCTGTCTTCCCTGAGCTCTCATCTGCTGCTGTTCCCTTCCTCATACTGCACATGACCAGAATGTGTGTCTCTGCTCTCTTCCCTCATTCCTCAAATACCACTCACAGGAGATGCGGGTGTAGCAGACATCTGTTGTTTTGCCTGTCCAACAGTCCCCATCTTCCTGGTCATAGTACCCTGATCTGCTTTGGGGAGTAACCCCTCCCCTAGTGGAAACAGATACAGGGGCTATGTAGTGTCCTACCAAGCCAGGCCAGTCAGAAGTTGGCTCCCTGAACTTTGAATCTGGTGTGGAGTGGCTGCTGCCGGGCTCAAGAGTGACAGGCTGGTCAGATCACCAGTACTGCTTGCTAAGCCCAGATCTTTGATCTGTTCTATATCGTCAAATAAATCCTGTTTTGAAGTTAGCCACATTCCTGCTTGTGAAGAAAAAAGAAAAAACGTAAACTGGAGGTCTGGAATCTGGAAGGAGTTTATATTACAGCAATACAAATAACTTAAGATGAGCTATTATTCAGCCTTGCTGATTGAAAAAAAACAGTCTTTTGGCCACTCCGCCACAGGACTGTGTCTCTGTCCACATTTCCTCATGGGCTTCGGTTACTTCACATGTTGTCCAACCTCCGTTTTCTCCCTCCCCCTTTCATCCCATCTATTATACTTTCCCCCCCAACATTCGTTTGCTCACTGATGCCTCCTACAGAGCAGTGTAACTCTGTATCACAGTCTCCCTCCCAGCCATGGCCGTGGAGTGTCACCCTCCACATCCAAGGGGATCTATCAAGTTCCTCTCAAAGAAGACCACTGCCTCCTCACCAGGAACTTCGATACCTGCCATTCAAATAATACAGTTTTTTTTTCACCCTCCAACAAAGTGAATGCCTACTATGTATCAGGTCTTACAAATGATATGTTACCTGATGAAGCAGAAAACTGTATCCTGTTAAATGAACCAACAAAAATAAATCAACAAAAGACTGATAAACCAAGGGGAAAATCTATTAATTTTAATGTTGGTAACCAGCAAAGGGATCGGAACAGGGATTGCCAAACTATGACCTGTGGTCTGTTTGTGTACAGTCCATGAGCTAGAAACCTTAAAAAAGTTTTTTTTAATGGATTGTAAAACAAAAATAAGAATATGGGACAGAAATCTATGTGGCTCACAAACCTGAAATATTGAATTTACTACCTGGCCCTTTACAGAAAAAGCTGGCTGACATCAGGGTCAGAATCCTCATATAAGAAGGTGCCTGTGGCTGAGATGGACTACCCCAGACCCTAGGCATCAGATCAGTGTGGAAGTATTTCATTTGGGGATTATCTCTTTGGGCCACGAAGACCTTTCTGCCTGTCATCTTAGGAGGTGGCTAATTCTGTGGTTGAAAGCAAGAGAGGGAGGGATGTTCTGTGGTCACTGGACCCAACTGAGAGTTATGAGGAGGCCAGAGAGGTGTGGGGGGGAGGATGTGGCACATGGGTCCACTTGCTTTCATCATCTTTGTCACAGGCAACAGTAGCAGGGGATACAGGGCGCGAGGACTTCTAGGATGAAGAGAGTGAATCTGCATGTGGGAGAAGGGGTCCCGGCAGTTGTGGTATATCCCTGATGCCTGTGAGTTCAGCAGGAGAGATGGCCTGGGGTAAGCAGTTGTGGAGACCCAGATCGGGGAACATTTGAGTCCCTAAAATTCACAGTGGATGAGTTACAAGGCTAACTGGCTCTTAGACCAATGGATGCCACCCTCAGCTCCTTCAGGTCCTGACTTCCCTGCTTCTCTGCCTAAAATTACATCACCTCCACCTCTACCTTCCCCATAAATCCCTCTTGCTTGCTTTCTTTTTCTCCTTGGTACTTACCAATATCCAGCTATGACGTTATTTAATTCCCTCCTTAATTCTCACTTGTCTCCTCCATTAGAATGTGAGCCTAATGAAAGCAGGGATTCTGAAGGGCTATTTTATTTACTGCTTTAACTACAGTGTTCAGTAGTGCCTACCACATAGCAGGTGCTTAATAAATACTTGTTGATTGAATTGAATGAACCCTGTTTCCTTAAGAATATTTACCGGGAAAGCTCCCTGGAAAGTCTTAATTCCTGTTAATTTGGTCATGAAGGGACTTAGAGTCCAAAATTGAACATTAAAGGAAATATACCCTTATTTTGTATCCTAAACTGATAACATATGGCATATTAGTTATATTAGCACCAGCTCATCAGTACATTTTCTCCTTAGCAAAATGTTTACATAGAATGCTTACTATCAAAAAGTTACGTATTGAAATGAATCAGAATAGAGGTAACAGCGTAATCGTTACAGCTGGTGCTATCAAGCTATAGTATGGTCTCATGACCACCTACATGTGATGGGAACACACCTTCCATGAGGATCAAAACACTTATGGGCTGTTGGGTGTCCTGCTCTCATATGATAACAGCCTGCACTTACCCTAGTATCTACTCTGTGCTAGGTGCAATTTGTTGACAATTTTCTGTGTAATCTGTTGAATGAGCTTATGAGTAATAGTGACTAGTTTGTGCTTTTCCGTGTACCAGGTACTATTTCATATACTGTATCATTTAATCTTCATAAGAATCTGAGCAGGTGGTTCTAATTATCATCCCCATTTTGCATATGGAGCAACAGAGGCATTGAGAGGTTGAGTAACTTATTCAGCGTCACACAGTTAGCAAGTGGTGGAGCTGGGATTTGAGTTCTAGCAGCCACCAGGCCTCTCATGGGCACTGCTGGAGGCTGAGAAGCTATTGCCCACTGCTGCCTTTCTTTCGACTTGTATGTGTCATAGCCTCTATGACACAGCAGCTCTGCAACTAAGTAGATCCCTCACCATTGTTGTTTTTTCTTTCTTTCTTTTTTTTAAACATCAAACGCATTCCAGTCACGCCTTCCTCAGGAAGCACCTCTGCCCATCTTCAGTGGGCTTGTCTACCCCTCAAGTCTAATCAGCAAAAGCCTGTCACTATCTAAATCATAACTGTCCCATGTAAAAGTGGCTGCCACTTTAATTCTAAAAACAAGATCGTATTTTAAGTATATCAGGAGAGGCTTTCTATTGTAACTTCGTGTCGAACTCCTCTATAAATCTGAGAATGTTCTTATAAGCACATAATTTTTGTGTTTTATACATTTGGAATTTCGCATATTAGATTTTCTTAGAGTAGCACATGATTCAAGGGAGAACGTTGACCTTTTCCTTCAATTAAAAAATATTTTTGCACACCTTTAGTGACTAGAACTGAGCTGGCTAATTAGAGAGAAATGAGCTTAAACATGAGCTTACTCGCTTGTGGAGACAAGACACAGACACAGGATATGCTTTGATAACCAATAAAACTGCTTTTGATCAGTGTCAGACTGAATGGAGCAGATATGAAGTACAGTGAGTTTGGATAAGATGGGATATCTTGGGACTATCTAATCACAGAAGACATATTTCACTCTTAGGAATGGTTTAAATTCAGTCCCCTTGGGTGGGCTCGATCATATGGTCTGGAAGGTTTCTCAGATTTGAATAGCCTTGTTTATTAAAAAGAAAAAAAAGAAGAAGAAGAAAAAAAAGAAAAAAGAAAAAAAATCCATTAGCTCCAAGAATAATCTTGATGGGGACATAGTTCCCTCTAGTGGTGCTAGAAGGAGTTGCAAATTTTCTTTATTGTATATTTCTCTTTTTTTCCTTATTTATTCATTCAGTCAACAAATATTTAATGAGGACCTGCTATATATTAGGTTCTGTATTATAGATAAACAGATAAAAGACACAGTTTCATTTTTCAAAAGCTCACAAGGCTAGAAGAGAGAAAGCCAAAGAATTATTATACACTATATCTACAAATAAAAATAACAATGTGAAACTACCTAGCCCAGATCAGGAGGGATGGGTTTAAATAAGAGAAGACTTCCTGAAGGAGTAAAGATGTGATCTGAGACTTGATGAAATAAATGCTACATTTTACTCTTTAGAGTATCTATATATGTTTGTTGTAGAAAATTTAGGAAATGCAGATGAGGTAAGAAAAAGAATTACACATTATTCCATCACCCAAAGACAACCACTTACAATATTTTGCCATATCTACTCCACTCCCCTTTTTATGCGTAATTTATTTTTTTAACAGACTATACTCATAACATTTTGTAATCTGCTACATTGTAAATGTAATTGCCATTTTCAATCTGCCATAAACAAGTTAATATATTTTGAAATTTTTCTTACTATATATACTAATGCAACATTATTACTCTTTTTCAAAATAATATTGGTTATTTTCCCACTTTTATTTTTTCAGATGTTCTTTAGGATAATTATGTTCAGTTTTTAAAATCCCACCGGTATTTAGATTGTGGGAAATATAGAGATTTATTTGGGGAGAGTTTATAGCTTTATCATATTGAGTTTAGAAATATTAGATCCAGAAATATTGTAGATCTCTCCATCTGTTTGGATTTTCTTTTATGTTCCCTCAATTAAATGTTATAATTTTCATCATTAGTGTCTAGCATCTCAATTTAAAGATTTCTAAACCTTTATTTAGAGGTTGCATTAACCTCTAAATAATTGCATTAGCATTTAGATCTTTCTCAACTCATTATTTTTCTAAGTAATTATTATGGGTGTAGGCATAGAATGCAGCTGATTTTTAAATATTTGCAACCTTACTGATGTCTGAATTTTAACTTTTTTTTTAGCTGATTGCTTTGAATTTCCATATGGACAGTCACAACACCTGAAATAATGACCATTTTTGCCAATACCTTCCCAATAACTAATCTTCTTTCATGTTTCTTATTGCATTGAGAGGAACATCCATAACTATATTCAATCACATGGGGACCCTTGTCTGGGTTTTTACTTTATTCATTTTTTAAATAGAAGTATAATTGACTTACAACACTATGTTATTTCTAGGTGCACAACATAGTAATTTGATATTACAAAATAACTACCATAAGTTTAGTTACCATCTGTCACCATACAAAGTTATTACAATATTGTTGACTATATTCCCCATGCTGTACCTTTTATCCCTGTGACTCATTTATTTTGTAATTGGAAGTTTATACCTCTTAATCTCCCTCACCTATTTCACTCATCCCCCTTCCCCCTCCCCTCCCCTCTGGAAATCACCTATTTGTTCTCTGCATCTATGCATCTGTTTCTGTTTTGTTATGTTTGTTCATTTGTTTTGTTTTTTAGATTCCACATATAAGTGAAATCACATGGTATTTGTCTTTCTCTGTCTGACTTATTTCATTTAGCATAATACCCTCTAGGTCATCCATGTTGTCATAAATGGCAAGATTTCATTCTTTTTTATACCACTTTTTATCCATTCATCTATCAATGGACACTTAGGTTGCTTCCATATCTTGGTTATTGTAAATAATGCTGCAGTGAATATAGGGGGTGAATATATCTTTTCAAATTAGTTTTTTTATTTTCTTCAGATAAATACCCAGAAGTGGAATTGCTGGATCATATGGTAGTTCTATTTTTAATTTTTTGAGGAACCTTCATACTGTTTTCCATAGTGGCTGTTCCAATTTATATTCCTACCAACAGTGCACAAGTGTTCCCTTTTATCCACATCCTTGCCTACACCTGTTACCTGTTCTCTTTTTGCTACTAGCCATTGACAGGTGTGAAGTGATAGCTCATTGTGATTTTGATTTGCATTTCCCTATTGATTAGTGATGTTGAGCATCTTTTCATGTGTCTGTTGGCCATCTGTATATCTTCCTTGGAAAAATGTCTATTCAGGTCCTCTGCCCATTTTTTAATCAGGTTGCTTGTTTTTTTGATGTAGAGTTATATGACTTCTTTGTGTATTTTGGATAGTAACCCCTTATTGGATATATCATTTGCAGATATCTCCCATTCAGTAGTCTACATTTTTGTTTTGTTGGTAGTTTCCTTCACTGTACAAAACATTTTTAGTTTGATGTAGTCCCATTTGTTTATTTTTGCTTTTGTTGCCCTTGCCTGAGGAAATATATCAAAAAAATATTGCTAAGACCAATATCAAAGAACATACTGCCTATGTTTTCTTCTAGGGGTTTTATGGTTTCAGGTGTTACATTTAAGTCTGTAATCCATTTTGAGTTTATTTTTGTTCATGACGTAAGAAAGTAGTCAGGTTTGATTCTTTTGTAAATAGCTGTTTTCCCAACACCAATTATTGAAGAGGCTGTCCTTTCCCCATTGTATATTCTTGTCTCCTTTGTCATAGATGAATTGACCATATATGTGTTCATTCTCAAGATTGTTTTGGCTGTTCAGGAACTTTTGTGTTTCCATACAAATTTTAGAATTATTTGCTGTAGTTCTGTGAATAATTCTGTTGGCATTTTGATAGGGAATGCATTGAATCTGTGGATTGCCTTGGGGAGTATGGTCATTTTAACTATTAATTCTCCTAATTCATGAGCATAGTATATCTTTCTGTTTATGTTGTCTTCAGTTTCTTTCATCAATATCTTATAGCTTTTCGGGTATACAGGTCTTTTACCTCCTTAGTTAGATTTCTGTCTAGGTGTATTATTCTTTTTGATGCAATTAGAAATGGGATTGTTTCCTTAATTTCTCTGATAGTTCATTGTTAGTGTATTGAAATGCAACAGATTTCCACATGTGCATTTTTGTATCCTGCAACTATACTGAATTCATTGATGAGTTCTAGTAGTGTTTGTAGTGTTTAGTAGTGTCTAAACTTTGAGTCTAGTAGTGTCTTTAGGATTTTCTATATATAGTATCATGTCATCTGGAAACAGTGACAGTTTTACTTCTTCCTTTCCAATTTGGATTCCTTTTATTATCTGATTGCTGTGGCTATGATTTCCAGTACTGTGCTTGATAAAAGTGGTGAGAGTTGTCTTCCTTGTCTTGTTACTGATCTTAGAAGAAATGCTTTCAGCTTTTCACCATTGAGTGTGATGTTAGCTGTGGGCTTGTTACGTATGGCCTTTATTATGTTAAGCTATGCTTCCTCTATACCCTCTGTTGAGAATTTTTTTATCACAAATAGATGCAGAATTTTGTCAGAAGCTTTTTCTGCATCTATTGAGAGGATCACATGACTTTTATCCTTTATTTTGTGAATGTAGTGTATCATATGATTAATTTGCGAGTATTGAACCATCCTTGCCTCACTGGGATAAATCCCAGTTGATGAAGGTGTATGAGTTTTTTTTCCTGGTCACGCCACGTGGCATGCAGAATCTTAGTTCCCCAACCAGGTATTGAACCCGTTCCCCCTGCAGTGGAAGTGCAGAGCCCTAACCACTGAACAGCCAGGGAATTCCCTGTATGATCCTTTTAATATATTGTTGAATTAAGTTTGCTAATATTTTGTTGAGGATTTTTGCATCTATGTTCATCAGTGATATTGACCTGTAATTTCCTTTTTTGTGTGATATCTTTGTCTGATTTTGGTATCAGGGTGATGCTATCCTTGTAGAATTAGTTCAGAAGCATTCCATCCTCTTCAGTTATTTGGAATAGTTTGAGAAAGATAGGCGTTAAATCTTCTCTAAATGTTCAGTAGAATTCACCTGTGAAACCATCTGGTCCGGGACTTATATTTGTTGTAAGTTTTTTTATTACTGATTCAATTTTATTACTGGTAATTGGTCTGTTCATATTTTCTATTTCTTCCTGATTCAGTCTTAGGAGATTGTACATTTCTAGAAATTTGTTCATTTCTTCTAGGTTGTCCATTTTATTAGCATATAATTGTTCATAGTAATCTCTTATGATCCTTTGTATTTCCATGGTGTCAGTTGTAACTTTTCCTCTTTCATTTTTTATTTTATTTATTTGGGTCCTCCCTTTTCCTTGATCAATCTTGCTAAAGGTTTATCAATTTTGTTTATCTTTTCAAAGAACCAGCTCTTAGTTTCACTGATCTTTTCTTTTCTTTTTTTTTTTAGTTTTTATTTATTTCTGCCCTGATCTTTATTATTTCTTTCCTTCTATTAACTTTGGGTATGTTTGTTCTTCTCTTTCTATCCCCTTTATATAGAAGGTTAGGCTGTTTGACATATTTCTTGTTTCCTGAGGTAGGATTGTTTTGCTATAAACTTCCCTCTTAGAACTGCTTTTGCTAAATCTCATAGATTTTTGGATTGTTGTGTTTTCATTTTAATTTGTCTCCAGGTATTTTTTAATTTCCTCTTTGACTTGTTCAGTGATCCATTGGTTGTTTAGTAACATATTGTTTAGCCTCCATGTGTTTGTGTTTTCTGCTGTTGTTTTTCTTTTTTTCATTGTAGTCAATTTCTAATCTCCAACCATTGTGGTCAGGAAAGATCCTTGATATGACTTCAGTTTTCTTAAATTTATTCAGACTTCTTTTGTGGCCTGGCATGTGATCTATCCTGGAGAATGTTCCCCATGCACCTAAAAAGAATGTATATTCTGCTGTTTTGGGGTATATGTGTATGTATGTGTGTGTGTGTGTATATATATATATATATATATATATATATATATATATATATATACATACATACATATAAAGTTCATCTGTCATTTATTTCCTTTTCTGTCTTCATTGCACTGGCTAGGACTTCCAGTACTATGTTGAGTCATAGTGATGAGAGTGGGCTTCCTGCCTTATTCCCAACCTTAGTGAGAAGGTGTTCAGTCTTTCACTATTAAATATGATCTTCATCAAGTCGAGGAAATTTTCCTCTATTTCAAGCTTTCTTACAGTTTTTACCATGAGTGGGTGTTGAGTTTTGTCAGATATTTTTTCTGAATCAATTGATATGATTATGTGAATTTTATTTTTTAGCCTATTAATATGGTGGAATACATTGATTTTTAATTATTGAACTGGCCCTGCATCCTTGGAATAAACCCTACTTGGTCATGATGTATGTCTTTTTATATATTATTGAGTTCCATTTGCTGATATTTTGTTTTAAAATTTGCATCTATACTCATGAAGGATATTAGTTTGTAGTTTTCTCTCTCTGTGTACGTGTGTGTGTGCATGCGTGAGTGCGTGCTGTCTCTGTCAGGTTTTGACATCAGGGCAATACTGGCCTCAAAATTTGAGTTGAGAAGTATTTCCTCCTCTTTTATTTTCTGGAAGAGCATAGTATTAACTCCTCTTTAAACAACTGGTAGAATTCTGTTTCAAGTTCACTGATTCTTTCCTCTGTCCTCTTCATTCTGCTATTAAGACCGTCTGTTGAGTTTTAAAAGTTAGGTTACTGCATTTTTCTGTCATAAAACTGCCATTCAATTCTTCTTTATATATGTTTTCTGAATCTTTTTTCATTTGCATTAACTTCTCATTGAAGCAGTTATATGATGTCTCAGTTGATTTTTGTGTTAGGTGTGAAGAAAGGATCTAATTTTATTTTTTATGTACAAATACCCAGATTTCCCAGCACTTTTTCATTGAAAAGTACATCCTTTCTCTTTATTTTAGAGTGCCAGCTTAGTCATTAATCAAGCATTCTTACATTCATGGTTCCCTATCCCCATATCCAGATGCTCTATTCTGTTCCATTGATCAAATTGCTTATCTTTTTAGCAATACCATACTTCCTTATTACCATAGTTTTATCATAAATCTTCATGCCTGATAGAGCAAATTCTCTTCCTTTGTTCTTCAAGAATGTTTTTGTGATTCTTGGTTCTTTGCATTTCCTTATAAATTTTGGAACCAGTTTGTCAAGTTACTTTAAAAAAGTTTTGAGATTGCATTGACTCTAGCCAATTTATGGAGAACTGATACCATCAAATTGAGTCTTCTAATACATCAATATTTATTTTTTATTCTTTTTTAACTTTTTTGTTAAATAATTATAGATTCATGGGAAGTTGCAAATATAGTACAAGAGACCCTGTATACCCTTCACCCAGCCTCCCCCAAAAGTAACATCTTACATAACTATAGTACACTATCAAAACCAGGACATTGACATTGGTGCAATCCATAGAACTTACCCAGATTTCACCAGTTTTACATGCACTCAGTTGTGTGTGTATAGCTCTATGTAATCATATCACAGGCAAGATACAGAACTGTTCCATCACCACAAAGATTCCTGGTGCTGCTCTTTATGGTCACACCCATTCTTTGATTTTTTGATAAAAATTTTAATTTCCTCCACTCAACAATATGTCTTGGAGATCCACCCACGTTAATACATATACCTAATTCTGTTTAAATGCTGAATATAACTTCATAGTACAAATACATCTTAGTATATTTAACCACCCCCCTACTAATGGACTTTTAAATTATTTTCATTTATCCACTATTTTAGACTCCACTGCAGTGACTATCCTAATACTTGCCTCCTCATGCACATATGCAGTTGTTTATCTAGGATAGAAACAGAGGAGTGTAATTACTGAGTTGTAGGATAAGCCCATCTTATATTTCAATAAGCAATGCCAAATTGTCCCTCCAAGTGGCTATACCAATTTATAATACCACCAGCAGTTAGGGAAGGATGAGCACATTGATGAAAATGAATAAAATGGAGAAAGACGGTACAATATTTTTTAAATAAATTATTTTATTTTATTTATTTATTTTTGGCTGCATTGGGTCTTCATTGCTGCGCACGGGCTTCCTCTAGTTGTGGCGAGTGGGGGCTACTCTTTGTTGCGGTGCGTGGGTTTCTCATTGCGGTGGCTTCTCTTGTTGCGGAGCACAGACTCTAGGCATGCGGGCTTCAGTAGTTGTGGTGTGCGGGCTCAGTAGTTGTGGCCTGTAGACTCTAGAGCACAGGCTCAGTAGTTGTGGCGCACGGGCTTAGTTGCTCTGCAGCATGTGGGATCTTCCCAGACCAGGGCTCGAACCCGTGTCCCCTGCACTGGCAGGCAGATTCTAACCACTGCACCACCAGAGAAGCCCAGACGGTACAATTTTAAATAGGATTGTCAGGATGGATCTTACTGAGAAGATGGAATTTGAGTCTAAGGAAAAGAAGGCATATGTGGCTATCTGGGGGAGAGCATTCCAGGCAGAGAGAACAGCCAGTGCAAAGGCTCTGAGGTAGCAGTGTGAGTGTGCTGGCTTGTTTGGAGAACACTGAGGAGACGAGGTTGGATTGTGGTAAGAGAAGGTGCTGACTGTGAAGGGCCTTGGAGGCCAGGGAAAGGTCTTTACTCTGAGTGAAAGGGAGATCATGGCAAGGTTTTGAGCAGAGGAGTGATGTGATCTGACTTTTTTTGTTTGTTTTTAATAAAAAAAACTTCATTGAGACAGAATTTACATACAATAAAAGGCACCCATTTTAACTGTGCAGTTTGATGACTTTTGGTGGTTATGTCATTTGCCCAAACCCAAACACTGAGGACATGGCAGCACTAGTACCTACTGCCAAAGGCCATGCTTGTTCCTCTGTGCCCTCAGAGGCAGTAATGTCCAGGCCCCAGACTGTGGTTTCCTGTCCCAGTGTATCAGGAACGAGTGGGGACTAGGCAGCGGGAAGCCTACCCTGGGGACAACAGCATGGAGAGGCCTTGAGGGCACAGGAGGGCTGGAACTCCCTACCCTCACCATTTGTGCTGGCACCCATGGGCAAGGCCATCTGCTGAGCCAATTATTTTAGAGATACCCATTTAATTTGTCTCTTACTCTTGCTCTCTAGGCAATTTTAGGGAGGAAAAAAAGAAAAGTCTTCTACTCACTAATTTAATTCCCTTTTTTCTACTCTTTTTTTTTTAATTGTAGAAGAAATGCTTTTCCATTATACAAAACTCAGGTATCATCGAATTATAATACAATAATAACATCCCTTATAATTCTCCCTCCTAAGATAACCGTAAGTTTGATACACAGTCTTCTTTTTTTCCTTATTTACTCATATGCTAATATCTGTTAGAATTATTCATTTATTTTTACAAAAATGTCATGCATAGCATTGTGATTTTTTCCTTCACTTTTAATATCCTTTGGAGCATTTCTTGTGTCAGTGTAAGCAGATCTCACTTTATTTTTGTAAATGGATGCATATTATAACATTGGGTGTTCCACCAATGATTTACCTGGTAGGAAATCTTATTCCTCCCCTTCCTGTTTCATGAGGGAATTTCCACTCCCAGGGTAACAGTATGAATGATTCCACCCCCTAGGTAGGAGTGGTTAATCTCACTGATGAGACTCAGAGTGGTTTATCTCACTGGGCATAAGCGGCCTCACCCTTTCTGGGCTGGCCTGGGAGATGCTCACATGTGGCCTCCTCCCCCATTGAACCTACCAGGGGGCCTCTGCTCCAGCAGGCATGAGACTGAAGTCCTAGGTGGGCCACTCTTGGAGAGTGGAGACAAGAAGGCTCACCTGTGGCCTCACATTTCAGTCACATTCCCCAGAGAAGCTCAATGTGGACTTTGAATTATGACTTTTCCTTAAAAGAAAAGAAAAAGAAAAAACTTCTCTCTCAAGAGGGAGAGAGCAGTATCATTTTTTGCCCACCTCAAATCCCAACATTTCTCCATTCCCCACTGATGGACATTTATGTTTTGTCACAACAAATATTGCCTTTTCCACATTTACTTTTTGTACCTATGCTAATGGGGTTGACAACAACAGGAAAGACTTTTTTTTAAAAGTTATTTGTTTTATTTGTTTATTTTTGGCTGTGTTGAGTCTTTATTGCTGCGCGCAGGCTTTCTCTAGTTGCGGCAAGTGGGGGCCACTCCTCGTTGCGGTGCGCGGGCTTCTCACTGCAGTGGCTTCTCTTGTTGTGGAGCACAGGCTCTAGGTGCACGGGCTTCAGTAGTTGTGGCACACGGGCCCAGTTGCTCCACAGCATTTGGGATCTTCCCGGACCAGGCATCAAACCCGTGTCCCCTGCATTGGCAGACAGATTCTTAACCACTGTGCCACCAGGGAAGTCCCAGGAAAGACATTTTTTGAAAGAAGCTCTCTTTAGAAGTCCTTGAATTGGGACCCAGGATGAGCATTGAGGAGAACCTTCATTATCAACACCAACTATGACAGGCTGGACTGTAAGAGTCTCCTGAGGCACAGAGAAAACTGCATCCCAGGAAGTTTTGTTCATTCAACATTAAGATTGCACCTACAGTGTGCCAGGCACAGTTTTAGGCAGTGGGAATAGAGAAATGGACAAGACATGCAAAGCCCCAGCTTTTGTGGAACCTGCAACACACAAAGAAACAAGCAGTAAACAAGGAAATGTCAGAGTGATAACAGCTACATGGTATGAAACGGGGATGATGAGTCTTAATAATTGGAACTTTTGAGAACATTGTGGAGCTGTTGTAAGAGTATGCTTTCTGGTATAAAATTGTAAAAGCAGCCATAGGCTTTATTTCAGAAATATCTAGTTCTCGAGCCTGTATTACAGTAATTGGTCTGTTGGTAAGTGATTGGTTTTCCATGGTGCTTCCCATGCCATGGTTCATTCAGGAAAGTTGTATCTGAATTTCAGCCACACATGCCCTCAATTCTCTTCCCACTGTACTCTGTACATCTTTTCAAGGCACTTTAGAATTTTATGTATGTATATATATGTTATATATATAAACTATATATATATACCATATATATATTATATTTTATATATATATAGTTTTAAAATAGTTTCTTATTGTTAGTTTTTCTGTGTGTGGTGGGATTCTATTTTGAAAACCTAGAGAGGCCTTGCATCTGGGGAGGGAGGACACAGTAGGGAATGCCAGTTTGGACTAGTGACGTGAGATCAGTCTTAGCCTGGGTGCTTTTTGGTTAAGCACACTTGGTGAGTCCTTCCAACATGAAGTCCAATATCCTTCTGTCTGGGGAAACTGTTTCCTTTGTTATTTGTTTTGTGGTTTTTAAGGTTCTCCTTCCTTCCCTTTCTCTGCTCTCTCTTATTAGAATATTATTTGTCAAATGTGGGCCTCCCTAACTCTTTTTTTTTTTTTTTTTGTGGTACTTAGGCCTTTCACTGCCGCGGCCGCTCCTGCCGCGGAGCACAGGCTCCGGACGCGCAGGCCCAGCGACCATGGCCCACGGGCCCAGCCGCTCCGCGGCACGTGAGATCCTCCCGGACCGGGGCACGAACCCACGTCCCCCGCATCGCCAGGTGGACCCTCAACCACTGTGCCACCAGGGAAGCCCCCTAACTCATCTTGATGCTTTTTACTGGTTTTCTTTTCACATGTTCCAGTTTCTTGACTTTTTGTTTTACTTTTGCTTAGAACTTTTTACTTTTGCTTAGAACTTTTCATGTTTTACACTGATTTTTTTTTCCATTTTGACAATCACATTTTAAAAAAAATTTTTATTGGAGCATAGTTGATTTACAATGTTGTGTTGGTTTCAGGTGTACAGCAAAGTGAATCAGTTATACCTATACATATATCCACTTTCTTTTTTTGACAATCACATTTTTATTTACTGAATGTTCTTTCATGTTCTCTGATGTCTCTTTTTTATGGGATCCTTTTTTTGTTTCATGGATTAAATATCCCCTCAATCTCTCTGAAATGCCAGATGTTCTTTTCCAGTTCTAGATTTTTCACTTTATTATTTGTTTCTTCTGGGTACTTTTTTCCTGTTAATTCTGGTCATTTCCTTCCAGGTTGCATATTTTCCTCAAAGTCGGTGATCCTTGCCCGCTGTTCCATTTTGTCCTGAAAATTTCCATTTCAGTAGTTTTTATCTAAAAGCAAAAAGTCTTCACATCTGCATTGATAGCCAAAAATGTTTTTATGGGTTCTTCACCCTTAAAGTACACTGTTCTTTCATTACTAACGGTGATGTGTTTAATCACTCTTTGGAATCCTCTCACCAAAGGAAGGCCTTCTTTTGCTCTTGTAAATAACCCCAGATGATATACTCATTTGCATGTTCGAGTACAGTCTGGATTCTGCAACAGCTGGCAGAGTGGGTGAGGAGTGGTTCCCCACCCACTCATGGTCAGCAGTTAAAAGCTCTGTTTGGGTCCACCTGCCAGAGAGAGTTGCCCTGCACCAGCATCTGTCCAGACCCTGTGATCCTGGTCACTTTAGTTTCTGGTTGTTCTGGTAGTTCCTGAAAAGCACACCTGGTTCATTTGCATCCTGGGTAATAGCCCCCTCTGCTTCAAACAGGCCATTTCATCAGGAGTTTGGCAAGATGATCTTTATAGGCTGAGGTTAGGTACGTATAAGCCCAGATCTCCAAAGAGGGACCGTCCTTCCTGGGAACAGGAATCGTAGCATGTTGAGGGTGCCATCTGTATGGTGAAGGGAAGAAGTTGTTCCAAAGCACATTCTATACCTTTATATTCTAATCTCGCTTATAGTCAAGAATTATACTCTTAGTAGAGTTTGATTTGGGGGGAAGAAAGATTAAGAAAAAAGAGGGAATAAGAGCCCTGAGTATGAGACACGGGCACAGTCACACCAGCAATTTTTACTTGGCTAATTGGTATTTCTTTATCCAGGATAATTCTAAATGATAATTCTCCTTACTAGATTATTAAATTCAGGCAAATCTGCTTCTATCTGAAAGGCTTAGGAGTCGCAAGCCTTCGATTATTCTGTAACTAAATGCATTACTTATAATAAAAATAGAGATGAACTAGTAATCCTCATTTCAGCTTTAAAACACGAAAAGGTCTTAAATGATTAAGAACCCTAATCCAGCAAGTAAAATTGGATGGATGCCGAGGTTTTAGATTTGAGAAGATGAGAGTTCAGGTGAGTAACATTCCAGGCTTTTACGATACAAATCTCCCTATTGGAGTAAAGAGATAAGGACAATATTAACACTTGTATAACCAGTGACAGCGTACATGAATGCATCTGTTCTGTAATTATTGTGTTGCTCTATACCTATTCTTAAAGGGTGTTAAAGCATTTACAAGAATCTGATATATTAGATGTTGAAAAATGTAAGTTGTAATCAACATTTAAGTATCTGTGGAGCTCTTATTTTCATATTTCTTTGTTTTTTATTTTTTGTTAAGTGCATAAATACTTCGAGGAATTTTAAATGTTTACAAAATAATACACTAGATTTTGCAGGATAATAAAATGGATACTAGATGAAGCACTACCAATAAAGTGCATTCCTCAGTGAGAGAAACATCCCTCCCTCCCCCAGCCTCTGCATATTCTGCTTTGAGAGCTCTCTCTGATTACACCAAACCATTTATGTTATTTTGCTATGAGAAAAAGAGAATCCTACAGAGGGAGGACAAGACCAGAATCAAGAGTGATAAATTTTGTCTCATTATAAAATCCTCTCCATGGCTATGTTTCTCTCTACCCCACATTAAACTCGTGACCCTTCTCCCTGGTTCTCAGGTGGCAATTTCTTCAATGTGTTTGGAACTCTACCTAGAAAAGCAGACTGGATCATGTCCCCAAACAACTTTTATATGCACAATAGGCCTTTACCAAACAGTAATAAGAAAATTACTTTTAATTAATCGTGTTGTCCCTTTATATTATTTCTCTTCACAGAAGAAAACTAAATAACAACAAAACCCCCAAACTACTCTAGATAGAAAAATTTAAAAACATTGAGTTTTTGAAAAATTTGAGTAATTCTTTTTTTTTGCGGTACGCGGGCCTCTCACTGCTGTGGCCTCTCCCGTTGCGGAGCACAGGCTCCGGACGCGCAGGCTCAGCGGCCATGGCTCACGGGCCCAGCCGCTCCGCAGCATGTGGAATCCTCCCGGACCGGGGCACGAACCTGCGTCCCCTGCATCGGCAGGCGGACTCTCAACCACTGCGCCACCAGTGAAGCCCTTGAGTTCTATTGTGAGGTTTTTTGTTTTGTTTTGTTTTGGCCACGCAGCTTTTGGGATCCTAGTTCCCCGACCAGGAATCGAACCCGGGCCGTTAGCAGTGAGAGCATGGAGTCCTAATCACTGGACTGCCAGGGAATTCCCAGAGTTCTATTTTTGAACTCAGAAAGATCCTATGTACTCAAAGTAAGTTAAAATTTAGATGGAAGGAGATACATGGACTTTCACACTAACAGTAATAATGAAGAAGACGATGAATATGCTTGGATACTTGCTCTGTGCAAGCTTTATTTTAGGTCTTACCTGAGCCTCACTGGGTGGGCACCACTGCGGTTCCCATTTTGCAAATGGGGAAACTAACTTGCAGAGGTGGGCCGTTGCTCATATTCACCCAGACATAGACCTTCTCTTGGTCAAGAGTACAGAAAGTAATTTATTCTTTAAACTTCTATTTGCCTGTTATGTGAGTCTGGTAAAACCATGTAATATTTGAGTTAAATACAAATAAGAAAGTGTTGAATAGAAACGTCATTGTTATGAGGGTGCTCCATAGCTCCCAAGGATAGTAAATCCCAATGGCTTGAAGAAAATGTCACTAAAGGGTTAAAAAGCTGACTTAGCTGACTTTTCTGTTTCAGGTACAATTTTATGTAGGTAGTGATGGTCTTCATAGCCTGGGATAGAAAGCATCTGGCATTATGCCCAGAACTTGCCAACCCTTCAAGTATTAGGAGAAAAATTATGGTTTAGGTTAATTTGGGATCTTGGCTGGTGGCCACGGCTTATATAGCTTCTGAACTGAGAGCGGGGGAGGGATGAGCTGAATTTCACTCCACCTCCTTCCTTTAGTAAAAGGAGTGTGTGAGGAGAAGGGAAAGGGATGGTACTAATCAAAGAAAAAGTGCATATTATTAAAAGGAGCAAAATCAGGACCTCAATTACCAGGTCCCTGGAGGGGCCTAGGCATGCTGCAGGGGACACCGAAAGAAACAGGAAGTAGAAGATGGTTGGTGAGACAGAGGCGGATCCCAAGTGGAGGAGGGGGATGCTGGCTCACGGGAAAGTCGCTAGGAGTTGGCTCAGCTCTCCTCCTAGGCAAACCGGAGGGGGGCCAGTGTCCTCAAAGAGGCTTCCTCTCCCGGAGCTGGAGAGTTTAAAGGCCTAGAGTAGAGTGACACTGAAGGCCCCAGACGGAGGTGTCTCCCCCATCGCAATGCAGGTACTAACTGGTATACGAGGTGGAAACTTCCAGTATTATCACCCCAAACAAAGATTTTAATATTGAATAAACTATTTCAAATGGGAATTATATAGGCAGGGGCTATCCCCCGCAAATCCCAGGCAGCAAAAATAAATTAGAGGCCTCAACCAGGTCCTAGCCAGAAGCTGAACCTGGTGGGCCTCTGTGCTTAAATAAATAAATGGATGGATGAATGAATGAATGAATAAATGGAGGAGAAGGAGGAAGGAAGGAAGGGAGGGAGGGAGAGAGGGAGGGAGGAAGCCCTTATTTGTACTTGTTGTCGATTTCTGTGGTAACTCCATAGATACTCCCATCATGGCAGGTTTCGAACTATCAATGTGAAGTCACTGCACAGAGTTGATAAGAGATACAAAGCAGTGACCCTCTTGGGCCAGTATCAGCCAGCCGCAGCCCACCACTGAGTCTGCCCTAACTCAGGAGTCTGGTTTGTCCTCATCCATAAAGCAAAGACAACTATAATAAGGTGACTCTGTGTCCCTCCCCCTCCACTGATTACACATTCACCACAGAATGCAAAACTGGAGCTTGATGTGCTTTGGAAATTTGGGTGTTAATCAAAACTTTCCATAAATGTTGTGAAATTCTTTGGTTGTTTTATATTAAATAAAACTCTTTGGCAGGGTTTCAAATGTGTCTGAAAATTACTTGTAAAGTTATTAGGAGGATAACAAAATGTAATTTAAATATAATTTTACTACCAAAACATGTTAATTGGGCTTCCCTGGTGGCGCAGTGGTTGAGAGTCCGCCTGCCGATGCAGTGGACATGGGTTCGTGCCCCGGTCCGGGAAGATCCCACATGCCGCGGAGCGGCTGGGCCCGTGAGCCATGGCCGCTGAGCCTGCGCGTCCGGAGCCTGTGCTCCGCAACGGGAGAGGCCACAGCAGTGAGAGGCCCGCGTACCGCAAAAAAAAAAAAAAAAAAAAAAAGTTAATTAAAGTATGCTAATGTCTTTTGAGTAGTTCTTGTGGAATATCAACAGTGTTTTAAAGCTGTTTACCTACACAAATTGTTCCAATGACATTTCTGGATCAAAAGTCCTAAAAATCCGTGATAATTCTGGTTATTAATTTGGTGATAGCTGGTGATACCTTTAGAGTTAATGCAACATTGAGACAGTAAATACTTATTTAAAGACCTTATAAAAATGGGAGTTCAGCATTAAACTTATCTGTCCTAAAAGAGAAATAATGTACTGATTCCCATAAAAATAGAATTAAATGAGAGTCAAAGTCTCAGAGTCCTAACTGGTCTGTTTTTCTCATTATTACCTCACTGCACCCATTTATTCTCTTTCTTCTCTGCTTTGCACCATGACCTGAGAGCTGGACTCTGTGATTGCATCACCAAGCTCCTCTGCAACAGCTTCTGGTTGACTTTGGCAAATGGGAAGCAAGAGATTGTGGGGCAGGAGGGAAAAGTCTGGATACTTCTTCCCCCTTCCTTCCTTGCTTTGGAGTCACATCTTGGGCAGTAAGTGGATCCTTCCATGAAAACATTTCCCACTGGGTGAACTTCTTCCCCAGTGACATTGTTTTCTCCCTTTGTCTCTTCCTTCCGAGGGATTCTAGTGGCTCCATGCTGCTGCTAGTCTCTGGGGCCCTGGCTTTGCTTCATTTGTTCCTGTAACCCTGCCCACCCCTCTAAAATCTCCCCCTCACTCCGGTCTCTTCATTTGAACCATCTGGAGTGAATTCTTCTTTCTGCCGAGATCCTGCCCTGATACATTCATATTATGTTCTTTCATTTGTATTTTCTATTAATTGCGAATGTAGTTCTAAGAACAGTTATTCCGTGTGTTTCCATTAATCGCGAATGTAGTTCTAAGAACAGTTATTCCATGTGTCTGTGTTTTCTACCATGTGCCTTTTGAAGAGATTTATTTAAAGCCTTGTACGGTATGAGCAGCAGCCAGTCATACCAGATGCTGACTTGTATGATGTTCTAGTACATTCTGGGTGAATATTAGCCCTTTTTGGTACAATAAAACCTAATTCCAAGATATTGGGATTGAAAGGAAATAAATAAAAAATAACTGATGAGGTCTAAAAGTAAATGCATTAGCTTATTCTGCAGCAAGCCAATGGCCTTCAGTCTTTATTCTGTTATTTCCTCTGTTTGAAATGGTTTTTCTATTAAAACTGACTTTCCCACTGCTGTCTTTTTGAGATGTGGCAAATTTACAAACCCAGGCCCCAGAATTAGAAAAAAAATATCATAGAGCAGTGGTACCCAAACTTTAGTGAGCAATGGGGTCATCTAGAGAACTTGTTAGGACAAGGACTGCTGGGCCCATCCCCAGAGTTTCTGATTCAATATGTGGTATAATAAGAGACATATGTGGTCGTTGTCCCTAGTTCCTGGCACAGAGCTCCTAAAACCCCTGGAGTTTCCTGAGCGGTAGGAGTGTCTTGCGTTTTTTGTAAGGAACCCCTGTTGAGTACACCAGCATTTATGCTAGTGAGGTGATAGGATGGGGCCCCTATGTAGCCTCAGGATGGGGCTGGTCACCAGAAAGACCAAGCAATTAGAGGGCTGGAACTTTCAGCCCCATCCACTGACCTCTGGGAAGTACGGGTGGGGGGAGGAGCTACAGATTAAGCTGCATACAAACTCTTGAACAAGAAGATTTGATGAGCTTCCAGACTGGTGGACCCATCCACATGCTAGGAGGGAGGTGCACCCCAACTCCATGGGACAGAAGCTCTGCATTAGGGACCCTCTCAGACCTCGCCTGTGTACCCCTTCATCTGGATGTTCATCTGCATCCTATATAATATCCTTTATAATAAACCAGTAAATGTAAGAAAATGTTTCCCTGGGCTTTGTGAGCCATTCGAGGCAATTATCAAACCCAAGGAGGGGGTTGCAGGAACTCAGATTTATAGCCAGTTGGTCAGAAGCACAGGTGACAACCTGGACTTGTAATTGGTGTCTAATCGGTGTCTGAAGTCTGGACTGAGCCCTTAACCCGTGGAGTCTGACAGTGTCTCTAGGTAGATGGTGTCAGAATTGAGGTAAATTTATAGGACACACAGTCTGTGTCCCCTAGAATTGGAGGATTGTTTGGTGGTATTGGAAAACACACCAGAAGTAGGTCTGAGGTAAGGCCTGAGGATCTGGCATGTTTCCAGGTGATGCTGATGTTGCTGGTCCAGGGACACACTTTGAGAACCACTGCAGTAAATAATTTGGGTCATATAACAGATGGTTGTCTGGTGGCCCTTCAGATTATTCTCCATTTTACAGTTTATATTGGTGCTCTTTGCTGCTTGTGAGAGAAGGGGAGATAATAAATCAGCTAGAAAACATTTGTTTTGCCCTACGTATTAAGCACCTTTCTCAAGACTTTTACCTCTCATGCCTTATTTTATGTTCACAGTGTAAAGAATCCTGGGTAGACAGCTGTGTCCTTTCCCAAACTTTCTAATGGGTTTTCTTTCAGTTTCCCAAAGTAGTGACTCTATATTTTCCAGATATATAGATGCAGCTTATTATAAAAGAGCTAATTCATCTGCAGTTATGAAGACATATTTGAATGATTTAATTCCTTATTGGAGATGGTCTGTTTCCATTGTCAGGGAGAATGGGTCAGGGAATAAATCAAATAAATACATTTTAGTGCCTAACAACTTTTGTACTTCCTTACTAGCCTCAAAGTGCAGGGGGAACTAAGGAAAAACACAGTATTTCAAAGAAAATAGTAGCTACGTTGTTGTAACACTAGATGGACTTCTGTCAAAGCAAGATACCCATAAATCTAGAGGCTTCTTTTTATTGAGAATAGAATATACCATACCAAAATAACTGAGTTTAACCCCACATTATAGTTATTGTTGAATATATTAGGAAACTTAAGATAGAAAACTAAGGCAAAGAAAAAGCTCATAAATTTTAACTAAATCATAAACCCTTTAGGAGTTTTCACATTCAAAGTCAGCTCACAGCCAGAGGATACTAGAAAGGTAGTCAGGTTCTCAACCTGACTCCCATCTGGGAAGATGGATTAAGTTGCTATATCTGGGCCCATGGCCCAGCCAACATACATTAAGACTAGATTTATTTGAGTTACTTTAAAAATATTGATTTCAACACTCTTTGACATAGTCATAGCAATATTTTTTTTAGATCTGTCTCCTAAGGCAAAGGAAACAAAAGCAAAAATAAACAAATGGGACCAAATTAAACTTAAAGGCTTTTGCACAGCAAAGGAAACCATTGACAAAACAAAAAGCCTACTGAATGGGAGAAAATATTTGCAAATGATATCACCGATAAGGGGTTAATATCCAAAATATATAAACAGCTCATACAACTGAATATCAAAAAGACAAACAACCGCTAAAAAATGGGAAAAAGGACTGAAAAGACATTTTCCCAAAGAAGACATACAGATGGCCAATAGGCACATGAAAAGATGCTCAACATTGCTAATCATCAGAGAAATGCAAATCAAAACCACAATGAGATATCACCTCACATCTGTCAGAATGGCTATAATCAATAAGACCACAAATAAAAATGTTGGCAGGGATGTGGAGAAAAGGGAACCCACGTACACTTTTGGTAAATTGGTGCAGCAACTGTGGTATGGAGTTTCCTAAGAAAACCAAAAATAGAACTACCATATGATCCAGCAATCCCACTCCTTGGGTATAAATCCAAAGAAAACAAAAACTCTAATTCAAAAAGATACTTGCACCCCAATGTTCATAGCAGCACTATTTACAGTAACCAAGATATGGAAGCAATCTAAGTGTCCATCAACAGATGAATGGATAAAGAAGAAGTGGTATATACATACAGTAGAATACTACTCAGCCATAAAAAAGAATGAAAATTTGCCATTTGCAACAACATGGATGGACCTAGAGAATATTATGCTTAGTGAAATAAGTCAGACAGAGAAAGGCAATACTGTATGTTATCTAAAAAATAGAATGAATGAATATAACATGAAAGGACTCACAGATATAGATAACAAACTAGTGGTTATCAATGTGGAGAGGGAAGAGGGAGGGGAAACGTAGGGGTATGGGATTAAGAGGTACAAACTACTATGTATAAAATAATTAAGCTATGAAGATATATTGTATAGCACAGGGAATATAGCCAATATTTGATAATAACTTGAAATGAAGTATAATCTATAAAAATTTTGAATCACTGTGTTGTACACTTGAAACTAATATAATATTATAAATCGTATATATATAGCTTTAAATTGTCATCCCATCCTGAACGACTCATGGTGGTCATTGGCGGATAGAAAGGCAGTCCTAAAGTTGAAGCCTCGTATTATAAGCACAATAGTGGCACGCAGGTGAGCCAGGTAGGGGAGCAAATTCAGCACTAATATTACTCCAGGGAAGGTAACTAAGGCATTTTTAACTGGAAACAATACTCTCTCAAGTTCCTTCCCCTACAACTTGACTTGAGGTTACGAGAGTTTCTCTTCACCTAGTAAGAGCCCTCATGCTTTCAATGCAGCCACTATGCTCAGTCAGTATCTACCCCAATTCTCCTCCTTGATGTGATTATTAGGTAGTTCTCTTTCTATACATATACAAGCATCATTTGCATGTTTAAAATAAACTCACTCTGGTAGTGTGAGCTTCCCCTGCTGAGCAGAACACATAAATATGTGCCTGCAGGGAAAAATAAATGCTTCTTGATGTAAATGGAACAAAAAGAGGGAAAATGGTGTGGAAATTTCACTGCTGCCTGGTACTCTGTTTATATTCAGGCAAGGCAAGTTTATGAAACACATAGAGCCAAATCCAAGGCTGAGTTTGAACTGGCATGATCTGAATGCAGGCACTTTGTTGCTGTCTAATCTATATCACCTAGCTCTGATATCGAGAAGTGTTTACGTGACGTTTTTAACCCTTAAAGTACGCTAGTATTGCACTGCCAGTGTCAATACTAAAAATAATAATAATATGCACGCAACAGGTCTTTGGAATCTTCTTACTAAAAGAAAGCATTCTGCAGCTCTTTTATGTAAATTCTAAATAATATATCTGTAAATCCGAGGACACTGTGGTTTCTGTTACAATCAGTGCCAGGCTAACTCTTCAATAATTTTTCAGTTCTGTGGTCAAGGAGAAGTTCTCTTCATTACACATTTCAGCTGGCAATGTCAAGATAAAGAGATGCCTTTTTGAAAGGGCCTGCATGGGTCTGTCTGATGGAAGAACTTACCTGCCATGATATCCATTGGAACTACAAGATCTTTTTTTTCTTTTAAGTCATGCACTTGTTTTAATTAGTGTGGGTAGATTCTGGTAAGCATGCCTGCTTCATCTGAGTACCAGGTATGAAAGGAACTCATTGAAGTGGTACATTATAAGTGCCACAGAGAGAGAGCTAGAGAGACACAGAGCTCTATATATCTATATCTATATCTATATCTATATCTATATCTATATCTAGAGACATTTATTATGAGGAATTGGCTCACTCAGTAACGGAGGTTGAGAAGTCCCATGATATACCAAAAGCAAGCTGGAGGCCCAGGAAAGCTGATGGTATAATTCCAGTCTGAGTGAGAACCTGGAGAGCCAATGGTGAAAATCCCAGTCAAAGGGCAGGAGAAGACCAATGTCCCAGCTCAGCAGGCAGGCAGGAAGAAAGAGGGGTGAGTTGTTCCTTTCTCTACCTTTTGTTCTGTTTGGACTTTCAGTGGATTAAAGGATACCCACCCACATTGGGGAAGGCAATCTACCTTAGTGAGCCCACCAATTCAAATGCTAACTTCATCTGGAAACATCCTCACAGACTCAGAAATAATGTTTAATCTGGGCATTTCATGGCCCAGTCAAGTTGACACATAAAATTAATCACCATAGTGTCCTTCAAAACTGAAAATGAAATAAAGTGATTCCCAGATAAACAGAGCCTGAGAGAATTGATATTAGAACTGCCTTATACTAATACTAAGGAAGTCCTTCAAGCTGAAAAGAAATGATGCCAGACAGAAATTCAAATCCAAAGGAAGGGATGAAGAACACAAAAAGTGATAAGTCTGTGGGTAAATGTAAATAATTGTATAAATTTTTCTTTTTCTTTTTTTCTCATTATTTAAGAGACATAAGATTGTTTAAAGCAATAACTAACATTGTGTTTTGGGGTTTATAACATATATAGATGTAATAGCATATTTATATGCTATATCTATATCTATATATGTTATAAACTATAAATATAAATACATAAAATGTAAACATATTAAATATAAATATATAAACAGCATCTATAGATATACAGATGTAAGGAGGGAGAAGGAAATGGAGCTATAGTGTAGCAAAGTTTCTGTTTTACCAGAATAACCTAAATATTAATCTGAAGTAGATTGTGATCAATTAAAATGCATACTGTAATCCCTACAGAAACCACTAAGAAGATAATTCAAAATGTATAGTTAAATCAACAGAACAATTAAAAGGGTACGCTAAGATTTTTACTTAACATAAAAGAAGACAATAAGGAGGAACAGAGTAACAAAAAAGGTTTAGACATGCAGATAACAAATAGAAAAATACCAGGTGTAAATCCAACCACATCAATAATTACATTAAATGTGAATGAACTAAATACTCCAGTCAAAAGGCAGGTATTGTCAGAATGGATAAAATAGCAAGATGTAACTATGTTCTGACTATAAAATCACACTTCAGATTCAAAGACACAAATGGCTTGAAAGAAATATAATAGAAAAATATATACTATGCAAACAGGAATCATAAGAAAGCTGGAATAGCTAGCTATATTAATATCTGGAGGAAATTGGTAACTTTAAACACCTGTATTAAAAAAGAAGGTCTCAAATCAATAATCTAGGCTTCAATTTTAGTAAACTGGAAAAAGACAAGTAAAGTCAACCTAAAGCAAGCATAAGGATATATATAATAAAGATTTGAGTGGAGATCAGTGAAACAGAAAAAAAAATTAGAAAAAAATCAGTAGATACAAAAGTTGTTTCTTTGAAAAGCTCAACAAAATTGATAAACTTTAGCTAGACTAAGAAAAAAAAAAAAAAGACCAAGATTACCAAAATCAGGAGTTTAAAAAAAGAATCATCAATGTCAACCCTACAAAAATAACAAGGATTATAAGAGAATGTTCTGGACAACTTTGTACCAACAATTAGATAACTTAATTTCATGAAATGGTAAATTTCTAGAAGGACACAAACTATCAAAATTGACTAACAGATAAACAGAAAGGCTGAACAGACCTATAACAAAGATACTAAATTTGTAATTAAAAATCTTCCTACAAACAAAGCTTAGGCCCAGATGGCTTCGCTGGTGGATTCTATCAAATATCTAAAGATGGAATAATGTCAATCTCATACTAACTCTTTCAGCAAATAGAGGAGGAGGAAACACTTTCCAACACATTCTGAGTCTAGTATTACCTCAATAACAAAGCCAGAAAAAGACATGATAAGAAAAGAAAACCACAGAACAATATCCTTAATTAAAACAGACATAAAATTCCTTAACAAAATATTAGCAAACCAAATCCAAAAACCTATGAAAAGTATTATACACCATGACCAGGTGTGATTTATTCCAGGAATGAAGGTGGATCTAACATCCAAAAATCAATTTATGTAATAATACACTATACTAATAGAACAGAGGACAAAACCCACATAATCACTTAAATAGAAACAAAAAAAAAACATTTGACAACAGCCAAAAACTATTTATGATAAAAACTCTCAACAAAATAGGAATAGAGGGGAACATCCTCAGCCTTATAAAACAGGCATCTACAAAAAAGCTACAGCTAGCATTATTTTTAATGATGAAAGAATGAATGCTTTCTCTCTAATATAAGAGATAAGGCAAGAACATCTGCTCTCGCCACCCCTATTCAACATTGTACTGGAGAAATGGAATAACGCCAGAAAAATAAATTTAAAGGCATACAGGTTGAAAGGAAGATGTTAGAGTCTTTATTCCCAGATGACATAATCCTATATGGAGAAAATCCTAAAGGGTCAACAAAAAAACTTGCTAGAACTAATAAGTGAGTTTAGCATGTATGCAGAATACAAGATCAAGATAAAAATCAATTGTATTTCTATATGTCAGCAACAAATAATCCAAAACCAAAATTTAAAAATTCTTTTCACAGTAGTATTGAAATGAATAAAATGCATAGGAATAAATTTAATAAAAGACAAGTACACTGAAAATTAGAAAGCACTGCTAAGATAAGAAAGAAGAACTACACAAGTGGAGAGACATTTTATGTTCATGAATTGGAAGACTCAGAATTAACAGGTGGCAATTGTCCCCCAAATGATCTATAGGTTCAATGCAATCCCTATCCAAATCCTAGGAAGCATTCTAATAGAAATTGGCAAGCTGTTCCCAAAATGTATTATGGAATGCAAAGAGCCTGAAATAGCCAAAACGATTTTGTAAAGTAAGAACACGATTTTACGTACTTGATTTTAAAACTTACTATAAAGGGACAGCTTGGGTGGTTTTAGTGTAAGGATATAGATATCAATGAAGCAGGGTTGAGAGTCAGAATTAAGAAATAAATCCTTATATTATGGTTAATTGATTTTCCACAAAGGTGCCCAGGCAACAGAATAGGGGAAAGAATAGTTTTTTCAACAACAAGTGGTCCCGAGGGAAAAGAGAAAAACACTCTTAACCCACAGCACACAGAAGTCAACTTAAAATGAGATGACAGAGCTAAATATAAGAACTGAAACTATAAAATTCTAGAAGAACACATTGAAGAAAATCTTTGTGACCTTGGATTCAGCAAAGATTTCTTTGCTTAATATGATATGATACCCAAACCATGATCCATTACAGAACAAATTGATCAAATAGACTTCATCAAAATTTAAGACTGTTGCTCTTCAAAAGATAACATTAAGTAAATTAAAAGTCAAACCACAAACTGGTAAAAATATTTGCAAATCACATATCTGATAAAGGACTTATATCCAGAATATATAAAGAGCTCCTTTAACTCCATAAGACAAACATACAATTAAATAATAGGCAATAGATTTGAATACCCATTTCACCAAAAAAAAATATGAATAGCTAATAAGCAAATGAAGAGATGCCCAACACCTTAGGGAAATGCAATTTAAGACTACAATGAGACACTATTACATGCCTATTGGAACGCTATAATTAAAAATAAAACAATACCAAGTGTTGGTGAGGATGTGGATAAACAGTAACCTCATACGTTGCTAGTGGGAATGTAAAATGGTCCAGCCACTTGGGAAAACGTTTTGGCAGTTTCTTAAAAAGTTAGGTGTAGGACTTCCCTGGTGGCGCAGTGGTTAAGAATCCTCCTGCCAATGCAGGAGACACAGGTTTGAGCCCTGGTCCAGGAAGATCCCACAGGCCGCAGAGCAACTAAGCCTGTGTGCTGCAACTACTGAGCCTGCGCTCTAGATCCCGCGAGCCACAACTACTGAAGCCTGCGCACCTAGAGCCTGTGCTCCGCAACAAGAGAAGTCACTGCAATGAGAAGTCTGCACACTGCAATGAAGACCCAATGCAGCCAAAAATAAATAAATAAATAAATAAATAAAATTTATTAAAAAAAGAAAAAGTTAGGTGTAAACTTACGATACAATGAAGCAATTGTACTCCTACATATCTGTCTACCATAAATGTAAATATATGTCTACTCAAAGATTTTAAGTGAATGTTCATAGCAGTATAATTTACAATAGACAAAAACTGGAAACAATCCAAATGTTAATCAACTGGTGAATGGATAAATAAGTGTACATATTCGTATATTACTCAGCAATAAAAGGGAATGAACTATTGATAAATGCTACAACATGGGTAATCTCAAAAATATTATGCTAAGTGAAAAAATAGACATAAAATATCACATAATTATTATTCCATCTATATAAAATGTCCAGAAAGGGCAAATCTGTAGAGACTGAAAGTGAGGATTTACTTCAAATAGGCATAAGGGAATTTGGGGGCTGATGGAAATATTATAAATTAGGTGATAGTTAAATTGATATATCAATAAATTTACTAAAAAAAAAAATTGAATTGTATACTTACGAAAACAAACAAACACTCAAGCTCCTGCGTATTCCAATTCTTGCCCCTGGACCCGCCCCTATACTATCCTTCTCCAAATAGCTGGACCGATAATAATTCCCTTCACTTCAAGATGGGTAACAACTACCAAAAAACCAACCAAACAAACAAGAACAATAAAACAAAACAAAACAAACCCCCACAATGGAACCTATGTAAAAATGCACGAGAAAAAAAGAAAAGAGCCATGATAAATAAAAGACAGGAAAAAATACACACACTAGAAAAATTACCTCATGATCCAGTAAAACTTGCGATCAAAGAATTGTTTATGAAATCAAATAATTTAATGAGGAAATGATCTCCATGAAAAGTAAGTTCAAATAAGATATATAGAGGCTCAAGAAAGAAATGATAGGACAGTACAGGAAAATAAAAATAAGTTAGCAGAGATCTAGAAAGCGAAAGAGGAGAAAAATTAAAATCATGAAAATTAAAATCACTGTTAAATCAGCAATGAGTAGAATATATACTGCTGAATATACACACCTGGGGTCATGGGATAAAATCTTTAAAAAATTGAATACTATTAAGTGGAAATGAACAAAGAATGCAAATAGATTGGATAGAAGATGATAGCTTTGAAAAGAGAGAGCTGAGTTAACATACTCAAAATTAGTGACCATAGAAAAAAGAAAAGAACATAAGAACAAGAAAAAAAACATTCAAAGATGAAATTAAGGACTAGGTCTTAAAATAGACGTTAATCTACAGATTGAGGGTACACACTATATCTTAAGAAAATACTACATATGCTAATACACACAAGACATATTCTGGTTAGCATATTCTGTATAATATAAAGTTAAACATGCGTAATGAACCTCCTGGGCATCAGGCAAAAAAAATAAGACACTTTTAAAGGAGAATCAGTTTGGCCTCATACTTCTACCTGGCAATATTCAGTATTCTTAGTGAAAAAAAGTGGTGAATATTTTTACCAAATTTTTATCCAAGTTCGAAGGCAGATATTTTCAAATACAGTTTCCTCGTGTATTTCTCGAACAAAGTATTAGAAGTTGAACTTCTGTGAATCAAATGTTGAATGGAAAAGTTCTGGGGCAAAAAACAACTGATGGCATTGAATCCACTGGATGCAAAACTAAGATTTAACAAATGAGAGAAATTGCAGGTAAGTGTTTACTCTTAAGGTAGAAAAATGATTTATCTAAAGTCAGGAGATGGAAGAGGAGAAACTGTGGAAGACAGTGTAAATATGTCAATTTGCTCATGGTCTATGATGAGTTAGTAGATGCCTTTCAGAGTTGATAAATTAATATGAGAACTATTAGTATATTATTTAACAGTATAACAGTAATATTGAGTAGTCAGATTTGAGTGTGAAGGGGAGGATGGTGCAGTGAAATGTAGAATTAAACCTATTTCCTCATTTTTCAAGTGAGAATCCAATATAAATCTGATTGTAAAGTAAAAGAAGATTTAGTATATTGTATCAATATTTAAAACCTGGGGGATTAATTTTGCTATTATAAGAAAACAATACATTGGGTCAGAAAGCAAAACCATTTATAAAGGATACAACTAAAACAAAGTGACGCGGAAAGTTCAAAAATAAGAGGATAGGAACAACTAGGCCCTACTGTATAGCACAGAGAACTATATTCAATATCCTATGATAAACCATAATGGAAAAAAATATATAAAAAAAGAATGTATATATGTATAACTGAATCACTGCTGTACAGCAGAAATTAACATTGTAAATCAACTATACTTCAATTAGAAAAATAAGAGGATAGGAAGAGTCATACAAGGCAAATTAAATAAAGAGAAAGCAGAGATTTTTTTTTTTTTTTTTTTTTTTTTTTTGCGGTACGCAGGCTTCTCACTGTTGTGGCCTCTCCCGTTGCGGAGCACAGGCTCCGGGCGTGCGGGCTCAGCGACCATGGCTCACGGCCTAGCAGCTCCACGGCATGTGGGATCTTCCCGGACCGGGGCACGAACCCGTGTCCCCTGCATCGGCAGGCGGACTCGCAACCACTGCGCCACCAGGGAAGCCCCAGAGATTTTTTTTTAAACATCTTTATTGGAGTGTAATTGCTTTACAGTGTTGTGTTAGTTTCTGCTATATAACAAAGTGAATCAGCTATATGTATACATATATTCCCATATCCCCTCCCTCTTGCGTCTCCCTCCCACCCTCCCACACTCCCTGTCCCACCCCTCTAGGTGGTCACAAAGCACCGAGCTGATCTCCCTGTGCTATGCAGCTCCTTCCAACTAGCTATCTGTTTTACCTTTGGTAGTGTATATATGTCAATGCTACTCTCCCACTTCGTCCCAGCTTACCCTTCCCCGTCCCTGTGTCCTCAAGTCCATTCTCTACATCTGCGTCTTTATTCCTGTCCTGCCCCTAGGTTCATCAGAACCATTTTTTTAAAAAATAGATTCCATATATATGTGTTAGCACACGGTATTTGTTTTTCTCTTTCTGATTTACTTTACTCTGTATGACAGACTCTAGGTCCATCCACCTCACTACAAATAGCTGAATTTCGTTTCTTTTTATGGCTGACAAATATTCCACTATATATATGTGCCACAGCTTCTTTAGCCATTCATCTGTGAAAGTGGAGATCTTAATATCAGACAATGGCAAATTAAAGACAAATTAAAGTTCACCAAATGAGATAAACATGCCATTCCACATTCATGACATACAGTCATGCACATTTGCACACCAAATAAAACAAAGAAAATCTGGAGGAACACACAAATTATTTTTGCTACTCATGATAGATCAATGGATTTTAAAACTGTAGTGGGAGCTGTGGATGCCTCCCAGGAATTCTTTCACCTCTCCCCCATTGAATAGAAGCATGAGGTGCACTTGGAGTGGGGGTAATGGTGATAGAGGGAATTAACCCCGTCTAGAATTCAGGGTTAGCACCTCATTGTTTTAACCTAATCAGGACCATCTTGTCAGGCCTGCCAGTGATGGTTTCAGCAAACCAGGCCTATGCCGTCACTGTGCAGTATGACCCTTGCCTGTGATTACTTAGGAATGGACATGGGCAAATAACCCAATTTAGGCCAAAGAGTTGGAAAATTCGCTGGGCTTCTAGGCAAAATTTCCGCATTCTACAAAAAAAAGAAACATGGTCATCTGTCTTCAGAATGCTGTTGTGTAGGAATGTGAGTTCTGGCGCTACTCAGCCATCTTTACAAAGCACTGACAAACAAGAGGGTTTAGCTCAAGAGAATCATGGGAAATGATCTGGTGCTGTAGCCTCTGGGTAAGTCAACTTGAGGCTCACCCTACCTCTGGCTTTCAGTCAAGTACATCTCAGATAATTAATAAGATAAATAAGATAATTAAGTATATCTAATTGGGATACAAAAAACTCCACACCTGAAAACCACACATCTGGTTTTCAAGTGCCCAGGAAAATTTTCTAAAATTGACCATGTAGGGCTTCTCTGGTGGTGCAGTGGTTGAGAGTCCGCCTGCCGATGCAGGGGACACGGGTTCGTGCCCCGGTCCGGGAAGATCCCACATGCCGCGGAGCGGCTGGGCCCATGAGCCATGGCTGCTGAACCTGCGCGCCCGGAGCCTGTGCTCCGCAACAGGAGAGGCCACAACAGTGAGAGGCCCACATACCGCAAAAAAAAAAAAAAAAATTGACCATGTACTAGCCACAAAGAAAATATCAACCCAATGTAAAAAGCAATATCACAGATTCCAGTCATAGTACAATAAAGCTAGAAATGAGTATCACAATCTAGAAAATCCACAGTCATAAATACTAAAATAGATGAACAAAGAATAAAAATAAAGTTCATAGCAGCACTATTTAGCCAAAAGGTAGAAATAGCCCATATGTCTATCCACTCATGAATGTATAAACAAAATGTGGTTATCTATACAATGGATGGAAAGTAGGTTGGGGTGCCAGTGGCTGGGGGAGACCAGCAAGTGGGAAGAGACTGTTAATGGGTACAGGGCTTCTTTGGGGGATATTCTGGAATTAGTGGTGATGGTTGCACAACTTGGTGAATATACTAAAAATCACCAAATCATACTTTAAAAGGATGGCTTTTATATGTGTAAATTATATCTCAATATAAAAAGTGACATACTTCACAGAATATATTGGTCACAGAGACCAACCATGATACAGTGTGAGAAGGGACACAAGCATGTGAATACCAGGAGGCAGGGAGCATTTGGGACTCTATTAGAGGCTGGCTACCACATACATCTTCAAAAATGTGTGTCCTATTACACCTGACATCTTCTCCTATGTCAAATACCTTCAACTGGATTCAGCTGCTAATGTACCAAAACTGACATCTGTGTACTATGTCCTTTCATTGGCTAGTCCCAGATATACTTCACAGCTCATTTTCTATCCTAAATGATGTCCTACTTGAACAAAGGTGATATGATTTGGAAATCATTTTCTAACATAACATTATTTCTTACTGATCTGTCTGCTCTCAAGTATAACAGTTTCCACTTTTAAGAATCGCCACTGTATTAACTGTAGATACATTATCTCCAGTCCTAATAGAAATCCTGTGAGGACTTCCCTGGTGGGGCAGTGGTTAAGAATCTGCCTGCCAATGCAGGGGACACAGGTTCGAGCCCTGGTCCGGGAAGATCCCACACGCCACGGAGCAACTAAGCCCGTGCGCCACAACTACTGAGCCTGCACTCTAGAGCCCACGAGCCACAACTATTGAAGCCCATGTGCCACAACTACTGAAGCCCATGCACCTAGAGCCTGTGCTCCACAACAAGAGAAGCCACTGCAATGAGAAGCCCACGCACCGCAACAAAGAGTAGCCCCCCGCTCACTGCAACTAGAGAAAGCCTGCGCGCAGCAACAAAGACCCAACGCAACCAAAATTAAATACATAAATAAATAACTTTATTTTTAAAAAAAAGAAATCCTGTGAAGTAGAATTGCATATTATTGATGAGGAAACAGAGGCTTGGAAAGGTTACATAATTTGCCCAAGATTTCATGGCTAGTAAATGGCAGAGCAAGGATTCCAAACCATGTAATAACAACCACCACAATAGTTAACATATATTGAGTATTTACTATGACAGGCATTATTCCACCTGCTTTCCATGGATTATCTCATTTAATCATCACAACAACCTGATGAGGTAGGTACTATTATTAATATTTTACAGATGAGAAACTGAAGCTCAGTTACAAAGGTAGTGAGTGACAGAACAGAGACTAGAATCTGGGTACGTTTGACACTGGGTGCACTTTCCATTTTACCACACTGCCTCTCAGGGTAAAGCAGAGATGAGTAGATCAAGGGAGGGTTTCAGATTTTTATTTATGTACTATTCATTAATTTATGTACATACCCATTATATCTTTGGTCCATAAATAATTTCAAGTGGCCAGTCGGTCTAAACTCTCTTTCCATGGGTATATTACTAACTCATCTTTCTCATGTAGAAAATAACTGACTCAGTTTTCTATGCAAGTCTTTCACGGAAAGTCTGACTGAATTTTTCTAGATTCTATCCCTACATCTTTCTTTCTATACCTTTTGAAATTTCCCTCTAGTTATTTCCCCTTTTAGCTCTCACCATAATGGGAGATAATGAACAAAACCTTTGAGATCCAATTCCACCAAAATGGTTTCCTCACCATTGTCTGGAGAAAGATCTCCAGTCCCAAAGGGGGCACTGTGGTTCTGGTTAGCGCTTCCCTAACGAGTTCCCACTTGGCTTTCTTCCTTTTGCCTCCTCTGAATGATGATTGCAGTATAAATTTAGGATCAACTTTTGTAGGAACTGGACAACTCAAACACAAATCAAACACAAAAACCTGATTTTCTTGGAGGAAAAGGAAACAGCTGAGGTTTCTGCATAATTAGAATGAGAGGAGAGTGCCCTCAACAAGTGTCCATCTAACAAAGAATTAGAGACAGAAACAGATTTACATGAACACAGTTAATGAAAACTAAGCTTCAGGACCACCCACCCGCACAGCCCTCTCCAAGGTCCCAGGAAGAGGTCCAGCATTTGTGTTCAGTCATATGTTTCTGTAAAATTTGCAAAACGTGGTATTTATTTTAACCACAGTCAGTTAAGGTTGCTATTCCTTCCTCAGCTTTCTCTTGGTCACATGCCTCCCTAGATCCAGTCCTTCTGGGTGGCCTCAGCATGACTTGGACCTGGCTAAGGCCAAGTGGAGCTGGGGATGCACTCAGTTTGGGGTTAATAGAATATTTTTTATGGGATTTGCAGTTATTTCTGTAGAGTTAAGTTACTGCTAGGTGCCCTGGTGCTGGAATGGCTTCTAAGAGCACTGCTATCACCCAAAGAGCCAACTTACCCAATTATCATGACATGAAAGTGTGGGCCAGTGGTCCTATAGGAATAGGAATGTGTGCCCAGCACCAAAATTATGTCAGTCATGTTGGTGGGAATGTAAATTGATACAGCCACTGTGGAGAACCGTATGGACGTTCCTTAAAAAACTAAAAATAGAACTATCATATGACCCAGCAATCCCACTACTGGGCATATACCCTGAGAAAACCATAATTCAAAAGGATACATGTACCCAATGTTCATTGCAGCACTATTTACAATAGCCAGGATATGGAAACAACCTAAATGTTCAACGACAGATGAGTGGATAAAGAAGATGTGGTACATACGTATGATGGAATATCACTCAGCCATAAGAAGGAACGAAATTGGGTCATTTGTAGAGATGTGGATGGACCTAGAGTCGGTCATACAGAGTGAAGTAAGCCAGAAAGAGAAAAACAAATATCGTATATTAACGCATATATGTGGAACCTAGAAAAATAGTATAGATGAACCTATTTGCAGGGCAGGAATAGAGACGTTGACGTAGAGAATGGACATGTGGACACAGGGGTGGAAGGGGAGGGTGGGACGAATTGGGAGATCAGGATTGACATATATACACTGCCATGTGTAAAATAGATAGCTAGTGTGAACCTGCTATAAAGCACAGGAAGCTCAGCTCGGTGCTCTGTGACAACCTAGATGGCTGGGATGGTGGGGTGGGTGGGAGGGAGGTCCAAGAGGGAGGGGATATAGGTGTACATATAGCTGATTCACTTCATTGTACAGCAGAAACTAACACAACATTGTAAAGCAATTATACTACAATAAAAAAGCAAAACAAAACAAAAAAACCCCAAATTATGTCAGTCGTGGTGGAAGAACAAGATTTGGAATGTATGGACACAGAAGCTAGTCCACAGAGAATTTTTACAATCATTAGACATGTAAAATTATAAGCACAGGATTTGGTTCTTATAGATGCCTGGTCAAAATAGAAGTACTCTTATCAGGAATATATTTGATAATGTAGAATATCCAATTATAAATACACCAAACATTTTTAGGCAAATCACACAAAAGAATATTGCCAGGGCATGAGCCTACAACCACAAACAGTAACTTCTATGGATGAAGTTGCACCTTTTATGAATCCCTACAAACAATCATAAAAGATACATTTATATGCAGTAAGTATATGCACTATATATAATAAAATATATATATAAGACCATACTAGAGGAAAGAAATATCTTTCTATAGGAAATATTATAAAGTCACTCTCATATACACAGGTGATCAAAGAGTATGCAGCCAAAATATGTACAAAACATATCATAGAGGTTTGTCAGGCAATAAGTCAATAAAAACATTGAATTCGATTTATGATGTTTGTGGTATTTGTCATATGTTTACAATTTTTAAATTTGCTATGACTGTTTTATCACTTTAAATGAACATTCTCATTCCTGCCTGATTTTATATTTGTACATTTGTGTTCTCTTGCTCACAACAGATCTCCAAAATTACATACATTTCAGGCCCCACAAGACCCACATTGGCCCCTGGTTAGAGGCGTTCTCTCTGAAACTAGAGCAGAAGGATGGCAGAAAAAAAAAAAATTTAAATTTTTGGCTTATTTAATAATCAGAGATTTTATTTCTGAATTTCAGTTTTAGTTCTATGAATTTCCTTTTTTACTCAGTTTTATTGAGATACAGTTTACATATACTATATATACAGATATCTTAATTATACATACACTTGACAAATGTATGTATGAGATAATAGAAAATATATATGTTGGTCTCTGTCCCCGGTTCCTGACACAGAGCTCTAAAACCCTTGTGTATTCCCAAGTGATGAGCACTAGGAACATCTTTTGTTCTATTGAAGTGACTATGGGTGGGCTCCTGGATGGCTTCTGGTAGGAGCTGGTTACCAGAAAGACCAAGACATGATTAGAAGCTTGGAATTTTAGCCCCAGTCAATAATTGATCATACCTATGTAAGGACGTCTCCATAAAAATTTCTATAGCACAGGGTTCAGAGAACTTCCAGGTTCAAACACATCCGCACTGGGAGGGTGACACACCCCACCTCCACAGGGCCCTAAGTTCTGTGAGCTACTCTAGCAAATTAATCACACTGAGGAGGGGGTCATGGGACCCTCCGATGTATAGCCACGTCGGACAGAAGTAGTGGGGAACCTGGGAACCTACTTCTTGCAATTGGCATTTGAAGTGGTGTGGGAGCAGTCTTAACCTGTGGGTTCTGACACTATCTCCAGGTAGATTGAGTCAGAACTGAGTTAAATTTTAGGACAGCCAGTGTCACGGAGAATTGCTTGGCGTAGGAAAAACTCCCACACATTTGGTGACCAGAAGTATCAGAAGTGGTGTTCTGTGTGAACGTGGTAGTAGTGTGAGAGTAGAGGAGACACACAGGAGAAACTCAAAAGGGAAAGACTGGGTTTCTCCCTACACAGGAGGAGACCTGTAGCTTTCTCTAACTCAGTAGGCACCCATGAAAATAACACCCAAATGAAGATATAAAACACTTTCATAACCCTCCCAAATTCCCTTGTGTCACTTTCCAGTAAATACTCCCCCACTAGAGGCAACTGGTATTCTGATTTTTATCACCATAGATGAGTTTGCTATTTTTGAACTTCATATAAATGAAATAATGAAGTACATATATATTCCTTTGTGTTTGACGGCTTCCTTAAGCATATGTTTCTGTTGCCTACATGCTGTTGCCTACATGCTGTTGCCTAGGAAAGTAATCTCTTCCTTTTTATTGCTGAGTAGTTTTCCATTGTGAGGCTGTATCACAATGTGTCCATTCTCCTGTTAAACATGTGGGTATTTTCAGCTTTGGGATATTATGAATAAAGCTGCTACATATATTTGTGTATAAGTTGTTTTGTGAAGATTGTCAATTCTCTTGGGAATGTACTTAGGAAAGGGATTGCTGGGTCCTATGATAGGAGAAAATGTTATATACATATATTCTATCCATTATTGAAAACGAGGTGTTTAAGTCTCCAGATATTATTGTTGAATTGTATATCTCTCCCTTCAATTTTTCTTTCTTTCTGTACTTTGTAATATGCCACCCGAATGCCTCTGCTGTTTCTAATGGAAAGTCAGGTGTTAATCTTATTGGGATCCTTTTGTAAATGATGAGTCACCTTTTTCTTGCTGCTTTCAAATTTTTCTCTTTATCTTTGACTTTCAGCATTTGTGTTTATTTTGCTAAGAGCTTGTTGAGCTTCTTGAGTTTTCAGCCATTATTTCTCCTCCCTTCTCTCTCTCCTCTCCTTCCCATTATGTGTATATTGATGTGCTTAATGGTGTCCTACGTTTCTTTGAGATTCTGTTCACTTTTCATTTTTCCCTCTGGTCTTCAGATTACATAATCTCTATAAATTTATTTTTTAAATTGTCGACTCTATCTTTTGCCTGCTCAAATGTAATATTGAACCCTCTAGTGAATTTTTCATTTCTGTTATACTTTTTGACTCCAGAATTTCCATTTGGTTCTTTTTTGTAGTTTCTATCTCTTTATTATATTGATATTTTCTATTTTATGATACACTGTCATCATTCCTTCCTTTACTTCTTTTTTTTAACACCTTTATTGGAGCATAATTGCTTTCTTCCTTTACTTCTTTAAGAACTGTTTCCGTTACCTCTTTAAGCATAGTTCTAAGGATTGCTGTGAAATCTTTACCTGTTAAATTCAACAGTTGGGCCCTTTCATAGGCAGTCTGTTGCCTGCTTCTTTCCTGTGTATGGTCTTTCCTGTCTCTCTGCATGTCTTATAATTATGTGTTGAAAGCTGTACATTTTGGAATATCTTGTAGCAACTCTGGCTACTGACTTCCTCCCATGCTGGGGCTTTTTGTCCGCTCATTTGTTTAATGACTGGCTGCAATATTTTAGTGAAGTCTATTATTCCCACAGTGTGAAGCCTCTGATGTTTTTTCTCAGTGGGTGCAGCCTTGGGCATGTGCATGGTCATCCTGGTCTGACCATGGCTTTTGCAGGACTCCCTTGGACTGTCTCTGTTTCACCAGCTGTTAGGCTCACTCACTGTCAGCTGATTGGTCTATTGCTTTCAATGCCCTGGGGTATACATTACTCCTCAGTCTGACCTGATTACATCAGGCCAGTTTGCAGGGGTTGTTTTTGAGGCAGGTCTTTGAGGTTTGTTCTGACTTCAGAAGTGTTTTTTGTAGCTGTCTCTTTCCCTGATTTTTTTATGGTTAGGCTAGCTGGCCCACGATTTAGTATGTTGCTCTAATGAAGCTACCAGCCTCCTCTTAGTTGCTCACCAGCAAAATCTCCATTGTTTTTGAGAGTGTCCTTAGGCTTGAATGTTCTCGCACTATTTCAAATAAAGTCAGTTCTTTTGGGGAGAGCTTGGATGCTCTCTAATCCTGTAGACTGTCTTTCCCTCTTGGCAAAATCTCTGGAACTGGCTTCTTTTGGAGAGACACCCTGCTTTAGGTGCAGGGAGCTGGGTAGGTGGCTTGCCTCTCGGCATGGAGAGTCTGCCCTGTGAGCAAGCTGGAGCAAGGGCACTTGGGACTCTGATATTCTTCACTGGCTGTGCTTGTGGTAGAGCCTCTATACTATGAGCCTGGGCTGGGTGGAGGAAGGGTGCCCTGACCTCTCAGCCATACTCCCCAGGAACTTAGCCTCTGCAACTCTGTAACTCTCACTTTTATCCACCAGCTCTCATCCACCATGGTTGATGAAAGGCACTGGGGCATTAATTCTCTTCTCCATTCTTCTAGGCTAGCTCATGTGCTGAGCAGGTATATTAGTCAACTCAATAACAAAATATCATAGACTAGGTGGCTTAAACAATAGAAAAGTATTTTCTCAAGTTCTAGAGGCTGGAAGTCTGAGAATAGAGTGCCAGCATGGTCAGGTTCTGGTGGAGACTGTCTTGCTGACTTGCGGGGAGCCAACTTCTCACTGCGTCATCTCACAGTAGAGAGAGAGAGAGATAGAAAGGGAGGGAGGGCACAAGCTCTCCGGTTTCTCTCTTATAAAGTCGCTAATCCCATCATGCAGACCCCACCTTCATGACCTCATCCAAACCTAATTACCTCCGGAGGCCCCACCTCCAAATACCATGAAACTGAGGGTTAGGGCTTCAGTCTATGGATTTGGTGGAATATACAAGCATTCAGTCCATATCAGCAGATTTCAGTGCCTTTCAGAAGGCTCTGAGGCAGAAAAGCAGAAACGCCTGGCATGCCCTTGAGGTGGGACCCTGTTAACATGATATATGTATTCTATATATTGATTATGCTGGTTAGATTTTCTATAATCTTATTTTTTGTCCATTTGACCTGCGTCCTGTGTTGGACCAAAAGTGCTATCTCCTAGTTTTGCTGCGGTTTTATGTATGTATATCCTTAACTTTCTGATTTATACAGATAGTTTCTGTGCTATTTGTGTTACATATATTCACAACTGATGTATTATCATTGTGAATTAAGCTCTTGGCATTATCAAGTATTCTGCTGTCTCATTTAATGCTTTTTGTCCAGATTCAACATCTTCTGATATCATGATCACAGTCTCCGCTTTCTTATTGTCTTATTTGCCTGCTATACCTTTACACATCTCCCTCGTTCTAGCCATTTTGAATCACTTTGATTTAGTTGTATCTCCTGAGCACAGAGTAGGGTTGTGCTTTGTGAATCAATCTGAAAATCTTTTTAATAGGTAAGTTTCCATTTACACGCATTGAAATGAGTGACAGATTTGATTTAATATCTATTTTAATGTTATATTTACTGTGCATTTTGTTTTATTTAATATGTTCCTTTCTCTGTGTAGTATGTTTCCTTTTCTCTTTAAAATTTTTTTGATGCTCAGAAAAATTTGAAAATTTGTTCTTGCAGTTACCTTCCAATGTTCACGTGTCACTCTGCCTGAGTGTGTTTGTGTCCAAGTTTTGCCCTTTTGTAAGGATACCAGTCCTATCAAATTGGGGCCCACCCTTCTCCAGTATGACTTCATTTTAACTAAATGTACCTGCAATGACCCTATTTCCAAGTAAGGTCGCATTCCGAAACACTGTGGATTAGGACTTCAACATTTGAATTTTGGGGAAACACAACTGAATATTAACAACTCCCATCTTAATATCTGCTGTGGTGCCTCAAACTCTGTCCTTTGATTCTTCAAGCTATTAAGATTGTGAGATTCCATCTAAGTTTTGTTTGTTTTTTGGCCACATGGCATGGCATGTGGGATCTTAGTTCCCTGACCAGGGACTGAGCCCGCGGCCCCTGCAGTGGAAGCGTGGAGTCTCAACCGCTGACTCTTAACTGCTGGACCTCCATCTAAGTTTTAGTAGCTCCCTTGGAGGAGGACTATGGGCTTCCCTTAGTCTAAAAGCCATCAAAAGAGAAAACTTACCCAGTCTGGTCTCTTTTCCCAAGTGTCAACCCCCCCTCTTGTTTCTTCTTCCTTTTGGTTGTTCTCTAGTGCCTTCAAGTGGTTGTTTTTATATTTTGATAGGAATTTCATAGCTCTTATTTGTAGGAGGATTGGCCCAAACAAACTCTTCCACCATTATTACAAGACTCTCATTTTATGTTATCTTGGGTTTTGTTTTGTTTTGTTTTGTTTTTTGGGGGGGAGGGATTGAGTTTTTGAATTTGCAACTAGGTGTTTTTCGTATACGCAAATGTTTAATTCAGTTTGGTTATTGTGCATGTTTCCTTCTGCTTCATTTTGGGGAGGTATTTTTTATTGGCTGAAATGTTATGATTTTTATTCTATGTTACCTTTATATGTTGGCTTTGTTTCTATGTTATCTTCCATTTGCCATTCATTTGGAAATGTTCTGTTTTTTCTTGGACTAGCAATAACAGGCAAGGATAAGGATTTGACAGCTTACTGTATTTCACAGTTCACATGTGCCCTCTTCTGTTTATTTAGTAAATTGTAGTTCCTTTAATAATTACACTTTTTGGAGGGTAGGTTGGTGTCTTTCATTTTGTTCTACCAGTTATTACTAGTTATTTTAAAAATTATGCTTAACTTCCTGAGCTTCTAACAAGGTTTTTATTTCTTGGTGTCTAGGATAGTTGCAAGGTGTGTTCACCTAGAGAAAATTCAGTGAGCTGTATACTTATGATATGTACATATTTATATATGCATATTACACTTCAATAAAAAGCTAAAATATACTTAAGTCTATAATTCTCTAAAGACTAATGTCAATAATGAAATGGTAGTATGTTTGAGAAAATTATCTTCTATCTTCCACTTTTGTTATAACCTACCTACTATTTTTGTCCAGTTGTTTTGTCCGTATATGCCTAAAAGGTATATTTTATGAATACACTTAATGACATCTTAAAGTGACTTGTTTTTAGATCATTTGATGCTCACTGCCAGTTTTTTTCAAACTATGTCTTTAGCATTCATGAATTCTCTGTCTTGATTCATCTTGCAGCTGAAGTACAAAATCAAATAGTTTTTAGTGGAAAATAGCACTCCTTCATAGTTTCACCATTAAAACTAGCACAGTCTTGCATATTTAAGATTGTCTTTCTGTTGCTTCAAAGAAAAAGAAAATTTGGCACATCATAAACATTTCCCCTTGGGCTTCCCTGGTGGCGCAGTGGTTAAGAATCCACCTGCCAATGCGGGGGACACGGGTTCGAGCCCTGGTCTGGGAAGATCCCACATGCCGCGGAGCAACTAAGCCCGTGAGCCACAACTACTGAGCCCACGTGCCACAACTACTGAAACTCGTGTGCCTAGAGCCCGTGCTCCACAACTACAGAGCCCGCATGCCACAACTACTGAAACCCACAGGCCTAGAGCCCGTGCTCCACAACATGAGAAGCCACGGCAATGAGAAGCCTGTGCACCACAACAAAGAGTAGCCCCTGCTCACCGCAACTAGAGAAAGCCCGCGCAGAGCAACGAAAACCCAAAACGCAGCCAAAAATAAATAAATAAATAACATTTCCCCTCTAAACTTGTTAGACAATGTTTTATTTTCTGACATCACATATTGGTCATAATACGAAGTCAGCCCAATTTTTAAATTAAATGAAAGATTCTTTAAATTCTACAGTGCTTTACAATTTTGAGAAGTTTCACACACGATTTCATATAATCCCAGAATAACCCCTTCCCCCCTCACTCCTAAAGTGCCCCTCCCCCTTTCCCCTCTCACCACTGGTAGCCCCTGGTTTGTTCTCTATATCTGTGAGTCAAAGCCAGCACATCTTCTGAAATTCCATTGTCTAATTTTTTGTTGCTGGTATATAGAAAGACAATTGATTTTTTAATATCCATCTTGTATCTAGTGACCTTGTTAATGCATTTATTAATTATGATAACTGATTCTTTTCTGTATATATGATTGTGTCATCTCTGAATTAAACATTCTATCTGCTGTTTTCTACTAGGATTCTTTTCCCCTGCTTTACTGTGAAATAGCAAATGCCCTCAAGGGAAAAGCCAGGGGAAATATGAAGTCCACCTCACTATGTTTCCTTTGTTTCACATATTGTAGCCCCTCAAGTCCTGCCTGAGTTACATATTCTCTAAATATTTTAAACAGTTTTTAAATGTACATTGTACATCTTTTATAGTTGTTTTCAGCAGGAGAATTCATCTGATATTAGCTATTCCATCATGGCTGGACCAGAAGTACAACCTGCCTTTTTGCTTTGTTTGTAATTTTATTTTCTACTTACATGCTTATAGAATTCATTCTTTACCCTTAAATCTTAAGATTAACCAAGAAATATATAGGGGTTGATTGATTTTCATTAGTTTATTGTTTCATGGGAATCTTTTTGATGTGCAGTGGGGTCCTTATTCAGTTCCATCAAATATTATTCCACTTATTTTGCTCATAACTCAATGAAAAGAGCCACAATCAAGGAGCACTCCCTCCCTCGTAGTTTCATCATTAAAACCAACATCTACCTGCCTTTCCATCCTTGGATGGAGGATCTCTCTTCTAGTGAAAGGACAGCCCCTGCATTTTGCCCTGGATCAGAACCCTCTCTTCCCCGGTGTATTAACCTCTTCGTCTCCTGCATCACTAGCTTCTTCCTCACTCCTGAATCACCATCAGCAAACAAACACACTCTAGTATCCCCTATCCTAAAAAAAGAAAATCTGCCTTCACCACATACCTCCTCCAAGCCCAGTTTGGCTCCCCTTCAGAGGGAAACTTACCAAAATTCCCTTCATTCTCTTTCTCCATTTTCTTCCACTTTCTCCTCGACCCTCTCCATCTGCCTCCCCCGTTCCCCACCACCACACAGAACTCCGTCGAAACTTCCCTTGTCAAAGCTGCCAGTTAGCTCCATTTGTCAAATACTATCATTTAATATCTCACTCAGCCTCTCAACAGCATTCAAAACACGCTTTCTTCTTTCGGCTTCTATGACTGCATACTAACCTGGTTTTTCTCCTGTCTTCACTCTTTTATTCTATGTATATTCTCTCTGAATGATCTCATCTAGTCCTTTGAATTAAATATCATTTGTATGCTACTGACTCCCAAATATATACATCTTTGGCTCTGGGCATTCCCTTGAGGGATGGGGTTGTCTCTCTAGTGGTTTATTTAACATGTGCACATAGCTGTCTAAAGCTAATACAGAGAACAATAAGCTCCATTCCCTCTCTTCATACCTGTTAATCCTTCATTTGCTCCCATTATGGTAAATGGCCCTACCATATATTCAGTTGTTCAACCCAAAACAGTGATCATCTACAATCCCCCTCTTTCCTTCAACCCCTATTCCCCACTTTTCTGTAAGTCCTTTCAGATACACCTGCAAAACGCATTCAAAAAATTCCACTTCTATTTTGCCTGTAATCAGTGAAGTTTAAGTCACCATCATCTCACCATTACCAGTTCTCTAACTGGGCTCTGTGTTTCCACACTTGCCCCCAACAATACATCCTCCATGCAGCAGCAAGAATGATCCCTTTAAAATGTGATCCGCATCACATCATTCTCCTAAACCCACCAGTGGCTGCCTTGTACTAAAGTCCAAACTCTGCACCGTAGTCTACAATTTTTATATGATTTAGCCCTTACCCAACCACAAAGAGCCAGAGGATAATCCCATTGTGTACCCAGAAGGTGGCAGCTCTGATAGCTATCAACTCCTTATCATATCATGTTGTTTACACAATATTTTTCCAGTTATGAAATATGTCATAAAGAATGAACATTACATCAGGGGAGTGATGTCAGCATCATGGCAGCATAAAACATTCCTCTTTTTTGTCCCCTTTTTAAAACAACAGAATAGACATCCATCCACAAACCAAAGCACCTTTGTGGGAGCTGTGGGATCCAGGAGTCTCACCTACCTGTGCATCCAGTAATAGACAGATTTCCGTATAGGCTGCAGAATCAGGGGAGCCAGTGAACCTGCCCAGAACCCCCTCTTGCTATGATTGGAAAAAAATGTATACCGAAACTGGAGAGTACTGACCTGGTCAGATACTTATGCATGAGAGGGAATTCGCAGAAGTCCAGCCTTCCTGATTGGAGATTCCAGCACACCATTCTAGAAACAACAACAGCAAAACAAGTTTGGTCACAGAAGAGGGGGTGGTAAGAGGAACTTTCCCAGTGTCCCCCTCCCCCAAGGAAACACTGCACCAGGCTGATGTATCCAGTGGCGGCACCCTCTCCCTCGTTAGGGGTAGGGGAGGATAGTTTGGGGTGAGTACCTAGCTACCTCAGTTGTGTGGGACAAACCTGTTTCTCTCCAATAGCACCCAGAGTACTGAGGTTGGTCTTTCATGACTGGAGATGGGGTAAGAGGCAGAGAAGGGATGCCTTTCCTGCTGATTGCATTCAGCAGGAAGTCTACCCACAAACCCCTGGGAGTACCACACCTGAGGATCTCCCTACTAGATCCATGGGCCAGTGCTAAACCCACATCTCGCCCTAGTCTGTGGCATCTCCATGTGCACGCTTCCTACTGCAGTAGTGAAAGCAAGCTCCTGTGGCTAGGAAGCACACTCAGAAACAGGCCACATAATGTGGACAAGGGAGAAACCACAAACTGAAGCTATAGCACCACCTTCTGGAAAACAAAAGAGAGGTTTCCAGGAGCCTGCCTGGTGACTTGTAAGCATCAGAGAAGACCTAAAAGCTTAAGAATCCTGCCACACGAGGGAGCAAGAGAAGTGGAGTAAGAGTACCAATACAAAGACAGATAAAACCCCAGGTAATAACGACACCATTGAACAGGATACTCCATCAGAAACCAACTAACAAAGGTTTGAGGTGGCATTTCCTTAATTTCAAATGTGAGAGCAGTAATGCAAAACTACAAGGAACATTTAAGATCAAGGAAACATACCATTACAAAAAGAAAATAATGATTCTCCAGTAACAAAGCTCAAAGGTACAGAATTTTGTTATCTAGCCAAAAAAGAATTCAGAATAGCTGTCTTGAAGAAACTCAACAAGCTGCAAGAAAACTCAAAGACAGTTTGATGAAATCTCAAAAAAAAAAAAAAAAAAGATCAAAATGAAAATTTCCCAAAAGAGATAGAAATGAACCAAACAGAGATTCTGGAGCTGAAGAACTCAATATATGAAATGAAAAATGCAGTCGAATCTGCAGTAGAGCAGAGCAAATGGAAGACAGAACAAGTGCGTTAGAGATTAGGAATTTGGAAATAACCCAATTAGAGGCAAATAAACAAAACAAAACAAGTATCAAAAAGAATGGAAAAAAGCCTACGTGGTCTATGGTATTCTATCAAAAGGACAAATATAATAACTGGGGTTCCAGAAAGAGAGAGAGGGAGATGGGAGCAGAAAATTTATTTAAAGAAATAATAGCTGTGAATTTCCTAAACCTGAGGAGAGAATTGGGCACCCAAATACATGCTAATAGATCATCCTATTGGTCATGATGTATAACACTTTTAATGTGTATCTGCTCTAGGTTTTTGTTTTGCAGTTACCATGAGGCTTACACAGGACATCTAACAGATAACACGGTACATTTTAATTTGATAGCAGCTTGACTTCAGTCATCTACAAAAGTTTTACCCTTTTACTTCTCCCTTTTTATATTTTGATATTTCTCAGGGTATAGAAAGAATTCTAAAAGCAGCTAGGGAAAAAAGGATTGTAACCTACAAAGGAACACCCATTAGGCTATCAGTGGGTTTTTCAGCAGAAACCCTACAGGCCAAGAGTGTGGAATGGCATATTCAAAGGGTTGAAAGAAAAAACTTGCTAGCCATGAATGGTCTATCTAGCAAAGTTATCCTTCAGATATGAGGAAGAAATAAAGCCTTTCTAGACAAAAGCTGAGAGAGTTCATCACCACTAGACCTGCCTTGCAAGAAATGCTGAAAGGAGTTCTTTGAGCTGAAATGAAAAGAAGCTAATCAGTGACAAAAAAATACAAAAGTATATAACACACTGGTAAAGATAAATATACAATCAGAGCTAGAAACTAAATCTGTAATAGGATAGTTTGTTAACCACTTAATTTTAGCATAAAGGTGAAAGGAAAAGAGTATTAAAAGTAATAATAGCTACCATAACGTGTTAATGAATATGCAATATAAAAATGCAACATCGAAAATATAAAAACTGAGAAGTAAAAGGGTGAAACTTTCATAGATGACTGAAGTCAAGCTGCTATCAAATTAAAATGCACTGTGTTACCTCTGAGATGTCTTGTGTAAGTCTCATGGTAACCACAAAGCAAAAACCTAGAGCAGAAACACATTAAAAGGGTTATACTCTTTCGTTCAGGCCCGTGGCACTGGCAGGATGGGCAAGTGTCGCGGTCTTCGTACTGCGAGGAAGCTCTGTAGCCACCGACGAGACCAGAAGTGGCATGATAAACAGTACAAGAAAGCCCATGTGGGCACAGCCCTGAAGGCCAGCCCTTTTGGAGGCGCTTCTCATGCCAAGGGAACTGTGTTTGAAAAAGTAGGGTTGAAGCCAAACAGCCAAATTCTGCCATCAGGAAGGGTGTCAGGATTCAGCTCATCAAGAATGGCAAAAAAAAATCACAGCCTTTGTACCCTATGATGGTTGTTTGAATTTTACTGAGCAAAATGATGAAGTTCTGGTTGCTGGATTTGGTCGCAAAGGTCATGCTGTTGGTGACATTCCTGGAGTCCGCTTTAAGGTTGTCGAAGTAGCCAATGTCTCTCTTTTGGCCTTATACAAAGGCAGGAAGGAAAGACCTAGATCATAAGTTTTGATGATGAAAACATGATAGTAATAAATTTCCATATGCCAAAAAAAAAAAAAAAAGCGTTATACATCATGACCAAGAGGGATTTATCTCTGGGATGCAAGGATGGTTCAACGTATGCAAATGTGATATACCATATTAAAAGAACGAAAGATAAAAATCATATGATAATCTCAATAGATGCAGGAAAGGCTTTTGACAAAATACATCCTTTCATCATTAGAACCCTCAACAAATTTGGTATAGAAAGACCATACCTCAGCATCATAAAGGCAAATATGATCAACCCACAGCTTACACTGTACTCATCAGTGAAAAGTTGAAAGCTTTTCCTCTAAGATCAGGAATAAGACAAGGGTGCCCACTCTCACCACTCTTATTCAATATGGTACTGGAAGTCCTACTTTGGAGCAACTAGGCCAGACAAAGATATGAAAGTCATCCAAATCAGAAAGCAAAAAGTAAAACTGTTACTATTTGCAGATGGCATGATCCTATATATAGAAAACCCTAAAGACTCAACCAAAACACTGTTTGTTGGAACTAATCAACAAATTCAGTAAAGTCGCAGGATATAAAATCAGCATACAAAAATCAATTATTTCTATAACAACAAAACATCTGAAAAAAAAGTAAACAATCATTTTGATTCAGTAGCATCAAAAACAATAAAATACTTGAAATAAATTAACCAAGGAGATGAAAGACCTATACAATGAAAACTATAAGACATTAATAAAAGAAACTGAAGAAGACACAAATGGAAAGATATCTCGTGTTCATGAATTGGAACAATTAATATTGTTAAAATGTTTATACTACCCAAAGCCATCTATAGATTCAATGCAATCCCTACCAAGATTCCAGTGGCATTTTTCACAGAAATAGGAAAAAATCCTAAAGTTTGTATGGAACCACAGAAGACCCTGAATAGTCAAAGCAACCTTGAGAAAGAAGAACAAAGTCGGAGGTATCACAATTCCTGAAACAGTATGGTACTGGCATAAAAATAAACACATAGACCAATGGAACAGAATAGAGCCCAGAAGTAAACCTACGCATATATGGTCAATTAATTTACAACAAAGGAGCCAAGAATATACAATGGAGAAAGACAGTCTCTTCAATAAACGGTGTTGGGAAAACTGGACAGCCACATGAAAAAATAAAATCGGACTATCTTACACTGTACACAAAAATTAACTCAAAATGAATTAAACACTTGACTGTAAGACCCAAAACCATAAAATTCCTAGGAGAAAACATAGGTGGTAACTCCTTGACATAGGTCATGGTGATAAATTTTTTAATCTGACACCAAAAGTAAAAGCAAGAAAAGAAAAAATAAACAAGTGGGACTAGATCAAACAAAAAAGCTGCACAGTAAAGGAAACCATCAACAAAATAAAAAGGCAACCTACCGAATGGGAGAAAATATTTGCAAATCATACATCTGATAATGGGTTCATATACAAAATATGTAAAGAACTCACATAACTCAATAGCAGAAATATAAACAATTCAATTAAAAACAGGCAGAAGATCTGAATAGACATTTTCCCAAAGAAGACATACAGACGGCTAACAGGCACATGAAAATGTGCTCGACATCACTAATTATTAGAGAAATGCAAATCAAAACCACAGTGAGATATCACCTCACACCTGTTAGAATGGCTATCATCAAAAAGACTAGAAACAACAGCTGTTGGCGAGGATGTGGAGAAAAGGGAACCCTTGTGCACCATTGGTGGGAACGTAAACTGGTGCGGCCACTATGAAAAACAGTATGGAGGTGCCTCAAAAAACTAAGAACAGAACTACCATATGATCCAGCATTTCCACTTCTGGGATATATCTGAAGGAAATGAAAACATTAATTCAAAAAATCATGTTCATTACAGCATTATTTACAATAGCCAAAGTATGGAAACAATCTAAGTGTCCATCAGTGGATAAATGGATAAAGAAATTGTGAGATATATACATATTTTGGGGGGGAGAGTTGGCCAAAATGTTCATTTGGGTTTCGAATGAACATTTTGGCCAACCCAATATATAAGATGTTATACACACACACACACACACACACACTGGAATATTACTCAGCTACGAAAAGAATGGAATCTTTCCATTTGCAACAACATGGATGGACCTCAAGGGCATTGTGCTAAGTGAAACAAGTCAGAGAAAGACAAACACTGTATGATCTCTCTTATATGTGGAATCTAAAAAAGACAAACTTGTAAAAAATGGAGTAGAGTGGTGTTTACCAGAGGTGGGGGGTGGAGAAGTGGGGATATGTTGTTCAAGGGTATAAACTGGGAACTAGTAGATGAATAAGTCCTGGAGAGCTAATGTACAGCATAGTGATCATAGTCAACAATACTGTATTATAAACTTCAAAGTTGTTAAAAGACTAGATATTAATTGTTCTCACCACAAAAAAGAAATGACAATTACATAATATAACAGAGTGTTAGCTAATGCTATGGTAGCAATCTTACTGCAATATATAAATGGATCAAATCAACATGTTGTACACCTTAAACTTACATAACGTTATATGTCAGTTATATGTCAACAAAAAAGAATGAACATTACATAATGTAAAGTGTGAGGGATAATAAATAAATCTCTGTGTATCTATCACCCAGGTTAAGAAATAAATAATTCCAAGACCTTAGACACCCCTCCTTAATGTGCTCTTCAAGGAGCCACCTTCCATCCTAACCTTTGGGTTAATAATATCCATGCTTTTATTTGTAGTTTTACTATATAAGCATGTATGCTTGTTTAGTTTTGGCTATTTAGGACTTACATAGATGGCCATATATAGTTGGAGTTGTTTCTTTCAATAACTGTAACATTTGTAAAGTTAATCTCTATTGATGAATGTAGTTATTATTTAAATGTATCCATTTTTTAAATTATATTTATTTATTTATTTTTGGCTGTGTTGGGTCTTCATTGCTGCGCACGGGCTATCTCTAGTTGAGGTGAGCGGGGGCTACTCTTCATTGTCATGCGCTGGCTTCTCATTGCAGTGGCTTCTCTTGTTGCGGAGTATGGGCTCTAGGCGTGCGGCTTCAGTAGTTGTGGCACACGGGCTGAGTATTTGTGGCCTGTGGGCTCTAGAGCGCAGGCTCAGTAGTTGTGGCACACGGGCTTAGTTGCTCCGCAGCATGTGGGATCTTCTCGGACCAGGGCTCGAACCCGTGTCCCCTGCACTGGCAAGCAGATTCTTAACCACTGTGCCACCAGGGAAGTCCAATGTATCCATTTTTATGTTTAGGCATATTTGTTTTTTCTACCTTTAGGCTTTTATAAACAATGTTTCTATGAATATTCTAGTACATATCTTTATTTTTTCCTGTTTTATTGAGATATAATTGACATACAGCACTGTATAAGCTTAAGATAAACAGCATAATAATTTGACTTACATACATCATGAAATGACTACCATGATAAGTTTAGTGAACATCTGTCATCTCATATAGATACAAAAGTAAAGGGGAAAGTGGGGGGAGGGATAAATGAGGAGTTTGGGATTAGCAATACACACTACTATATATAAAATAGATAAACAAAAGGACTGACTGTGTAGCATAGGGAACTATATTCAATAACCTATAATAGAAAAGAATCTGAAAACATATATATATATATAACTGAATCACTTAGCTGTACACCTGAAATTAACACAATGTTGTAAATCAACTACACTTCATAAAACAATTAAAGAAATTGAAAAAAATTTCCCTTGTGATGAGAACTCTTAGGATTTACTCTCTTAATAACTTTCATATACAACATACAGCAGTATTAATTATATATATATACACACACATATATATGTACATACACACATGTAATATATATATATATATATATATAATGTTGTACATTACATCCCTAGCACTTATTTATCTTAAAACTGGAAGTTTGTACCTTTTGACTGCCTTTATTCAATATTCATCTCCTACCTCTGGTAACCACAAATCTGATCTCTTTTTCTGAGTTTGTTTATTTGGTTTTGAAGTATAATTGACCTATAACACTGTGTTAGTTCCCAGTACACAACATAGTGATTCAATATTTCTATACATTTAAAAAAATTAACTTCAAAAAATTTTTTTATTTATTTGTTTTGGCTGTACCATGTGGTATGCAGGATCTTGGTTCCCCGACCAGGGGATTGAACCCCTGCCCCCTGCAGTGGAAGCGTGGAGTCTTAACCACTGGATCACCAGGAAAGTCCCTCTCTACATTTCAAAATGATCACCACAATAAGTCCAGTTACCATCTGTCACCATACAAAGATATTACATAATTATTGACTGTATTCCCCACACTGTACATGTCATACCCATAACTCATTTATTGTGTAACTGGAATTTTCTACCTCTTAATCCCCCTCACCTATTTCTCTCCTCCACCCACCCCCCTTTCCTCTGGCAACCACCTGTTTTTTCTCTGTATCTATGACTATGTTTGTTTTGTTATGTTTGTTCATTTGTTTTGTTTTTTAGATTCCCCATATAAGTGAAATAATGAAGTATTTGTTTTTCTCTGTCTGATTTATTTCACTTATCATAATACCCTCTAGGTCCATCCAAGTTGTCACAAATGACAAGGTTTCATTCTTTTTATGGCTGAGTAATATTCCATTGTGTGTGTGTGTACATATATCACATCTTCTTTATCCATTCATCTATTAATAGGAATTTAGGTTGCTTCCATATCTTGGCTATTTTAAATAATGCTGCAGTGAACATAGGGGGTGAATATATCTTTTCAAATTAGTGTTTTCATTTTCTTCAGATAAATACCCAGGAGTGGGACTGCAGGATCATGTGGTAGTTCTGTTTTTTGAGGAACCTCCATATTGTTTTTCATAGTGGTTGTATCAATTTACATTACCACTAACTGTGTACAAGGGGTCCCTTTCTTCCCATCCTATCCAGTATTTATTTGCAGACTTTCTGATGATAGCCATTCTGACAGGTGTGAGGTGATATCTTGTAGTTTTGACTCTGCCCATTTTTTTTAATCTATTTTTTTATTTTGAATTTCATTAGTTCTTTGTATATTTTGGATATAAACCCCTTATCAAATATATGGTTTGCAAATATCTTCTCCTAGTAGGAGGCTTTTTCATTGACAGTTTCCTTCACTGTCCAAAAGTTTTTTACTTTGATGTAGTCCCATTTGTTTATTTTTTATTTTGTTGTCCTTGCCTGAGGAGACATATACAAAATATTTCTAAGTCAGATGTCAAGAGCATACTGCCTGCTTTTTAGAATTTTATGGTTTCAGCTCTTACATTTAAGTCTTTAATCCATATTAAGTTTATTGTTTATATGGTGTGAGAAAATAGTCCAGTTTTCCCACCTTCATTTATTGAAGAGGTTGTATTTCCCATTGTATATTCTTGCCTTCTCTGTCATAGATTAATCGACCATAAGTGTATGGGTTTATTTCTGGGCTCTCTATTCTGTTCCACTGATTTGTGTCTGTCTTTGTGCCATTACCATACTGTTTTGATTACTGTAGCTTTGTAGTATAGTGTGAAATCAGGACACATGATACCTCCAGATTTGTTCTCCTTTCTGAAGATTGTTTTGGCTATTTGTGGTCTTTTGTGTTTCCATACACATTTTAGAATTACTTATTCTAGTTGTGTGAAAAATGCCATTGGTTTTTTTTTTTTTTTTTTTTGCCGTACGTGGGCCTCTCACTGTTGTGGCCTTTCCCATTGCAGAACACAGGCTCCAGATGTGCAGGTTCAGTGGCCATGGCTCACGGGCCCAGCCGCTCTGCGGCATGTGGTATCTTCCTGGACTGGGGCATGAACCCATGTCCCCTGCATCGGCAGGCGGACTCTCAACCACTGTGCCACCAGGGAAGCCCACCATTGGTATTTTTATATGCATTGTATTTACTCTGTAGATTGCCTTGGGGAATATAGTCATTTTAACAATATTAATTCTTCCAGTCTACGAATATGGTATAGCTTTCCAATTGTTTGTGTCATCTTCAGTTTCTTTTATCAGTGTCTTATAGTTTTCTGAGTATAGGTCTTTTACCTCCTTAGTTAGATTTATTCCTAGGTACTTCATTCTTTAGATGTGATTGTAAATGGGATTGTTTTCTTAATTTCTCTTCTAATAGTTCATTGTTAGTGTATAGCAATGTAAGAGATTTCTATATATTAATTTTGTATCCTATAATTCTACTGAATTCATTGTGAATTCATTGATGAGTTCTAGTAATTTTTTGGTGGCATCTTTAGAATATTCTATGTATAGTATCATGTCATCTGTAAATAGTGACAGTTTTACTTTCTTCCAATCTGGATTCCTTTTATTTCTTTTTCTTGTCTGATTGCTGTGGCGAGGACTTCCAATACTATGCTGAATAAAAGTGGTGAGAGTGACCATCCTTGTCTTGTTCCTGATCTTAAAGGAAATGCTTTCCATTTTTCACTGCTGAGTATGATGTTACCTGTGGGCTTGTCATATATGGCCTTTATAATGTTGAGGTATGTTCCCTCCATACCCCTTTGTTGAGAGTTTTTATTGTAGATGGATGTTTTGTCAAAAGCTTTTTCAGCATCTGTTGAGATGATCATATGATTTTTATTCTTCAGTTTGTCAATGTGGTGTATCACATTGATTGATTTGCAGATATTGAACCACCCTTGCATTCCTGGGATACATACCACTTGATCATGGTGTATGATCCTATTAATGTATTGTTGAATTTGGTTTGCTAATATTTTATTGAGGATTTTTGCATCTATGTTCATCAGTGATATTGGCTTGTAATTTTCTTTTTTGTGTGCTATCTTTGTCTGTTTTTGGTAACAGGGTGATGCAGGCCTTGTAGAATTAGTTTGGAAGCATTCTTTCCTCTTCAATTTTTGGAATAGTTTGAGAGGATAGATGTTAACTCTTCTCTAAATGTTTGGTAGAATTCACCTGTGAAGCCATCTAGTCCTGGACTTTTATTTGTTGGTAGGTTTTCTATTACTGATTCAATTTCATTACTGGTAACTGGTCTATTCATATTTTCTATTTCTTCCCGATTCAGTCTTGGGAGATTGTACATGTCTAGGAATTTGTTCATTTCTTCTAGGTTGTCAATTTTATTGGTATATAATTGTTCATAGTAATACCTATGAGCCTTTGTATTTCTGTGGTGTCAGTTGTAACTTCTCTTTCATTTCTGATTTTATTTATTTGGGCCCTATCTCTTTTTTTCTTGATGAGTCTGGCTAAAGGTTTATCAATTTTGTTTATCTTTTCTTAACAAACCAGCTCTTAGTTTTACTGATCTTTTCTATTTTTTAAAAGTCTCCATTTCATTTGTTTCTGCTCTGATCTTTATGATTTCTTTCCATGTACTAATATCAGGTTTTGTTTGTTCTTCTCTATCTAGTTCCTTTAAATGTGAAATTAGGTTGTTAGAGATATTTCTTACTTCCCGAGGCAGGCTTGTATTCCTATAAACTTCTCTCTTAGAACTGCTTTTACTGATGTCCATAGATTTTGGATTATTTTTTCATTTTCCTTTGTCTCCAGGTATCTATTTATTTCTTCTTTGATTTCTTCAGTGATCCATTGATTGTTTAGTAGCATGTTGTTTAGCCTCCATGTGTTTGCATTTTTTGCAGTTTTTTTTTCTTGTAGTATATTTCTAGTCTCATAGCACTGTGGTAAGAAAAGATGCTTGATATGATTTCAATTTTCTTAAATTTACTGATACTTGTTTGATGGCTTATTAGCATGTGATCATGTGATCTATCCTAGAGAATGTTCTATGTGCACTTGAAAAAAATGTGTATTCTGCTGCCTTTGCATGCAATGTTTATATATATATTCTATTTGGTCTAATGTGTCATTTAAGGCAGGACTTCCTTATTGATTTTCTGTCCGGATGATCTGTCCATTGATGTAAATTGGGTGTTAAAGCCCCCTACTATTATTGTGTTACTGTCAATTTCTCCCTTTATGTCTATTAATATTTGCTTTATGTATTTAGGTGCTCCTATGTTGGGTGCATGTATGTTTACAATTGTTATATCTTCTTCTTGGATTGAACCCTTTATCTTTATGTAATGTTCTATTTTGTCTCTTGTGACAGTCTTTGTTTTAAAGTCTATTTTGTCTGCTCTAAGTATTGCTACCCCAGCTTTCTTTTCATTTCCATTTTCATGAAATACCTTTATCCATCCTCTCACTTTCAGTCTGTGTTGTCTCTGGATCTGAAGTGAGTCCCTTGTCGGCAACATATATATGGGTATTGTTTTTGTATCCATTCAGCCACTCCATATCTTTTGATTAGACCATTTAGTCCATTTACATTTAAACTAATTATTGGTAGATATGTACATTGCCATTTTGTTCATAGTTTTGGGGTTGTTTTTGTAGTTCTCTTGTGCGCTCCTTTCTCTTGTGTGCTCCTTTCTTCTTTTGTTCGCTTGTGATTTGATAACTATCTTTAGTGTTATGTTTGCATTCATTTCTCTTTTTTGTGTATCTATTGTAGATTTTTGGTTTGTGGTTACCATGAGGTTCATATTAACTATATATGTGATTATTTTAGTTGATGATCTCTTAAGTTTGAACACATTCTAAGAACCTTGCATTTTTACTCCCTCTCACACACATTTAATGTTTCTCATGTTACATTTTACATTTTTTTGTTTTGTGTATCTCTTAACTACTTAGTGTGGATATAGATGATTTTTACTACTTTTGTCTTTTAACCTTCCTACTAGCTTCATGGGTCGTTGATATACTACCTTTGCTGTATATGTCTTTACCAATGAGATTTTTCCTTTTGTAATTTTCATATTTTTAGTTGTGGCCTTTTCCTTCACACTTAGAGAAGTCCCTTTAACATTGTTTGTAAAGGTGGTTTCATGGTGCTGAAGTCTTTTAGCTTTTGCTTGTCTGTAAAACTATTTCTCCTTCAAATCTGAATGATAGCCTTGCCAGGTAGAGTATTCTTGGTTGTAGATTTTTTCCTTTTATCACTTTAAATATATTGTGCCACTCCCTTCTAGCCTGAGAGTCTTATGGGTGTTCGATTCTGTGTAACTAGTTGCTTTTCCCTTGTTGCTTTTATTTATTTATTTTTGCAGTATGCGGGCCTCTCACTGTTGTGGCCTCTCCTGTTGTGGAGCACTGGCTCCGAACGTGCAGGCTCAGCAGCCATGGCCCACAGGCTCAGCCGCTCCATGGCATGTGGGATCCTCCTGGACCGGGGCACGAACCCGTGTCCCCTGCATCAGCAGGCGGACTCTCAACCACTGCGCCACCAGGGAAGTCCCCTCCCTTGTTGCTTTTAATATTCTCTCTTTATCTTTAATTTTTTTTGTCATTTTAAATGCAATGTGTCTTGGTGTGGTTGTCTTTGAGTTCATCTTCTTTGGGACGCTCTGTGCTTCCTGGACCTGGATGTCTGTTTCCTTTCCCAAGTTAGGAAAATTTTCAGCTATTTTGTCTTAAATACGTTCTCTGCCCCTTTCTCTCTTCTTCTGGGACCCCTATAATGTAAATGATCATATTCCTGATGTTGCTTCAGAGGTCTCTTAAACTGTCCTCATTTTTTCTAATTCTTCTACATTCTTCTGTTCAGCTTCAGTGGTTTCCACTGCTCTGTCTTCCAGAATGCTAATGTTTCTCTTATCTTCTAATCTACTAGTGTATTTTTCACTTTAGTTATTGTATTCCTCAGCTCTGTTTGGTTCCTCTTTCTATTTTCTCTTTGTTAGAAACTTCTATCTTCTCATTGTGTTCATCCATTCTTCTTCTGAGTTCTTCTGACCATCTTTACAATTATACCTTGAATTCTTTATTGGGTAGATTGCCTATCTCCACTTAGTTCTTCTTCTAGAGTTTTATCTTGTTTTGCTTAGAACATATTTTTCTGTCTCCTCATTTTGCCTAATTCTCTATATTTCTCTGCATTGGGTAAGTTGGTTATATTTCCTGATCTTGGAGATGTGGCTTTATGTAAGAGATGTCCTATAGGCCCCAGGAGGATACTCCCCTCTGGCCACCAGAGCTATATGCTCTGGGGGTGCCCTCTATGTGTGCTGCATGTGCCCTTCTGTTGCAGTGGGCTGACTACTGTGGGTGTGCCTGTAGGTGTGGAGAGCCCCTGGTCAGGTTGGTTGTCAGGCCTTGCCTAGTGTGAATGCTGTCATCTGCTGGTGGGTGGGGTCTGGGCCCAGGGGATCCTGTGGCTGGTGTCAGCCTGCTGGGGGGCAGGGGCAGGTCCTGAGGGCTGGCTCAGGGCCCTGGGTGTCCTGAGGCTAGTGCTGGCTCACTGGTGGGTGGGGCCATGTCCTGGGGCAGCTTGTGGTTCAGGGGTCCTGTGGCAGCCAACCTGCTTGTAGGTGGGGCTGTGTCCCTGCCTGGACAGCTGCTTGACTTGGGGTGTCCCAGGACTGATGCTGACTGGCTGGTGGACAGGCTGGGTCCCAGCATTAATAAACTAGAGGGAGGATCCCAAAATGGCACTTGGAACACTAGCATCCTCATAGTAGGATGAGCTCCCCAAAATGCAGCTGCCAGCATCTGTCTCCAAGATGATTCCCAGTTGCCTCCTGCTTCTCTGGGAGGCTCTCTAAGATTAGCAAGTGGGTCTGACCCAGGCTGCTTTCAAATTACTGCTTATGCTCTGGGTCTTGGGTGTGTGAGATTTTGTGTGTGCCATTTAAAAATGGAGGCTTTATTTCCCACAGCCCTCTGCCTCTCCTGAAAGTAAGCCCCAGGGGCCTTCAACGACAAATGTTCTGGTGGCTCATCTTCTGGGTGCAGGACCCTCACGCTGGGGAACCCGATGTGGGGTTTGGACCCCTTGCTCCTTGGGGAGAACCTCTGCAATAGTAATTATCCTCCAATTTGTGGGTTGCCTACCCAGGGGTATGGGTGTTGGCTATACTGCATCTCTGGCTCTACTATCCATCTTGTTGTGGGTCCTTCTTTATATCTTTAGTTGTAGAAGATCTTTTCTGCTAGTCTTCAGGTCCTTCTCATTGCTTGTTGCTCTGTAAATAGCTGTAATTTTGGTGTGTCTGGTGTGTCTAAATTTGGAGGTGAGCTCAGGGTCTTCCTCCTCCACCATCTTGGCCAGTCCCCCTCTAGTACATATTTTGTGGGAGTGGATTTGCCAAATTATAGGATACGTACATGTTCATTTTTCCTAGATAATGTCAAATTGTTTTCAAAAGTGTTGTAAAATGTACTCCCAACACTATGAGTTCCAGTTGTTCCATGTCTTTACCAACATTTAGGATTGTTGAACTTTTTCATTTTTGTCAATCTGGTGGGTCTACGATGGTCTTATTTTATTTTTGCTTTGATACAAATGAGGCTGACCTTTACATATGTTTTCTGTTTATTTTTTTAATTAGGGTGATTGGTTTATATTTTTCATTCCAGCATAATTATTGAAAGGCCTCCCTTTGTTCTCTAACATCTCAGTTTGGACAATAAATTATGCAGCATTCTACTCTTAGTTGAGTTCCTCTACTAACATGGAAATTCCCTTCTTCCTCTTTAGGATTAAGGATGATACTCACGTGGTCAAGTGGCTCTGAGGGAAGAAGACTAAATTTGGGTAGATACAGAGGATGGAGCAAAAAACAAATGAGAGGGAAATCAAATGTATTAACTATGACTACTTAGTCTGACTCAGGATGACCATTTCCAAAATAATGTGAGATGGTGCCTTCTAATGGGTACAAGCAGATGGACTTGATCAATATCATTCAGCATCAAAGTAAAAGAATTTGTTTACTTATTTCTGAGAAATGACTCAAGTCACAATCATTATTTGAAAGTTGGTCACAGTGTATACTGCAGCCACTTACTTCCCTCTCAATCTGTAATAACTCTTTTAAAAACTTGCATATGAAACCAAACAGTACTTTTCATACCTTGAGATCATTTTGTGAAGTCCCCTACTCTTTAAAAAACTCACTTGTAATGGTGCTATTGAACCACTTCCATATTATACTCAACTAATGCTTCATTTCCCCGCAAAAGGAAATCAAATAAATAACATCTCTGTAAATAATTTGTATTGAGGGGTACTTTGCATTTGTCAAAATGATTTATGGTTCTAGTCTTCTTCCTTGAAGAAATCCTGAGAAAGCATTTTTCCCCATCCTCGTAGATGAAGGAGAAGAGGCCCATCAAGGCTGAGTGTCCCCCAGTCATTAAGGAGGGGAAGTCACGCTGTTGCCCCAGAACTTTGGAGTCTCTGGTTTAGCCCAGCCCATTTCCCAGTAAAGCACATTTCCTTCCTAATATGATTTAATGGGGTTGCGTGTACGAACTCATGCTGGGGACCAAATGCCAAATTATTTTCTTGCTCAATATTCTTCTGCCATCATGTCAAACATGAGAAATTTCAACATTCCAAGTTCATTTCATTTGTAATCACTTGAACAAAAACTCTCCTAAGACAAGCTTGACAAATGTTATTTCTCCTATTTAGAAAGCTCCCTAATAGCGGGAAGGATTTTTCTTCCAAATCTCCCACAAATTGAAGTAAATCTAAAGATAAATCCCACCTTTGGAAGGAAACCAAAGGTGGGAAATTCTAGCTCTGTTTCTTTTAGTTATAAATGACTACTAGGCAGGGGCTTATCCTGTACACATTGGGCGAACATAAATACTAGTGTTTCCTGCAGAAGATGCTCTAATTCATTGTTTACCAGATTAGATCCTGCCTGGTGGCTAACCAGTGGTTTAGGGTCTTTAGGAGGCACCATCATTCTCTTTGTTCCCCGCCCCCCAACTCTTCAGATTGCTAGTAATTTAAATATGGAGCACTCAGTAGCAAGAGGATCACTGAGTTCATTTGTTTGGAACAATCCTTTCCCAAACTGTTGACATGTTGATGTGTTGGGAGACACGTCAATCACTGTGTTATGAGGACCACATGGCTGTGTTATCCAATATGGTAGTCACTAGCCACATGTGGCTATTTACATGTTAATTACATAAAACATAAAATTCAGTTGCTTAGTCTCATCAGCAACATTTCGAGTGCTCTGTAGCCACCCCCATCGGATGGTGCAGATGTAGAATACTTCCATCACTGCAGAAAGTCCTACTGGACAGGGCTGCTTCTTAGTGCCCTGGTGAGCAAGGTTTCCCAAATGGTTTTGCTGTTTTCCTCATGGACTGTCTCAGATCTCTCAAAGCCCAGCCTCTAATTGGCTCTACCCCACACATATCACTCTTCATGAGGGCCAAGGTGCCTCTTGTTTGTTTCTGCATTCCCTCACCTCCACAGAAATCCTCTTCCAATTTAATTCACAGGTGTAATAGGAAAGGAAACTTTTGGGCAATGACTTTTTAGAGCAAGGCGACAAGAATGCCAGTCTCATGAGTGCCACCTGTGTAGTTCTGTCAGCTTTATTTAGCTCTTGATCCACCTGGTCACCCAGCTATCTTCTGTTGGCTGGTGTCACAAATAAGCATTCCTGGCTACTGGTGAGCATGGGGTCATTCCTCACCATCCCCTCTCCCCCAGGTGCCCTGCCCTCCAGGCACTTCTTGCTCCCCGACGTTCCTCAGACTTCCTTGTCTCACATCTTTGTTTCTTCCCTGGCCAAACCCTCCGCATTTATCCAATTTATCTTATCCGATTTCTCTCTGGATAAGCAGCTCAGTTTATGTACTTAACAGAGCAGAAAGAAAACTTGTCATTTCTGAAAAAAGAAGTGAGGTTGCAAATGCACAGGGTAGAACAAGATTAGGCAGGATCAAAAGGCAAGAGCAGGATGCTCATAACAAAGGCAGTTTAAAAGTTATAACCATAATTGTTCATCCTATCGGAATTTACTGGCTGTCAGCACACTGTGGGTGTAAATTGTTAGGCATTTTGATGAGTGATCGTCCTTCATTCCTTCTGGCTCTCTGATGACATCCTCTAGCAAAGCTCAATGTCATCTTTAAAAAGAAAGAACAGCACACTGATGAATTAATTTGCAAGTATTTGACTAGCTCTTCCAGTCACAAATTTGGAAGTAAATAGATATTTTGCATAAAACAAGTGCAAGAGCATGGAGTTAAGTACATGGAATATCAGTCCTTATTCACTGTTATTAGGGTTCTCCAGAGCATCGGAACCAACAGGATGTGTGTAGATGTATGTGTGTGGGTGGTGGGAGTGTATTTTGGGGCCTCTCACTGTTGTGGCCTCTCCCGTTGTGGAGCACAGGCTCAGCGGCCATGGTTCACGGGCACATCCGCTCCGCGGCATGTGGGATCTTCCCGGACCGGGGCATGAACCCATGTCCCCTGCATCGGCAGGTGGACTCTCAACCACTGTGCCACCAGGGAAGCCCAGGAGTGTATTTTTAAAATAGGCTCATGTAATTGTGGGGCTGGCAAGTCTGGTATATGCAGGGAAGGCAGACTGGAACTTCTGGCCAGAGTTCATGCTGCAATCTTGAGTCCAAAGACAGCCTGGAGTCAGAACTCCTTCCTCTTTGGGGGATCTCAGTCATCCTATTTAAGACATTCAACTGATAGCATGAAGCCCACCCATATTATGGAGAGTCTAAGTCTACTGACTTAAATGTCCATCACATCTAAAAAGTACCTTCACAGCAACATCCAGACTGATATCTGATCAACTAGATACCATAGCCTAGCCAAGTTGCCACATAAACTTAACCATCGCAGTCACCAAACATGTAATTAACATGATGAGTGGGTGTATTTGCTAGAGCTGCTGTAACAAGTACTACAGACTGGGTGGCTTACACAACAGAAATGTATTTTCTTACAATCCTGGAGGCTAGAAGTTTGAGGTCAAGGTGTCAGCAGGCTTGGTTTCTTCTGGGGCCTCTCTCCTTAGCTTGTAGATGACTGTCTTCTTTCTGTGTCTTACCACTGTCTTCCCTTTGTACAGATCTGTCTCCTAATTTCCTCTTCTTCTAAGGACAACAGTCATATTGGATTAGGGTCCACCCTGTGACCTCACTTTGATGTAATTACTTCTTTAAAGACTATCTCCAGGGACTTCCCTGGTGGTCCAGTGGTTAAGACTTCATCTTCCAATGCAGAGGGTGCAGGTTCGATCCCTGGTCAGGGAGCTAGGATCCCACAGCCTCATGGCCAAAAAACCATAAAACAGAAGCAATGTTGTAACAAATTCAATAAAGACTTTTTAAAAAATGGTCCACATCAAAAAAAAACCTTAAAAAGTTTTTAAAATAAAGACTATCTCCAAATAGTCACATTCTGGGGTATTGGGATTTAGGACTTCAACACATGAAATCTGAGGGGGAAGGGGCAATTTAGCCCATAATAGTGGGAAAACACAAGAAAATTCAGGGGTGCTGGTGACTTTCCATTGTGCTGAGAAATGCCGAGTTTGATTTAATCATTTCCAAGTGATCGGGGTGGACCTGGAAGCAGATAATGAGTTTACTTTGATGGATGGATAACTTCTCTGTGGTAAGTTTTAAAATGGTCTTCCCGTTTAAAAAATGAGTGATTATGTGCTAACTATTAGATTGAAAAAACTGAGATATGGGATAGGGAATCAATTTGCTACCCCAAATGTAGGATAGGCATGGTTCCACAAGGGCATCATCTGCAGATGTCAACATCTCCTTCCCCCAATTGTAAAACAAAGCTGTTGGATGAGAGAAGCAGGATTGTTGGACTCTCCACAGCATATGTGGCTGTTGGTTACTTTCTTTGGTTTATAAACTCACTATCTGGTTTTAACACTTAGACTGAAGTGGTCTTCTTCTTGATTGACTGATTGGTTGATTTTTAAGCTTATTGATTTATTTTCTAATTAGAAAAATATTCTGGCTTATTGCATACATTTAGAAAATTTATAAAAGTATGAAAAAAATTATTAAAAATCAGAGAAATTTCACCATATATTTAGAAAATCTGTTAGTAGGTTAGTATATTTCTTTTTTCTAGGCATACTATACATTTTCAGTAGAATTAGGATTACACTATAGTCTGTTTTCACATATTATATTGTACTCAACATTTCCCTGTTTCTTACTTATGAAAATATTTAAATGGTTATGATGAATTTATCCATTTCCATGCATGTATCCATTCTTTTCACATGTTTTTTAGTGCCTTCAACGTGCTCTGCCTTGTGCTGGGGATGCACTGGTAAAAATAGACAGGAGTCTTGCATTCATAGAGACTTTCCCATTTTATGGACATATGAACATGTACTTAAGCACACCTTTCCTCTGCTCAAAGAGAGCTGAGTTGGGAGGAAGGCATTTTGCCCTCTCCCTCTTCCAGCTGTACACCTAGAAATGTGAAATAATGGCTGGCACTCCAGCAGCCATCTTGGACTGCTGTAACTTTGAAAATGGAAGCCAAATATTGAATACAAGACGACATATAGGAAATCTGGGCGTCTGAGCAAACCATGGAGATAGTTTATGGGCCCTGGGCTGTCCACATCACGACTTCATCTATGTGAAACGAAAATAAACTTCTAACCTGTTTAAGCACTCTTATTATGCTGTTAGGCACAAAACATATCCTAACTGATACAACGCTATTTGGATAGAGCCTGCAAATTTCTACATAATATACCACATTTCATAAACTCTAAGACATGTTTGCTTTTGTTTCTACAATGCAGTGTCTCAAATCACTATCATCTTAAAATGAAAGACAGTTTAAATGACTTTTTTTGAGGTGAAATTCACGTAACATAAAAGTCACCATTTTAAAGTGTACAGTTCAGGGAATTCAGGGAATGCCCTGGCCATCCAGTGGTTAGGACTCTGTGCTTCCAGAGCAGGGGGCATGGGTTCAATCCCTGGTTGGGGAACTAAGATCTCACAAGCTGTGTGGTATAGTGCCCGACCCCCCCCCCCAAAAAAATTTTAAAAATAAAGTGTACAATTCAGCTGTTTTTAGTACATTCACAATGCTGTGCCACCACCACATCTAGTTCCAGAACAGGAAACCCTGTACCTGTTAAGTATCACTCCCCATCTCCCCTCCCTCCCAGTCTCTGGCAACCACTAACCTGCTTTCTGGCTCTGTGGATTTGCCTGTTCTGGACATTTCATATAAATGGAATCATACAGCATGTGGCCTTTTGGGTCTGGCCTATTCTGCTTAGCATAATGTCAAGGTTGATCCATGTTGTAGTACATATCAGTTCTTCATTTCTTTTTATGGTTGATATTCCATCATTTGGCTGTACCACATTTTGTTTATCCTTTCCTCATGTATGCATGCGTGTTTGGGTTGTTCCCACTTTCTGGCTATATGAATGATGCTGCTATGAATGTTGGTGTAGAGTCTTTTTTGAGGACGTGTGTTCTCGTTTTCTTGACTATATACTGGCAAGTGGAATATCTGGGTCATATGGTCACTTTATTTTTAACTCTTTGAGGGATTGCCAAACTATTTTACAAAAGTGGTTGTACCATTTTACATTCCCACCAGCAATGTACCAGCAGTGTTTGTACCTTTTATCTATTAGGAATAATGCTGCTATGAACATTCGTGTACATGTTATTGCTTGGACATACATTCTCAGTTCTCTTGGGTATATACCTAGGAGTGGAATTATTGGGTCATATGTAATTCTGTGTAAATTTCTGAAGAACTGTTGAGCTGTTTTTTACAGTGGCTGCACCATTTTACATTCATACCAGCAATGTATGATTCTGCATGCCCTTACCAACAAGTAATAGTGCATCTTTTAGTCAGTGTCATGGAGTCAATGAAATATGATATGCAAATTTTCTTTGGACTCTCATTTTCTGCCTTTTTATCTTAAAATCTAAATAACAGCGATAAGCACATAGAATAAGCGCTTTTATACTTAGCACCCATAATTGACAAAAATTAACTTTCTGTTCACTTTTTGACTTTAGATATTTAAAAAAAATAACTAGAACATAACAGATAAAGAGTTCACGCCCCCCCTTTCCCCTTCACCACACCTATTACATGACCCCCCTCTCCAGAGACAATTGTTACCACAAATTTGGCATTTATCCTTCTAGATTACATTTTATTACCATTGATAAATATTATAAATATATAACATTCCTATATGTTTTTGAGCTCTAAATATATGCCACCACATATTCTGCAACTTGCCTTTTAAAATAAACGCTGTTTTTGAAAGTCTATCTAGTGATGTGCTGGTAAATAACTACCAGCTCTTCTGTGGGGGGACAAGGGGTGTGATTTGTAGCTTTTTCTAATTCCAATGTTGTAAATACTCCTAACATGGCTGATCTCAAAGTACTGATGTAATATCAACCAGCTCGCAAAATTCCTGAAATTTTAACAATCAGCTCTTGAGACCCGGCCGCAGCATTCCACTAAATTTTCCATATCCATGTGTAGATCTGGGCTCTGGTTTTGTTCTTCATTTTAATATTGTAAGACTGTGTCATGATGTTTCTATCCATTCACTTGCTGACAGACACCTAGACTGTCTCCAGGTTTTCATTGTTATAAAGCAGCACCACAGCAAGCACCCTTCTACATCTCTCTTGTGCACATGTGCAAGATTTTCTGGGTCACCAGGTATGTTCATCATCAGCTTTACTAGACATGGAAAACTGCTCCCCTTAGTAGCAGCACCAGTTCACCCACTCACGGGTGGTATATGAGAGATCCCACTTCCCCACAACCTTGCTGATACTCGTGCTGTCAGATGGTGATTTTTGCCATTCTAAAGGGTAAAATTCCATTGATTTCAATATATTTTTGAAGTATAGTTGATTTACAGTGTTGTGTTAATTTCTGCTCTACAGCAAAGTGATTCAGTTATACGCATACACATTCTTTTTTCATATTCTTTTCCATTATGGTTTATCATAGGATATTGACTATAGTTCCCTGTGCTATACAGTAGGACCTTGTTGTCTATCCATCCTGTATGTAATAGCTTACATCTGCTCACCCCAACCTCCCACTCCATCCCTCCCCCAACCCCCTCAGCAGCCACCAGCTTGTTCTCTACATCCATGATTCTGTTTCTGCTTTGTAGGTGGGTTCATTTGTGTCATATTTTAGATTCCACATATAAGTGATATCATATGGTATTTGTCTCTTTCTGACTTACTTAACTTAGTATGATAATCTCTAGCTGCATCCATGTTGCTGCAAATGGCATTATTTCGTTATTTTTTATGGCTTCCATTGTGTATATGTGCCACATCTTCTTTATCCATTCATCTGTCGATGGACATTTAGGTTGTTTCCATGTCTTGGCTATTGTGAATAGTGCTACTATGAACATAGGGGTGCATGTATTTTTTTTTTTTTTTTTTTTTTTGCGGTATGCGGCCTCTCCCGTTGCAGAGCACAGGCTCTGTTGTGGCCTCTGCCGTTGCAGAGCACAGGCTCTGGACGCGCAGGCTCAGCGGCCATGGCTCACGGGCCCAGCCGCTCCGTGGCATGTGGGATCTTCCCGGACCGGGGCACGAACCTGTGTCCCCTGCATCGGCAGGCGGACTCTCAACCACTGCGCCATCAGGGAAGCCCGCACGTATCTTTTTTATATATATATAAAAATTTATTTATTTTTCTCTGTTTTTGGTTCTTCGTTGCTGTGCACGTCTTTCTCTAGTTGTGGCGAGCGGGGGCTACGCTTTGTTGCGGTGCGCGGGCTTCTCACTGCGGTGGCTTCTCTTGTTGCGGAGCACAGGCTCTAGGGGCCTGGACTTCAGTATTTGTGACACGCAGGCTCTGTAGTTGTGGCTTGCGGGCTCTAGAACACAGGCTCAGTAGTTGTGGTGCACAGGCTCGGTTGCTCTGCGGCATGTGGGATCTTCCCAGACTAGGGCTCGAACCCGTGTCCCCTGTATTGGCAGGCGGATTCTTAACCACTGCGCCACTAGGGAAGCCCTCATGTATCTGTTTGAATTAGAATTTTGTTTGGATATATGCCCAGGAGTGGGACTGCTGGATCATATGGTAGTTCTATTTTTAGTTTTCTGAGGAACCTCCATACTGTTCTCCATAGTGGCTGCACCAACTTACATTCCCACCAACAGTGCAGGAGGGTTCCCTTTTCTCCACACCCTCTCCAGCATTTATTATTTGTAGACTTTTCAATGAGGGCCTAAAAGTAAAATTCCAATGATTTCATACATAGTTGTCCTTCATCCTGAGATCCAGCACCTATTTATATGTAATTACTTATGTATTTATCGTTTCCTATTTTTTATACACTTAACTCTGACATTTATCTCTAGTGATGATAATAAATACAATAGGTTATTGTAGAGCTTCAAAGCTCAAAACTAGGGAATGTGGCTACTTGGCTTCTCTATGAATTTAAAAGAAATGTAAAACTTCAATTTGGAGATTTAGAAAGAGAAGCTAAGATGTGTGTGCAAGGTTGTATTGGTTAGTATTGCATTTGGCTGCAAGCAGCGAAGAACCACATTAACAGTGGCTTAAACAAGTGTAGCAAATATTTATTTCAAGCAATAAGAAATTCAGGGCTGGTAAAGGAGGCAATAGGCCATCCTGGACTCAGATTCCCACCATATTTCTCTGCCATCCTTAGCCCGTGGCCTCTTATTCTCATACTCATCACTTCATGGTTGCAAGATAGCTGTTGCAGTACCTGGCTTCACATCACCACTCAAGGCAGGAGAAGGAGCAGTGCCCAGTCCAGGAAAACAAGGGCTTTCACATAAATACCGAGAGGACTTTTGTTAGTATCATTGACCAGAACTGTCACAGTACCATCTCATGTGGTAGGCAAGTATTTTTAGTGGGGGATACATTATGTCTCATCCTCTGAACAAAACTGGCATTCTGTTAGGATGGGAAAAGAAGGATGATGCATGCCACAAGTTATTTGAATGTGGATTTTACATGCATTATTTTTTCCTAGTATCATCAAATTGGGTAAATGCTGGGAACTTGTTCAGAAATTTCTACTATCCAAAAAAAACAGAACACACAGAGTTCATTGCCTTATTCATCACTGTTTTGTTCATTTTACACTGCCCATTAAGTATCTAGGTTTCACTTCCCTTTGTCTCTTTTCACTAATTCAAAAAGAATTTAATATTTAACCAGGCACATGCTATCTTATGATGAGTTTTCTAGGCAAGCCTCATGCCATAAAAGTGCAGAAATTTTATAGGTATAGGTTGTGGGGTATGAGAAAAAAGCACATGGGGCCTAAAAATTCTGATTTGTCATTATCGTTTTGTGTTTGCAGACAAGTCCCTTTTAATGTCTCATATTATTAACATAACTCAGGAATGCTTTTTCCCAACGTTGAAGACTCTTAGCAATATGTGTAGGCAGGACCAAAAAAGGTGTGGTTCCTTATAGACCATTACCAAAAGGTGAATCATGGGAGGGTTGTAAATTAAACAGGAAGGAGGATATTTGGATATGAATGGAGGAAATACATTAGATTCCACAGCAATGAGACTTTTGCATAAAAGAAGCATCTGGTTTTAGAACTTGCAAAAAGAATAAAAAGTGAGAATTTGAAGGAGATCTTGAAGGAAGCATCTAGGCACTCAACTAACAGTAATTAACTACTAAGTCCTGTGAAGAAAGGCTGAGCTGTGGAATGTAATCATTGCTCCACTTCCCAGGACACCTGTTAGGTTTTTTTTTTAACTTTCTATTTTATATTGGAGTCTAGTTGATTAACAATGTTGTGATAGTTTCAGGTGTACACCAAAGTGATTCAGTTATACATTTTCCCATTTAGGTTGTTACATAACACTGAGCAGAGCTCCCTGTGCTAGACAGTAGGTTCTTGTTGGTTATATTTAAAATGGATAACCAGGACACCTGTTATTGAGATGGTACCTGCAGTGTATCACCATTAGGACCTAAAGAGGGTGGGTGTACCTGTGTGTCCATGTTGCTCTGTAATATTCATTTACTGAGGTCTCAGTTTTCTATATTCTACATTGTTCAATTTTATACATTCTAGAATAGATCACAGAAGCAATTAGTCATCTACTACCAAGTGTTTCATTTAACATTTTATACTCCCACTGCAAGGATTTCAATTCTAGTTCTGGATTTAAAACTTTCTGAAATAAGAAAAAAAACCTTGAATGATGTGCTCTCTGATCTAAGACAACACAATGCGTATGTGAAGCTGAACTCACATGCCTCTTTAGAAGTGCATACATCACATAATGCAAGGCACGCAGGTTATTAACAAGAATGGTTTTCTCCACCACGGCTGTGTGTGGCACCCATGCTTGTGCGCAGGTTCCTGTGAAAGGAAGTTTGAGACTCACATCTGCATCAGGCTGCTGTGAGGTTGGAGGTAGTTTCCATTTCACACCTGGCACACAGAGGATGATGAGTAGGTTTTAGTTCCTGTCCCCTCTGTCCTCCAGAGTCATCTGCATTCTAAGTTTGTCTGTACTTGCATAGGTTTAGCTTTTCCCTTTGAAGAGCCATTAGGAGGGGCAAAGGAATGGTTCTGGGGACAGGTCCTCCTCCCCAGAATCTCTGGGGTGGCCCTTGGGGGGGCCCTTGAGGTCAGCTCCTACCTTATGTTTTGGAGGACCCCTCAGACATCTGATTAACATAGCTAAGAGAAACAATGGCTCTTTCCGTTTCACAGATTAGCAGACACCGAAAAATCAACAGGGGGAAAGCAGCTACCTCCAAAGTCAGAACGACACTTAATGGGGTAAATTCAGATTGAGACCTGTGGGTATAGGTCACTGTCCAGGCAACATCTGAGGACAGAGTGGTGCCCATCAGAGCACAGCACTGGGGCGTCAAGTGTCTTTTCTCTTGCTGACCTGAGCATTGGCTTGACTGGCCATTAGAGTCCGGGAAGAAGGTGAATGAATTCTTTTCTTAAAAAAAAAAAAGACTTTATTTTTTTAGATTTGTTTTAGGATTATAGCAAGATTGATAGGAAGATTCAGAGGTTTCCCATGTAACCCATCCCCACACACGCACAGCCTCTCCCATTGCAATATCCCCCACCAGAGTGTACATCTGTTACAACTGATGAATCTACAGTGACACACTGTTATCACCTAAAGTCCTTAGTTTACATTAGGGTTCACTGTTGGTGGTGTACATTCTACCAGTTTGGACAAATCTATAATGGCATGTATCCACCACTACAGTATCACACAGAGTATTTTCACTGTCCTGAAAATCCCCTGTGCTCTGCCTATTTACCCCTCCCTCCCCACCTAATCTCTGGTGACCACTGGTCTTTTTCTTGTCTCCATAGTTTTGCCTTTTCCAGAAAGTCATACAGTTAGAATCATACAGTATGTAGCCTTTTTGGATTGGCTTCTTTCACTTACTAATACACACTTAAGTCTCCTTTTCAAAGTTTGATAGCTCATTTTTTAGCACTGAATAATATTCCATTGTCTGGATGTACCACCATTTATTTATCCATTCACCTACTGAAGGACATCTTGGTTGTCTCCAAGTTGGGGCAATTATGAATAAAGTTGTTGTAAACATCCATGCACAGGTTTTTATGTGGACATAAGTTTTCGACTCCTTTGAGTAAATACAAGGGGCACAATTGCTGGACCGTATAGTAAGAGTATGTTTAGTTTTGTAAGACACTGCCAAACTATCTTCCAGAGTGGCTGTGTGTACCAGTTTGCATTCCCGCCAGCGATGAATGAAAATACTTGTTGCATCACATCCTTGTTGGCGTTTGGTTTTGTCAGCGTTCTGAATTTTGGCCATTCTAATAGGTGTATATAGTGGTATCCCATCGTTGTTTAGAAGGAGAATTCTTCAGGTAAAGATTCCCTTTATTTTCTTCCTACAGAGAGTATTTACTTCACGCCCAAATTTGTTATCTCTTTGGCTCTGACCATGGTGCTGAATCCTCTGATCTTGAAAATTCAACTCCTACAGTGGTAGTAGATTCACACTCTCAACAGCTGTGGGATGCATTAAACGTGGTATAAGGAAGCATGTGCCCCTCCTAAAGCCATGTATTTAAGCTGTAGAGTTCACCTGCTCCCTTGAGCTCCTTTTAAGGAATATAAGGTTTGGGGAGAATTTCTGGTTAAGATGTACAGATTAGGATGCTCCCAGTTCCTGAACTCCATCTGAATATGAGTAGAAGGTTTTGTTTGTTTGTTTGTTTATTTTTGGCTGCACTGGGTCTTTGTAGCTGCATGCAGGCTTTCTCTAGTTGTGGTGAGTGGGGGCTACTCTTCGTTGCGGTGCGCGGGCTTCTCATTGCAGAGCACAGGCTCTAGGCGTGCAGGCTTCAGTAGTTGTGGCATGTGGGCTCAGTAGTTGTGGCTTGCGGGCTCTAGAGCACAGGCTCAGTAGTTGTGGCACACAGGGCTTAGCTGCTACGTGGCATGTGGGATCTTCCCGGACCAGGGATTGAACCGTGTCCCCTGCACTGGCAGGCGGATTCTTAACCACTGAGCCACCAGGGAAGTCCCATGAGTAGAAATAAAGTTTTTAAATAGGAAACCAACCAGTGCCAAAATAAATGGAATGCAGGTCAAGTACAGTATTTCCCCTCAATTTCTAATGGAATAACAATAGCTATGCCATAGCTCCTAAGACAATGACCACAGAGAGGCTTCTGCTTCTCAGAGTGGGAATTCCCAACTTCAGTGTGGTGCTGCCTTGCTGACATGCAGCAAATTTTTGTTTATGTAAAGCTTTATCATAGGTTAATCCTCTAAAGATAGAATCTGCGGGAAATAGCACTTTTCATGCCAATTCAGTTCAATGCTGAGTGCCTACACTGTGCTAAACGTGTGCTGGGAAATGTGGACCCTGACATCAAGAAGCTTACAGTCTATTAGGTGAGAAAAACATGAATGTGGGTGATGCTAATGGAAGGCAGAATGTACTATGTGATTTAACAGAGACACCATGTGTTAGAAGAATTGTGACAGGACAGTGATCCTTCCTGATGTAAAACCTAAGCAGAGAGTTCTCCAGAGTCCTGAGCTCTGGTCTTGACCTTCCACTTACCCTCCATTCCAGGCCAGGGGCAGACGTACCTGAATTGACGAAGTCCGGTCAGCCATAAATTTCCTGTTAGAGATGCATTCCACTTTGCTACGAGATCCTGGTCATGACTCTTGGGACTTCCGCTCGCTGGGAGCTTGGGTGGATTGCCTTTTTTCCTTCAAGTACTGCCAACCAGGGAGCGGATAGTCTCAGGCAGGTTGGAACAGATAGTGTTTAATCTGCTCCATGGACACAAACTGCAGCTCCATCTCCACCAGCCCTCTGCAAACAGACAAGGCAGAGATTAGTGTGCGGAGGTGGTGTAGACAAAGGGCCACACAGGAATTTGTTCAGCAAGGATAAACCACACGATCAGACTCTCCTCCACTGACTTGGGAGGACCCTGGTCAGCAACAGGATTACTGTGTCTTTCACCTGATTAAACAGCAGGTTTTCCTGTTGCCCTTCTTTAGGTCTCTTTCTCAGGACTTAAGAAAAGTACTTCAGAGAGAAAGTTGCGGCATGCTGGGGGGACGGCATGGGGAGAGCAGCACATGGGATTTTAACTGCATTATAGATGGCACTCGCAGTCAGTTTACCAATACCTTGAGGTGGAAATGGCCTGAGAAGTAGAGTTCTGGGCATGTTACAGAGGAACTCGCCTCTCAAGGCCTAGACAGTGCTTAGAACATTGTAGGTGCTCAACAAATCTTTATTCAACTGAATTGCTGCTGAGATACTAAAGGAACGGGGGGACTGCTGCTTCCCAGGGCCAGTGTTGTGTTCCAGCAGACAAACAGGAAGAAGTCATGTGTTCTGGACCTTTGAGACACTCCCACAACCCAGCAGACCATAATCCTCACATTCTACAGCACCGAGGAGAACTCTTGCTGCTGGGACGAGAGGCATGAACTCAGGAAAAGCTCACCCAAGGACCTGGAATCTGGCCCATCTCAGCCGGCCACATCATCTTCAGATAAAAAAGGCCAATATGCATGTCCACAATTCCTCTTTTTCTCTTTATGGCCATTGCCACTTTCATTTTCAGGATATCTCAGTGAGGTATTGCTATTGACCTTACCTTCTAGATACCAAAAATGGGGCTAGTGGTTTCTTTCAGTCCATCAGTGCGGAAACAGGACCTTTTTCAAGGTCATTTCAAAGTCATTCACGGGTGGGGTCCTCCCAAGAATCTCGTAACTGTTCATTGTTTTGTTGTTGAATTTCTGCTCATCTATATTTCTCCCAGCCTTTTCCCTACCCAACTCTATTTTTTGCAGGAAGTCAGTCAGTGAGGTGGGATGAGAAAATGGCTCCATGTACAATCCACACCTTATTCCTTTGCCCTTGGCCTCCTGCCTGCCCCTTGACCTTCCCCTCTGGCCTGTTCAGTCACAGGAAGGAAGCCTGAAGGGAGGGGCAGCTGTTTTCATAGAGTAAAAATGCCTCTTACAAAAGTATACCCAAGGGCTGTGCTTTTTTCCGAGACCAGTTCTGACAGCTAAGAAGGCTGGCGCCCAACTGGCACACTCCAGTACCTTTGTTCTGTCATCTCCTGCCGCATCAAGCCTTTGGCAGAGGACTGGCTACCCAACCTCTGCCAGGCCTGTACCATCTCTGCCTAAACCATGGCGGGTAGTATCCAACATGTATCAGGGTTGATACAGGTTGATACAAATCCTGCAGACAGGATTTGTAAAAGCAGTAGATGTACCATCGCCCTTCCGTCCTCCTCCTCTTTGACTTCCTTCTAGGACTTTTGATGGACAAGCTCCCTGTCCACCTACAGATCCTCTTATCTCCCAGAAGGAAGAATTATGTGTCTAACGGCACTCATCTCTTCTCTAGCTTTAGAAAGTGCTAATCGTGAGACAGCAAATCTGCACAGTTTGGCCACAAGACTTCGCAACCGCACCCACATACCAGGGCAGTGCCAGCTAAGGCAATTATCTATTGTTTCCACCCAGTGGGCAGGGTTGGCCATTGGGTACTAAGGCCACCTGGGTGGAACGAACCTTTTCAAAGCAGGGTGGGTCCAAAGCAGTTGGCTACAGTTTGTTCCTTGGTCTTGAGAAACAGTGAATGAGGGGCACGGAGGTCAGAACTTCTCTAGAATCAGGTCATGGGAATTAAAAAGCAATGCCAAAAAATCCTTTCATCAACTTAAAACAATTTCAATGGGGTTCTAAGCTCCAGTCTCAGGAGAATCAAAACTCATAGCCATGGGTGGCCATTGTGCCTAGATAGCATAGAACAAAGGGGATGCTAGTGCCTCTTCCCATCCCCCATTGACCCACCGTGTGGGTACTGAGACAATGGTTGTCCCTTTGGATACCTCTGTTTTACAAACTGTAGAATGGGGTAAATACTGTTAAAACTCATTTCAAAGTCTTTTTAAAAAAAGGAATGATTGGCTGGTAGAGCTACTGCTTTAACTACATGCTGTATGAAATGATCAAACTTAACTTGTATTCTGCAGACTCAACTTTCTAAAACTTAGAGCACGCAAAAGAAAGAGGGTGAACAAAACTAAGGCAAAGGAACATGGCACCAAGGTTACAGGTGTGTGGCATCCATCCACTCACTAAAAATCCTATTGTGGCCATACACCTGGGTTTCCAAGTAGCCTCAATCAGGTAACAATTGAAGACATTAAGCCTTGCAGGGCTGGTCTAAGCTCGTGTCGGGTGCAGAGATGCAGAACTGTAACTGCAACGTTGCTCTGATTTCTTGGGGGACAGTTAGTAGATATCCTTCCCTTCACAATTCCTCCTGACCTAGGCAAAAACTGCCCTCATTCCTTTCATCTTTCTCAGAAATGCAGAAAAACAGTTCTGTCAGCCACTTACGTGCAGCCCCAAACAAATCATCTTGCTCCTTATCCAGACATAGCATAACATGCACAGAATCCCAGGAGCTATGCTGCCCTTGAGGTCCTAAAGAGCTGGAAATAAAGATCAAAACTAGGGCTTCCCTGGTGGCGCAGTGGTTGAGAGTCCGCCTGCTGATGCAGGGGACACGGGTGCGTGCCCCTGTCCGGGAGGATCCTACATGCCGCAGAGCGGCTGGGCCCGTGAGCCATGGCCGCTGAGCCTGCGCGCGTCCGCAGCCTGTGCTCTGCAACGGGAGAGGCCACAACAGTGAGAGGCCCGCGTGTTGCAAAAAAAAAAAAAAAAAAAAAAGATCGAAACTAATATAGAGTCGTTTGGGTACATAGTGATGCTATTACCTACCATCTGGAGTTTTACCTAGTCTGTAGTTCAGTTGAGCCTGTTTTCTTGACATCATTATTAAAAACTGTGCCATACGAGTGCACGGTCAGAGCGGCCATTGCTGGTGTAAACTGGACCATCCCCAGTGGCTGCTGGCAAAGCCTCTGCTGAGATTTCTCACCATGATTCCATGGCGTTTTTCATGATGAGCAAGTGAGAGATTCTGGACCCCCTCTTCCACCAGCCATGCCGACTAACCATCTAGAAGTCCACAAGCCACTTAAACTCTAAGCCCCCTTTTTAATTTACTTAAAAAAATTTTTTTTATTGATGTATAATTGATTTACAATGTTGTTTAATTTCTGCTGTACAGCAAAGTGACTCAGTTATACATATATTCTTTTTCATATTTTTCCATTATGGTTTATCACAGGATATTGAATATAGTTCCCAGTGCTATACAGTAGGATGTTTTTGTGTATCCATCCTATATATTGGGTTGGCCAAAATGTTTGTTTGCGTTTTTCATAACACCTTACGGAAAACCCTGAACAAACTTTTTGGCCAACCCAAGAGTTTGCATCTGCTAATCCCACACTCCCAATCCTTCCCCCACTCCCCGCTTTGGCAACCACAAGTCTGTTCTCTATACTTGTTTTTGTTTCATAGATGTGTTCATTTGTGTTGTATTTTAGACTTCACATATAAGTGGTATCATATGGTATATGTCTTTCTCTTTCTTACTTCACTTAGTATGATCATCTCTAGGTCCATCCATGTTGCTGCAGATAAAGCCGCTTGACCTCTCTGAACTGAATTCAGACTAATACTTGGATGCCAGATTTTTTGGTTTCCTGATAAATAGTGCATTGAAAACTATTTCATTAACTCTTAAAAAGGCCTTGAAATGTCACCTTTGAAATATACTACATTTAAACCTTACAGCTTTGAAAAATCAGAATGTCAGGTGACCTCAGAGGTGATCTGAGCCAGGGGTTCTAAACTTGGGGGTTAATAACCTTGGAGGCTTCTTGGAAGGGCCTCAGAGACCTGTGACCCTTCTAAAATATACTCAATTTTTTGTGTTGTGCATGTGTACTATTTTTCTTCTAAGGGAGAGGGGCCACAGCTGTCATTAGAGCCTTAAAAAAGGACCTCGATGGGACCACCTTGTTTTCTAAATTTTTTATAAATTTATTTTTGGCTGCGTTGGGTCTTTGTTGCTGTGCGCAGGCTTTCTCTACTTGCGGTGAGCGGGGTCTACTCTTTGTTGCGGTGCACGGGCTTCTCACTGCAGTGACTTCTCTTGTTGCAGAGCACAGGCTCTAGGCACATGGGCTTCACTAGTTGTGGCTCGCAGGCTCTAGAGCACAGGCTCAGTAGTTGTGGCGCACAGGCTTAGCTGCTCCGTGGCATGTGGGATCTTCCCGGACCAGGGATCGAACCCGTGTCCCCTGCATTGGCAGGCGGATTCTTAACCACTGCACCACCAGGGAAGTCCTGGGACCACCTTGTTTTAGAGATGAGAAAATGTGGTTCCTTAAAATGGTAAAATAGCTGGAAGTAGACCTAGGCCACTTGGCTTTGAGCTCTTTGCACGATATTATACAATTTTCCTTAAAAAACTTATAGACGTTCAAGTTAAACACAGTGAACTCATGGGCTTGTTGACTTCCTTCTGAAATCCCACTAATATGATGATAAAGGGTAAAATAAGTATGAAGCAACAAGGACAAAGAGAATGTGAGAGTAGACAGCAGCCCGTGAGGCTGTCAACAAAATCTTAGAGAAGGGACAGATTTGTGGTAAGGAAACTTAGGCCGAAACCTAAGACCCCAGAGAAGAAAGTCCACAAGAAGCAATCTGATTCCTGTGCAGATCGGGGGAAAGTCGGAGTTGCAGCCAGCCACCTCTGAAGACGGGGACCGAAAACCAGTCTCACTGGGAGTCTGGGTAAGGGCTCAGTTAAACTCCAGTCTTCTCTCCCGTCCTCCCAACACAAATTCCATTCTCTGGAGAAGCTCTGGACTTAGGAATCTCAGGCGCAGCCAAGGGAGGATTAGGTGCCTTACTACAAAGAGGGTTAGATTTAAGTCCACCTTGTGAACAGTGAGCTTTCCTCATTGTTCAGCTTCCAGCCGTTTTCTTTAGTTCAGCTTCCAGAACCTAGCAGCCTGGCTTACAATATACCTCCGGCTGGGCTGTCTACCGTCAGTCAACTCACGGCCATCACCATGCCTGTCTATGGCTGGGAACCACGCTTCCCAGAACCCCTTTCCCGGCATGATTCCAGGCTCAACCTGCCAGTGAGAGGAACGTGCGTAAGACTCGGGCGGCTGAGAGGAGAGAACGCCATCATTCCAACGGTCAGCTGTGGCGGGTTCACTGATCTCTCCCCACAAGCTCCCATTTCGCGGCCTCTTTTGGTAGATGCTGTGGCTTCTTGGAATTTCCTGGTACCTCCAGCTTCTCCCACCCCAGTGCCGCAGGCTCACGTCTTCAGGGACAGTTTCACTAATTCTCTAGCCGCAGCTTTCAAGCCCTTCCCTTCCTCAGCAGCCTCCTCCCACATTTGTGAAGGCCCTAATGCCTTAATTTATTCTAGTGAAACCTACGGTGATTCTGTTTGACCCAGTCTAACTGATAGACCCCCAGCAGGAGAATGAAGGGTTCGTTTCTGAGGAAATTGACCAGACCAAGAGAGGAAAAAAAAAAACCACCCCAAACTTTATAAATAACGACACTGGGAATCCTCAGTGAAGCAGCTGACTGACTGTCCTTCCAATCACCTTATATTAGTTTTCTATTGCTGCTGTTACAAATTATTACAAACTTAGTGGCTTAAAACAACGCGAATTTATGACCATACCATTCTGGAGGCCTGAAGTCCGATACAGGTGTCACTGGGGTAAAAGCAGTGTCAGTAGAGCTGCGTTCCCTTCTGGAAGCTCTAGAGGAGCTTCTCTTTCCTCGCCTTCTCCAGCTTCTAGAGGCTGACCGTATTCCTGGCTCACGGCTTCCTTCCTCCACCTTCAAAACTCGCAACGAGGCATCTCTCTGACCTTTCTTCCGTAGTCACGGGCTCCCTCTGACCACAGCTGAGAAAGGTTCTCTGCTTTTAAGAACTCGTGTGATTAGATTGATCCCACCTGGGTAATGCAGGCTACTCTCCCCATCTCAAGGGCCTCAACCTGAATCTCATCTACCAAAGTCCCTTTTGCCATGTAAGGTAACATTTCCACAGGTTCTGGGGTTTAGGATGTGGATATCTTTGGAAGATCATTATTCTGCATATCACCCACCCTAAGGTGAGCCCACCAGTTGGGAAGTCCTGCCAACGTATAGAGAGTTTCTAACAGTTTTAAGATCCCCATCCTTAAATATGAACGGATAGTCAAGGATCACAAGACATCTGAGCAAGCCTCTAACATGAAAGACAAAACCAAAAATTAAAACACAAAGAACCTGAATAAACAGCAACAATGCAGGGAGCAGAAACCTTTAAAAAGGGGGCAGGGGAATAACTATTTAACATCTTCAGAGGCATTTGTGAATCCTCAAAATAGGAACAAAAGGCTAAAAAAATACAGACAAAAACTCTCAGATATTAAACACGTTAGCAGAAATAAGAGTTCTGTATTAAGTTTTGAAAATACAGGTGGGAATTTTCCCAGAAAGTAGAACAAGATCAGAAAGGTAGGAAACTGGAAAGGAAAAACTAAGAAAAATCACAGGGTTAGTCCAGGAGGTCCAGTATAGGAAAAATAACAGTTCTAGAAAGAATAGTGAAAATGAATAAAGGAAATTACCTAAGAAATAACAGAAATATTTTTGAGAGTTGAAAGAATAAACCTCCAGAATGAAAGGGATATTAAATACCTGGTCAAATAAATGAACAAAACCTCTATCATACACATGATGAAATTTAAACAACACAAGGGAGAAACAGAATCTCCTGAAAACTGCCAGAGAAAAGGAGCCAGAAATCAGCATTGTATCAGGCTACTCAGCAACACGGGGGGCTAGAAAACAAACGTCTGTTTTCCAATCAGGAATTCCAGTCAAATTATCAATAAAATATAAGAGTAAAATGAAAAGCCTCAAAAAATTACCTCCTGGTCATCCTTTCTTAGGAAACTACTGAAGGATGGGCACAAAAAAAAGGGGGGGAAAGGATGAGAGTTAAAAGTAAAGCAAGAGAGCTTCCCTGGTGGCGCAGTGGTTGAAAGTCCGCCTGCCGATGCAGGGGACGTGGGTTCGTGCCCCGGTACGGGAAGATCCCACGTGCCGCGGAGCGGCTGGGCCCGTGAGCCATGGCCGCTGAGCCTGCGCGTCCGGAGCCTGTGCTCCGCGACGGGAGAGGCCGCAGCAGTGAGAGGCCCGCGTACCGCAAAAAAAAAAAAAAAAGAAACAAATGGGCTGAAAGTGGTTGCTTGTGGGAGGGCAGAGGATGGCTCATTGTTATCGTGGGACTAGCACCATCTGACTTGATAGTCTATAGACATGTATGCCATTGATAGAAATAAAAATGTAAATGTAAAAAACGAGCCAAATGCCCATCAAACTGATGGCAAATAAACAAAATGTGGTCTACCCATACAGTGGAATGTGATTCAGCCACAAAAGCAATGAAGTACAGACACTGCTACAACATGGAAGAGCCTTGAAAACATTATGCCAACTGAGCGGAGCCAGGCGCACATATTGTGCGAATCCATTTGGATCAATGCCCAGAACAGGCAAATCCACGGAAAGCAGACCGGTGGCAGAGGGGCACTGAGGCGCGCCTACTTAATGGCTACGGAGATTCTTTCGGGGGTGATGAAAATGTTCTTGAATTAGAGAGTGGTAAAGGCTGCACAACGTCGTGAATGTACAAAAAGCCACTGAATTGTACACTTCAAGTGGTTAAAATGGTGAACTTTATGTTAGGTGACTTGTATCTCAGTAATAAAATATAAAGAATACTGGATTCTGTCTGTAGAGTATACAGATTTTATTTTTGGCTAAATGAGAGTTGTTTACAAAGTCTCTGCAACATATTTCTACATCCTTCTGGCTTTAGTAAGCATAGGACGATGAATATGATTGAAGCCTTCGATGATTTATGGTTTCCACGGTTTCTGAGGATCAGTCATCACCCTGCATAGCCAAGATTATACTGTAGGCACATTAGACAGAAATGAATTATGTACTAACCTCAAAATACAATATTAGAAATATTTATGCATGCAGTTCTTCAGTAAACTTAACAGCTTGCTTTCTTGTCATCTGACACTTTCAGAGTAGAGAAGTGCGGAAAACTTAATGAATTCAGAGTTCTGGGAAGTGACGGCTTGTGAATGAGGTTACACTGTATTCTGCTCCTTTTTTTCCCAATCGTATTTATTTCTCATTCTTTGGCATCCCGTCCTTCTGCAACATCTTCTATTGTCTGTTTTATTCAATAGTCAATTACTGAAAATCAGGTAAGTCATTCTGGCCACAAAGAAGACCTTGATCCTTAAGAGACAAGCCAAGAAACAAACCTTGGCCACTAAGACTTGGGGTCTCATGAGTGCATTATTTTCAGAGTTCAAATTTGTTTCTGTTGTTATTTTTTAGTGGTTTGTTTATTTGGGTTTTTGGTAGGTCGCCAAGATCTGAAAAATCCTCTCTCACTTAATAGCTTTTTAGGATCTATCCAAAGCGTCGCTGTGCTTGTTATTTTCTCCTAAGTCACTTGATGTCCTCATTTATACACCCTACTAAAAAAACTCAACCACGAGAGTGTATGTAAAAATGGGGTGTCTTTTCTCCTTTAAGTAACATCACTCATTCTTTCCTAAAAGTTTTACTTTTATGTGGATTGTTCTTTAAGAATCACTTGGAACAATGCTGCAAAATAATGCAGCTAAATGTTTAAGCAATTAGAGAGTGGTTAGTTTTATTAAACTTTGTACACAGAGTTTTGTTTGCAAAATGTTTACAGCTACTAAGTGGTTGTAGTGCATGACTGATTTGTGGTAAAATTCTAGCAATATAAATTCATTCCAAAGAAAAACCCAGAAAGACCAAGTGACTTGCCAGTATCACACTGCACAGGAATGAAGAAAAACGCAGATTAGTACTTTTAGTTGAATAGTTGCCATTTAAATAGTTACAAGCAAATTAGGTATTTGCATATTATATAAATAAAAATTAATTTATACCAACATCATAAGGGAAATGAAACATTGGTGAATCTTGTAGTATTTGACATGCTTATTAATAAATGAAAACTCTAAAAGTTTTAGTTTATTAAAATATTATTGCTTTTTAGAAAGGTATATTTTATTTTTTTGAAGTATTTCTGACTTGTTAGGGCCTTATCAGTTATTACTTGGAGCCACTCCCACCTCTCCCCTCAGTAACTTCACATAATAGTTTTCAGCTAAGTAATGTAATGGTTATTTTTCCAAATAATTATAAAGAAGATCCCTGATTAAAGACTTTGGTAATATTCTTTTCTTATCTATGGGTAGGTCTCCCAAATTTTAGCAAACACATGTATATTTCATCTCTCTTTCTCTACACAAAGAGTTATCGGGTGTGATATCTATTAGGCTATTACAAATATGACCCCAATCCTGGAATAGAAAAAGGACCTTAGTGGAAAAACTAGTGAGATGTGAATCAAGCCTGAAATTTAGTTAACAATAAGGTACCAATGTTGGTTTGTTAGTATTGACAATGTACCATGATTACATACAATGTAACAGAGGGTGTTCTTTGTACATCTTTTCTTTAAAGTTATTCCAACAAAAAGTTTATCTAAAAAGTTAGGTACTGTAAGCAGAAAGTTTGAGTCTAGACATGAGTACTTTGAGTTGTATAGTTATCTACTGCTGCATAACAAATAACCCCAAAATGTAGTGGCTTAAAACAACAAACATGTATTATGTCACAATTTCTGTGGGTCAGGAATCCGGGCACATTTTAACTGGGTCCTCTGGCTCAGGGTCTCTCATAGGCTACAGTCAAGGGTTTGGCTGCAGTTGCAGTCATCCCCAGGCTGGTTGCAGGGGGATTCATTTTCAAGTTGACTCATGTGGCTCTTGGAAGGCCTCGGGTCCTCATGAGCTACTGTCTGAAGCCATCAATTCCTTGCCAGATGTGCCTCTCCATTGGGCAGATCCCAACGTGGCAGGTGTCTTTCCTTAGAGAGAGAGAGACAGACAGCACATGCAAAAACATGAAAGAATCACAGTCTATTTGTCACCTAATCTCAAAAGGGACATCCACTTCTGCTGCATTTTATCGGCAAGAAGCAAGTCACTAGGTCCGGCCCACGCTCAAGGGGAGGGGACTACACAGGTCATGAATACCCATAGGTGGGGATCAGTGGGGGCCATCTGAGAGGCGTCTACCAAACGAGCAGCCCCATGATTACATCCACAATGAAGAGAACAGCCCTGATCAAGAGAGAGGCACTGGAATCAGAGCGATCTGGGTTTGTACTCCTACGCAAAAACCTTACAGTTACATGATCTTGGACAAATTATTTAATTCTTCTGTTTGTTCTCTCACGTGCAGAAATTTGAATTAATACCTATTTCATGGGACTATTTTGCAAGTTAGATTAAGTGAGATAATTCATGTAAAATGCTGAGCAAGTGCCTAGCACAAAATAAAAGCTCAGTGGTAGCTGTTACTATTGTCATCATTATTGTTGTTTCTTATCTGATTTAGAGTCTCTTGAGCCTGACGCTGAAGAATTGCTGGAGTTCTCAGGCTGAGAAGGAGGAGGAAGTTGTGGGCAGAGGGAATATTACACACACGCTTGGAAATGTGCAGGTGCCTGCAGGTCAGCAGCAGCAGCTGGGTGAGCTCAGAAGCCAGGCCCTAACTGGGGGGGGGGGGGGGGGGGGGCAGGGGGGGTGTCTGGAGAAGAGGGTGGCCACATAGGCAGGGGTGAGACCCACGAAAGACAGAGAGGGAGCAAAGTCACGTGTCAGTAGAAGAATAACTGGACAAAACACAAAAGCTGGACTAAAGGTTAAGAGGTGGGGCAAGAAAGCCACCTAGGAGGCTGCCGAGGGTGCAGAGAAAGGGGTGGATTTTGAAGAAGTTAAGACAGAAGAGAGGCAAGGCTTGGAGAGTGTGGGTGAGGCCGGGGCAGGGGAGGCGGTCAGCTTTAACCACGGTGAGAGCTGGTTTTGGGCAATGAAAATGAGCACAGCTTTGGCACAATGATTGAAAGAGGTTTAGAACAGCAGGTTAAGCTATCTGTTCCCTCTGGAGGCAAGGTTCAAGTACAGCTGCCCCATAGCCTGTTCTGAGTAAGGCGTCCTTGCGGAAGAAGGTTGCGGGGAAAGTGGCTGCTTGGTCCCGACTTGACCAGTTGAAGAGTCATGCAAATTATCTTCCAAATACCCGTGTGCGTGTGTGACTTATTGGGTGGCCAAGTCTGGTAAAGCTGTCTGAATGAACACGTGATCCTTTCTTTTAAAACTTAAAGATTCTGTATGAAAAAACTAGAAATATGGAAACAAGGAGTTGTGAAAAACATCTGTGGCTGGAGCTCTAGGTGGGGAAAGTCATCACGTAGCAGGTCTATCTGGAAACAGGGGAGTAAGTAAGGTTACTCAGGGAAAACAGAGTAAGAAAGGAAAAGACAGAGTTCTGGGGAAATGATAACCACAGGACAGAAAAGGAAGCGAAATGGTCTCATTTGATTTGCGTGGCAGACAGAAATTCCAAGCCCTAGCCCTGAGGCGAAAGGCCTTTCCCAGACAAATTATAAGCAGGAGTGGGGAGAGGCAGGGCGGGTGTGGGAAGGGTAGGAAGGTGGAGGCCTGAGCTTTGGGAAGCAGGGCGAGCTGTCACCTGACGTCAGGCTGCGGAGCTGCTCCAGGCCAGAGGGAAAGCGGAAGGACAAGGCCTGGACTTTGCCAAGGTGCCCCTTCCATGCAGCAGGATGGCACATGGAGACAGCTGGTGGCGTGGCAGGCTGACCTTCGGCTAAATCAGTACCTGGGGCAGAAAGAAGCGGCAGAGGAGCCCTGGGAGGTGGGCGGCTGAGACAGCTCCCTCCCGCGCCTTTTTTTTTTTTTTTGCGGTACGCGGGTCTCTCACTGTTGTGGACTCTTCCGTTGCTCCGGACGCGCAGGCTCAGTGGCCATGGCTCACAGGCCCAGCCGCTCTGCAGTATGTGGGATCTTCCTGGACCGGGGCACGAACCCATGTCCCCTGCATCAGCAGGCGGACTCTCAACCACTGCGCCACCAGGGAAGCCTCCTCCTGCGCCTTTTCACCCCACTGCTAGGACCTAGAAAACCCAGCGTTGTTTTCGGTCTAACAACTTCCCTTCCAGGGTAAGAAGGTAAAATTCAGGAAAGCAGTTCAAGGGTGACCTGGGGCCTTCTTCACCTTGCTTTCCAAACCGAATGGAAACGTTAACTTTGTCGTGTCCTGGACACAGAAACCTAGTCGTCCGTGCTATGTTCCCTCCCGCGCCTTGTCAGATTTAGCTTCCAGCCCACCTGAGCCTGGCGCTGCCCTGTAAGAAAAGGGCCTGGCGGACCACGGGATCCACTCCACTCCACGGAGGCAGGGGAGCGTTTGAAGGTGAGGTCTACAAGCTCGCAGCGGGATGTATTCCCGCTCTACGCCTTTCAAGTGACCCGAGGCATCACTTCACCCACTTTTTCCTAGGTATCCAGCATCAAAACAAATATCCCCACAAATTCTGTGGGATTCCTCTAAAATACAACCATTAGCAATACGCTATTAACCATTTATTAGCATTAAAAACACACGTAATTCAGGGCAATGAAACTCAAAAACTGAAAGAAGAAAAACCACCTTGGTATTTGTTTTCTTGTTTCTTATTCACGGCTCCAAAGGTCACCAATACATTTTCTCCTCTTAATCGGCGGCACGGTGCTCTTCCCCAATCATTATAACCGATTTCAGATGGTGCTAGAAAATTATATTGACTCTGAACACCAAAAGAAATCAGTCATCCTCTAAGGGGTCATAGGAGGATGCGAGGGTTGGGAAGGGCCCAAAGATTAATAAATCCGCCACACACTCAGCCTTTTAACCCATGCACGACAGAGTCTGTATTACAGGAAAAGTACTATAGAAGGTTTATTGTACAAATGAGTGTGAAGTTCTAGCAGTGAGACGTCGCATAATTAACCTGTTGTTTGTAACACCACTGCTCACCGCGGGCGGCAGGGAGCTGGGCGGGGTGGGGGTGGGGTGACGGCAGGGAGCATGGATCAGCTGCAGCGGCAGCGCCAGGTGGGCTCCCCTCACCGGCTGGTCTTTGCTTTCAAAGTCTTCAGGGCTGGTCCCATTCGTTCCTTTTGCCCCTGGCAGCGCAGCTGGTCTCCCCCAAGAACACTGATTTCAAATGGTGCTAGACAATCACTATTTAAATCTAAACCACCATGTGAAACCAGCTTCCTGAAGAAGCTTTAGGATCTGTTCTTCCTTCAGAGTGAATAAATAAGACAATCTAGAAAGGAAAAGGTTGGAGCTCCGCTGTGAGGTATTTACTTTGTGGTCTAAATCGAGCTTTAGCAAATCTCTGTGCACGTGCTGCTCTCACCAAATCTGACGCGGGGCGGGGCGTGTGTGTGTGTGTGTGTGTGTGTGTGTGCGCGCGCGCGCGTGTGTGTGTGTGTGTGTGCGTGTGCCTGTGGCTCTTTATTCTTGAGCTGCCCAGATCAGAGTGCCCAGGTGCAGGATAAGTCAAAGTGCTACAACATTCCTGTAAATGGTACCAAGTAAGCAGGCGCTCTGGTACGCGTTCAAGAAAACGCTTCCCTAAACCTGGTGCTTTCGTTTGAAGATAATTTTGTTTGATTCAAAGGATGACTATGATTTGGGGGTCTAAGGAGGACAATGGAATAGCTCAGAGGCAAAGTAATATATTGATGCTAATGAGATCCTAATGTTTTTTCCAGAAGGGAATTCCTTAGATTGCACCTATGAGTAAAGGAGTTTTGTTGGCTTTACTGAAGATTCTGCTCCCCTCCACTCACTGCTCTCCCTTCTCCTTAAATTATTTTTTGCTGCAGTTCTGTTCTCCTTCCCATCATGGTTCTTGATATCATTTTATTAGGAAGCCTACTGCCGTTCCCTTCAGGGTTCTAGGGATTCAAGAAGATACTTACTGTATCTGGGACACCTAACTAAAGAGATGTGCATTCTTTTTTTTTTAATGGTTATGAAAAATTTCACACATACATTAACTTTGAATGACAATAAATGTATTCCTAAATTTCTTCCACCTAAATTCAATAACTGTTCATTTTTGCCACTTTTGCTTTAGTGATGTTATCTACATGTACAACATATGTCTACTTTTTGCTGAATCATTTGAAAGTAAATCAACAACCATCCTGACATTGTTTTCCTAACTTCTTGAGCAGGTCTAAAAATATAAGGCCATTCTTCTATATCGTTACAATATCTTATTCATACCTAAGAAAATTAACAATTTCTTAGCATCATCTAACATGTAGCCTATATCCAATTTTTCCCACTTTCTCCAAAAAAATTTCTTTTGTGGCTTGTTTTCAACCCCAAATCCCGTTGAGGTTCACTCATTAAGACTCTTTGGTTTCTTTTACCTAAAACATTTCCCCACCCTTTTTTGGTTTTATCATGATAGCGTCACCTTGTGAGAATGGTTCTACTCTTGGCTGTACCGTTCACTTATTCTGCTTCCTTTGCTTAAATAAATTAACACAAACTTAGCTTTTCTTTTTAACTTTCCTCATACATCAAATGACTGTGGGAAGAACAGCCAATTACAATGTGCCTGTGGCTGAGGATTTCAGGTGGGTTCAGCAGGATGTTAATATAAGCCAGGAGGAACAGAGGCTTCAGCTCAGGTCTGATTCCCATTTTTACCCCTGACAGGCTTGGCCACTTACCCCTCAATACGAGATCCCAACGCAGACTCACCCTTCACAATGGAAAAGCATCACTGCACGTGCCTACCACTACTAGGCTAGTTTTTTCATCTCTTTAAATAAGGAAATAGAACACTATGGGCTGCAGCAGCAATCATTGCTGGGTAGCAATCACTAACTTCATCAAAGTAGCTCACTAACTGCAAAGAAATGCACATATTTTGTCAAGTGACAGGCAGTTAAATATTTCAACTGAATAGTAAATTCAAGCATTTAAAATTGAAAAAATGCCAAGAATCACTGGCACTCTCAAATAACTATTTCACGAATTTTGTGATTAATTTAGGGGTCCCCTGTATCCTTCTGGATATGCTATTGTAATTGATAAGAACAATGACTGAAGTATGCAAGATGCAGCCAGATTGTTCTCATTAGTTAAAAAATTCAAAATCCAGAACTAAAAGGTCTGCTTACTTTTTACAAATGACTAGTTACAGCTTTTGCTTACTGCCACTTAGAAATTTTTTTTTTGTTTTTTTTGTTTGTTTCCCTGAAGAGTGAATTTCTTCCTTTTACTTATGACTGATAAGATCATACATATCTTATACATCAAATATATGTCACACCCACGCATGCACGTATATGCGTGCGCGCACACACACACACACACACACACACACACATATATATACAACCATACCGTTCTGTTACCTGAGCAGAAACAAAGAGATATGGTAAGTTTTCTGTATTATCCTTTAAGCATGTTTTTCAAAAAATTCAGAAGAACGAAGGTGGATATATTCTTTCCCATGTATGTCTCTTCACACGAGGAGGCATTTTCAGCAGACAAAGAGTAATTACTAGCACAGGGATCAGTCACGTAGTATACTTCTCTGAAGTCTGTAAGCCCTTGGGGGGAAACTGAGGTATTTAGTTGGTGACTGTGAAATGACTTAAACAAAATACAGTGAAGTAGAGATCTTGAGTTGGGCCTCTGTTTGTGTTTAATTGTCCAGCAAGAGGTCGGTTTCCTGCAAAGCGGTCTGCGTGGGCAGACTGGCTATCAAATTAACACAGAGAAAAAAAATCGCATTGTTCACTAGTAGGGAAGTGAAAAGGAAAAAACAGTTGATAAATTAACAGGGGCTCGTTCATTCTCTTTCCAGGACGTACATAGGTAAACAGGATGACAGCACGTGGTATCTGCTTACTTTTTTTTCTTTTTTTTTTTTTTTGCGGTACGCGGGCCTCTCACCGCTGTGGCCTCTCCCGTTGCGGAGCACAGGCTCCGGACGCGCAGGCTCAGCGGCCATGGCTCACGGGCCCAGCCGCTCCGCGGCATGTGGGATCTTCCCAGACGGGGGCACGAACCCGCGTCCCCCGCATCGGCAGGCGTACTCTCAACCACTGCGCCACCAGGGAAGCCCTCTGCTTACTTTGTTGAGTCTTTCAGTGACAGTCAACTGCAAGGAAAGATCTTACTCAGTAAACATCAGCGTGTTTCCACTCCTCCCCATCCTCCAACCTCCAACAATCAACCTGATTGTTCTGTATTTTCAGGGCAGGAGACGGCAGGGCTGAACTTCTGTAACTCAGGGTGTCTCTATTTTAACCATTGACAGTTTTAAGGTACTGCATCGTTTGAAAGGAATGTTATTTTTTAACAACTCTTTCTTACACACAGAACACACACTTAACATTGTTAAACTCTCCACCTCCACATTAAAGTGCTCACCTTTCAAGAACAAAATCCCTCCTTGGTGTCTCTCAGCACAGGGGCTACAAGAATGTGTTTCTATTTCAAAATCCCACCTGCGATTCCTTACTTCATGCTGTTCTGGATCAAGCTGCCATTCTTTGTTTTTTTTTTTTCTTCCAGATCTGATAGGAAAGTTAGAGCCTGAGATGTGAATCAATAAGCCACACCGGTTAACTCCTGTGTGGCAAAAGCGGAACAGTGGAAACACATTGTCTTTCCTTGAAGTGAAATGCCAGTCTGTTCTTGCACGAGCAAACTGGATTAAGACAACGTCCCCTGGGGCGTGAGGATATTTCACAAGGAGACAGTACCTGACTATGACGCGTCTTTAAAGAAGGTAGCTTCAGAACGTTACAGACTTCAGGATACAAGAGTCCTAACCCAAATATCCAGGCCAGAATAAAGATGCAACTGTTATCGGTTGGAAGGTGCTGGACCGTATGGTGGGGAGTAGTTCTCTGTTGACTTACGTGGCTCCAAGCTGAAGTGCTGGCTGTGCTGTTGACTGGCTGTGGGATCTTGGGCAATCATTTGATTTTGCTGAGCCTCAGCATGCCGATCTAGAGGACGGAGACACAAACTCCTATCCTGCACTGGTTCTTAGAGGCATGTGGAATTCCGTGTATGGCAACAACTGTCATTTTTAAAAAAGCACTACACACAAACATTGTTTTATTAGATGGATCAGGACGCTGCAGTGCCGTTTCAGAGTGAAGGCCGACATGAACTGTGGAGCGGATGGGAAGGTGCTCTGATAAATAATAACAGCTTCCATTTTTGGAAGACTTACTCTGTGCCAAACACTGTGCTACGTGCTTTCTATGCATTTTCTCATCATTCACAACCACCTACAAGGCTAGTGGCGTTACTTCCATTTTTCAGGTGAAGGAACGGAGACATAGCGAGGGTACAGCACTTGCTCTTGGTCACAAAGTTTAGGAATGGCAAGACCAGGATTCAGACTCCACTCCGCTTGATTCCAGGCCCAGGCTCTTACTCACCATTCTTTGCTGCTTGGTGCTTTATAGATACTGTAACGGCCAGTCTTCACATGGCCATGTGGACCTCTGAACATAAACGGGCTCTGAGGTGCAGGGTTTCGTCAATAAGCACATGAGCAAACCACTGAAACCAGCTTTGGTCCCGAACAGCAGAAGCGGCACCTAACCACCAAGAGGAAGGAGAAAACTTGGAAACCGGTAGCATTTGGCCCCAGACCCTCCGCTACACTCTAACTTGCGGAGTGACCATAAGCAAGTCACATCGTCTCTAAAGCCTTGTTCTCCTACTAGTCTTAAGCAAGCTCAAGCCTTTTTAAGTCCAGCAGCCCCTCCTGCATGGGCCTGTGGTAGTGCTAAAACACCGTCTCCAGATACAGCCCGCCAGCTCGTCCTACAAAGCTGCCCGTTTCTATGGGGCAGTTTGGTGGGATGGTCCAACGCAGACTTCTGGGGCTGGAACGTCAAGTTCTGGAACTCACTCCCCGCACAAACTGGGGGAAGTTACTTGACTCTCTGTGCCTCAGTCTCCTCATCTGTGAAATCAGGGTAATAACAAGACCTACCACGTAAGGTGGTTGTGAGAATTAAGACAGAGAAGGAGAAGCAAGTGGAACTAGAAATAGCACATGTACACATTCAATAAATGACGGTTACAATGATAAAAATAAGATATCGGTTTTCCTTCAGCCTGTTATAAGCAGAGATGTGGCTAAGAGATCTGTCACGGCTCCCAAACGGAAGGGCTCCCGGATCCCGCGCCCACACCCTGAGCTGTACGGGGCACATTCCACAGTCGCTAACCACAGAGGAGTCTGACGAATACTAAACCCTGAAAAGATGCCCTCAGATCTACAAATGGCATCTCCAACTGAATTGACCAAAGTGAGTGGTTTTAATATTTTCTGCCTTCTCCTCTTCCCATTCTGAGACCTGAATAGGGGATCCATACCCTTGAATTTTAAGCAGAAGTTCGTGTTATAGACTTTTTCTGACAGTAAATTGGAAGTTGAGTGTTTTAGAGAAAAAAAACCGAGATCAAACACTGATGACCACCTAAAAAAACTTACTGGGGGATCCTCCAGGAACAAAATAAAACAAAGCTCCCGTGAGACTGAGTTTTGAGCACAAGCCTCTACTTACATAGGGTGTCAAAGAAATCTGTAGACAGATATTTTCCAGGCACAGAAGTCCTCAGGGGGCATTGGTTCAGAAGGTCAGCACCTGGAATTTAAAAGACAGTATATGAGCCCTTAGGAAACATCCCAGAGTTGACAGAGGAAACAAAGTCAGTTTTTTCTCTCGTTACTCCACCAGTGTGATAAAGAGATGAATTTTTTAAAAGGAAAAAGGAGCACCTTCTCTTTCCTGCTTAAGACACACAGGCTGGGAAAGTTCCTGCCCAGCGAGCGGCACACACCTCCTCAAGCTGGAGTTCTCTCTGTGTGAAGCTGGTGTGGCTGCGTGCATTTCACAGCCCCTTAAGGTGTGTTCAGCTAGACGTCTTATGAAGTAAAGCACTGTATGGACCCTATACCTCCAGTCACGGAGAAAGGCATGAAAGCAGCCTGCACACGAGGCTTCTATTTCCCAAACTGGTTTTGCAACCTCCTGCTGCAGCAGCACAGACTCCAGAGGGCCAGCAGAGGGCAGCACGAGTCTGTAAATTTGCCCTTTTCCTGCTTGGGAATCAGGCGGAGGACAATCTAGAAAAGGATCCGGGTGACTCTCTCCTATGTGGTCTGACTTTAAAGGTGGAAAGCACCTTTCACCACATCACAGGAGCGGGAGCCCACATCGTCGAGGTCTTCGTTCCTGAAAACTGGTTGTTCGAGGGAACGCTCGAGTCTTCCGCACACGGGGCCTGCCCAGCTCCTGGGAGGGCTTCGGAGCAGCTCCAAGGAAGGTTTCTTAGGGAGGCCTGGCTCTCAAACGCTCACGTTTCTGCCAGCGAGAGGCTGAGTGACTCAGCAGTGCCATGCAGGAAAGTCTGTCCTGTCAAGTGACTGCATATTGAAATGTCTAAGTTAATGATTACAACACCTCGGAGGAGGAACTTAAACACCGCCAAGGCCAGAGAGCAGGCTGGCTCATCAGCGGACGCGTCAGACCTGGTTTACAGGTGTGACCTTTCAGCCGAGTGCTACCGAGCGGGACTGTGCTCAGGCGCTTCAAGATGCCGTCAAAACAGGGACGTACTATGTTAGGAAGATTCTTCAGAGTTGGGATTGAAATTCAAGAGGATCTTGACCAGTAAGAGAAACGGTTGAGAAAAGCAACAGGTATATTCAGTACTGTCTTACAACAGAAAAATCAATCTAAAAAAAATCAAGCAAGTGGAGAAGTACACATGGGAAGGGAGATCTATCAGGGTAAACACACACAATTCAAGCCGACGTGGAGTCACACACAATCCTGGAATATTTAAACAACGTTATAAAATGATAGCGTGTTTCCAAAATTGTCTGATCATAAAGATGAGGATAGGACCCAAGTCAGAGAGGAGCTCTTTCCCTTTTTGACAGTGGCTGAGACATGCATCAGACTGCGGGGAATGCCAGTCTGCTGTTTTCTGGGAGCTTTTCAGTCTTTGGAAAAGTCTTTGGAATAGTTCATTTAAGCTGCTGGGAAGTCCTCCTTCAATTAACCTTTTCTTGTAAAAGCATGTGATAAAGCCTAATTCTGCACTATGCTTCTTCCATCCTTGCTGTCACTTCTCTGAGGAACTTGGGACCTGTGCCTGCAGCCTCTTAAGACTTAGATGCACGGACATCATCTGCAGTTGGGGAGACCAGAGCACAAAAAGGTTTGGTCAAGAAAACTGTATGAGTTGGTGCTAAGGTTTCTTAATTATGAGGATATAAGCTTGACGGAGGCATTTTCAGCTTCCCATAACTTCTCTGCCCTTCCCCCTTCCCAGGAGCACTGGAAGTCTGTGCCTTCTACAGCTGCTCTCATCTAAGGATGGCGCTGAGGCTTGTACCGAGCCCATCACCGAAGGGGAGAGCGAGAGCCAGTGAGCTCGCTTCACTAACGGGATTCCTGCTGCTTCCTTGGCGGGGGCTGTCAGGGGTCAACCTACACTCTCCACTGACAGCCCCCTGTCACAGAGCCCCCAAAGGTGGTCTTCTTAGGTGCTCAGCGGTCACCCTTTTGAACTTTTAAGGTGTTAGAAGCTGACCTCTGTCAATCCCTGCTTAGAATCAACCTGCCAATGAGTATCTTTCCCTTATCTCTGACTTTCCTCATGAGCATTAGCTTATCTGAGGTTAGTACTTAGGCACTGCCTTTCTACCCTAAAGTACTATTAAGCAACCTCCCATTTAGTGGCCCATGTAACTGGGAACAGAGAGACGAGCAGTATAAGCTTTGAGATCAGAAAGACCAGGATTCAGATGTTCCCTCTGTCACCTGTTACACAGCTTGGACACACTGTTTAACCCTTTTGAGCTTTAGTTTCTTTATTTATAAAGTGAAAATAATAATGTTAATTCTGAGTTGTGAAAATATAACTAACTCAAATAAGACACACGGTAGGTACACAGACCTTCAATAAATGTCAACTAACCCCATCACCCCCAAGTTTCCCCAGGAGGGGATGGCTCATCTAACATTCTGGATAACAGTTCCTAAGGCATTATAATCAATATGTTAAAGTTGGTGTGAAAGACTGAAATAATATTGGCCATCAGTACACAGAACCTGTGGGGCTGGGGGCTTCTCTGGCGGGAAAGGGTAGCACGTAAGCCAAGGGATGTTGCAGCAAGGAGTCGGGAGTCCAAGAGAAGAGAAGACAGATACAATCTGACACTGGGACGAGGCTATTCTAACCATGTCCCGCCATCTATTCACGCATCACGGATTCACCGAGATTCCAACGTAGCAGGAGCTGAATGAGGCTCAGAGGACACGAGAGCAAGCAAGGCAGGTGAGTCCAGTGTAAGTAAACAATAAACAGATAACGACAGGATGGAACAAGGGCTCCACAGGAAAACGGCTTGTATGGGGGCGAATTTAGGGCCACGTCCGAGGGAGGGGCTGGGACAGTCATGTCTTTCATTGAGGGTGATTAACAACAGCAGGGCTACAGAGCCACGAGTCACTTCTCAGTACTAATGATAAAGACAGGTGCTTCAAAATCAATCAGCAGACACTCACTGATTGCCTCCTAAGAGCCCGGCACTGGGCTAGACACTAGAAAACCAGGTAAGGAGACGATGCGGATGCACTTGCACACGACCTTACAGTCTAACTGTGGAACGACGTCTAACACACAGAACAGGTAAGCTGCTGCAGGGTGCACGCAGAGGAGAGCACAGCAGTCATTTAGGGCTGGATGAGTGTGGGGCTGGCCGGGGAGGGGGCGGGGGGGTGTTCAAAGCAGAAAGGGGCCTGAGCTGGGCTCCACAGGTGTGACATGGGCAAGTGGAAGAACAGGGGGTTTCCGGGAGGGGATGCTAGCATTGTTAAACGTAGCAGGGAGGTGAAATCAGTGAGAACGGGGGAATGCCACTGCATTTGGGGCCTTTGGGAAATTAGACTGGCAGGGATTTGAGGCCACGCAGGACTGCAGTCAGGGTGTGTGTGTGTGTGTGTGTGTGAGCGTGAGCTCACGTATGTATTCCTCGCGCGCGCACCCTCACACAGTATTGAAAGTTAACTGAGATCTGAGGTGGCAGGAGATGAGAAAACACATGAAATTTTTGAAGAACAGAAGAAACAGATGTTTGCTGGATGGGAAGCACTATGCTGGAGACACAAAGTGAACAAGACAGGGCGCCAGTCCTCACGGCCTCAGCAGGCTAGCAGGCGTCCAGACAAGCAGGCAGTGGGTTAGGTTCTAGGACGGGGGAAACTCTAGGGGCTATGGGGCCCACAGGTGAGGCACCAGATTTTGGGGTCAGGATAATAAGCTTTCCCAGGGCCTCCTAGCTTCCTCCACGTCCGCAGAGGGGTGGGCAAGAATATACTGGGGTGGTCGGTTCCTCCTGGGTTCCCCCGAGAGACTGGGAGCCCCTTTCTCAGGATGCCTTGATGAATAGGGTATACGGGTACCCCTGTCTGTGGGGAATGCAGGCATCTGGGGCGCTGGGTTACATCAGCTGGAGATGCAGCGCTTGCGCAGCTCAGATGCTGCCCTCTGCAGGTGCGCAGGACGCTCGGGGAGGGGCAGCTCCACACCCTCCGCCCCAGTCCCTTCGTCTCTGGAGGCCCGAGGCGCCTTCGAGTCCCATGAGAATACAAAAACCTTAAGGAGAACCCCGTGCGGCTTTCTATTCCGTTTCTCCAGCTTACTGTGTAATTTTCTGCTAGGAAAACTTTACCCACGGCTTAAATTTGAAACATTTGCTACATTATAATTTTTTAAGCCCATACAAATAAAGCCAGTATTCAAAAAATCCGAGGCAGACGTAAGTTAAACAACCGCCCAGGCCTTCCCTGGGGCCAGCTCTGTGTGCAGCACATGGAGGGATGGCCCAGCGCCCCGGAGCGCGATGCCCGGGAAAGCTGGCAGGGACACGGCCCAACGCTTCTTCCCGCCCCTTTTTAAAATACATTGTCTACCTTAAGGATGAAGACAATATAGGTGATGGGGAGGAAAACGTTGTTATTCGTCCCATAAAATCATGCTCAGAAGCTAAACACAAGCTGACTGCCCTCCGCCCTGTCTCCCAGGGCTGGGGGGACGGAAGGTGGTACTTACTGTCATTGGCACTACGGGACAGCTCCTCCCACGAAAATATCTTGTCGGGCATGCTTCATTGATACTTCTGACATGTTTAGTTAACGAAAGCATCGCGCGGGTAACACAACAAAGCGATCTGTAACAGCTGCCTCCGTGCCACCTGAAAGGACCCTGCAGCACTTGCCCCTTGCCCGCCCCACCCCCCCTCCCCCACCACCACCGAGGCCTTGGGTGGGAAACTTCCTTTGACTGGGTTTTCCTCCTCAGATGAGTAACTCTATCCATCTCTTGGTTCAGGGTGTTGTCCTTATACAAAGACAGGTGACATCGTCCTCCTAGGGGATCAGGGAAGCCGCTGGCAGAGAGCTAGGGACCTGGCATGTCCTTCTCTGCAGCTCTTGTGGACACGGAAGTGGGTGGGGGGGTGTCGGAGAACATGGTGGCGCGTGGGCCCAGCAGGGGTCACTGGTTCACGCCGGGGCTCACGGGGAACCGAGTCCTTTCCCGTGGGCTTCTCGAGGCCCGGCCTGCAGTCCTTGGCCAAGCAGGAAGGGTGAGTCACTGCTCCTCCAGCGGCGGCTTCTCTGCCCCGTCTCCACCGCCCTTCACTCTATTCCCAGAAGACACATGCAAGCTTCTAGAGCATCTTCTAAACATGACATTCACTCAGTGCCCCGAGGAGCACAGAGTGCTCTCAGAACATTGCTCAATTCTGTCTCCTGTGGGAAGGAGTCGACGTTTGTTTTATTAAGAACTAGCGTGAAATAAGCTAATTCTCATCCAAAAAAAAGAAAAAGAGAGAGAGGGGTCTATCGAGTCTCCCATTTCGGCACACAGATAGAAATACTATTATTCTTATTTCTGGAAGCCCAGGAGCTAATAAATTCACCAGGCTGACAAAGGAGGCTGGGCGGAAGCTGTCTACACAAGTAACTGATTTGTTTCATTCTGTGCAGATGAGGTTCTCCTTTCTGACCTAAGCCATTTTCTAAGCATCGTCCAAGGGCAGCAGCTTCTCCCACCAGGCTGGGGCAGGAGCTGTGTGGTCAGAGGAGGGCGGCCCGGCTCCCACCGGCCTCTGCTCCCCGCACTGTGACCTCCGGCCGACCACGGCCCCTGCTTCAGTCTCATCTCTGAAACAAGCAGCTGTCTGTGACAGTTTCCCCTGTGCTCTAAAATGATTCTCAGATGTGACATGAGGTGTGAGGCTGGGCTCCACTCTGGCCTGCTCCTAAGGGGCTTCAGTCGTAAGCCCATGAGTGGAAAGTGGCCCTGCCGAGAGAGAGACATCGTGAATCACTCAAAACCGCGAAGAACGTTGCTTGGCTCTGACTTCAGAAGGGCAGGATGAACAAATCCATGCCCGGCGGGCACCTGCTGACTGGCTGTCTCTGCCTTTTTAACCCCTCAGGGCCCGAGTGCTTCTCAAGAGCCTTCTGACGCTCTGATGCTTCAACGCTGTCAGGCTGGTACCCTTTGCCGGCTTCCGTCCAGGCGGGCATGCCGAGTCCAGGGCGAGTGCTCATGAATCTTTCTGTATGGTCACTGGGATTGGCTTTTTTGCAACTTCTACTCCCAAAGCAGATTAGTTCTCCCTCCCAGCACAGGTCAAAAAACAAAGAATAGAGCTCCCCTCCTTTTAAAATCCTCTCTCGAAACTGCACGCCCAAATCCAGTGAGTCTAGACTGGAATGGATTCTAGAATCAACTGACCTCTAACTTCCAAATGCATTTCAATTTGGCCTTTATTGATCTGAGATCATAAAGGTTGTAGGAATCAGGATATGGCTCTGGTTGTTGGTAGAAGCTGCATTAATTCTTCCTGCCTTCGAGAAACTGGGAACACTTTGGACCGTCCATAGTTTTGTGTGGCTCACGGAAAGTAAACAAGATGATAACAGAGAAAACCCAACTTCCTGGTCACAGCTCACAGCATCTTTGGAAACTAAGTAGTGAGTTCCCCGGCCCTGCTGAAAACTGCCCCAGGGTGGTCAGAGCATGTGAAAAAACCCAGCGCTCAAGACCATTTGCCCCAGAAAATGACTGGGGTTTTTGCCTTCAGGGACACTTCAGCTGCAGAGAATAGCTGGGCACACGATGTGTGAAGTTTAAAAAAAAAATGAAGCTTTTTTTTTTTTTAAGTTAGAGAATTGCATACTCAAAAAGCAAGAGATGTGATGCCGTTTTCTCCGATTCTGAAAGCTCACAGTGGCCACAGCACAGTTAACCACACAGAGCATTCGCATTCAGGCAACTGTCTGATTGTCACCAGACTTGTTACGGCCTTATAGGAACTGAATAAGCTGGGAGTACTTCCTAAGAGCTATTCAGTTGTGAAAATGTAGAGAGCCTCCTGTTTTGTCTTCTGTAAAATCTAATCAGCTAAAATGACGACTTGGTGATCAAACTTGCGATTCTTTTGCTACTTGAAAAAGGCTTATTTTGCCAGGCGAGGAGAGACTTAACTTGTTTTTTTAGACTGAGGTCGTCTCTATTCACTGGCGTAGTAAACAAGCCAGACTTAAACAAAACAAAAAAACATCAAAAACAACAACAAAAAAAACAACCCTCCTTTCAAGAACAACACTACATTTTTATCTTCTCAGGGATGAACTAAAAGCACCATAATTTTTTAAAAACAACAGCCATCAGAGTATCTATGAATGATAAAGAAAAACTTAAAAAAACCCTAAACCTCATTTGCTCATTTCCGAGAATACTGACAGCTTAAGGTATCTCTTCATATCATTTTATTCCTTAAGCTCTCTTAATTTACAAGGTCTAACAGAATCTTAAACCATCGTTTTAAAATCCTCTTCATTCCATTCTTAAAGATACCCGTAAATGGATAATTTGGGTATGTTCAAATAAAACCACCACGGCCCGTAAGTATAATTGTGAAAAAAACTCTTTGTATTTTGCCAAAGATACCAGCTAGAAACTACCATTAGGACAGTTTCCTTTTTGGTCTTCAATTGCCTTTATTTCACTTTCCTATCAGCTTGGTGACACTCTAGATGCATAAAGCTTTCTCCGCAGCTCTGGCGGTGCCCTGAGAGCCTTGCAGAGCCGGGTGAAGTGGAGAGCTCCCGGTTTGCCAGGGCACGGTTCCCAGGGCGGTGACTCAGCTCTGGAGGCCACCTGCTGCAGGGGTGCTGCCACTCTCCGGGTCATTGCCAGTCACGAGGGTAGAAGGACAGGACAGAGCTGAATGGACCCAAAGAATCAACAGCTCAGAGCCAGGTCAAGGGCAGCGTCAGAAGGAAAACCTTTGTTTATAGAAAGTCCAGCCTTTCCAGGTGAGGCTCTGCGTAGCAGAGGGGCTTCACACCTGGAGGCTAAGCATCTTGGTCACCACCTGGGCCTCTGGCTGTGGTATAAAATGAAGGCAGGGCCACAGGGCAGCTCCCACTTTCAACACCACTTTGATCAAGTCACCATGGTTTTCAAAAGTAACAAAGGGCGTCCGCTGCCAGCAAAACAGCCCATTGCTTTTGAGGTCTTTCCTCCACCTAAGTCCAAACTTCCTCCAGGGCATTCTCTCGACTTCCTTTAGGTAAACCCTCTGCTCCAACTAAAATCGGCTGCCTCCACCACCCCACTCTGCGGGGCTCCCTCCCTCTGGTCTGTTTTTCTGTTTTGAGAGGCCAGTTGGGTTGCCAGCAGCCACAGACACTGAGCTACTCCACCCGGGATCCTTCTCATTCCTTGCCTGTTTTAAGTGTACAAAACCGCTAAGGTTCAGTTCAATATTCCCTTCTCGCTCTACGGAGCCTCCCTGGACCACTCGGGCATGTCACCCTCTCCTGCACTCATAGCACTTATGTCTTAACCGTGCAAAGCCAACCGATGTTTACTCAGTCCTTCCAATGTGTTAAGTCCTTTCAGTCAATGACAAACACTTAAGGGACATGTGCTCCATGTCAGACAGCATGTCAGGTGCTCCGAGTATGAAGGGAAAAGACACTGTCCCTGCGGCAGAAGTTTACATCCCTCGCCTCGCAGGACAGAAGCACACGAGCATCGCCGCCTAGCACGTGGAAGGAGCTCTGCCTGCAGACTCAGCAGGCTTTACGGAGGAACTCTAGGCTGAATTTTAAAGGAAAAGGAAGGTTTTAACGGAGGGACAAGGTTGGACAAGGAAGGAAGGTGGGCGCTACAGAAGTAAGATGGGAGTTCACTTCGGTATCTCTGCAGCTTTGGGTTGAAGGGCTGGGGGGCACACGGGGCTGGGAGGTGGGCTGGGGCCTGGGCATGGGGGGCTTTGCACTGGCCGAGTACCTTCATTGTATGAGGTGGATCAACAGGGTGTGAGAGAGGCGGACGGCAGGGCTGGCTGGGGTCAGGAGTGCTGAAGGGCTGAGGCACTTGGACATACATTATCTGGCTCAATCCCCACCACATTCTTGAGCTCCTTGTCTGCCAATTAATCACACACTGCCTTGTGACACGTTCACATCTGCTATCTCGTTCCCTAACGTGGCCTGCATGCTCTGTCTTCTCCCCAGCTAGACGGTCAGCTCCTTGCAGGCACAGAACAATGCCTTCTCTCTGCTGGCCCACAGTGGCCAGCGCAGTGCCTCATACCCACAGACGGTCAGAAACACACGCCATTTTTCTTTTCCTTCCCTGTTCTGTTTTTAAAAATCGAAGTACAGTTGATTTAACACAGGTCTTAATTGACACTTCAGGATGTGCTCTTGCCGCCTGTCAAATAAGTAATTAAGTCCATCAGCAAATACTTTTTGAGACCTAGACTCTGGACGGTACTTAGGGCACATATCAAAAAGGTGTGCAATACAGGCGGGTGGGTCCACAGAAGCATTCTGAGAGGAGCAGGAGGGCGGGCTGGAAGGAGGGCTTAGCTGGCCAGCTCCGTGCCGTGATGGACTTCTCTTCGCCCGCACTGACTGGCTGTGCCTTTACTCTTGGGCCTGGAGCTTAGCTTAGTTCTTTCCTGAGCTCCATCACGCCCAAGAGGAATCAGTCGGTGATCTGGGTCTTCGCCTGCTTTTATCCTGTCTCCCTTTATTCCCTCTATAGTGGTGAGCAACAGTGATATGCCAGACACTGTGACACAGAGAAAACAAGTCTCCCCTTTCAGGTAGCTTATGTCTTGCAGGAGGGGAAGAAAAGCACTTGGTTATAACGCGGTGTGCTCACGTTTTCTCCCTCCCCCCCTTATTACATTACATCACATTATCTAATGTAATCCAGAGGGCTCCCTGGAGGAGGTGATACCTGAGACGACTCCTAAGAATGCACAGGTGTCAGCAGATGAATGGATGAGGAAAAGAGAGGAACACGAGTAAAGACGTGGTCCAGGGCAGAGAAGCGGGCCTCAGGGATCTTCTGAGAGAGGCACTGGAACCTGGAAAAGGAGGAGCTATTAAAGGGCTTTGAGTAAGAGAAAGACAAGCAGATTTACATTTTAAAAAGATCAGCTGGGAGGCCAGTGGAAGAACTTACTGGAAAGTAGTGACCTTGGAGTCCAAAGAGAGCAAAGTACGGATTAGAAAGATAACAAAGCAGAATGGTTAAGCCCTGGATATGGAGTGACACGTGTAGAGAGAGAGTGACTGAGAAAAGTCTTTTGAAAAAGACCTTTAAAATGACTGCATTTCAGAGCCTCCAGCAACAGGTTACACACGCACTGCTGATGCTGGCCACAAGTGGGCAGCCTCACACAGCCATTCCATGGCCAGACCCTCCAGGATGTAGGGAGAGAATTTCCAGGTTTTTTGTGCAGAAAACTGGGAGCGCTTGGTTTTAACCACCAGAAGTGGCTAGCCTTTTCTAGGCCTTTTGGACTAACAATTTTGAGTGATGAAGAATATCTACCATTCTCAGCTTAGCTCCTTGTAAAGTCGATTTAAGATACTTATCTATTCAGGGTGGTTCTCTCCTTACCCAGAGATCTGACAAAACTTCAGGTTTGTGACTTACAGGCAATCAGCACAACTTCATCTGCCCTCGACCTGGCTTTCTCTTCCCGGATTGCTCACCTCTTCAGCTCCCCCCCTTGGATTCATAGATGCCCCTCGCCAATCCCCAAGGGAGTCCTGGACTCTCCTACCCAGGCAGTCTTTAAAGACGTAATTCCTGGTAGAGGCTGGATGGAACCACCCAAACTTAAGAGAACGGGGTTCTCCACCACATAGGGCGAAGCCACCAAGTAAATTCTGGAAAGGAGACACAAGCTCTCTGAACTTGCCCCATAAACATAACTTTTCTCCCACTGAGAACCTCTGTAGAAAGCATGGGGTATCAGGTGGAGAGGTGTGACCTGCATGAAAACTGGTGGTCTTGTCTCTCACTGGGCTATCTGAAGGGTAGCCAGCCAAGCCCTCAGAGAAGTGTGTCACGCGTTTGAAAATGCAGACTGAGAAGGAAAAGTTTTCTGTAAGTTTTCACCAAGGAGAACCAGCTAGTAAAGAGCTTGGCCCCATGACCCAGTCTGACAATGATCCTTGAAACATGCTGCCAGGACCTCGACAGGCCCAGGGGCACCGTCCCCAGGTCAGCAACACTGCCCACCTGAGGCCCCGTGTCCCCCTGCACAGTTATCTGCGGGGGCTGCTGGAGCCTGTGCTCTGCGTGGGGCTGAGCCTTTCCTGGGGAGGCAAGGGCTGCTGTGTAAGCAGCTGGGGAGCAAGGCAGGCACAGAGAGGGCGCCAAGACCCCAGCCCAGGGCCCCTCGGGCTTCCTGGGTTGTCACTTGCTCTGACTGGCTCTCGTGACCACGCAGGTCCATTTACCTGAAGAGGGAGGAGAAAGTAACAGAGACTCCATCACTGGAACCAGCGTCTGTGATCCTTCCCAAGAAAGGCAAACCACCTTGCAGGCACTGCACACGCTTTAACCCATTCAGGCCTCACAGCAGCCTGTGAGGCGGGTACTACTCCCATTTGACAGACTAGGAAACTGAGGCACCAAGACATTAAGCAACGTTAACGTGCCCAGAGTCACACAGCCAGCGAGTGGCAGACGCGGGTTGCAGACCCAGGTGGCCTGACTTCAGGGCCTGTAGGTTATATCCTGTCTCATCAACAGGGGGAGGGAGAGGCCCGGGAACCTCCCAGGGTCACTGGTGCTCACGGGCTGGCATGGATATGGGGGAGGGGGCGGGAACTGGATGGAAGAGACAGGGATCCGGCCTCCTAATCCCACCCAGTGCTTCCTCTACACAGTACGTGGTGCCTTCTACGCTCTTACTGACACCACTTGCTCAGAGGGCCAGGGAGACGGACCGGCCCTCAATCAAAACAACGACCAGCCAATCAGAAGTTTACCAAAGAGGCAAAAACCCTTGTATGGAAATTGACCTACACTTTTCTTACCACAGACAGAAGCCCTCCAGCTTGCAAAAGTGATTCTAGAGACAGCTGGTATATTCCAGACAGGATCCCTTCCTTTTATCACTTTTCGCAAGTTGTACTTGGCTTATAACCTCACTGAAGTTTTCAATTGATTTACCATTGCTGGTGGTTTAAATCGGCTCACCCCAAATTTTAAGAACCTACGTGTAGAGGGGTCATGTCAGCATCAGAACTCCCACACATGCCTGAATCACCTCCATGTAGGAAAAGAGAAAAAGAGTGAACTACGTCCCCAGGCCCCGATTTCCAGAGAAAACCACACCTCAGAGGGACGGCACTGGTCCCTGGGTGGGACACAGAGCCCTCTGAGAGGCCCTCGAAGCAATGTCACAGACTCGAGCTGAATTGTGTGGGCTTCAAAGCTGCTTCAGCAAATCGGCAGCCCACCAGGCCTCATCAATATTTGAAAGCATAATAGAGAAGTGAGGTGAACCAGAGCAAGTGCGCCTGGCACTGAGCCTCCCGCTGGGAAGTATTGCGGTAGGGGAAGAACCCATGTCTCAGAGCAGCCCTGACAGACTAAAAATATCTTCTGCTTCTCCTCTCATCCGTCTGGTCACTGTCCCAGACGCAAGCTCAGCACAGCCTGGTCCACAGAATCTATTACATCACCGTCTACCTGCACTTCGTAACTGGATAAAGAAGGCGGAATAGTCTCCTTTTTTTTCTTTCTCATGGACTCGAGTACAAACGTACAGACTAGGATATAATGACATTCTATTCAAAAACAGGCGCCAAGGGTACCTGCTTCAGCCTGGCATCTCAGGAAAACGTTGGAAGCGGAGTCCTTTAAAGGAAATCACTTACTTTAACTGCAGACTGGCAACGATGACTCACCCCAGAGATCCAGCTAAATGCTGGCACGGGAATTCTTAATGACAGTGTCAAGCAAATAAGATCTTATATGAAGGGAAACTTCTGCGTTAAATGCCTGTGGACAAGCTGCTCTGACCTCCTGCATCCTCAAAGCTCTTCTGCTCTGTTGCATAACCCATAACCTTGAGAACAATCAGCCCTTCCTGCCAGCAGCTTCTCCGTGTCCACCTGCCCCTACAGGTAGTAAAAGACAAGAAAGGATCAGGAGCAGTGTTTACACAACATGTCCCGGCACTCTCTTCCTCCTGGCCTCACCCCACCCCCCGGCTTCGAAGTTCATTTCTTCTAAAATGGGGGCGAGGTGATTCGAAGAGCGAGGGTGCGCGGCCAAAGAGGAGGGACGCGTGGCCAGAGGCCTGCCCCGACCTCACGGGCAGCGCAGGGGACACATGGGACTCAGGACTCGGGAGGGACTTGCCAAGCAGGAGGCCGCCAGGCTGCCCGCTGGGGCGGCCCAGACTGGAGGAGGTTTAACGTCAGAAAAGGGCCTCTCCCGCCCTGCCCGCTCGGTGGACCACCAGAACCTCGGGGGCCAAGAACGCAGGTTCCACTTGGCAGCCCTGACTGGGGTTTTTGTTTAAATCCTGCCGGCCTGGCTGTGTTCCCGCTCACAAGACTGGCACGTGTGACCCACGGTACAGCGGGCAGATCATCGGTTTAAAACCAGTTCCATTTAAAGTCACTGTGTAGTCCCTGTGGGCATATTCTCACACTTTGGGGCACCTGGTATGACTACTGGTTTCACTAAAATCTGCTTCTGCTGTATATCCTTATTTATTCCCCTCAACAAGTGAGAGTATCAGGAGAGGAAAGTGGCAGGCAGCCTCCTGGGGACAAGAGCTCTCCTAAGAGCCTGGGTGCCTGGGCTGCGGACACTTCCGGGGATCATCGAGCATGTCCCTGAGACCTCTGGGATGGACACCTTCCAGAGCAGGGAGGGACCAAGCTGAAGGCCTCTGAGGGGCCGCACCTGCTTGCCCCTCCCTCACCTGGGCCACACCTGCCTTCTTCCTGATCCTCAAAGGCCAGACTCATTTCCCACTCCAGAGCCTCTTTTTTTTTTTTTTTTTTTTTTTTTTTTTTGCGGTACGCGGGCCTCTCACCGCTGTGGCCTCTCCCATTGCGGAGCACAGGCTCCGGACGCGCAGGCTCAGCGGCCATGGCTCACGGGCCCAGCCACTCTGCGGCATGTGGGATCCTCTCGGATCGGGGCACGAACCCGTGTCCCCTGCATCGGCAGGCAGACTCTCAACCACTGCGCCACCAGGGAAGCCCTCCAGAGCCTCTTAAACGTGCGGTTCTTGGTGCTTGGAAACTTCCCCCCAACTCCTCCCCATATACTCCTTCCCATCCTGCAGCTCTAACCTTGGAAGTCACCTCCTCACAGAACCACTTGAAAGGAAGGCCCTCTTTCATCAGAGAGCACCTTTCCCCGCGTCTCACGGAGCCTGAGTTTTAACAGACTGCTCTTCTGTGCATTTACGCAAGTGCGATGGTGACAGAGATCACTGTCATCATCGTCTCAGCGCTGACCAGTGCCTGGCACACAGCAGCTGCTCAAGAAATCTTTGTTGACTAAATGAATAATGACGCCAGCCTGCCTTGACCTCCCTGAGTCACGCTGATCTGTGAATGTCCTGTAGAAGGTACTTCTAACTGCATCGCCATTTCATCCTGACCTTGCCCACACCCCAGTTAAAACCATAATAAAATGCTGGGATGGCTTCTTACTGTGGATAACCAGGTACAAAAGGAGACGTCCATAACTGACACTCCAAACCACCGCTGGAGGAATTTATGAACTTTGTCTAACGTTCTATCGTGGTGGCAAAATTAATTCCTGTGTGAAATTAAAAATTCCTCCCTTTGACAACATTCCCAGGAGTACCTAGAACAGAGCAGGGCTGAGTATTAAATCCTGAACTTTTAAAGTTTAGGAAACGTTGCCCCAATCTCTCTCTGCCTGACTCTGTATTCCGCGGGTTACCTGCTTACGGAAATGACGACAGGCCCTGCATTCCAGGTGAGTCCGTCATACCTAGCTCTGTGTGTCCAAGACGCTGCCGGCTCACTAGCTTGCCCTGCCGCCCGCCCCAGCCCGCCCCCGCCAGCAGGCCCGTGGAGAACACCCCAGTCTGCTATTAAGATCTATTCAACTGGTCAATTACACAGCCAGCAACCTCTCAACAGCCTCTTACTTGTCAACCGAACCAGCCCCCCGACTCATATCCTCTTGCTCCCTTTCTCGGCGCCCAGACACACACACCTCCCACCCTGCTCATTCCGTACTCCCTAATACAGCAGGATCTTACTCAATTTGCTCAAGACCTTTACCAGAACCCCCGCAGTTCTCCATGTTTCCCAAAGCTCTACTACTCCTCTCCCCCAAATAAGAGCAGCAGCCAGCTTGGTCTGCCTACAGAAGATTCACCGTCAACACCTAGGAACTTGCACAGGGTCCATCACAGGTCACTGTAAGGCTTCCACTGGAAACGTGGGTGGGGATGGGGGGTAGGAGGATGCCAAGGAAGACATTAAAAGGGAGAGAAATTAAAACCTGTTGATTCTCCCTCTGGACCTACTTGGTGAGGACAAGAATGACACACTGCTTTGTTACAGAGTCTAATACCTGAACTAAGACCGGCCTTGGAATATTCACGTGGTATGTCAGAACGTAAGACCTGGGGTCAGAGACCTAAGCTCCAGTCCTGGCTTTCCCACCTACAAACTGTGTATATGCACCGGGGTAAGCTGATGTTTCCATGTCAGTGCAATGGGGTGAAAGGAATTGACTTGCCAGAGTTGCGGTGAGGATTCAGTCAGGTAATATCATGAATGTACCTTAGGATCTGTCAACACTGGATATTTCATGTATTAGTTTCCCTTGTCACCAAGTATGGCATTTCTACCTCTCTCTCATTCGAACATTTGTTGAGTACCTGCCACGTGTCAGGCACTGTCTTGTGTGTCAGGGTGTTTATCCAAAGGTAAACAATACCTATCCTGGCTCTTAAAGGGCCAGCGCAAGTCAGGGCAGACAGACAAGAAACAGGAAGTTAGAACTTGGTATGATGTGTGTACACAGGGGTAAGCAGAGGGTGCTGTGGAAGCATGTGGGGCACTTGACCTGGTCCTGAGCAGTCAGGGAAGGCTGCCTGGAGGAGGTTTCATCTGAAGGGAACAGTAGTGGTTGGCTAGGAAGAGAGGGAAGGAAAGAGATTCCACGTGGAGGGCAAACATGACCAGCTTCATCTGGCTGGACCAGAGACCATGGAATAGGGGTAAGGATGGGGTAATGCCAAAAGATGAGACCAACGCACGAAGGGCCTTTCTTCCATATCACTGGAAAACCTGCTCTTCCTGACCGAGGCATTATGTAGTCAGTCTACCAAGCAATAATAGTCTCACAAGATGAGATTTCTGGGTCCTGACAGTGTGCTTAAATTATAGGGCCTGAACTTACTGGAAGGCACAATATTAATGAGTTTCTATTCATTTCCAGTAATAAATGAAAAAGGGATTCCATCATGGGCCACACCTCATCACTTTTTTGGTAGGTGGGATAGTTGCTTTGTTAATTACCTTTTTTGGACATACTACTCTCTTATTACCAAAAGCGCGTTGGCCGGAGCCGTGGGGGCAGGTTGTGGTAACGTGCGTCGTTAATGACAAGCTGTAACCAGGTGAAGATCCAGAGCAAGGTAAGGCACGATGATGCGCAGCTTTGGGGCCTGCATCCATCCTCCCTAATACATTAAAACCACTCCAAGAGATAACTGACTAAATGAAACTGAGCGGCCCCAAAGGATAAAAATACCTCCAATAAATGAGTCATTTATGGAAACTGAATAGGATACAAATTAAGAGCTTGGGTTTAGGAGCCAGACTTCTGTGATTTGATCCTGGCTCCTCCACTTACTAGCTGTGTAATCTTGGGAGAAAAAACTTAACTTCTCTGTGCCTCAGTTTCCTAGCTGTAAAATGGGTATAATAATAGCACCTGCCACACAGGATTGTTTATTAAAATGGACAACCAAGTAAAGTACTCGGCCCAGTGCCTGACATAGGGGGGCCCAGCTCAAAGTGTTACCTACTGTTGTTAGCATTACTAATCTCTTGCACCTGTGTTGGGTCAGGTCTATTCTCACCTATTGTTTACATGAATGAAAAATTAGAGGCCTGAACACAGAAATGAGTTATTCCTTGTTAATCCTGCCCCCGGAACAGCGAGGCCACAGGAAATACAACCGAAGTGACCTGGAACCCTTGGTTAGTCATGGTTGGTACAGATTAGGTCACAGCTAACTGACACTGTTATCACCACAGTGGTGATGATATTCATACTTGAGTTTCAAATGAGAGGGCTCTCAATTAAATCAGTACATGAAAGATTCCTTACTGGAAAATATCCCCCATCTACCTAAAACATTGTTTCTGTGCCCTTTGTTGTTTTTTTTAAATCCCTGAGAGTAACACCATAGGGTATTTCGTTAGAGTTTTCTCTTCAAGACATCTATCTTAAAAGTTAACGATGTACCTCACATATCTTATTTTCCTTACAAACCTGTTAAATAATCCCACTGCCTGTGAATGTACCCCAAACCTTATTTTATGTTTAAAAACTTTATGATTTAATTTAAACTCATTTTAAAGCCATTTATATTTCTAACATGTTAACCCCTTTGGAGATACTAGGTTCCAAACAGGTACAACCCAGCTTACAAAGCAGCTTTCGTACGATTCCCAAGTGCTGACATAACAGGACCTGGTAAATAACTTCATACTCACTCCATAGCATTTATGATCTCACAGTCGTATTTCCTGCAGACCTAGCCCAGAAGCCAGATTTTAAAACTAGCTGTGGATTTGGAAGACGATTCATAAACACTATGCACAGCATGGTGGTGACCGGTGGGGACAGCCGGTTCTTACATCAGTCTGCTTTACATTCTAATAGCGTGGAAAATAACAGGTTATAGAGTAGTGCTTTGTAACTACCCTCTCCTTGCTTCTGGCAAATTAATGAAAGCCAAATAAACTCCACACTTTAGCATTTGTGTATCTGCAGAGTGAAAGGCAGCACTGGGCTGGGTGGGGCGTGATGGTGCTCGGGAGGTGGGCAGAGGGGTAAGGCTGGAGGCGCTGCATGTTCAGAGGGAGGGTAACAGGAAATGGCCCGGCGGGTTTGGGAAGCAACAAGCTGAGTCTTGTTGGAGTGTAAAGGCGAGAGGGGACAGCGGCATGGGAAAAACTCAGGTTCTTGAACTTTTCTTTTTCCTGAAAATCCCTCAAATAGGATGCCTCTTCTGAATACTGATATTACTAGAGTATCAATTTAGATTATGTTAAATTTTTCCGGTATAGCTATCCTTCCATTTCAAAGCACTGGTTGGCTAGACTTCTAAAATACTATCGCATCATCATCCGCTACGAGCAGAATATTTAGAACAAAGGTGACACTGGACCACAGGATGAGTCTCCCGGAGGTCGAGGAGGGAACATGCTCTGTAGGCAGCTAGTCAGCTAATATGCTTCCTGTGAGCAAGGCTTCCCCCTCTGCGCCGTCTCAGGAATGCCCTCTCATTCCTTTCACAAGGAAGTAACGGCTTTACAATTCTAGCCCTAGATCCAGAGTCTGGTGAGCTTCATCGATGGTCTTAACAGCCTGGAAAGTATTATTCAAAGAAACTGGGGAAAAAAACCAACCAACCAAACAAAAAAACTGTCTTCCCAGATTTCTGAGAAAGGGGTGAATACTGACCTACATTTAATGCTCTAGATTAAAATCAAAAGTTTAGGATAAAGAAAAAAAATCTTCTGTATCATCTAATGAAATCAACTTATTCTGCATATAGGAAATTGAGGCTTGGATGGGGGAAAAAAAGTACAAAAATTAAACCACGGTTAATTTCTAGCGGTGACCACGGGTGAGTCTTTTAACGCAGGCTGTGCCTTCTTCCATCATCTACTTGTATGCTGCGCCAAGAGGCAGATGCGGTAGGTCGGTCTGCTGTTAAGACATGGCTGCAAACCCATCTCTAAGCTGAGATGCTTTCAAGCACCAAAAACTCATGGGAATTTAGGGTGCTCATCATTTAGGCTGGAAAGAGGTGACTAAGCTCCTTGACCTAAGGTTTATTCGTCCTGATCACTCGCTGTGAACCAGGGCCATTCAAAGCCAAACGTTTAGCAGGGCAGGTCTGGGACAGGCTGCCCTGGGCAAATCAGCCTTCATGCTGAGGGCTCCGGCGGCAGAGCCTTATGGCAGCCACTCGGAAACGTGGCTGACTCCGGCAAAAGCCTTCTCTCAAAGCCCACTGCGGCCCAGCCAGCCCCCTTGCCAGCTCTGGCAAGGCCCACCCACCACAGACTTACACAAGCATCTTGGTGTCTACTGAGTAGCCTTTCTATCCCTTTCTTCAATGTCCTCTTCAGTTCCATCCGAAAAGAACAAAAAGCAACTGTACTGTAGTGGAGGACGGAGCCCTTAATAGAGAATGATGTTTGAAAAACAAACCCATCGTGATGTGAATCATCATCATAACGCTGACCAATCAAACCATATCCATGAAATTAAGAGAAACCAAGCAGTTTCTTTTGGTATCTATTAGGATGTTCACTATGTTACTGTATTAATATAAATTGCTAAAAGCTTCCTGGAAATCAAGCCTACAAGTTAGAGAAAAAACAGAATGAAGGAAAATGTCTTTGAGCCCAGTTTTGAATTCAAATGATTCAGGAGGTTTAAAAGGTATCACATAAATAGATAAATGATAAAGGAAAAAGTGCTAAAACATTAATTGCAGAATCTAATAGGTGTATATATGGGGGTTCACTGTAAAATTCTTTCAACTTTGCTGTGTGCTTGAGATTTTTTATAATAAGATGTTGGAAAAAAAGTATTTTCATATCTCCGCTCGGGTGCTAATATCCACCAAAACTCATGGACTCCTACAGCTAGATATAACAGTACAAGGTCTTGAAATATAAAAGAAGCACCAAAGATTAACTGGGTAAATGCAGATGACTCAGCACACAATGTTGAGGGATCTACTTTGTGGAAAAAAAAAAAAATTTGGATCTTTTTCTCACACTTCACTTCTAATTTGGTGGATTTTACATAAAAAATGTTTCTCTAAATTTTTAATTAGATGAATATTTTCCAACTTCTGGGTGGGAAGGAATTCCTAAGCCCAAAGTAACAGAAGTCACAAAGAAAAAAAAAACCAGACAAAAATCATTTCATTTTCAGCTAAATAAAATATAAAGGTTCTATATCTCAAAAAATCATAAGCAAAATTAAAAATCAAAGAAGCTGGGGAAAATATTTGTTGCAAATATCACATGCACACGTGCGCGCACACACACACACACACACACACACACACACACAAAGACTACATAAATTACAGAACAGTTCAAATACATTATAGAATAATTACACCCCAACAGAAAAGTCAGTAATGGACATGAACAGAACATTTATAAAAGGAAACAATGGACTAATAAACACATAAAGAAGTTAAACTTTACTGACAGCCATTAAAAAATGCCACACGCCTGTCACAGAGTGGGTACTCATCAAATAGCTGTTGAATAAATCAACCAAAAATAGGGCTTCCCTGGTGGCGCAGTGGTTGAGAGTCCGCCTGCTGATGCAGGGGACACGGGTTCGTGCCCTGGTCTGGGAAGATCCCACATGCCGCGGAGCGGCTGGGCCCGTGAGCCATGGCCGCTGAGCCTGTGCGTCCGGAGCCTGTGCTCTGCAACGGGAGAGGCCACAACAGTGAGAGGCCTGTGTACCACAAAAAAAAAAAAAAAAAGTCCAAGACGCATGCATTTAAAAGGTTAATTACTGTCACAGCAAAGGAAACCTTCAACAAAACAAAAAGACAACCTACTGAATGGGACAAAACGAAAAGACAATCTACTGAGTGGGAGAAAATATTTGAAAATGGTATGACTGATAATGGATTAATATCCAAAATATATAAACAGCTCATATAACTCAACATCAAAAAGACAAACAATCCAGTTTAAAAAATGGGTAGAAGACCTAAATAGACATTTTCCCAAAGAAGACATACAGATGGCCAATAGGCACATGAAAAGATATTCAACACACTAATTATTAGAGAAATGCAAATCAAAACCACAATGAGGTATAACCTCACACCTGTCAGAACAGGTATTATCAAAAAATCTACAAATAGCAAATTTTGGCAAGGATGTGGAGAAAAGGGAACCCTTGTACACTGCTGGAAATGTAAATCGGTGCAACCGCTATGGAAAACAGTATGAAGGTGTCACAAAAAAACTAAAAATACTACCATATGATCCAGCAATTCCACTCCTGGGTATATATCCAAAAAAATAAAAAATAAAAAATAACTGAAGAAGATACATGCACCCCAATGTTCATAGCAGCACTATTTACAAAAGCCAAGATATGGAAGCAACCCGTGTCTATCAACAGGTGAGTGGATAAAGAAGATGTGGTGTGTGTGTGTGTGTGTGTGTATACATACACATATAAATGTATACATACACACGCACACGTGTGCACGCACACACACACACACACACAAAAAATTGAATATTACTCAGCCGTGAAAAAGAGTGGAATTCCGCCATTTGTGACAATGTGGATGGACCTAGAGAGTATCATGCTGAGTGAGATAAGTCAGACAGAGAAAGACAAATACTGTATGTTAGTGGAATCTAAAACAATAAAACAAACAAATGTAGGGACTTCCCTGGTGGTCCAGTGGGTAGGAATCTGAGCTCCCAATGCAGGGGGCATGGGTTTGATCCCTGCTTGGGGAACTAGATCCTGCATGCATGCCACGCTTAAAAGATCCCGCATGCCGCAACTAAGACCCGGAGCAGCCAAAATAAATAAATAAATTTAAAAAATAATAATAAGTTTTAAAAAAATAAATGAATGTATGTAACAAAAAAGAAACAGACTCACAGATTTAGAAAACAAACTACTGGGTACCAGTGGGGAGAGGGAATGGGGGGGAGGGGTAAAACAGGGGTATGGGATTAAGAGATTCGAACTACCTTTTATAAAATTATTTTGTAATAACTTTAAATGAAGTATAATCTATAAAAATGTTGAATGACTATGCTCTACACCTGAAACTAATATAATATTGTAAATCAATTAAAAAAAAACTTCTCAGGAAAATTCTAGCCAAAATATAATTAAAAGTTTTATACTAAAAAAAAAAAAGGATAATTATTGTAATGTAAAAATAGCTTTTAAAAAAATGGAAGCAAACTGAACACCCCCAAATTAGAGAATAATGCACCATTATTTAAAAACATTTTAAAATGTTTTTAAAGCAGTTTAAAGCATGTGGAGAAGATGTGCATTTAATGTTAAGATATAAAATTGCCTATACAGAATGATGCTGATCTTGCAACTGTGTGTGTGTGTGTGTGTGTGTGTGTGTGTGTGTGTGTGTGTGTGCGCGCGCGCGCGCACATGTGTGCATATTCAGGAAAATACTGGAAGGAAATCAATATACATAAATATTAACAGAGCTTTGGGTGATGGAATCAGAGGTAATTTTTATTTCATCTTCATCTTATTCTACTTTTTTTAAAAAGTTTCATTACAAGTTAGTCAGAAAAAAATTTAAATACCATATAAACAATTTGGAAGAGTGACCCCACTGCTTTAGCAACAGGTCTTCACACAAGTCAAGGCCACCACCGACTTCGAATTGTTGCTGCTAACCTACATTGCAAGGTCCACACCCATAAAAACCGCCTTCCGGCCCGCGTGGGCTCTTACACCTCGGCCTGCTCCATCCATGTCGCCTTGTCTTCCCCTCCAAACCTTTTTTCCTCTCGGATTTCATTCTGTGGTGATCGATACCACCTAATAACCTAAGCCACTAACCTTACTTCACATTTTCCCCATCTTCACCTCGCTAATCTCTCTGGACTCCACAGCCATCGGTGTCCGTCCAGGGCAGCCCTGTGATCTTTCTGAAGAGTACATCTGGCCTCGTTACCCTCCTAGGTGGACACCTTCAGGCAAACACGGCACAGCGCATTAGACCCCTCTATCAGTGATTCCTTCTGCTTCACCTTCTCTCATCATTCCTTTCCCCACACCCTCCACCATACCACCTATTGCTCTGAGCCTGTGCCTACACTGTTCCTCCTGCCTGAAGCCCTCACCACCACGTCTGCCTTCCTGGTCCAGCTAACTCCTTGAAGGCTGTCCCTTACGGGTGAATTCAGACACCGCCTCCGCTGGGAAGACTCACGGATGGTGGCTGAGTGTTATGAGGTCCTGCAGCATGTGCTGTTTTCTCGCCGCCAGAGCACTAATCATACACTGCGAATCTGTTTTTGTACCTTTGCCTCCTCTATCAGATCGTGAGCATCTAGCAAAGGAGGCCCTCAGAGCTTGTAGAAGGAATTAATAAATGTTTCCACCGTCTAAAACAGAATTCCCTGTTCTCATCTTGAAAGAGATCCCAGAGATTTCATAACTTCTCTCAGCCACCCGTTTACTTTATCATCTTGGCAATCGAGATTTTCTTATCTATTAATCAACAAAGAAGTGTATTTATTATATACTTTATGTCTTGACGACATCTCTTTGGTTTTATTTGAATTTATTTGCTCTTGCAAAAGCTATCACAGAAGTGTTACAAGTGTCCCTACACAGGACAGCCATTTAAAGGACTGCAATTTGCTGAAAGCAGGCAGTGTGTTACAAAGATAAGTCAGACTGTTACTACTTAAGAACCTTTAGCAAGAAATCCTTTAGCCTTTTGGGGACTAAAACCTCTGGTTACTTTCTCTTTTGCTAGAAGGGTATATAACTTTCTGTTGCTTGTATATCGGAGCTCTTCACAATTACCCAAAATCTTTTTTCAAACGTGACTCAGATTGGACATAATAATGAGTCTGACTAATGCAAGTCTTATTTTCTTACCCTTTTATGTCATACTCCTTTTAATACACTCAAGAATCATGTCTATTTTTTTCCACAACAGCATTACAGGACTGACTTAAATTTAGTTGACGGCCTATAAGGGCTACATTTTCTTTTTAGTGGCGTTTTTTTGTGTACTCAGCTAAACTACCTTATATTCATCCCCCCCCAGCAACCACAGAGAATGACTTCTTTCCGACTTGGATGGCTCCTCTTTTAAATTCTAGTGTTTGCTGGGAAGCTAGGGAATGGCAGAGTCATGGTGAGGTCTTGCTCTTGGCGGGGCCCTTAAGCGGGGCCCGCGGATGAGCCCCACGGTGGCTGCAGAAGCGCCGAAAATGCGGGCAAGTGTCTGCGTATGAGTGTGGGAAGAGGAGTCATGGCGTCCATCACAACCTCAAAGGGGTCCACCACCCTGGAAAGGGTGAGAGCCCCACCCTAAGGCACTCAGACATAAAGCAGTAAATTGGATAAACAGCGCCAGCATGACCGAATCAACTCTCTCCTCAGCCATCTCCAAAGAGAATGCGCAACTCTGTAATAATTATGCACTAAGCATCTGTTGCATTAGTGAAGAACAGAACTTGAGGGTGTGATTTGGTGGACCCATCATATATGAAATTATACAGAGGCCGTAATCTAACACTTTAAATACCAATCACTTCAAACACCCTCAGCTTCTGCCTTTATCCAAGTACAGTATACTTACTTTGTCCTCTTTTGATACCTTTAGCTGATTCAATAGAACTTACTTTAAAACCAAAACATCAAGAATCAAAAGTTTCTCTGCACATAAATATTATGTTAGTAGCCAAAAATATATGCCTTTCATGAACTATTAGTAATTACATTATTTTTGCTAGAATATACTGCTACCTTCCATACTTGTGTTTTAAATAACATTACCCAAAAAATCACTTAATTATGTCAAAATCGAAACTGCCTTCATGTCATTAAGTTGCAAAAATCTGTTCTGTCAAAATATACCTTAAATCTTAACTTTCATTGCTGTCTACGGGTTATGCTATCTTTTCTAACTATCACCGCACCTAGTGTATTTTCTACAGGTCAACATAAAACGTAGCATAAACGTGCCCGGAAAAAATGCTCTTTACAGCGTTTACTTGGATTAAATGCCCTTCAGAAATTGAGAAGCAAACACTAGTAAAAATCAGAAACTGCTGTCATCCGTACTCACCACTGAACAGCCACACAAAGGATCTCCAAGCACAGGCTAGACTTGTCCTGGAAGCAAGGGATTGAATTCCATCAGGAGAACAAGCAAGTAGAAACAGCAAGGGGCAACACTACCTTTCTCCAGCTCATCTTATTTGCAGACACACAGACTTTGGAATCCTCCAGGACTAACAATGAAAACCACACTAGGTTGTTTTCCCCAATTCCTATGAAATGAGTCAGTAGGTCAAACAACTTCTCCGCTCAGGAGAGAGAACAATTTCTGAAGCTGCACTCAGTTTCCAGTAACTGGATTCCCTCTCTTTGCCCCCTCGATAAAAGTGCTGCCGATAATCCATGGAGAGCCCACCGGGTTCTGGGTGAGACACATCGCAGATACTGCCAGAAGGTCAGTCTGTTTCATGGGGTAGTTTCCCCTTGTGAATAGTCAGGAGGACAAAAATCCAGTTAGGAGTAACACGTGGATGAAATTTCTGCACTTAAAAAGAGTTGGCGTAACTTTTTCTCTGTTGAAACCGTGTAGTCATTTCTTTCTTTCACACAAGAAGATGGAGTGATACTTAAAACACAGAAGAGAAGTAACTGCATCTCTAAAAGCCCCCCACAAACTGCTTCCTTCTGTAAAACATCTTTTCTCCCTCCAAAGGACTAGTATATTCAAAAGATTCAATGATTATGCAATTAACCCATGCTCTGAAAAACCTTTCACAGGCTTCCATGAGTCCAGCAGCTCCATCCATTAAATCATACAAAGCAGAAGTATTTAAGAGCTTGCTAGCAGTCCTCTGAATCCATGACTCAAGAGGACGAGCACGGGGTTAGCAATAATCTTCAGAATCTACCACCTACTCACCGCACGTAACATTTCTTGTAGTTAGCGACCTTCTGCGTAGGAGATCACCAGCTACCGGCAACGAATCCGTAATTCCAAGGACTCACACGTTCAGGCAAGTATATGGATGTGTATCTCTAAATACAAGTACAGAGATCTTCTGTGACAGTGCGTCAGGAGGAGACTGGAAATACTTTTGCTTTCTGTATTGAGAGTACTTTCTTTCCTTTTAAAGAGGAAGTTTCGTTTTGATCTTGAGAAATTCTCTCTGATAAAACCACCAACTGAAAACCTGCCATTATGAACGAGGGATTTCACAACCTTCATTCCAAAAAACTGTGGCTATTCATTTCTGGAAGTGATTCATTGCAAAAGAATCGTCGTTGGCGGCGGAGGGAGCACTAATTTTTAGAAGACAGCCCGCCCTCTGAGAAGTGAGCAGAAACCTCAGAAACGGCGGCAGCCACGTGCCTCGCTGACCCCCCGTCACAGCTCCCTGAATCACCATCCACCGAGATGACGCGCGATGACCAGTTTCCTCTTCTAACTCCCTCAGTACACAAAAACCCTTTGGTCTGTACACCCTGAATATTCCCGGACTCTGGCAGAAAGGTTCAAATAAATCTGGGAGGAGGGCAGCAGCACTGTCAACCTGTCAGCGCTCAGTTGCTGGCGAGTAACCAGCATACGGATACTCACTTCCTGTGAGTACTTCTAAAAGAGCTTATGATATTTCCTTTGGAAAAAAAAAAAGTGGGGAGGAAAGCAATACAGGGAGGAGAAGTAACTCCAACAAGCATTCAAAGCTAAAAGCATGCAACGTGATCGCTGTTTACCAGCCACGCCTAATTTTAATTTGGTTTTTCAACCCCTGTGTAATTAAGACAGCCAAGAGAGAACAGCATCAGGAGAAAGAAAAAAAAAAGACATTTCACAAATGCTTAGACCTTCAGTGCGCGTGACCAGAAAAGTAATTTTAAGATTCAAGTGAACCAATCTGAAGCTGTTTAGAACATTAACCCTTCAAGGAAAAAGAGCTATTTTCGTTTGTCCCTATATTTCAATTATGGAAATCATCTTCCCCACTGGGTGCTGAGACACTGAAGACACAGCCTCTGAGTGCCATCCCCGGGGTTTGGGAGAAGAGGGAACATTTTCAGATTTGTCTGTGATGGGGGCAGAAAAACACCTATTTCTAACAGCCCCTCACATTAACAGTGACCACGTGATTTTTGCACCAAAGCGCCCCTTGAAAACCGACCACGAAGGGCTAAGATGTGGCCTTTTGTATTTCTCTTGGCTTTAACCAAACCTGATCACTTAGAGAAGAGTAGAATTTCTTGATAACTGGGCAAACTAAGAAAAATTGCTTTTATCCCATCTTAAGGAGCATCAGTGTGACACAGCTCATTTTCTGAAGAGACTTGTAGACATTTTGCTAAATGAGGAGCTTAAAAAAAAAACCTGTCCTTTATTTTCAGGCTGTTTATGTGCTTCTGTCTTGGGTGGGAATGGTGGGGTACGGGAGCAGAGGAGTTCATGCAGGCAGAAAGAGAAAAACACGAGCTTCCACTTAATGGGACTGAAGAATAAAAACAAACAGATCCAACGTGTTCACGTTATTTGTTACACGGCACCGCCCAGCCCTCAATTTCTAACGTGGTGGTACCTTCTACCCCAGCTCCTGTATTTCTCATTTTTGAACACTCAAGATAAACATAAAGAATACATGTGAAAAATTTTAATAAAACCGTCTGTGTTTTATACTCTGGAAGGAAATTTTCACGAATGTGAAATGTTTTCACAATTTTACCAAAACTGATACTTTAAAAAGAAGAGTATGGAAACCATATGCATGGTGTGAATACAACCTTCAAATTGAGGATTAGTAAAAAACAGCACCAATAAATGTCCTTAAGGATTTGATTCAAACCAACAACACTACACAACAGTCATCCCTCTGGCCTCACTCCCAAGACCTCATCATGAACTTGCTCAATGTAAAGAGGACCTCTCTGTACGATGTCTAAAGAACAGGAACCCTAGAGGGAGTGCAATTTTAAATATCTACAGCTTAAAAAACTCCTATTGAGGGCTTCCCTGGTGGCGCAGTGGTTGAGAGTCCGCCTGCCGATGCAGGGGACACGGGTTCGTGCCCCGGTCCGGGAAGATCCCACATGCCGCGGAGCGGCTGCGCCCATGAGCCATGGCTGCTGAGCCTGCGCGTCCGGAGCCTGTGCTCCGCAACGGGAGAGGCCACAACAGTGAGAGGCCCGCGTACTGCAAAAAAAAAAAAAAAAAAAACAACTCCTATTGATACTGAGCTTGGTGAATGATTAGAGGCCAGGCACTTACTCAAATGTTAGAATATCTAATTTCCCCTCCCACTGTGTCACGTTCATACACATGCTCCAAGTTCTCAAAGCTTCTGTGCAGTTTGTTCCTGTTTCAGACTGTGCCTTATGAAAGTTCCTCTTAAGTCCTGGGTGGCCAATGCAGAGGTTTCAAAAAGAGAAAGGAAAAGTAGAACAAAACAGAATAAAGATCATAAAAATACATGCGGGGACAGTATGGAGAATATGAACCCAACCCACGTGGCCGCTGCTGAGAAGCTGTCGCCCTCTAGGAACTCCTGTAAGTGGGGGAGGCTGAGGGGACTATTTCTAAGGGTGGGTATTCAGAATGTGATTAAGCTACAGGGGCTATCCAGGTCCTGCTCTAATTTGCTACGCTGTGGATATCCTGCAAGCCCAAGTTCACAGAATCAGTGTTTGCTCTCCAGACCTCTGGGCCCATTGTCCCCCCATCCCCCGCAAACAAAACAAAACCCTGTCACAAAGGTTCTTCACAGCTAACGTTTACTCAAAGTTTCCTTTTAAACAACGGAAAGGAGTGCACTCTTTAGCGGCCCTTTTATAGAAACGTTGGGGTGTGGCCTCACACAGGAAGGGCACCAGACCCAACGCGGGAAGTCAGGAGGCCTCGCGTGGGGTTCCGCCTCTTCCCCCGGTGATGCTCTGCTCTGGTCCAGATCACCCAGCCTCTTTCAGCCAGTGTGTCCATGGTGACAGCAACCTGACTACAAGGGCCGGTTTAGGCACCTACACGGATCTACTCATTCGATCCTCACAGCAACCCTACAAGCTCAGTTCTTCGGATTATTCCCATCCTACAGATAAGGACACAGCCTCAGGGGCTTTACGGGTTTGACCACAGTCACACAGTCGGCAGGTGGTGGAGCCAGGGTTCAAAGCCAGGGAGCCTCACCTTGATCACTCTGCTCGGAGCCTTCCATCAGCACGTCCGCCCGCCACGCCGGGCTGTGATGCGTGTTAAGTAAAGCCGCCCTGAAAACTACTACTCGAGGCAGATTTTTACTCATGTCACATGCAACTATATTCTCCGCAGAACTGAAAGAAAACTAATGACAACTAAGTACTGCTAACTCTAACACATCAGTTTGTTCTCTGAGAACAGCTTCATATAATTTGTAAACTACCTCTTTGCAAAATTTGTGACACTGAGTTTTTGAGGCAGAAGGGATCTAGAGATCCCTTCGATCAGAATGGTGGAGTGAGGATCCCCGGCACAGAGGCAAGGTTTGCCCCTCCATCACAAGGTGCTGCACCATTGCCTCACAGCCGCCCGGAACCGGGAAGCACTTCTTGAGTATTATTTTGATCTGTCAGGCATTCATTCACTCATGTGACGCATGCATGTGTAACATCAGTCCTCAGAAATGTGTCAGACATTTTCTTCTCACTACACGCCCCTCAGGCTTTAAGAAGAAAAGAGAAAGATGAGGGAAATCAATCTTTACGTCCTATTTTTTCTTCTTCTTTTTTTAAGTCAGAGAAACACAAAGCCTCTATCAAAGTTCTCCTGTGATGAACATAACTGAAGTTCTATCCAATTCTTTCTTTTCTTTGTAAACTTGCTCATATGCAGACCTGATGTTAAACAAACTCTCTTTCCCATGTGCTTACGGAACGTGGAAACCAGAGGAATTGGAAGCTGGGGCCTCCTTGGCTTCGATGGTGATTGATAATTTGGTCATTTACTCTTGAAGGAAAAAGTAATTTCCTACTTAGGGTATTCAAACTTTTCATGCTATTTATTCTATAACGTTTGGCCTTATTATATCCACGCAGAGTTTTTTTAATGGTTCCGTGTCATATTGGGTCACAACGAAATACCCGAAAATACCTCATCCTAAAACAAAGACATCTGTTGACAAGAAAAGTTAAGAAGAGAAAGAAATAAGACCACATTCTGCTTTTATTTCCCCTTCAGAGAGCAAAGATTCTGGGAAATTTATGTACGTTACATTTATAAGCCGGCACTTTTCCCCCTAAAGATTTATTTGGCATGAAAAGTTACTTCCTGTAATCATAAAATCAAACGTTATTTACTCCTGTCATAACCATTCACATACTTCCTGTCATAAAAACTTGAACTTGGCTGGAATATTAAATAAAACGTGCAAAAAACTACAGGTAGGAAGTGACTGTATAAATATACATTATGCTAAGTTCATAGTCCAATCTAAGAAAGGGACGAATCACCTCTTCTTGGAAAAACTAGTATTATACTTTATCATCTTGGCTGACTAATCCCACAGAATGATCTTGGAGGGTAGAAAGCTTTCTCTATTTGCTGAGCTCAATCAATAGTTTTAAGGTGGCTTCAGGATGCCTCCCAGGGGTACTGTATGTGCATCGGGCTGCAATGTTCTTGAGGAGTTCATGGCCCAGAGTTAGAATCGTGAAGAGTCAAAAACTCACACTGGGTAGATGCGCACATTTTAAATGCAAGCCCACATTTTTCTTTGATGGCTGCATATTTCTAAAAGAAAACAAGCTTCTGAATTCCTAGGCTTCCGTGTGTCTGGTGGGAAAAGCAGAGCCCGTGTACACACACAATGATAGAAGAGAGTGTGTGTGAGCAGATTTGTTTACAAAACAGGGCCCAGCAAAGTCTGTCTCTCCATGCCACAGCAGGATGCATCCAACAAAACAAACACACAGACACAGAAGAATCTATGAGAATAGCTCTTCTTTCTGATGAAGGTATAACAGTCTGTAATTATAACTGAGCCGTAAGTTAGAATGTGGCTTAGTCCTGAATGGGGAATATGTCAGAAAATCCAGTTTAACACACGCATGCGCGCGCACGCACGCAGAGGTGTGTATACTTCTCTACGGCACGATGGTTTCAACGGTCCTTCTTTGGCGTTAGAATCTCAAAGTTATTTCTTCACACAGGCGTCTTCTCCTACCTTCAATCCTACATACTTCCATCTGGACAGGGTGGTCCTTTCAAACTCATCAGGAAACAACAAAACCAACAACGTCTATTTGTCTTAGCTTAATTAATTGTACGGCCATAGGACCAGGCTTGAGAACTTGGACCCTAACCCTTCTTCAGGGAGCAGAGTTGAGCCAATCGGTCGCCAAGTCTAATCAGCGCTTGTTTCCAGTGACTGCTGCCTTTGTCCTCTCCCGCCCATTCCCGATTCAAAAAAATCTGTCGGACCTTTATCACTTTGTTCCTGGACAACTATGACAGCCTTTTTAATTGTTCACTTGCCAACGAGCAACTGCGTGGCAGAAGAACACAGTAAAGAGTAGGAAGATTGGGTTCTGGGTTTGCCTCTGCCAGATGCAAACCATGTGGTCCTGAGAAAGTTATGTGGTTTCCTTGGGACTTGGTGTGCTCATCTATAGCATGAAGAAAATGGTTATCAAATGATATGATCTAATCTGGGACATACACAGTCACCAAATGTGACCTTCTGAAACTTAGCTTCCTCAGGTGAATGCACACCTTAAAAATGTTCAGCGACTTGGCTGAAGTTTAAGCTCTTCAGCCTGAACTGAACGTGAAAGTCTCATAACACGTACGGCACCACACAACTGCAACAGTGACCCTAACAGGGATCATTTCTTGAGCTACACGCACTATGCATGACCCAGGAATTTTGTATATGTGGGCTCTAATCCCCATGACCACTCCACAAGGTTGGTTTTATGACTCTACATTACACACCAAGGATCTGAGGTTCTGCGAAGAACTCACCCAAGGTTATAAAATCTATTAAGTGCCAGGAATGGCATACAAATCTACATGTGGTTGATGATAAAGCCCACTAAGCCATACTGAGTGCTTTAAATGTACCATGTAACTACTTGAATGATCATTCTCTGAGTCCCTGTAGTTACCAGGATGCAAAAGGAAGCACCGATCATCAGAATATAAACAACAATGACAAAGTGATCACTTAGTGGTAACATCAGTATCTATTCCTGCTCACTTTCTTGGCTGTTCAGTACTACAGAATAAAAATGCAAATACAATGTAGTTCACTTGTAACAGAAACTGCAGTTTTACACATAGCTGATAAAAGTGATGCTGGGGAACTGTGTGAGTCACACACAGTCACTGACAAATAAGGATCAAAGGGAGTTTGAACAGTTAACAACTGAGGAAGCAAAAGTCAACAGATATGATTACACGAGAGGTAGGCTCTTCAAGAGAATGGCTTGTGTATCAAAAGATTAAGCGAGGTCCTTGGGGAAATTAAATGCTTCTAACAAAAATCACCCTCTTTATGACTCTGTCACAGAAGTGAACAATCTTTGGTCTAAAAAATAGCCTATTGTTTCATCATAGTCCAAATTTCTGTCATATAATGTAAAACAAACTGAGATTCAACTTTTTTTAAACTTTTCAAGACTTAATCCCAATAAAATCTTTTTTTAATTTTACTGTTTGTTTAAAATATCTGATTCAGTTTTAAGTCAATTGTCTAAGAGTAACAGTTTTCTCGGAGCGGTTATCTTCAGATAACAAGGACCTCTTGAAATGGGAATAACAGAAAAAGGAAGAATAAAAGAATTACTGATATGCAGATAGTAGTGAACAATAAGAGAACTAATTCTCCAGCCCACAAATGGGAAGTAATGCCCTAGGCTTCCTCTCATTTCAAGATTCGCAGGCTTACCCAGCCCAAAGCACCCATAAAGAAGACCTGCTCATCAGCTCCATGCCCTGGTCCCACCACTGTATCTATGGTGGCATAGATACGGCATTCATATGGCATCAGGCTAGCCTCTGGGCAAGTCTGATTGTCTAGGCAAAACTAGACCGCAGTCTAGTAAACTGTGTAAATTCTAACTTTACAAGATCCACTCCACCTATTCTATCTTTATCTAGTTACCTGAAGATCTCTACTTTTTTCCCCAGAAGACAAGAGTTTATAAACTGGAAGAATTTTGTCTTATGATAATTCAAGTTATAAAGGCCTCAACGTGTATCCAGATCCCGCCTGACACGTGTATATACACCTCTGTATAAAATTAAATGGTTTTGGTTTCTGCAAATATCCTTCAATCAAGCGTTCAGAGAAGGGTTGTTTTGAGAAAGATTTAATGGGATTTGTAACATAAAACCTCAAAAGCGTATTATTGACTTAACCAAGACAACGCTGGAATACAAAATGTGATTGCTGTGCTTTTTCTCGTAACTGTCATGTCCGCCTCCAAGAATCTAATAAAATAATGTTGTCTCTGATGCCAGAGAAACCCAAGAAGGCACGCCCTAGGGAGACTGAGTCTTAAGTCGGTGAATTCTGAGGCATGTAAGTAAGCGATCAGAACGTTAGTAGTGAGCTTTTGGCCTTGCAAGATTGTTGTCTGCTGTAGGGATCTTGGCTTGTTACTAAACAGAGAGCGGTTTTGTGATACTTTGAAATAGCTCCTTCTCTCTGAAAAGCAAGAGGTGTTACTCTTCATAAGGAAAAATCCAGAGCCTGCGATCTACACCTTATAGTAGAGATTCTTTTTCATATACATGCAGAGGCTATACAAGCACAAAAATGCACCGTGAGAAGTTAATATGTAAGTAAATACAAGAGCTTTCTAGAATTCAGAAATCTGAAATTGAGGAACAGGGTGAGCAGAAGTAGGATGGGAAGAACCAGTGGCAGTTCAGCGGTTTTGAACTTCTGACTGTGATTCCGGAAGATTTTTAACACAGCACTGCTTTTCCAAAAAGGGTTTTGTAGCACTGACCCCAAAGGCCAAAGGCAGCACATAATGTCGCTGTTGCAGTGTACGTTAATGAAGGCCATTGCGAACGACATGCTCTCTTTTAAGACTACACAGAAGCTGCACATGCAAGCAGATAATGCAGAGCACTGCTGCAGCTCCATTTACAGTCCTCGGGCGCAGTGAAGCCTGGGCTTCAGAAGCTCAGGGTGGAATGCTTGCTTTGGAGAGCATTCAACGGAGAGCATTTGGTTTCCTCCATTTAACCAGGTCACCCAGGCATGGAATGCACAGCTCTGCCAGACAGAGAGTGTTGTGGATGCCTGAGAAACAACGGCTTGTCCAGGCTACTGATGCGAAGAGAGGCCACGGTTTCCTTTTTCTCTGCTTTAAATGGCAGCCTTGACGTCACAACAGCTAGGAACCGCTGGAGGGACAAATAAAAAGGCTCAAGCCAAGAGTGCCCTGCTCTGTTGCAGGGCCATTTTCATCCCGTTCTGGTATCTTCTGTGGCTGCAGAGAGTCAGCAAGAGCAGAGGTGAATGGCTGGAGCTTAAAAACAGAGGCGGGCTCTGGGCTGATAAAACAGACCTTTGACCATGTTAATCATCACCTTCAAGAAACCTGGATGACCTTCAGCTCTTGCATGAAGCTTGTTTCTGACCAAGTGGACTCCCCAGGGAATGCCTGGAGTGATGTTGTTCACGGTTCAGACCTCTGCATTTTCCCCGAAGAGCTGAACTTCCTGTATTTCAAAGCGGACCTCTTCTAAGAGGGACTGCCACAAACGTCCTGAGAGAGGCAAGGAGCTCAGGAGAGCAGGCAGACAGTTTTTGCAAGAGATTTATTTTCTTCTATATAAAAACATCCTTTAGGGATTTTATAATTTAAGTTCAAGCAATTAAACATGCACGTTTAGCACCCAACTGCAGGTGTTTGAACAAATGGGTGAAAAATGTTCAGATGGCTGGCAGGCTTAATTCACCATTATCTAAAATGAGTTGTCTGTCTAAGTCATCACAGCAGTTTGAAAAGCATGATCTTTCATGTTTCAACCTTACCTCAAAATTATAAATTATATTTAGCTACGTGAGTGTCGGATCACTTATTTCCATTATAAATGCAATGCTAACTGTAGACATACCGGGCAGTCTGCAGGCAGGATCTGAAAGCATCATGCCACTGCTTTCATGGAACAGAGAACAGCTTTCGGTTGCCACATGTTTACCCAAGTTCAGCCCTCTGCCTTTGAAGCAATAACAACTTTCACCAAACCCCAACCCTAGCCTAAAACCCACAGTGCTCGGGGTCCTTTGGGACAGCCGAAGCTCGAAAACCAGGAGCTGATGGGACGTCTTTGAGGTGTGTGTGTTGTAGCAGCACAACACACAGAGGGCAATGGAAACACCTGCTCTTATGACGTCTGTGCTCGTATTTAGAAGTTCAGCAGAAGGAACAACGCCTCTGAGCTACTTGGCCCCTTTTATAAGCTCTTTCTTTTCTTGATTTTTTTTTTTTTAATACTTATTTATTTGGCTGCACCAGGTCTTAGTTGGCAGCATGCATGCTCTTAGTTGCAGCATGTGGGATCTAGTTCCCTGACCAGGGATCGAACCCGGGCCCTCTGCACTGGGAGCATGGACCACCAGGGAAGTCCCTCTTTTCTTAATTTGATGAGCACTCCCAAAGCATAACTTCCCTGTGGGTCATCGGATCGTCTTGTTTCAAGAGAATAATCTGCCATGAAGATATACTCACTTTCAAAGATAAAAGAGGGTATAATTCTGATATAAAATTCTCCTTTAAGACCTCCTACAACAGAACACACCCCTTCTTGCCTTCAGGTTGTCTTGAACATCTCTCAACCTCTGTAGGTACCTGAGGCCTGTTTTGCAATCTGGTCTTTGGATTCAAATGATCTTTACCTGGGTAGAGAACAAATTCCATGCCTTGTTTCTGCTATTTAAAAAACAATCCAAGTATCTTCAGTGATTAAACAATGGAGAAGATACAGCAAAAATTATTTGTTAACTGCATTTTCTTTCAAATGACGGTTATGCTCAAGAGGTGAAACTTATTCTAGCCTTACCCTTGTTTTTATTTTATAAGAGCTTTTTATAGTTTAAGAACTGTAATTAAATTTCCTCAGAACTGATTTATTAAACTTAAGTTTTCAAGAAGAGAATGATGGGATTTCTTAAACTATTAAGTTTCCAAAAGGAAGACAAATTATTTTTATTCTAATATAAAAGATGAGAGACTGAAAGGGAAAATTTTTTCCATCTGTATTTTGATTAGAATTTTTTAATGTTCAAATTCTTGGTTCTAAACCGCAGTAAACAACCAGTCATTCATTAAGAAGCAACTATTGAAAAGGCGATATTTAAAGGAGAAAAAATAAAACATGATGTGATTAAAACCCCATGCACGTCTTCACTTCAAGGCAAACGCTGTGCCCATCTGGGTATTTAGAAGGTGCCAAATATCATTGGGATCTAGATTTAATTCATGTCATAAAGAAAGTACTGTGTTTAATTTGTTTACAAAAGACCTAGAACCTCATGGAAATGATGGTGGTGATATGGACGTGAAGTGAACTCAACATTAAAATGAGGTACTGATTTTTAAATTATTTAAATATACAATCAGTCACAAACATGAACAAACTTTCAATGATCTAGTGTTCTACTCCTAATGAGAAAAGGTAATTTTAAAGATAACCTTCGGCTTTAATAGGTTTCTGCTCTAATTTTCTCCTCTGTTCGGAAATCTTTAAAGGTTAGTCGGTTTAAAAATCCTGGCTGCTTTTAGTCAGAAGGGCCAAAGAAGAAGAGACAAGGTCTGTCCCGAGGGGACTCAAAGATGGATTGTGAGAATTTAAACCCCGGACATGTTACCTGAACTGAAAGCACTGTCTTTGCTCGCTTTAGTGGTGAGACTTGGGAAGGACCCCAGCTCCAGAGCCCTCTCTTCAGGTGACAGGAAGTACGAAGTGCACTGACCCCAGCAGCTCCCAGCACATGTGCAGAGATATCCACGTGCAGCTCCCAGCACATGTGCAGAGGTATCCACGTTCAGAAGGTAAGCCTGAGCTGGCCGACCTGCCGGCCAGGGTGGCCACCCTCAGCGGGGCGGTGGCTTTCCTTCCACGCTTTCTTGCTCACTGAGTCTTACATGAACAGCAGACCCGATCCCTGATTTCAGCCTAAGGACACTGATGGGAATTTTCCATGAAATCATCTTTAGGAACAGACAGCTATCATAAATACCACAGAAATGAGCTCTCCCTTTCCAAATTCCTCTGAAAGCGGCAGAGAATATGTACAGCCTTGCTCTAAACTTATTTGTAACAAATAAAATAAAATAAAATAAAAGCTTCTCCTCCAGGTTATTACAACTCAACCAACAGTCATCAGCCAACCCTATAATGCACACATGAGACATCGGTTTTCACAAGTTGTCTTTTGTGCTTGTTAGGAAAAACTAACTTTCTATCTATCTATCTATCTATCTATCTATCTATCTATCTATCTATCTATCTATTCTTTACCTATATGGAAACAAACTCATAATACTAATCTCCAACAGTGATTCCGTAGTAGGTAGCTTTATAAAACCAGGCCCCCCCCCCCCCCCCGCTTTTTTTTTGGCCATGCCTCGTGGCATGTGGGATCTTCCCCAACTGGGGATGGAACCTGTGCCCCTGCAGTGGAAGCACAGAGTCTTAACCACTGGACCGCCAGGGAAGTCTCTAAAACCAGTCTTTATGCTTATAAATCTACCCTCCAATAGGTGACAATAGAACAGCTCCGTCACTCTTCTTAATTTCTAATATGTACACGGAGAGGCAAACACAAGGTTTTATTGAGACTCTTACTGTACATGCTTCTTTTCTTCATAGCACATCATAACCTGCAGTTGCCTTTGTGCATTTGTACACTGCCTGTTTCTTCCACTAGTCTGTAAATTCCATGAAGGCAGGATTAGTGTCTGTGTTTTCCTTATATAAACACCGTGGGATGGATGGAAGGAGGGTGGGGAAGGGGTGGGGAGGGAAGAAGAAAGAAGTAGTAAGAGGAAGAAGGGAGGGAGGGAAGGAAAGGAAGACAAGAGTTGCAACAGCAGCTACACTGGTTTTAGCAAAGACAAGGAGTACTTCTTTTGGCATGAAATTAAAATTATTATGTATGTGACACGGAGGCACAAAAATAAGGAATAATTATCTCCTAGATCTTTCATGTTTTATCTGTACAACAGCCACTACAGCAGGTAGCTCTGCTCACTGACTTCTCAGCTTATCTGTGTGTAAATACAGAGCTATGTTTCTTAAGTGAACAGTTTAAGAACTGTGACCAAGGTCCAGTATTTCTGCCCTTTTTATTCATTCAACATCTCTTGGAAACACAAAGCCCGATTTTAACTTTGGATATATCCATGTGAAGGCAGAACTAGCTCTCAAGCAACTCTTCTCATTTTTACCACCTACATAGAAATGTAGCTTCTCGTAAAGGATGCCTCTCAATGAAGAAATCATTTACCAATAATAAGCAGGGTCACTGGGGGCAGAGGACAACATCAGACCTGACAGCTAGGAAGGCAGGTAGTGTCACTAAGAGGATGCTCGAGGCCCCTCCCGTCACCTGGCTCCAGGGGGAGCAATCCAAGGAGTCCTTTCCCCACACAGCACGTCCTGTGAGGGTGTGACGGGCACGGTCATCAACACAGGACCGTGGAGGGCTCGCCTGAGTTTACACAGCCCGTGACTGACGGAGTCAGGATGCAGCCCCAGGTCTTAAAGGCCGCGTCTGCTGCCTCATCTGGCCGCCAGGCTGCTCACTGCGCAGGCTCTGAACCGGCAGGGCCGCAGGAAGTGGCAACAAAATCATCTGCACCACAGAGAAAGTGTGAACACGGACAAGCCCAAACCGATCATCATAGTTTTGAAGCATCTTGTCTAGGAACAGTTACCGACAGGAAAGTTAACCTGCTGAGTCAAGCGCAGACCTAATCAGGTCCATTTTTGCCACGAATGCCTAAAGCCCTTCTTTCAGGGCAGAGACGAACCTCGACTCCCATCATCTGTGGCCGCTGTGGGAATTACGAGAATTAAAAGAAATAACGCATGCCCTTGTGCACCTTAACGCTGTGGGTCTCCTGCGAAAACTACATTCAAATCCAGCTCCCATGTGAACACAACCAGACCAGCCTTGGCAAGTCAGCTTTCATCTTGCTCAATCCTTTCTCTCAGTTTTTCTCTATCAATTTATCACAAGTGTTATCGGTTGAGGGTCTACAATACATCTAGCATTCTTCTGATGACAAAATAAAAAAATCACTCCCTGTACCCTCTGCACTCAAGTACTTTATGATTCAGATTTCGTTCTCCCTTCTGGATGCCTGTAATTTCTTCTTGACTGACTGGGGTTTAGAAAACATGGCACGTTCACAACCGTAGGGAGTTAACTGCACGGCACCCATCACAGAGCAAGAAAGGCAAGAAAGGTGTTAGCTCTGACTGCTGGGCTAATTCACTTGGGTCCTGACCTGTATCACCAATGTCCCAGGAATGTAACCTTCCCCATCACACCCCCGATGGCAAGCAGCCGTGACATGCTGATTCTGTGGGTAGGACGTCATGCGTTCCAGCTTCATTTGCAAGAGTATTTCCAGGTCCAGCTGCCGCCTTGTGGCCACAGCAGAGGTCCTGACCCCTTCAGCCAGCTCCACTGGGAGATGGAATCAAGGCCAGCGATCTATGATCTAATCCCAGTGCCAAGGTGAGTTTGTCAAAGGCCCTGAGAGCAAATTATGTTTTCCCTGCCTGGGGCTTGGTTTCTATGCTTTAAAAAGGATTCTCAGTATTTACTGCAGTAAAATTAAGCACTTTCAAATTTCTGCCAGATCCCCTGGAGAAATACGGTTTATTAACACAAAACAAATGCAGTGCCTGAAAGGCAGGAGACCCGGATCACAGTCCCTGGCCCACTACGGATTCACTGGGTGGCTTCAGGCAGGGAACTTAAATCAAGTGCATCATTTGAAACGGGCATAGAGTGGACACTTGGCAGGTGGGCAGTGCCCTGTGAGGTCTGAGGCTGGTCCAGTGGCGCAACTAAGTCAGTGCAGGCGAGGCCCTTTGCCAGGGCCCAGGGCCTTGAGTGCTGTTTTGTAGCTGGCTCAAGGTGGCCATGCTGAAATGTGACCATAAAATTTTTGAACGCTTGAAGCTGAAGGAACTGGTTGAAACCTGTCCTTGAAATGAGGGGCAGTCCCACATATTAGGTAAGAGCACAGCTTTTAGGAGCCAACTCTGTGGATTCGAATCCTGAGTCTACCATTTTCGAGCTTTAGTTTTCTCGTCTGTAAGGTATGAATAAATACCATCTACCTGTCACAGGCTGTTGTGAGGATTAGATGCGTTAATTCTTGTAAAGTAAACACTAGGTGAACATTAGCTATTAGCTAAAAGTTAACAAGGTATTAAAATCAAATGTAATAATTTATTAAGTATATATTTTTTCAGCTTCCAAAGCAGATTTATAGAGAGTTCCAGTTGGAATGAATGAAACTCCATGAGAGAGGTAATAATAAAATACCTAACCTTCTACACCCCTTTAGAGTTTGCAAGACACTTTCCCCTGTTTTCTTTGAGGTTCATATTCTCCTCATTTATTCTTTTACAAGTCACACTTCAGCAAAGTGACCAGGCAGACTGGAAAGCCCAGAAGCAAAAAGAAAGATAAAAACTTTTTTTTAAATAAAAATCTCAATCCATAGGTTCAATAGCATTCCAGAAACGGCTGGAGAAATAATGCTTTAAAGGCCATCTGCATGCTGGTATCTCCATCTGAGACCTCTCCCCTGAAATACAAACTTGATTATCCACTTGCCAAGTCAACATCTCCACAGGAATTGCAACAGGCATCTCACAGTCAACATGACTAAAACAGAGCTCCTTCTTTTTCTCCCCTCTCCCCATCAACAAGATAATGGGTAAACTGTGATACACTCACACCTCTGGGACACTGCAGCAATGTACACAGAGGAACTGCAGCTATACTCCCAACAATGTGGGTGACTTTTATAAACATAATATGGGGGAAAAACATAAGCTACAAAAAACTACACATGGTGTGACACCATTTTTTACGTATCTCAAAATACCTTTAGCAACGCACATTTGTGTGATAAGATTTATATGTTTGTTTAAAATAAACCGAGAGGATTAAAAACACAAATTTCAGAATTGCAAGGAAGGTGGAGAATAGTGGGAAGGAAGTTCACAGAGGGATCCAGAAGCATCTGTAATGTTCTAGTTCTGAAAGTAGGTGGTGGGTCACTGGAGTACACTTTTTAAAACTGTGCTTTAGAGCTTACGTGTATGTTATGCATAATCTTTTGTATGTATCAAATAATCAACAAATTAAAAAGACAGAAATACAACCCGTAAAAATGAACTGTGCTGAACGTTATACTTTAAAACAAACTAAGCAGTGAAGGAGGGTAAATCTTGCTAAAAATATGAAGAAATTAATGTATACTAATAAAGTTGGGTTATAGAATATAATTATTTTTACAAGGATGAATAAAACACATATGTAATACATGGATCAAATGCCAAGGGAAAAAAATGACTAGGTTTAGAGGTCAGAACATATTTACTTATCGGGGATCTTTTTTCGCTAGGCTTTCTTTCTTAAAAACAAAATCGATTGATTGATATTACTTGTTTAGTGTTCCCTGTTTAGCAGGTGGACGATCCAAGGCCGCTAAGGATGAGAACATCTCCCTGTCCTGCCCGGGCTTGGGTCTCTCAAGGCTTGTCCAGGAGAAGCCCAGCACCTCACCTGGTGAAGGCCCGTGATTGTGGAGTTACCCTTCTCTCCTCCATCAGCACTGATAGCGGCAGTTTATTGTAGACAGACTTAAAATATACGCTTTCTTTTTTCTAGAGCATCTAAGTTGCAATTCTTAAAATGAACACAGCATCAGAGTCTATTTTCGAAGGAAGTGACCAAGCTCAAAGCAGCACTAGGCATGATGTGCCTTGTTTATTTATCTGTTCGAACAGGCAATGAAACAAAAAGAGGCCTGTGTATTTCTTGTGCTTTTCAAATAGGAACTGGATCTATCTGAATGGCCAGGGAGGAGAAGACAGTTTGACTTAGATTTGGCATGGGTTTAGGGGAAGAAATGTCTTTGTAACTGGTCCTAAATATTATGGCAACTTGGACTGAGTCAGTCTCCAAGGGAGAAGTCGCCACATGTTATAACAGAAGCCAGTGGGCTTGGCAAGGAAGGGAATGAAAGAATTACAATTAAAGTAACACCATTTTTCCACCATGGCGAAGATGCGCTGGCCAGGACCACGGCCTGTCCTCCTTTTCCATGGCTGATCAAACTAAGCACTGCCCTTTCAAATCAGTCTTTATCATCATATTCTGAAGAATACTAAATGCTGAGATTAATGTTAATTTCTAATGAATTCTTAAGGAGAACTTTTTCTTCCTCCTTACTAAAAAGAAAGAATAAACGATTCAGAACAGAGATTCAAAAAGAGGAGTGCCAGCAAAAATTCTGTTAAGAAGGTTGACAGAGTACATCTTTCAAATGTACTTATTGATTCTGGAGCTCCAATAAGATAAGACTGTGATCTGTTTTGATACATGCTTCCGCCCCCCCACCCCACTGAAATTTCTGAAAGTTAGATTCTTGCCTACCTGTCTTGCTATTTTAACTGGTCATTCCCAAACATAAACTGCCCCACTTTGAAGCTTTCCAAAGCTAAGAGGAGGTGAAGTCTGGCACAAAGCAGGCTGTCAGTGAGCGCTTACTGAGTGAATCTGCATTTCTGCACGGCCTTGAGCTGGATGTAAATTCTAAGGCTTCTTACATTAACAGTAAGTTTTCGGTCAACATCATCATAACTTACTATTTCCAAGAGGAAAAATAAGCTTATATAAATGGTACTGAATACAGTATCTAGTTTTCATTTATGAGAAGCAAAGGAAAGGAATTTTGAGGAAAAAATGAGACAAAATATAAATATAAATCATACAGTTTCATTTTACAAAGTGGTTTTCCAAGTATAGCGCGTATTTCACTGAAAAAGAAAGGAGATATATATGTTTGTGAGACAGGTAGGTGACAAACTAAGGGGTATGTGTGTGCATGTGTGCAAGACCAAGAAAGCATGAGAGAGACACAGACAGAAGGAGGGACAAAGAGGAACCTGGAATAATTAAAGAAACAGAGAGTTTAAGGAATGTTTTAAAAATACATAATTGATGATTCCTTAAAAGCACCAGAATTCCTTAGATGTTGCCCTAGACCAGTGTGGCATACCAGCTATGAAAAGTCGGTCCTGAATGCTAATGACAGGGATGTACACAGTACCATGCAGATTTCTTTTGGGAAGGAGAGCTACTGACAGAGCCATAGTAGCACTGACTGAAGCCCAGGCTGATAGGCTTATCTTGAGGAGAAAACATCCTCAAATAGGTGCCTGAGGGCTAAATCCACATGCGTCTGTAATACCCTCTCTCCCCATCCCCATGGCTATTTGGGAGTGATCTCAGAGAACAGAGTGAGTCCGTCAGTCACTCAACACATATGTATAAGAACCTACTACGTGTCAGGTACTGCACTTGGTAGATGCAGAAATATGATGATGAACTCAGTGGAAAACAAAGTTCCTGCCCTCATGGACACCAGGGAGCTGGCGGCAGAGGTACAGCAGAGTGACTGAGAACACGGCTGGGGTCATTAGATGAGGTTTAAATCCTGCCCTGGAAAACACTGTTTAACTCCCTAATTATTGCTTTCTTTATATGTAAAATGGGATGATAACGTTGAGAAGATTCCAGGAGATCATGCTTGTAAAGCACTTAAGACAGTCCCTGGCACACTAAAGGCCCCATAAATGACAGTTACGAGGGTTACTTCCTCAGAGAACTGAAGGACACCCACAAAGAAGTTTGCCATCTTCTTCCCCAGAACATACCCCAAATTGTTGGACAAGGAACTAAGCCACATCACCACTTGATCACATTTCTGTATGACTTTTGGCAAATCAGGTAGCCAACAGTGTCACTGAGCTAGACAGGAAAGTCTAGTCGCTAAAAATATACCCCAGCAAGAATATACCCCATACTGTTGCTATAATGGGAATGTTTTCTGTTTCTCAAGGAGGTAGCAAGAGAGTATCACTGGAAGGCCTCTTGAAAAATCACTTAGAGCATTTCTCTTTTAAAACAAGCCCTGGGCTTCCCTGGTGGTGCAGTGGTTGAAAGTCGGCCTGCCGATGCAGGGGACACGGGTTCGTGCCCCGGTTCGGGAAGATCCCACGTGCCACGAAGCGGCTGGGCCCGTGAGCCATGGCCGCTGAGCCTGCGCGTCCGGAGCCTGTGCTCCGCAAAGGGAGAGGCCACAACAGTGAGAGGCCCGCATACCACAAAAAAACAAAACAAAACAAAACAAAAGCCCTACGAAAGCACCACTAACCATGATGAAGGTTCTAGATGATGGCTCCAAAGGGACAGATGAGAGGCTACATTCAGGACATCTTAGACTGAGAGGCAGTAGAGCAGAAGGGTTAGGAGCACAGGCTCTGGAGCCAGGCTGCCTGGGCCCCACGCCTGGCTCTCTCACTCACCTGCTGTGCAGCAATGACCATGCTGCTCACTGGGGCTTGGTGTTTAAAATCGGTGACAGGGGGTTAATATCAGTCCCTATCTCATTGGGTAGTTGTAAGAATTAAAATCACTAACATCTGTGAAGCAATTATGATAGATCTGAGCCCTAGAAAAATAGTCTATAAATGTTAGCAATAATTATGCCTGGCAAACCCAGTAACTTTATTATGCTGCTAATAAGCATGTGAGAGCCAAATAGCAAGAGAGCAACTGAACCACACCCAAGGAGTCGGGATTCCTCTCCTTGGCTCTCACATCTTCTTTCTGCATCACACTGGGTGCACCACATCCCTTCTGTAATTCACTCTCCTCACCTACATGACAAGCAATATACATCTCCACCAGGAATGCCTAGAGAGGCCTGATGCCGTTTTTTGCTAATATCAACAGCAGCTGAACAGTTTAAATTTCTGTATCTTCCTGTCTATATTAGTCAGAGTTTTCCAGAGAAAGAGAGTCAATAGGATGTGGTGTGGAGGGGGCGGGGGAGAAAGAGACAGAGATCAAGAGATGGAATTTTAAGGAAATGCTTAGGCCAATTCCACTGGGGTTTGACAAATCCGAAATCTGCAGGGCAGGCTGGTGACCCAGGGAAGAGATGATGCTGTGGTCTCAAGCCGGCAGGCAGTCTGGAGGCAGAATTCCTTCATCCCTGGGGGACAACAATCTTTCCCTCTTAAGGCCATCAATGGATTGAATGAGGCCCACATACCTTATGGCGGATAATTTGCTTTTCTCAACACCCCTGATTTAAATGTTTGCTTTACTCAACACCCCTGATTTAAATGTTGATCTCAGCTTTACTCAACACCCCTGATTTAAATGATCTCAGCTAAAAATATCTTCAACAGGTATTTTTATTCACCTTCTTGACTGGTGTTTCACCAAATACCTGGGTACTGTGACCTCGCAAGTTGACACATAAACTTAACCATCACACTATCCTTTCAGAAGAGACGGTGTTCAGATGATTCTCTGCTGCAGGAAAAACCTCTAAGAATGCACAGCAACTTCACTTTCTGAGACCAGATTAGAGGCAAGAAATTCAGATGAGGCACCCATTTCTTTAGAGATGAATTCTAAGGCTGGAGAAAAACCTTGAAAGCAGACATAGAAGATGGTATCTGAATAGTAAGTAGGAAGAGTCAGGAGAATGTACTCCAGTCCACAGAAAGGACAAGCTTTTAGAACAAGGGCTGCAAACTCAGTACCTATACGGGCCAGAAAGATAAGACAAATGAGTGAAACGAACAGGGTGGGGGACATGCAGAATACACAGTGCACACCCCATGTAAAACTGCTCCCCAGCTTCTGGCCGAGGAAGGCTCCAAGTCCAGCTTTCTTTCTGCAACAGCCCGAGGACACACACAAGCATGAGCCTGTGGAAGGACAATCGACTTTCCGTCAGGTCAAAGGAGCCCCGTCTCTCTCTTCCACCACTCATTAGCAGCATGACCTAGAATAAGTTCCTTAAAACTCTCCAGGCCTCTGTTTTGTTTGTAGAATGAGGTCACTGCCACTTACACTACAGAATTATTGTGAACACTCAGGGAAAAGTGCCCCAAATGTGACGGTTGATATACACGCTTCCGACTTTGCTTTTATTAACCACCGTTTATAGGGCACTTACTATGTGCAAGGCACTACTTTGCAACTCATTTAATCCTCACAACAACCCCACGAGGCAGGTACTCATTCTACAAATGAAGCAGGGAAAGGGTAAATAATCTGACCAAAGACACACAGCAGAGAATACTAGAAGATTGTCAAAAGATATAAAACCACAGGACTATTGGATGCTACAATAGATTCTATCCCTCCAGCTACCAGAAGATTCTGTCTTTTCTTTCAACCTAAAATTTGTCGCAAGTGTAGGTGATGCTTGCTGACAGTACCCACTGACTCCCACTCACTCCTCCACAGCTTGCACGCCCCGCCCCCACCACTCCATGAGCCTCTCCCTTAAAGGCACTCATGACTCTGGGCTCAGCAATCCGAAGGCCTCTCACAGTACCCCCGTCCTTACCCCAACAGTTCCTCTCCGCAGCACCAACGTCCACTGGCCTTCTAAGGCTCTGAAGTTCCCCGTTTTCCCCTTTGGAAGCTCCTCCGCGGTCTCCTCCCACCCCTTACCCCCACCCCCCCACCCCAGAGGTGAGTCCTAGGGCCCGTTCACTCTCTCTTCAAGCTCCTCTCCTCGCTCTGACGCTGTGCACACAGTCCGTGGAAATCACGTTTTCAACTCACACACCTCAGTGCCCAACCTCTATACCTACGCAGCAGGTAGTGACCGACCTACACGCTGACCCTCTCCCCTCCAAGTCCTGCCAGCAACCTGTGCGACTTTAACCTGCACACGAACACCCGTCCAGCACGGGTCTGTTAGCTCCTTAACCTCCTCATATCCCACGGCCAGCTCTCCCCTCCTCTGGCCCTGTCCACTCCAACGACCTTGCTCTATTACTATCACTTGAACTGCTTCACTTCTGAACTAGTACATGCTGATGTCCCTCTCTCTGACCACGATCCCCTCTCCTTCAGCTCCCTTTACTAATTATTTAGGATACCAGTTGGTTACGTAGGATAACCAAACCTAATAATCCTAAACCCCACATCTGATCCTTCCACCGTGTCCCCTAGGAAAGTACCAGCAACAACCCAGCTGCCCAGTTAAGAAACTTACATGTTAACTTTTATCCTTCTCTCTCCCTCATTCCCCATATCCAACAACCCCGCAAACTCCATATGTCTACCATTCTTAAACATCAACCAGAGTCTCTCTATCTGGATCACCCTCACCTCTCATCTAGAATCCTCTCTCCAATGAACTCGTGACCAGTTTTCCTGCTTCTGGTACTTGCTTCCCTAAAATCTATTCTCCAGCAGACAGAATGGTCCTTCTAAAACATGAGTCTAATCATATCACCCCAGTGCTTAAAACCCATGAATACTTCCCATGTCCTTAACGAGATGATCAGATCCCCTAATACAGCTTCTGGGGCATTTCTTGATCTAGCTGCTGCCCACCCCCCTGGCCTTATCTCCTGTTTTCTCTGTTTCAGCATCACATAATTTCCAGTTCTTCAGATGTATCATGCTTCTCTCTTGCCTCTGGGGTCTTGGTAGATTCTAGTTCCCCTACCCGGAATATGACTTTTTCTTCCTTTTTACCTTGGCACTCATCATGCGAGTGTCATGTTAAGTACTATAACTTCCTTCAGAGACTTCCTGGTCCCCAGACTTGGTTAGGTGCCCTGGGTCGGTGTTCCTGTAGCAAATCTGCACTGCCCCCCCTCCACATTACAGTCACCCCACAGTATGGAGTCTCCCTCGCCAGCCTGTTCTGTAGGGTAAGACTATGGCTCTCTCGTTCAGCACTGTATTCCCGCTGCCACGCAGTGCTCGTCCATAAGGACACTCAACAAGTATGTGTTGAATAAAGGAGCACGCAGCTGATTCTTAAATCCCTGTCTCCGATCCTCTTAACTTTGTCCTTGAGATTCAGCTCCACAACTCCAGTTGCCTGATGGACGTCTTACCAGTATCTAATCTGAACATGTACAGAGTGCATGGGGATCATCTTCTCTCTCACATCTGCTCTCTTCAAAACCTAGTACAGTAGAAAGAGAACAGGTATGGAAATCAGGGATGCCTGGAATATGCTGCTCTATATCCTATTAGCTGGGCAGCTTTAGACAAATCTTTCTCTGAGCCTTAGTTTTCTCATCTCTGAAATAAGGGCAAAAATACCAACCTCATAGGATTAGTCTAAGATTGAATGAGAGGATGTATGTGAAATGCCTGGCAAATGACATAGAAATAACAAATGGCACCTGAGTTCAAAAATCTGGAGTAGGGGCTTCCCTGGTGGTCCAGTGGTTAAGGCTCCGCACTCCCAGTGCACGGGGCCTGGGTTTCCTCCCTGGTCAGGGAACTAGATCCCACATGCATGCCACAACTAAAGAACCTGCATGCTACAACAAAGACCTAGTGCAGCCAAAATAAATAAACAATGAATATTTTTTTAAAAAATCTGGAGTAATTCCGCTTCTATCCTCCTCCCCGCCAGGCAACCCCTCTCATCCAGGCCCATTCCAGTCGTGCCCCCTCACTTAGGCCCCCTGCACCTCCCTCCTGGACTATCACAGCAGCTCTGCTGGGCTTCCCTGGCTATGGTTTTCTCACTGTCCAGGCCACCCCACACACTGATTCCAGAAGATCCTATTGTCATTCACCTGACCGAAATTCTTCAACTGTTCCCGTGACTTAGTATCCAGTCTAAATCGTTCAGTCATAAGCCTTCACAGCCCTCCTGGGCCGGCCTCAACTGACCTTTGCTGCCTTCTGTTCCCGTTAGTCACTTATACACACACTGTTGCCCAGCAACAACACATTAGTCACTGCCCACTCTGCGCACCAGTTCTTCTCATCCCTTTCTATATGTCTCTGCTCATGTGTCCTTGGACTCAGACCCTCGCAGTCCTCAAGTCCAACACCAACTTTCTTGGTCCGGCCAAAGTCTCTTCAATCCATGATGCATTTCTTGATGGCCCAGCCCGAGAAAAATCTCTTCTACAAATGTGTACTGTGTTTGATTTATCTCTTTTCTTTTATACATTTTATCTCTCTTCTCTATGTTTATCTGTGCACTGAACCTTAGCTCCAAGCTCTCCACAGGCAGCATGACGTCCGGGCCCACACTGTCATGCTCAGGAAAGGCACCCAGGAAACAGCAGCTGAATGTGCACACCCACAGGGTCCTGCTGAGGATGTACCAGCACCTGGGGGGCTGCAATTGTCAAGCTTCTGCTCAGCTCCTAGAACAGTGCCTGGCATAGAGCGGCACTCCACAAATAACTGTTAAATGAACTTATCCACAGGGAGATCGCCTATTGGCTGTGGGACAGAAATTCTGTCCCCGCGGAATAAAACACAAAAGAAGACCTGAGGAAGCCTTTTCTCTCCCACCATATACTTAGGATGCAGGCCAGCTTCAAGTTCACTGTCTCCCGAAAGCTAGACAGCTACTCTCAGCAATCAGTATGGCATGTAACGCTTTGGTATATTTAATGTGTCAAAAGTACTCAATTTTAACATGTAAGTAAGAATCATTCCTCAAAAATAGTCTCCTTTGGAGAACACAGAGTTATTCTAACAATGTCCAAAATCTTTTTCAGACCTCACCTTTTATATAGCCATAACTTCTTTGTTTTTTTTTTTTTAAAAAAGATGTCTATTACAGAATGAACACCTTTTCTCATAAGGCTTTCAACTAGCTGAGAATTAAAGAATTTCAGAAATAAAATTCCCATCTCCTTATCCTTAAAGTAGAAGGTCTTTTTCAGGGCTTTCATTTCCAAAATTCTATTATGTAAGCCACTTTATAAGTCACGTACACAACAATCCTCATTTTTCCATCAAGTTTCTTTTTTTTTTTTTTTTTTTTTTTTGCGGTACGCGGGCCCCTCACTGTTGTGGCCTCCCCCGTTGCTGAGCAAAGGCTCCGGATGCGCAGGCTCAGCGGCCATGGCTCACGGGCCCAGCCACTCCGGGGCACGAATCCGCGTCCCCTGCATCGGCAGGCGGACTCTCAACCACTGCACCACCAGGGAAGCCCTCCATCAAGTTTTAACTGCCCCCCTCCAACCCCACCGGGCTCTGGCAACAACACCATGCACCACGTGTATCTCTGTTATAGTACTTGTCAATCTGTGATGTTACCTCTTTATATATGTCATTTATCCCACTCAACTGTCCTCCTGGAGGCAGGCCCCTGACATGCCAGTTTCTGAATCTGCAGTGCTGACTGCTGGAATGTAGTCGGTGGCTCAGTAAATGTTTACATGAATCAATGACTCAAATCAGTTAATGGATCATACACCTTTTCATCAGACCTAACTACTGGCTCCTTCCTACCCTCCAAGGCCAGAGAATTCCCATCACTGTGGATAATAAAAAAGGATGGGAGGCTTTTAAGGCAATGGCGAAAAAAAGTTTTGAATGTGTCCTTGGCAAAGATGGCATCGCTGTAGGAGAAGTTTAAATTCTTCCCAGCTAACACAGTACTTTAAGGAGGCAACATCCATTTGCACGTCTATGTGTCTTTTGCTCTGTGAGTTAAAATATTAATTGCATTACTTTAGAGTCACACCTTATACATGTGCTTCATTTAATTAGTTTATTTAGTTGCCCTGAAATATATACTGATGGGTAAAAACAAATTAGTGTAAATCACAACTTTAAAAAGATAGTTAGGGAAGCATCTAGTTCAATGTCCAAATTACATGAAAAAGCCAAAAAGACCCGCCCGCTCAGCACCGTGTACCCTTCAGTGATTAGGAAATGAGCTACTTTTCAGGTATCATCCAATCCAAACTGTCGTCAGTGTCTCCAGAATCTACAGACTGCTCTTCCCAACGTTCAACAACACAAGCACATCTTAGTTTCCAAGAAACCTCATTATAGGTTGATGACAAATTTGAAAAAATACTCTAAATAAAATTACAGACAATGACTCTGACATTTGGGCTTTCCAAACATACTGCTATGGGTTTAAGAAACACATTTCCACGTCACAGAGAGTTCCAAAAATCAGCATATTCTGCGGAGTCCATTATCTACTGCTTGGGGAGGCTTAACAGAGTGTGTTAAGGACCAAATCTTTTTAGATAACTGCTGGCACGTTGCTAGGTTTTGTATATGAAAACTGAAAACAAAAATAACCAAAGAGTTTAGAACTTTTCAGTTATAATAAATTTTCTATCAAAGACAGAAAGTATTATTTCATATTCTCTTTAATATTTTTAAAAGCAGCACATACTTCTTCCATTTAAAGGTGTGGAAACCGAGGCAAGAAGGCTCAATCATTTTGTTAGAATACTCTATGCTTCAAAAGCAGTTAAAGTCATGACCCCAAACTACAACTAAACTCTCCAATAGCCTATTCTCATGAGAAAAGGTTTAAAAGGCTTATTGCTTAACTGAAGGATAATCAATGCAAGTTATTTCAATGACTGGACCAAAAAAGCTGCAGTAGACCAGTAGACCACTGAGTATCTCGGAGACCTGTTAACCTCTTTGTGCACAATCTCCCTTGAGATTATATATATACAGGTATATATATATATATAATAATAATAATTAACAGGTGTCCTTGGTTTTGATAAGAATAATATTCCTGTACATCCTCACTGGACAGCTACGTGCTGCCATCTTCTACATTATGCCCGGTGGAGTGTAAACAATTTTTCATGAAAAAACAAAATCAATAAAAGTAGAACCCCCCACTTTTTCTGCCAGTAGTGCCCTCAGCAACAAAAGGGGCAATGACACCAACAAAGGGATTACGATACTCTCAGACAGAATTCAAGCAGAATTCTAAATGGATAAATTCATGTTATAAACTTTTTTTTTTTTTTTTTGCAAGTGCCTTGCATGCTTATGTTACTATTCATTCTGAGATAGACAGATCATCAATGACCTTCTGGGTCACTGACTAGGGAGAAAGCCGACTATAAAAAAGAGTGGGAGAAAAATAAGAGGGGGGGGTTGCTTCCTTCCACCCCAGACCCCCTACTGCCTTGAATGAAAGAAGACAGATGGCAGCCACCTTCCCCTTTAATTAGGAGGGGCAGCTCAGAGGGGACAGCCCTGCTCACTTGGCACCATCTTTAACAAACCGTTTCGATGGTAATGCTCTGCTCATTCACCCTTGTTTCAAACTGTTCTCAATCTTTGATTTATAAACCAAATCTCTGTAAATTTAATTATGAAAAACTATAGCTCTGAGCACAACACTGAGAGTACCTTCAGAAAGAAGGTACTTAAAGATGTTTGCTGAATTAATAATTCACAGACATTCATATAGGGAGCCTGGAGTGTTTCAAATGAAATACAGACACCTCAAGTCCTACCATCACCACTTTGAGATAAAATGGGAACTCCCACGGCACAGAAGCCCGAACTTAAATTCACACTGTATTCCACACTAGAGGCAGAAGCTAAGACCCCTGACTTCTGCTTTCCAACGCTACAGTACAGACATGCTGCCCCCTTCTACCTTCAAAGTGTCACTGTTTAAGTTCAGAGAAGTCAAGAAAATTCTCCGGTAAAAGCAGTCCATTTTATAAGGATAATTTTAATTACAAATCACAAACCACTCTGCATTTCTATTCGTTTTGCATTTTCAAAACCACAGAACTTTGTATTAAAAATTTATCAAGCCATGTAACATCTTTGGAGACAGGATCAGCATAAAAAACAAACAAACAAAAATGTAAGATGGGCCAAGTGTCAGAATCAGGCTGATGTCACAGAATCTTCTGTGTAGGAGATGAAGCCTCTTAATTATTATTTTTTAAAGTTATTAAACATATTTTCTATAAATCTACAAGGCACGAAACTTTCTAACATGAAGGAAAAATTCGGTTAGGACTTTAGACATTTTATCCCATTTTTGTATTAATTTATTTTCCCAACATCATTAAATAACTTGTATTCTTCAGGTCCTTTCCATTTCCTGACAGGCTTTAAAATTACAGCCTTTTATCCAACAGCCATTCCCACCTAGTGTCTGCAGTTCCCACGTGCAGACACCCCCGTCCTCATACCTGTCTTGTACACGCACCCTTCCTGCTTCCCAATGGAAATAAGGGCAGTGAACTGGGGCTGTTTTGCTAGATATGCTCCTGGCTGCAGCTCATAAAAAGCCTTGTCTGTGTCACCCACCGTCATTTAATTAACGGCAAAGTTCTTGAACCATTTAAAAAGAGAAAAAAAGAGAACTTTTTGTTTTCTCACTGATGATAAATTTCAGTCTCTTTTTACCTCTTAACAAGCCAGCCAGCAGCTAGATACAGGAAGAGAGACAGAAAAGATAAAAGAAGCAATCAGCTATTTAACAAACTTCATCTCCTACTTCCCGATGAAAAGGAAAAAAAAAAAAACCTTGGCATTTGCCAGATACTGAGTGTTTAATAATGTTAGCAAGAAAAACACGTAGGAGAGACTGACTAAAAACAAACAAGACTTACTTTGTTTTCCAGCACAGTAAGCAGGTCCGGATCGAGATGAGGGTCCCCTTCCTCAAGGCCCCTGCTTTCACTTTATAAGCTGTGTTTACACTTAACATCCAGGTTTGCTGTGGAACTCCAAAATGCCTGCGCTTCTCAGGATGCCCCAAGTTCACAGTTCAACTCAGGAGCTTCACCAAGGACCAGGAATCTCCAGGGCAGACCAAGGCGACCTCTGGGCGCCACGTGGCACCACTGCTGCTATTACCACACGCACGCCTGGGACACCCACTTGTTAGGTCAGGAACCAGGCCACCAGCAGATAACGGCTCAGACGAGCGTTCAGAGACTTGAGCCTCTGGCATTCTCAGGTTCAAGGTTGGAAAATGTATTAAGACGAGAACCATGCAGTCAGCAGCATTCTGCGCCATTAACTTGCTCGCACGTAGATGCCTGTCTAAATAAGTGCGAAAGGTACAAAATTAGAAGGAGTGTTTTACTGGTGATGGTGATTGGCATTTGCCGTGTGCTGGGTCATACCTTGCTCTCTAAAACTGCATTTAAGAATCCTAGATCAGAAGTATTTTCATTTCCTCTGTGGAAACTACAGAGAATCAATTAAAAAAACAAAACAAAACAGGAAAAAAGTATAATTCTGCTTAAAAATGTAACCCTTACTAAATCTCATCTGGTTAATTTTTTTTTTTAAATCCAAAAAGTAGGAAGAAAAACCCAACATATAAATTTGATGTTTGTTTTGAAAAATTACTTCATCCATGTACTGTCCAGCTCATAAAAACAAACCTTCTTCCAGCAAAATGGGACACTATGACCTTGTTTACTGCAGTGTTTTGAAACTGCTGTCTCGTAACTCCTGACATCACTGGACATGTATTAGCACCTTTACTGCTGTTGGCTGCACATGCTGCTACCCTGACTGTCTTGAACCACCTCTGGTTGAACAAATACTCCACACAACACTAGGGATACTGGCATTAGCATTAAGCCCACAGAACTCACATGATACCTTTTGTAAGTGTCACATCTCTCTGATCACTTTTACAAGAAAACAAAAGCATCCAACATCTGATACTTTTTCAAGTCCCAGCATCCAGACCTGGTACAGACCATTCTTTCTTCTGACCCTCTCCTTGCCCAGGAGAGGGGCTTCTTTCCTCACCGATCGCCATATTGGCAAGAATTTCTGCCACAGAGCTTTACTAACAGAAGATCCTGACCTACTTTCTTCCAATAAAAAAATTCCCACAAACTTTCCTAGAGGATAATTTATTTTAGCGTATTTTAGAGTTTCAAAGAGCACCGTTGTTGCATTTTCAATTCTGATAAAGTCAGATTTATCCATTTCTTTTTCTTTTGTGGAACACGATTTTGGTATTGTATCTGACTGTTACATTTTTAAAGAAATTATTTTCTCCTGTAAGTCTGACATTTCCCTTCTGTGTTCTTCAATTCTTACCCTGGATCTAGCAGAACTAAAAAAAAAAAAAAAAGAGGATAGTTGCAACACAATTTAATTGTGTAAGTCACAGTAAAATTTGAGTGAACATCTCCCATAATCCATCTCTTTAAATAAAACTAAATTCTGGTCCTACGATGATAGTGCAATTTTACAGAGAAGTATTTAAAAACCCAAGTTTAAACTATCTGAAATCAACTGCTAACATTCCCGTTCCTTTCCTGAAACAATTTGCAAAACATCAAGCCCTCAAACTATAGTCACCAAGAAATAAAAAACACCAAATACATACTTGAGCAATTATGGCCCCTGTTTGTCAGAGAAGAATAAAAAGAAAAACGTCCAGGGTTAATAAAATTAATTAACTCTAGCTAAAGAACTACTAAAAAGACCCTCCAAATATCATGCTGTTACTATGACAACTTCAAAATTGCTTTGAGAAAATGTGAGGGATTTTTAGATTCATGATAAACCAAGTGTCATCCAGCCTGATAGAAATTACTTTCATTTATATCAGGCAGCAGAAAGGTTAAATGGCCATTTACAACTCTGAAATATCAAATCGTTACCTTTTGAGAGATGCTGCACTCTCCATTCAGATCATGAAAAGAATAAGTAAATGAACAGCTCTCTCAGTAATCGGAACCATTTTGATTTCAGTCCTGCAACTACACCACTCCTACGTTCTATCTACTTGGTACTTTATTTTTATAATGAAAGCAAACTCTGATGCAATCTGAAAGGGAAGGGACAAAAGAAAAAACAAAAACAAAAACAAAAAAACCACCCTAACAGTCTCTAGTTTCCAAATACAAATAGGCAAACACACACTCTGATTTTCTAGGCATCAATAATGAAACAGAAAAAGAAAACAGCATTTTTCCCTTAAAATTCCTGCTCTTAGGTATTTAGACTGATTTACATTTTACATAATCTTGATGGCTCAATCAGGAAGTGAAATTTTTAAGTGCGTGTGTTATGGACGGGAGGAATCACGTGACCCATAGAGCAAAGAAAATTATGCAGTAGACTAGCATGCTAAGAAAAATAAACTTAACAGGAGTTTAAAAATACTGTCGTTGGGATTCACTGAGCCATGAATATATTACGGCTTTTAAGAAATAAAAATTCATTTGGAAGCCTTGAAAATAAACCCTCAGGATGTTTTAAAAAATATTACGAGATCAAAGCAATGCACTATGAAAAAAAAAGTTTAATTAATAAAGAAACTGTTTCTATGAGGATCATAACCATTCAAGGTTTATTTTAAAGATGATTTTTCATGTTATTTGAAGATCAGGCAAGACATAATTGTAATGAAACGAAACATAGTTGCAGCTATGTATAGATATTTGTGCTTTATTTAATATATAGTGCTGTGTGCTCCTGGAGCACAAAGAAAAAACTGTTTAGGTTTATCCAGACTTCACACAAGTTTTATAGATTTCAAGTGGTTACTGTATTTTATTACAGCAAACACATTCTCAAGAGGAAAACATCAACACCATAGAAATTTTCATCTGAGGTTATTTCACTCTGGAAACCAAAAAGTGGGAGATAAACATTAAAACACCTTAAAAAGTGTAATGGATTGACTGATACATGACTTCATCATATAAAAACTACTTGACCATAGTCTCTGTGCTGGTTGTCTAAAACAGAGTATGTTAACATAAACATATTTGAAATTCAAAAGGTTTGGCCTGTGACTGTTTTGTTTTTCAACGCAATTTCTGTTATTAATTTGTTAATAAATAATAATTTATTAATACCAATAAAAAACAATTAACATGGTTGACAGCAGGTATTTGTACCTCATAACTATTACTTTTATCACCTAATGCTTCACATTTTTCAAAATGCTTTTCATATCTTTATTTCAGCTTTTTAAAAAAATTCATACCCCAGGCAAGTGGCAGGGCAAGGTCGGTGACAAACATCAGTTCTGAGTGTTTCCTGATTACTAGGCTCATCTTTTTAAATTCTTAAACACAAGAGGTAGCTGGAGAAGAAATTATTAGGGAAGACAGAAGACTCTCAGAAGGGAAGCTTGAAATAGACTAGGAACGGTCCGGAATGGTAAGAAGCAGAAACGCCCCAAGGTGGAGTATTACGTGATACTGTGATATTCTTCCTAAACTTGGTATCATACTGGCTGACTGGATTAATAAGGAAAGATGAACTAGTTACCAAGAAATGTTCCCCAAAAAAGTTATAGCACAACCTAGCTCTGCCACTTGCCTAGACCATAACTTATTGAGACTAAAACTCAGACTTATTCTATAAATCAGGAAATTAGAGAAATTAAGAGACTTTCCTATGTTATACAGATAGTTGACTGACAGCTGAAACTGGACCCAAGCTCTCTGACTTTCCTAGGCTAGGACTCTTTTTTCACCACGTGCCGCCTTATAGCTATAACCTGAGGTTCAAGTCAGCCTCCAATGAGCCGAGCCCTGGTAGCTTATCTTAGTCCAGGGAAACTGAAATGGGGTCAAGACTTCGAGAGGCTCACTCTGGGCTACTTAGTCCCTAGCTCATGGGCCCCCATCCCTTATTACCGCTGCCGTCTCTGTCCCCCACCAACCTGTGCGGAGCATCATACTTCCCGAGCCGGAAAGAGACATGGCAAGTTCTGAGCTGAGAAGTGAAGCTACTGATCCTGTCCACAGGTATATCGCAGCCTCCTCATTTTTCTCAGTGGGAAAATCAAGGCACTAAAATAAGAAAAAGCACTTGTTTTGGTTCACATCACAATTTTACTGGGATTTTGGACAAACATGAGAACAAGATAATATTCTTGAAAAAATAAAATTAGCTCCCACTTTATAACCTTCATCAGAATTAATTTTGTGGAGATTAAAGAGTTAAATGTAAAAGCGGAGAAAAAGAAACAATTAGAAGAATATATTTCTGAATTTGAGATAGGAAAAAAAGTCTTAGCTTTACAAAAGCAATGGAGAAAAAGCAACAAAAGGCAAGGTAATCAACTCAATCTGACAACATTAAAATATGAAAATCTGTAGCTTCAAAACCAGCAGACAAAACTGCAAGGTAAACAGAAAATAAAATACTTGCAAGAGGATAATATATTTTATATTATTATAAAGGTAAAAGGTAAAAGATATTAACAAACAATTCACCCCAAAATATAAAATGTCAACACAAAAAAGTATGGAATTTCACTAGCAAACACCAAGATTTTTTTCATCAATCAGATTCACAAAAATGCACAACAAAAAGAGCAAAGCAGGTGAGGTGAGGTGAGACGATCATTTCAGGAAATCAGCAATATCTTTTTACAAACCCTCAAACTGTTGTGACTGATTAACATGTCTATAAATATCTCCTGAAGAAACAATCACAGATACACAGGAAGATAACTATACAAGGACACACATACAATAACTTACAATAACATAAAACGGGAAACAACATAAACATCAAAAATTGGAGGAAAGCATGTGACTAAATAAATCAGCAAATTCATATGTTTAAATCATGGTTTTTGGAGAATACTTAACGACATTGGAAATCACAAAATATAATGTTAGGTAAACATGCTGGATATAAAATTGTACATAAATATGATATCAGTGGAGAGAGGGACAGACAAATGGTGGGGGGCGCGGGGGTGTAGAGAAGCTAATCTCAAAGAGAGACTGGAAAAGGATACATTTAAAAAGCTTGAGAGGGGGTGGGCAGAGAACTTAGATTTTCATTACTTCTTTGCAAAACTGAGATATCTGACATTTCGTATGAGAAACATTATTTTTATAATTAGAAAAATGTTATTTAACCCAATGAACACCCTGTAAATATCTCTCAGTCATATAAAATAATTAAACTATTTACAAAGACCTAACGAGAATGCTTACACTTTAAGTGCAAAAAAGAAGTACAAGACAATATGATCTTAAATAGATAAAAATTGACATTAAAAAGACCAGAAGAATATGCATCAAGATGCTAACAGTGGCTGCTTTTTGACGGTGCTATTGTGTGTAACAGTTTTTCTATGATTGTCATATATTGTTTTCATGAGGAAAAATAGATAGATATCAATATCACAACTATAGGACTGATACATCAAGAAGATGCTACTATTAACAGTTAAATTTCAAAATATAGAAGGTCAATAGCCACAAAAATCTGCCCTGTCACTAAGGTGTCTTTTTAAAAAAATTTAGGAACCACTGGTATGTCTTCAGAAAATAGCAGGAATTGGTGGGTGTCCAGGAGGTGGGAATGAATAATATTTCTTAGTTGCCAAACTGTTTTCTCCACATAGCAGCAGCTCTGTGAGGGCCACACTGAAGCATGAGAATCTTGACAGTAGGACGTTCGTTATTAGCAAAATGGCAGGGAAGATTGATGGGCGAGGGGTGGTAAATGGCCAAAAGAGGAAGGCAAAAGTTCGTGAAAACAACAGAAGCATCAAGAAAGAAGATTCAAGACATCATTAGATCCAAAATAATTAAAAGAAGGGTCTCAAAGAATTATTTGTATACCTATGTTCATAGCAGCATTATTCACAATAGCCAGAAGGTGGAAGCAACCCAAACATCCAATGAATGGATAAACAAAAATGCGGTCTATACGAGCAACAGAATGTTACTCAGCCTTAAAAAGGAAGGAAATTCTGATACATGGTACAACATGGTTGAACCTTGAGGATATCATGCTAAGTGAAATAAGCCAGTCCCAAAAAGACAAATACTGTCTGAGTCGACTTATATGAGGTTCCTGGAGTAGTCTAATTCACAGAGACAGAAAGAACTATGCTTGCCAGGGGCTGAGGAGAAGGGAGAATGGTGAGTTGGTGTTTCATGGGAATGTAGTTTCAGTTTTGCAAGACGAGAGGGTTCTGGAGATAGAGGATGGTGATGGCTGTTCAATAATGTGAATGCACTTGATGCCATTACACTTAAAAATGGTTAAGATCGTACATTTTACATTGTATGTATTCTACCACAATGTAATAATACGTGTGTGTGTGTGTGTGTGTGTGTATGTGTGTGTACACATACCATTAAAGGAAAAAAGAAAGAGAGAAAAGAATAAAGAAAGAAAGAAGTCATTAGAGTTAGTAGTTCTGAAGAAGGCTTTTGACTTGGCAGGAAACACAGTTTAAAGGATGTCAAGGGCGCAGGCGTCAAAATAAAATAGACCTTATTTCTGATACATCTTTAAATACAATTACAGAAGTCAGCTCAGAAACAGAGACGATCAGAAGTGAAAATCAGAAGGGACATTATGTTTAACTTGAAAAGAACATATCAGACCTCTCTGTGGTTCTCTGAGACCCTCTCATTATAGCCAGCTTGAAAAATTCCCCAGGACTAGGAAAGAACCTGCAAGCCCAAGAAACAAGATGACATTTTCCCACCAGCTAACAGGAAAAAACATAACTATGAGGGAAACCCTGAGTGTCCTAAAAACGTACTCTATCCTTACTGCGCCCTGTTATCAGAGGATTGAAGAATTCTGGAACTGGACAAAGGCTCTCAGGCAGAGCTGCTCCAGAGACACCGACACCCGGAGAGCCTGCCCGGGCTCACTCGGTGATGCTGGATTTAAAGACAAACCCCTCGAGCACAGTTATGTTTTCTTTGTCATGTTGTATTTTTTAACAGGCATGCTTTGTATTTTAAAGGCAGCTTATTAAAGGTAAGAAGTATAGAATATTTGGAATACTCTTTCTACAAGTCATTTGATTAATTCCATTCAGCAAATATTTATTGAGCACACAGTACATACCGTACACTATAATACCAGGTACTGGGCTAAGCGCTGAATGGTGAACAGGATGCCATCATCCTTCCTTCACCAAGCTAGCAATTATGATTTAAAAGAGGCATAGGATGCTATTGGTACACCTAAGAGGGGGCTCTCATCTGGTCTAGATAGGTTGAGAATGGAAACCTGTATGAAGTGACATTGTTAATAACAGTAGTAATCATTATTATCATTGTTGCAAACTTGATTGACTACTATTATGGGTCAGATAGAGTTTCTGGGGTTTTTTTTTAACATCTTTATTGGAGTATAATTGCTTTACAATGGTGTGTTAGTTTCTGCTTTATAACAAAGTGAATCAGTTATACATATACATATGTTCCCACATCTCTTCCCTCTTGTGTCTCCCTCCCTCCCACCCTCCCTATCCCACCCCTCTAGGTGGTCACAAAGCACCGAGCTGATCTCCCTGTGCTATGCGGCTGCTTCCCACTAGCTATCTATTTTACGTTTGGTAGTGTATATATGTCCATGCCACTCTCTCACTTCAGATAGACTTTTAAAAGCACTCTCCATGCACAAATTAATTTTCACTATAAAGTGGAAATTAAATCTTATAAAGTGGAATTTTAAAGATGAGAAAATTGAGGCACAGAGAAGTCACCCAGTTCTTACATAGTGGGGTCAGACCAGACTGTATCCTTTTCAGAATCTGCCCTGAGGGGAACCCAAACTAAGATAAGACAGGGATGAAACTCGAGGATCAGAACATTCAGCAAAGAGCTGAGCTCTCTGAATATGGGGGTGGTAAATGGAGTAGGAATACGACAGGTAGGAGCGGATGGGGCTGGGAGGCATGACCAGGTGAGTGGGGGAGGGTGGGAGGAACATGAAGCCCACGATCAGGAACCTTGGAGGGCAGCGGTGAGTGATGTCCAGTCGGGATTTTCATTAGGTTCTGCTATGTGGAGGGGGAAGTAAATCTCCTCTGCGTCCCCCTGTGAACCCTAGTGTTTGATGATTTGTTTACGAGGACACATACTCTATAGGGCCCCGATCAAGTTGGGTTCAGGATATCACAGAATCGGGTGACAGTTAAGAAGAGAAGTGACACGATGAGGCTGCTTTTCAGAAGCATCACTCTGAATGCAGTCGGGAGAATGGATTGGGGAAGAACATCAATAAGCAGGGAGAGGGATGCTAAAATGCAATAATTTAGGTCAAAGGTGATGGTAACCAAGACGGACACACTGGAGACAGAGTAGATGGATTTGAGAATGGCTGAGATGTGGAATTTTGACCAGATTTTGTTTCTTTGTGGATTTGGAAGATGAGGAAAGAAAAGGCACAGTAAATCACAGGTTTCAAGCTTGGGTAACTGGGATCAGTTTGGAATCTGTTGGCTATGAGGCGCTACCAAGATATCAAGTGGGAATGTCCAGTTGGCATCTGAATACAAAGCCTGGCGCTCAGAGGTAGATAGAAAGAACCTGCAGAGGGCAAGGAGGAGAAAAAGGCAGAGGGGCAGGGCAAGCCAGAGAGGAGAGGACATCAAACAGGTCACGGAAGATACAATGCTAAATATATCTGGCGAATGTGGCAACAGAAGGATAGGTAGACAACTATCAGCTTTGGCCAGAGCAATATCAACTTGGTCACAGGTGCAGAAGCCAGACTGGAGGAGCCCGAGGAGGCGGCAGGGTGAGGAAATGAAGGAAGCAAATTCACACAATTCCTCCAAGAAATTCGGCCCCGGCAGGGGAAGTGAACGGAGAAGCAAGCGCAAGGGAAGGCAATGTGAAGGCCGGTGGTTTTGTTTTCAATTGGTAAGCCTTGAGTAGGTCTACTCCCTCATGAGAGAAAGTCAGTGGTGGCTGGCAGGTAAAGGTCAGAGAGAGAAAGTCTCTGAGGAGGTGAGAGGGGATAAGGTCCAGAGCGTGGACACGGGGAAGGGCTCCCCTTCCAGTGGAGCAGGAGGCAGGGAAAGCAAGGCGGGTGCAGAGGAAGTGTCGACTGGGGCCAGAACCTGAGTGAGCTCACCTTCTGGTGTCTGTTTTCTCTATGCCCGGGAGGCTGGGAGAGCTACAGAGACCGAGGAGTGAGAACGAGCTCCAGGGAGAGGGCTGCCGAGAGATGACAGGGGCCTGGGGCGGCAGGGAGCAGCCACGCTCAGCAGAACGTGACCTCCGGACATCACATCATGACAGCCACATGCCACCGCTCTGCGCCTCTGCGGCATTTACCATCAACACTGGGAACATAAACAAAAACCCGACGACACCGAGTGGACCTCGTGAAAAGCCCACCTTGCAGTACAGTAGGGTCGGGTAAGTCAGCTGTAATAACATCAGTCTTCCTCAGGCCTTAACCACGTACAGTAAAACGAAGACAGATGCTTCCAAGGCGTATGACGGCCTTCCTGTGACAATGTGTGGAAAGCTCACGCTTCAGTCTACAGTCAAACTCGGTTTGGATGTGTAACCAAAACGTCATATTTCAACACCATTAACAGCGCATTAGCAACCTTCGTGTTTGGTCTGAGCTGGATTTTGCTTTCGGGCATCTCCAACCCTGCTAAATGGGCACACGGATTACAGGGAGGGTCGGACACGCCCCTCCTTCCAGAGTCGTGCGGGGAAGCACGGTGGGAAAACAGTCCTGTCACAGTCGCTTCTCCCAGACTCGGCTCTAGTTCTTGCTCTGGCCAGGAAATTGCTAGAGAAAGCAAAAACAGGGGCCAGGAACTGAGCACAGCGGTACAAGTCCAAACACAGGCTAGGGGAGGTGGTATTTCAAGTGAGCAACTGTTGTGTTTTACTTGAGCTCAGAGCCAAGTAGGAGGAGAGGAAGATGCGGACTCAAAGAATATCTTTCCCTGTAAAGTCTCTTTGTAGCAACAAAAGGAATTCTAGTAATTAGTATGAAGCACCTCTTGTATTTCCAGGGCGTACACCTCCCAAGAAGCTCAAAAGAAAAACCTTTCATTCAGCATCCTTTGCGGGGGAGAACTGAAATGAACAGTAAAACCTGACCAGTTCAATCGACTGGGGAGTGTGCTACAAATAGTGAGATATCTGGACCCTAGGAAAGTAATGTACTTTTGCTTTTTAGTTTCTTCTTTTTAAAAAGATTTCCTTTTCTTGTGCACCTTTATTATAAAAGTAATATAATGTTACTACCGGCCAACAGTCCCCATGGTGCTCACCATGACTCAGGCACAGCTCTGAGCCTCCTGCCTTCCTTGAACTTGAGGAAGGCGCTCTGATTCTGCCGGTTTTAGGGAGAAGCACAGAGGGGCTGACTCCTTCGCCGATGGGGACCCGCAGAGCTGGTGTTCCAACCCAGGCCGTCCAGCGTCAGAGTCCTGCGCTCAACCAATTTCCTGCGCTGCCATACCATGAAAACACGAATTCTAACACTCGAAAATTCAGGGTGTCAAAAAGAGATAAGCAACATTGATTCTACCCCTCTAATGGAATAGCGCGGTGTGTTTCCTACTCTATTCATCCTTCGGTTTTCAAATCAAGGACTCTCTGAAAAGAAGATGGTTTTTAACCATATTCAAGTAAAAACGCTAGATAAAACTGTTCATGAAAACCTTTCCAGGCAGAGATTCTACTCATAGACAAGACTTATTTAAAGTCAGCAGATCTACTTTTTGTGTACGATATGCACAAACCAGCAAAACAATTTTTTCGTCACAAGTTTCTTTACGTTAATGAAGAATTTTCTTAAGAGTCGTTATTTTTTTGTCTGACCCACACTTAATTATAATGAGTTCCAAAATCAGTCATTTTGAATCCACGCATATCCAAGTTTTCAAATAAGAAAACTGAAGTTCAAATATTTTGTTCTCTTTGAAGCTGCCTGCAGGCTCAGGTTGGATCGCACAGATTTGATGGTATACTTCTGCGCAGATAAGAACCTGACCTTCAGTGTGGGAATGCTGGAACTTCTAGAGGCCTCAGCTGGGTTAGCTTTATAAAGCAAACAAAAAATGGCCCCCGAAATGGCCCCTGCAAAGTTTCTGTTAGTGACCTTTGACGCAAATGTTCCATGAGATGTAAGTTCAAGACTGCCAGTCACTTGAGGCTTATATTAAGGTCGACCAGTGTGAACTGTTACTTCATAGACTTAAGTGCATGCCACATGTGGTCTGCACAAACATTCTTTAGGGTTCCTTTGAAATAGACTCACACATATATGGATAACCAATTATCAATACAGGTGCCAAAGCAATTCAATGAGGAAGTCTTGTCAACAAATCATGCTGGAACAACTGAAGAAACATATGCAAAAGAATGAGCCTTACTTAACCTCTACCTTACCCAATACACAAAAATTAATCTGAGATGGATCATAGACCAGAGTACAAAAGCTAAAACTATAAGGCTTCTAAAGGAAAACACAGAAGGATATCTTTACAATCTTGAAGAGGCAGATTACTTAGGAAACAAAAAGTACTGATAACATATGAGGAAATTTGATTAATTAAGTTACTTCAAAATTAAAACCTTCTGCTCATCAAAAGACATTTTTAAGAAAATGATACAGACTGGGAGACTATATCTGCATTACAAGTTTCTGACAAAATAATTTTATTCAGAGTATACATAGGAAAAAAACCCTCCTTCCTATCAATAATAATAAGGACTTCCTATCAATAATAATAAGGACTTCCCTGGGGGTCCAGTGGTTAAGATTCTGAGCTCCCACTGCAGGGGGCACGAGTTCGATTCCCTGGCTGGGGAACTAGGATCCTGCATGCCATGCAATCATCATCATCATCATCATCCAATTTTTAGAAATTTATTTATTTATTTATTGGCTGTGTTGGGTCTTCGTTGCTGCGCGTGGGCTACTCTTCATTGCAGTGCACGGGCTTCTCACTGCGGTGGCTTCTCTTGCTGTGGAGCAAGGGCTCTAGGCGCGCGGGCTTCAGTAGTTGTGGCACGTGGGCTCCAGAGCACAGGCTCAGTAGTTGTGGTGCACGGGCTTAGCTGCTCTGTGGCATGTGGGATCTTCCAGGACCAGGGCTCGAACCCGTGTCCCCTGCATTGGCAGGCGGATTCTTAACCACTGCACCACCAGGGAAGTCCCCATCATCCAATTTTAAAATGGCCACAAGAAAAATAAAAATGGGTGAAAGATTGAACGAAGGTATACAAGTGGCCAATAAGAACATGTTAGTCATCAAGGAAATGCACATGAAAAGTCACAAAGAGATACCACTTGCCATCCAGGAGAATGGCTAAAATTAGAAAAACTGACAATAAACAATTGTTAAGAAGGAATTGGAGCATCTGGAACACTCATCCACTGCTGGCTGGAGTATAAAATGGTATAATTATTTGGAAAATTGTTTGGAAGTTTCTTATAAAGGTAAACACAGATCTACTGTCTGGTCCATCAACTAAGCCTAAATCCAAAAAGGAATGAGACTGAGAGAGAGAGAGGACTTGTTCATAGTGGCTTAATGTTCATAACAGCCAAAAAGGTGAAAACAATCCAAATGTCCATCACCAGGAGAATGGATCAAAGAATTGGGTCCATTCGTACAACAGAACACTACCCAGCAATAAAGGAAGAAGGAACTAGGGTACACACAACAACATGAAACTTTTGTGTGAAGGAAGCCAGACACGAAAAAGTGCATGCTCTGTGATCCCATTTAGATGAAGTTCAAGAACAGGAAAAAACAGTGATATAAATCAGAAAGTGTTTGCCAGTGGGGGTGGAGGCTGATTGGATGGGGCATGAGAAAACCTAGGTGAAGAAATGTTCTATGTGTTAACCAGCATTGGGTTACGTGAGTGTACTTAACGCCACCAGCATTGCACCGTGGTCATCTCATTTCTTTGGGACCATCCATACAAGGTATTTCCTCCAGAGGAAAAGATAAAACTTGCTGATTTTTCTCTCATCCAACGTAGCAGTCAACTGATATGACAGGTCCCAGAACCAGTGTGACGGTGCTCTAAATTCTCAGTCATAGTGTCCTTTTAGGCCCATCATTTTTCAGTAGACTACTGACAAGCCGCTCTCAACACATTCCAAGTGGATATGGACAGAAGGGCACGTGGAACAAGCTGATGATGTTTGTTCTGGCCAATACCAGAAATAAATTACAAGCGCGTTCTGGGAGCTTGCATCCTCGGAGCTCAGGACATTTCAGCACTCTCCACATCTGTTTCTAGGGCATGGCCTCACAGGGCCTGCTCTTTGATCTAGAACAGTCCGGAGGCTCTAAACTGGTAAACAACTTACAGAATACAGAGGTCAGATACCAGAGGATCTTTACTATCCTCAATTACGTCTAAGCCGTTACACAAAGGATCATTAATATGCAACAGTACTACTTTGCAAATTCTCGAGAAAGATTTGGGGCTTCCAGTATTGTACTAGAGATCAGGATAGAGCGAGAAGATTCTGTGTTAGGTTCAATCACATGGGAGCAACTGGCCCTAACTCTGGGGACCTCTGGGGAAGATCTCCAGGGATTCGTCACAGGGAAACAGCTGCTTTTTCCGAGTAAAATGAGGGAACGGTAAGACTGGAAACATCAGTTCAGAGTTTCTTCTCAGATACAAATGGATACCCCTTGTGTGAGAGAAGTTAAAGCACTAATTAGTTAATATCTGATTTTTCCCATCTTCATGGTATCTACTAGGCATTTTCAGGAACTATGGGACAAATACGAGAAAGGGGCGATCAATAAGAATTTGGAGCTTTTTTTCACAAAGGAAATGGAAAGGGAGAATATGAGATGCTTCTTACAAGAAGAGGGAGAAGTATGAGGGTCTATCTGCTAAGGAATAGAAGTTATAGGAATGAAGGAACAGGAGATTCTTTCCAAAATTCCTATGTCTAAGGGCAGACAAGAAATTAAAAAGTAAGCATATGCACATTTATACTTGTATTAAAGATCAGGAACAACTACCACTACTTCTATATATATATATATTTTTTTTTAATGACTAAGTTGCATGTTTCACAAGATGCATCGTTTCTTCTAGCAATAAAGCTAGAAGAGTGTCTTGGGGTGTTCTGTGAGGAATGACTGTAGCCTCCAGAGCTGGAAAGCATGTCTTTGTGTAATAATGTCAGCTCACTGTTTCTTCCCAGCCAAGTTACTTTTTAAAAATTTTTATTGGAGTACAGTTGATTTGCAATGCTGCGTTAGTTTCTGCTGTACAGCAAAGTGAATCAGTTACACTTATAATATATCCACTCTTTTTCAGATTCTTCTCCCATGTAGGTCATTACAGAGTATTGAATAGAGTTCCCTGTGCTACACAGTAGGTCCTTATTAGTTATCTATTTTACATATAGTAGTGTATGTATGTCAATTCCAATCTCCCAATTTATCCCTCCCAGCCAAGTTATTTTGAGGGTTAGTTTTTCCAAACCCCAATACCCACTGCAGTCATCACGCCCTCATTTAAACGTTTTCCTGGCTAAATGCATTTCTGACTTAATTCTTCAGATGTGCTTCTGACAAATCAACAAATGAAAGGACTTCTCATTTGTTATGGACTGAATGTTTGTTTTCCCCCCAAATTCACATGTTGAAATCTTAATATGATGCCTTTAGGAGGTGGGGCTCTGGTGAGGTGATTAAGTCACGAAGGTGAAGCCTTCATGAATGGGATCGGTGCTCTTATAAAAGAGACCCCAGAGAGCTCTCCTGCCCCTTCTACCATGTGAGGACACAACGAGAAGACAGCTTTCTATAAACCAGCCTCCCAAACTGTGAGGAATAAATTTCCGTTGTTTATAAGCCACCCAGTCTATGATACTTCGTTCCAGAAGCCCGCACTAAGTTACCGTTTCAAAATGGTGGCCAGGGCACATGAAAGATCCCATTACAGTTATAAAAAAAAAGTATACATACCCACCACAGTTAAAAGACTATCATGGGCCTGAGAGATTTCAACCACCATCTGGAAGCCATAAAATGATGAAGTCCTGACGGATGAAGCTGAGCAGAGGCAGCTCACAGCCCCAGAGGTTCTCTGAGATGCCTGCTGCTGCTAAGGCAATAACCCAGTGAAACCTCAAAGCGGCTCTAGACTCAGAAAAAGCAAGGACCGTATGGGCCAGAGATGACAAAAAGGGTAGAAAGGAGAAGATTAACTGAAAAGTCTAAGGATCAACAACTGTTACTTCCGTGCCTAATTCCTATCTTTATGAGAAACAACAAACCTTATAGCCCCCCACCCAGGCAAAAACTAAAAATTAAAAAAGGGAAATGAGTCTCAAAAGAAATTAAACACAATGTCCAGTGAGAACTAAACAGCCAGTGTGGTTCTGAAAACCCCAAAGTCAAGCCCTCTTCACTGATACTGAGTCACTCTCCACACGAGGGCTGGCTCTGTGCCACCAGAGGGACGCAAGATGCACCCAACATAAGGAGCCCTGGCAGCCTTAAGGCCACCTCATCTCTATACGAGTGAAGAGTTAAGCATAAATATACAATTAAAGAAAGCCTGCCATGTGAAAGTGGAATACCAAGATACACAACAAAAAGGCCCTGGAAGAAACAGAAAATTCAAAAGAGTGAAGATATTTCGTCAAGAACCCTCAAAACAACTTTTATTAGTGTCCCTAAAAAAATTTGAGAAGCAATAATTACATCCACATAAGAATAACAACAACCAAAAAATGCACAAGAAATAGCAATCCAAGAAAAAGGTCTACAGAATTAAAAATGTGGCCCCAAACAAGAAGTATCAGTGAGCGCTGCATGCATGTGCCTGGGTACCCTGACCTCACAGCTGTGACTCTGACGATATAATCCTGTGTCACAGACCATACCTTACCTAAGATGCACTATATTTACAGCACACAGTCAGAAGTCTAAAATGGCACATGCAGAACATGCTCCTGGGAAGAAGACAGTGACACAAAGCCCCCTTGTTCAAAAAAATCTGAGTCTGTTTTTAACTCCTCTGCTCGTTTGCAAGATGACCTGTAAGCTTCTCTCCATACTTGTCTGTCCTTTCCTACAGGAAGGGAGAAACCAAAGGTGGTGTTTTTAGAGGGACCTAATAAAGACTCCTGGAAAGTATTAATAAGAACTAGCTTAACGTGAAGACCTCAAGATACTAAAACATATTAATGTAGTACATGTGAAATCTTCCCTGGAGATCTTCACATAGAAGATAAACATCCCTCCCATCTGGGTGATCCGCATACTGTCCTTCCTGGAACTACAGAGAGGAACTGAATCACTGGTTCAAAACCCCACTAGTCCCAAAGCTTTCTTTTTATAACCAAAAAATTCTGTAATGCCCTATTTATATTTGCTATTCTAAAATGAAATTCATTGGTAAACATTACCTGGTATACACATATTTTTAAAACATCAATATAATACCTTAAATGTAACGTAAAGGAGAGCCTAAAAGCAAAACAATTTATAATAAAAACATGACATATTTCAATATGTACATAACTTTCAGGTCCCATTAACTATGTAATGAAGTAGATGCTTATCACTTACTTATAAAGAATACCTGGATTAACAGAAGTCAGATCAGAAGCTTTCCATATTAAAAGTACAGGAAAACAAAAGAGGAGAGGTACAGGTGAATGAAAATGAGTATATCCTGTGTGTATTTAAAGTATGCCAAGGTTATCTTGTGCTTTTATGTAAAATGAATTTAGGTCTAAGATCGGATAATTATAAACTAATTTTCACTGCATGAATATCCGACAGGATAGTTGAAACTCATGTGGGACACAGGGCAGTTCTTTCTGTCTTTTCCACTGTGGGACATTTAAAATCTCTGATTCAAGGCCCTTCACTGCAGAACCAAACAACGTACCAAATTTATACTATGTCCTCTAGGGGGCAGCACTGTTGCCATGAGAACCCCTGGCTGATAACCTATGGGAGTTTTCCTTCCAGCCTTCATATTCTACCACAGAGAATCGAATCCTAAAGAACAAAATCAGTAACATACCTAAGAAAAATATTAATTTAATAAGGAAAATGACTATGAAGAAACTCGTTTAGGTTTATGCCATTAACTATAGCCATACTCAACACTATTTCCTCTTTTTGAATTCAAGATAACTAGTTACTTCATATAGAATATGGAATGAAAAGCTGTTACCTCTGTGACATTTATTTAGATAGCACGAAGTGATTCTGGCTTTACAATTTTTAACTTTCAAATCTAGTTAATTAATGATGAACAGGGAGTTTTCCATAGAACTCTACCACTCTCATTTCCTCAAAACAAGAATTAATGCATTCTTTCATATGTGGTCATTACAGGAAGCGGGGAGGGAGCCATTTACTGTAAATGCCTTTCTGATGCAATTCTACCACCTCTCTCAAAGAGAAAATTCATCTAAGAAGGCTTAGTCACTTCTTCAAGAAAAATGCCACTGCACTGAACATCCACAGTTGGAACCCTGCGTGAGGAGAGAACTGGAGCTGGTCCCACCAGGAGTAAACGTGGGGGAGTGGCAGGGGGAGAGGTCTCACGGCTCCTTCCTCAGAACAGATTAAGCAGTATGCCTCAAAATTTGGCCTTTAACATAGGGAAAAGTCTGACACATTTGTAGCATCATTGTTTCATAAATCATATGCAAACACCGATTTTCCCCGCCCAACTTTTAAAGCATACTCCCTAAAAAAACATGAGACTTAAGTTACGAACTAGTAACCTACGTTAGCATCTTAGCAACTAGAGTTATTTTATTTTAATATTAATTAAATATTATTTTTAAATTTCATGCACAGAAAGAGAAATGGAATCCTATGCTTAAAAGATTTGAAAATGAAACTACATTTTGAAGAGGGTGGATTTCACATCAAAGGGAATGATGACATACAGGGTAATCCCAAAAAGCAACTCAGAGGGAAAAACTTAAGACAAACAGTTCTGAGCTCTTCTCAGAGGACTAATTTTTCTAAAATCTCAAATCCACCCAAAGGAAAACAAGGAACGATTTCTCCAATCTACCCTTACCTGGATGCCCATTAATTCTTCTAACAGCCAGATGTACCCCTTGCTTCTGTGGAGGAGTCAGTGCCAAGCGCAAAGCCCAGAAGTCTCCCAAGACTCAAGGCTGTTTCCTGCTGGAGTCCGAAATCGCCGATTAGTGAATCTGCACATCGTAATATACACGTTCTGAGCAAGCTATTGGCTAAGTGAAGGCAACGAGTGTGGAAGTCTGATTTGCCACCTTTGGGGTATGCCTCTCATATCCCATCTCAGAAAGACGAAAGACACACCACGTCTGAGTGAGTCAAAACTAGACAGGGTTCGTTTTTTTCTGTAGCATTCTCCCTAACCCTACGGAAACCACCGGGAGAACAAACCACAGTGAGATAGGACTCCCTCATCAGGCAAAGTCGATGAAGAAAGAATTATGTCGACGCTGCAATTTAAAAATAAATCTCATGCCACTGCCAAAGTTTTCTGTGTTATGCAGCTGCCTAAGAGTTACACGTAAGTATAGGCACGGTCCACATATTTTTAAGCCAAGAATTCTAAGCCATGGTTTTGGGGCTCAGAATTACCAAGAAGTGGTAAAAATTCTCAAAAGAAATTTAGTCTTTATGCTACACTGATGATCAACGAAGAATGGAGCAGTGGTGTAACTGATCTTAGAATTAGGGGTTTTCAACACGCAGCTCTTGGACCACGTGCATCAGAATGACCTAAAGTTGACTCAGAACTCTGGGGTGGAGCCCAGGGATCTGCATGTTAAGAAGCATTCCAGGTTATTTTTAAATCCTTTAAAGTTGGAAGATGATTTTTTCCTGTCAGTGGAACTGAACAGTTGATTACAGCTGCTGCCATCTTCCCTTTCATTCAGTTATTTTGTCTTTGACTCCTGCTGAAATCAGGAGCGATAAGGGCGCTAAAGCCACCACAGTCCTGAGGCTTTCACTCCAGGGGAGCGGAGAGCCTGCCTGGGTTCACCTGGCCTCTCCTCCCCACCACCTCTCTACCTGAGAGACAAAAGCTCAAGCTGTGGCAGCTGAAGAACACAGTACTTGATGTTGAAGGTGAACGTTACATGAAAAGATGTTACCAGAATAAAACACGCTGCTGAAAACAAGAGGAGGAAAATGAGGAGAGAGGACACTAACGTTTACTGACTGCTCACGATTTTCCAGGCACCACATCAAGAACGTTACAGACCGTTTTCCTTGCCACAGAAGTCTCACCGAAACAAAAACAAAAAAGCCTGCTTCGCAAGGGGACCCACCGGCAACGCATTCTCTACGTCAGACTTCACGTTGGCCCTGTATGCCCACCTCCACCCCCATTATCCTCTGAACATAAAGGATTTTTAAAAAGGAAACTGAGCAACATTGTCAGAAATGCACTTAAAATGATATCGTCTGTCCATATGTCTTGTTCTCGGTTCCTTCTTTATCCACCACAAGACTGTGTGAACTTGCAGAAAACTCATAGTCCTTTTCCATCAAGCTGTGCTCCACTTTAAGCAGTCAGTTCACTTCAGTCCAAAGTGCCGGGCGGCAGGGTGGCGGTGGCGGTGGGGAAGCACCATCATTACAACGTGCATAGAGAAATGTGATTTGAACATCACCAGCGAGTATAACAATTATGTTTCACTAAATAAAAAGGGTTTACCTGTTCCTCCAACATGCATAACGTTTCTAAGGAAACTTTCTGGATGAGGGGAGCCCAACTTAGAAAACAGTGTGCTTACGAACAAGCTTTTCCAAGTGCCCCCCGCTGCGTCTCAGGATGACTACACACTCTGACATCCTAACACAGACAGGGCTATAAGGAAGCCGACTTGCTGTCTTTAATTTTACCGTGAGTTGGTCTAGTGTATTTGGCGTTCCAACTACTTTGCCTAATAGGTAAAACCTGCATCTGTCAGAGTACCGGTTCTCAAACTGCACGTTAGCACTGGAAGCCCTCCCCCAAATGAAATCTTAGGTGAAAGCCCAATAGAGGCACCAGATGAAAGCAGAGCATCCTCGGTTGATGTGGTGGGCTAGAGGATGCAAAGCCCTGCTGATCTGGGCCTGCTGACTCATCTCACCCCTCAGCGTGGCTACCGTGGCAACAATGCCAAACCCCAAGGGCTCTGTTTTATCTTTTCTCAGACCTCGATGATTTTTAAAAATGTATACTTTATTATTTTGTTCTATGGATGCCTTTATGTCTCAAAGTTGGGCATATATCAAAATTGTTAAAAGCCACAAGTCCAAATGCTGCTTATTCACTACATTAAGCTTAGGAATTCTGTTGCATATTTGGCTTGCGTGGACCCAAACAGAGAGATTACAATCTCTACCGGTATCTCTTTGTCAACAATACTCTTAGCATATCTGCAAGTTCAAGGTCATTTTATAAACACAAAATTGTGTCAAGATAATGCATCTTCAATGAATGAGAACATATGCATGATGTACAAGACCCCTTGCCATGATTTCACTTTCACCAGTGGCTTTTAGCTTGCTACCTACAGTACAGTAAGTTTCAGACTATATACTAAAACTCAAGCAAAAGAAAAATATTACCCTGAGATTAGTAATGAATAATGAATTTGAAGAGTTGTTTGGTAACCGTTATTTTGAAAGGTATAATACCAGGTCGGCAGAGAGAACGAAGATTGAAATGCCTTCATGAAGACCCAAAACTTTAAAAATTCTACTAATAGGAAAGTGTACTAGCCTTTTCTTTTTAAACATTTTCTGACTGCTGTTTCCAAGTCTTCAAAAAGATAATGTGTTTCATCAGCCAAAGCCATCACATTTCAAGTGTACATGTGAGAAAGAGGCCAAAGTGAAGGGGCTGTCCTGAGTCACCCTGGGACCACCAACTTGAACTGGGGAAAGGCCCCAGTGTTCTTCATTCAACTGCCCCTCAGAATAAACGTAGTGTTTGAAAGTAGTAAACTTTTATGTACAAGAGAGTGTCATAAACACTTACATACACAGAAGTGATAAAAGTCATTTGTCATTTCAAAATCCATGCTTAAACATATTCCTATTTTCAGAATACTCTAAATTTTCCTATGATTTCCATTTTAAGTTGTTATTGAAAATAATTATGGAAGTTACTCTACTCATACTACTCTAGTAGTACTTAGGTGATTTTAAGATAGGCAACCTTTTTCCATGAACAGAAGCATGGCTAAGAGAAATAAAGACATTAAGTAAGACCTGGTTACATACCCAAAATGTACTTAACGTTGGTGGGTTAGAACTGGTGCCACTTTTCCCTTAGGATTGATGCTGCCAATGAAAGTTAGTACCCAGAGGTCATTCCACAGAAACTTATTTCACTCATAATGTATCTGTAATACAATACTATATAAATATACGTATACACATATATATACACACACACACACATCTGAAATAAGATGTATACTGCAACTGTGCTGCAATACTAACAATTATATGAGGAATAAAATAAACTAAGAATGATGTTTATTTCTCTATGCAAGTGTGTAAGAAGGTATAATCAGAAGAGGATGAACCAGACTAAGACACTTAAGAGATCTGAAAGTTAATGACACTGACTATTATGCTTTACTCTACCTCCAAATATACTACGCTCTTTCCTCTTGATAATGATTATATCCCTACTCCTGACGTATCAGGTATGACTAGCACCACTGGGGGCTCTCCAAAATCAAACAGAGGGAAGAAAGAAAAAAATCTTAGAGATTTACTTGAAATATGATAAAGATGTATGGATTTAATAACAAAGACGACGACCTAAAGGGGGATGGGCAGGAAAAGAAGAGAATGTAATATCCAGACTTTCACCAAGTTCGATGGAAAAGGTGCTGGATTAGACACAGCACCTGAGCCAGGACAGCTTGGCTGCTGTGTGGAGCAGGGGTGTGGGAGGCTGACCAAAGGCAACGTGCAGTTGGTCACGTGTAAGGCCTTGTGTGGTAACCTTGGTGCGAATCTGGCTGTCAATCTTTCAAAGAAGTATCAACAGTTGTTTGGTCTGGCTGGTGGCTCAGTTGGTGAGAACAGAGAATCAGGGCTCAGCAGGGGCAGTGGCGTCTGTTCAGCTTCATGGTCACAGGGCATGAGCAGCTCTAAACAGTAAGTAACCAACCATCAGTGCTGGCCGAACACACTGGAGACTACGGACAGCTCAGGACGCCAACAGCTCTCAAGAGCTCTCTGTTCTACCAATAAAGTTACTTTTCTGCGTGATGTTCTTAATGCCTTATTTAACTGGGGAGGGGTGGGGCAGAGAAGTTAGGTATCACAATCTGAAAAATCTGTTACTCTTGTCATACCTAACCTTAAACACCTTCCTGAAAATGATTATTGGATCCTATCTTATAGTGATATGAGCTCTATGTATTTTTAATATTACAAATGTGCTGAAAGTGAATCTGAAATACAGTAATACTTAAAGTCCTTTTAAATGACAATACAAACTTTGCCCTTGCTAAACAGGTTGGTGGCATTTAAACATATGGGGGGGGCGGGGGGTTGTTTAAAGCTGGTGAATCCCAGCTCCACTCTCAGGGGAAGTTAGGAAAGAGAATGAAAAGGAAGGGAGTATTGGTTATAATCAAAGGCATCCCCACTTTGGTTCTAGACAAGAGTCAAACAGGTTTAATGCAGTGTCCTTCAAACTGTAGGGTAATTCATTAGTGGGTTGTGAAATAATTTCAATGCATTGCAAGCAGCACTTTTACAAAAATGAAACAAGAGAATAAAACAGAAAACAAGAGCTCACTCAACTTAGTGTAACTATTGTTTCATAAAGTTAACTGCTTCATGTACGTGTGTTGTGTGTACTTCTTCATGATGTAAAACAAATCCTTTTCGTGAGTTCCAGGAAAGAAAATGGTTTATTAGAAAGAAGATAAAGCACCATGGTTGAGATGAGGTGGGAGGATCATGCTTGGATGTAATTTAATCAGTGCGGTGCCTACACGGCCTTATGTTGAAAACTAACCAAGTTAGTCTACAAAATGCATTTACGTTACCAATCAATAATTCTAAAGATACCAGGCAAGTCATTACTCACTCATTCACCCAGTTAAGTGTCTACTCTCCCTACATAAGGGTTATGGAGAGAGGATGAAATTGTAAAAATTAAATAGGGTCACATATCGTAACAACAGCTAACACATACCCAGCGCTTACTGTGTGCCCGATAGTGTTCTAAGCACTTTACGTATCATTAACTCATCTGATCCTCTTAACAACCCCAGAAAGGTAAATACTAATATTATCCCTGTTTTTTTTTTTTTACAAATGAAGAATCCGAGAAATTAAGTCAGTTGCCTAAGAGGCGAAGCCAGTATCTGAGCCCAAGAAGTCTGGATCCAGACTCCTCACTCTTAATGAACAGAATCCCTAACAGTTAAGAGCACAATCACCCATAATTGAGAGTCCGACTGTGGCACTGGGGAAACGGGAGCCCAGGGGCAAACTTATGCCGTTAACACTACAGCCCAGGCTTTGCTGTCTGTCCTCATTTCTCCTGCTATTAAAGTACAAGTCACAGTCTAGGCCACAGGCAGGCAGCTCACCTCTTTTACACTTCAATATCCTGGATCCATTCGGAACATGATTCCCGGCAAATCAGTTCAAACTCCATCCTTTCTTCCTTCCCTAGAAAACATGTAAGAATGCGAATGAGTAGGTCTCTACGTTTCTGTAATGAATCTAACTCCCATTTATTTAAAAGCTAAAAAGAATTCATTCTCAGGTGCTGGCACTTAAACTTTTCTATTAGCCAAACATTTCTGACACATCTTCCATGTCTTATCTCCACGAACCAGTGAATCCTGTAGCTGCAGTGAGCACTGCCAGTCTGGGTGATACAGAGCTCGTGGGGGTACCTCTTTCTTTGCACCCACTTGTGTTACTCCCCTCACTGGTTTTCAAATAAGATCCAAAGAAACTGCAGGTGTAATACACACTGTGGCAAGTGAACCATCGTGTTTCAGAAAAATATGAAAGGATTATGTACTAAAGATTTCTTTTCCTCCCGTCTACCCCCCCTCATCTTCCGGTTATATACTAAGCCCTATAGGTAGGGCCTAAACAGATAATAAAATAAGTAAAAATCAACATAATTCCTGGTAGCACGGTTACCCTTCCTCAGCTACCCCAGAACCCAAAACAGCACCGTTTAAATGCTGAGCAAACGCTATACGCTTCCATGTTGACAGGAGAAGGCAGTACTATTCCTCCTCGTATTTAATCTGAATTAAAACAGCCAGTGCAAATGAATTCTGGAACAAAAGCGAGACAACATTTAGGCCTCTGTCTGACAACTACACCTGGCCACACAATTTGAAACCTCTCATGAAAGCATCTTGTGACAAAACAAACATCATTATCTTTCAAACGTAAAGAAGTTATAAAAAAAGTAATGCATAATGAAGCACTGTACATTGTGATGTGGAGGATTAAATTATTAGAATAATTCAGGGTTCTTTCAAAATGCAGTGAAATACTCAGATAACTAAGACAAACTCTGAGGCTTCAGTGTACTGTGACGATTCACCACACTTTGCTACACAGACATTCTCTAAGGAGTCTGTCAAAAGTAAGGCAGTGGCTTAACACCCTTTTGAAAAACACATATGAGGTAGAGTGCTGTCAAAATAAAATTTCTAACTGAATTATGACTGTGTATATGCCAGTGTCAATGTAATACTAGAAGCTGGAAATATGGTTTTACTATTTACCACTATCACAATTTTTAGGTTAATTTTAGGTATATTTAGGTTACTTCTTTTCCAGGTCGGATTAAACTATTTACTTCTACCAGGTATTGTGTCTAAAACCAATACTTTTCACATGGGTCAGAGGGTACATTTGCTGTAGTTTAAATAAAAAGGATGAGTCAAGTATATACCAATCTAGTCAGTCAGCTTCTAAGAAAGATACACTTTTGGATAAAAGAGTGGTAAGGTCTGCACTCTACAAACATGACACTTTTGACTAGTGGTGTTACACATGGGGATTTTTTTTTTTTTTTTTTTTTTTTGGTGATGATGCTCATTTACCCTGTCTCATTAACTGTACTTGGAACCAAGAGCATTCATTTGGTCCCATGCAAATGATAGTAGTACCTGGTTCTAAGAATTCGACTTTTCTAAATTGGGAAGCAAAATTATTTACGGGGTGGGGGGAAAGAAGTCCAACATAAATCTGTAGTCTCAGCAAGCTCAGCGCACTAACACAGTAAGTTAACCGACAACACTAAACCTGCCTTTCTACCGGTAAAAAATCATACAGGCAACAATGTTCTCAACAGGAGGGGATCTGCCAGAGACCTCCCTAGAATGCAGGAATTAGGGGGTGGTGTTTTCTGGGTTGGACAGGGGCACAAGTAGCTGAGAAAGACATGGAACTTCTCAGGGAGCAACTATTTCTAGAAAAGCAGGTGGTTCCAGGTTTAAAAATTATCGCATAAAACCTTCATTGTCATTGAAGTGACGATTAGGCCCCTCTCTTCCTTTCCTATCTGTACCCATCAGGCTGCCCCCAATCGAGCAGAGTGGAAAAAACAGTACCCACGGTATGAGTGGGCTTTGCTTTCCACTACCTTTTCCTAAGACACACACTTTCCAAGTAGTGTGTTAAAAAACGAAAAGCAAAGACAAAAAAGACTATTACTATTACTATTAATTTCTGAAAATTATTCAAGTGAAGGGGATCCTTTCACAAGGTATATGTTCATCAATCATGATGTTGTACATTTTAAACATTTTATGATATCATCTGTCAATTATACCTCAATAAAGCTGAAAAAAATCATTAAAAGTCCCGGTTGAAGAAGTGCTATCTACCTGTCAGTATTGGTTCTGCCCTTTAATAATTCTGTGGCTTTGTGCAGCCCTATCAGCTCTCAGAAACTCAGTTTCCTTGTCTGTAAATTGAAAAGGTTAAATGACTTCTAGCCTTCCTTCCTATTCCAAATTCAAATGGTTACATTTAAATTATTCTGTGACTTATTCTCCCCTTCAAATATCTTTGATCTTCATTCTATACTAATTTCACCTTTAAAAAGATAGGAATAGTGGGGGATGGGAGACAGGAGGGCTTGTTAAGATAGATTCAAGTGTTAAGTAACCTGTTTTACCCTGGACATTTAGAGTTTTAAGAATAGGCAAATGAATTTGAATCTACAATGGAAATGTAATAAAATCCATAATTTAATTGTGTATTAATTTAAACTTTTCACAATATTTACAACTTATCTTAGATTATAGGGATATTCCTCTATTTTACAAATATATGTTGAGCCACTTCCAAATCCACTGCTGTCTGCTGTGCGTTCCAGAAAGCAAAGAACCCAAAGCAAAACTAAACAAGAAGTTACTGTGAAAAGAAAACTTTTTTCTTTTTTTTTAAGAGAAGTAAGCCTTTATTTCCTTGTTACACAAAAAAAGCTGGCTGAGTTGGCTGCTGAAAACTTTTCATTAGCCATGCTAATGTTCCCTTCCATTAAGGTGGTAAACTGAAAATTGATTTTACATATATATTTATTTGCCTCTTCAATCAGAGGTATTGGATTTATTTTCTTCCAATTATTGACGTGGACATAACATACCCCCAATATGGAAATCCTTCAGAATCTGTCTGCCTAAAAGGTCCATTTCCTACTGAAATCACAAGATGTATCATGTACAACTGAAAATAGCAAATATTCAGGAAATACATGAAACATGCTGATTATATACATTTAAAAAGGGAATATTACTTTCAATTTTCTTATATTACACTATTCTATCCCTGAGGACTAAACAATAGATTGTAAATTGCAAATATTAACTTAAAAATCTTTAACCTCAAGAATATGAAAGTAATGCTACAAACTTAGGAAAATCTGAGTTACTTTTTTACTCTGTGAAAACCCCCTCTTTTAATGAGTATTTTCCTTGTGTGGCTATCACAGCTAATCAACAATGTAAAGAAGCTTTTTAAGCCTTTAACTATTGCTGCAACATTACTTAAAGCCAGCTACCATTTGGTTCTGATGAGACTATGGTCTCTGCTGGGAACTGACTAGAACCTTCTGTCATCAAACACATTCTGTAAAACTGGGATGGTGGCAGTATCTCCCCTCACACTCCTCACCCAATGCTTAGCACGTAGGAAATAATAAAGACTATTAACCTGTTTTCTTTGCCATACAAATTATCACAAAAAAATAGGACAGATCAAAACAAACCCATCCTGAACTATAGGAAACACGACTAAAAGAATGTCCTGAGAGCACCACTGAGCATCTCTGTATGTGTCAACAGTATCAGCTGCACGCCTTTAGCACTTAGAAGGAACCTAGCATTTCACTTACTTTATTTTTGTTGTTATTTTTTTATTTGGCCACACCATATGGCATGTGGGATCTTAGTTCCCCGTCCAGGGATTGAACCGGTGCCCCCTACACTGGGAGCACAGCGTCTTAACCACTGGACCGCCAGGGAAGTCCACACTTACTTTATTTCTTGACAACATAAATACTTAGGCTCTTGTGCTATGAAGGACTGAAGTTCAAAACTAGCAACCCATAACACACTATATCATATCTTGCTGTTTACTGTCTTCTTTTTCTTTTATTCATGCTTTTAAAACAAGTGCTTGGCTACCTGACGCGATTTCTCATGCTTTTCACAATCAATCTAGGTGCCTTAATAAAGGGGATAAAAATAATTTCCATTTTCACTTCAGTTTCCCCTCACAGAAAATGAATAAAGGAAAACGGCCCCAAAAACTGGACAAGTATGAAATAAATACTTTTAAAAAAATACATGTTGTTCTTGTTTGGGGGTTATCAAACTCACGGTAGTTTATGTTCCCAAATACTGTTCAGATTTCTGCCATAATCTGTCCCCTTGAACCATCAATAATATCCTTTTCAGCTGTGCCATTCTCTGAAGCCAGTAAAACCTTGTCCGATGGTAACGTGGTTTACCTTCTGAAATGGGGGCGTAGGGCAGGGCGGGGGGCAGCACAAATGCCTACGAACGGAGCCAGGCAGGGGGCAAGGATCAACTCCTGCTTCTGTATACTCTCAAAGCTGCTGGTTAAAGGGACTAACAAATACACATTCTGGTGCTTTTCTACTGATTTCCAGGCATGTACTGTGCACTAGGACTAAACAAGAGCAGGCTAGGAAACAGACTAGAATTCATTCTTAACAAAAAGTTTTTTCCTAGTTAACGGCCTTTTATGGTTTCTTAATTTTTTTCAAAAAGTAGGGATTCAAGTGAAGTAGTTTTGAAGTATTTATTTGCACTCTCTCTTTCACTACCTTCTAGCACCTGCCCCTGCCTATGCTGTGCTAATGCTGTGAGCTCACTGGTCAGGAACGGAACAGGACAAAGGGAAGACCCAGGGCTCACACCAAAGTTTTAGGATCGCTTATAAGGTTACTTGGAAGAAATCATCGGGGAGGTAAGAGAACATGTAGTAGGTGTCTCAAAAGGCAAGAGGACAGAGAATGGAAGGGAATGAAAATAACCCCCTCTAACGGTAAACACAAGACCGAGGTTGACGCAGTCTCGGTGGCGATGGGGATGTGAAGAGGGAACTACAGAGCACTGACTGCCATCTTGGGAGAGGCTGGAAGGATTTGTCCTCATGGTTTATTTATATATGAGCTGCTTACTCAGTTCTTCTGAGATAGGATCTTCCATTAGCTCTATGCATATTCCCTTTTGTTTTTCCTCAATTTAGAGAGGGCTCTGGATCACCTACCAGTCCAGCCCCTCTGGCATCTTCCTAGGACTGGCCTTCAACTGCCTGGAGACGATATGACTGCCAGAAAGGTACCACTGCATCACCTGCACCTTCCTAGGTCCTCTTCCATGCAGAGATGATGCATTAATTGTGTCCTAGCCCAAATGATATAAATGCACATGGCTGTAGAGTACTGCACCGATTCAATCAATCGTCAAAGAAATTAGTGAGTAAAAGAAGGAAGAATATACCTGAGGAACAGTCATCCAGGAAGAAGTTAGTGTACCTTAATTAATTAAGACTAAGAAGAAAACATCAGAAAATTTTATTGTTTGCATGCTCTATTTATTTAATGGAAAAAATACTTTATGATTCATTTAAAATTGCCATAGAGGGCTTCCCTGGTGGCGCAGTGGTTGAGAGTCCGCCTGCCGATGCAGGGGACACGGGTTCGTGCCCCGGTCTGGGAAGATCCCACATGCCGCAGAGCGGCTGGGCCCGTGAGCCATGGCCGCTGAGTCTGCGCATCCGGAGCCTGTGCCCCGCAACGGGAGAGGCCACAACAATGAGAGGCCTGCGTACCGCATAAAAAAAAAAAAAAAAATTGCCTTAGAAAGTAAAAAAAAAAAAAAAAAGAAGAAAGGGAAATCAAAATGAAATCCTAGATAATGATTTTTGTCAAAGGATTTTGGTAAATATACCTTAACATCTACTAGCTGTCAAAGTCTGCTTTATTCTCTTCTCACAATACTTTCAAACCCTAGATAGGGCAAAACAAAGCAATCCAAATTGTGCTATATGGCATTTAAAATCATTGTAAAGTATAGGAATGTGTTCACCTATAATACGTGGCTAAGTAATATTATAATAATATAAAATAATACAATATAATAATTTGGCTAAATTTTGGCAAATATGCTGTATTTATAATTATATGGAAAGGCCTCATTAATCATGACTGAAATCAGAACATACTCAGAGAACCAAATGAACTTTGGCTTGGCTTCAATAACAAAATATTTAGAAACTTCTATGACTACTCAAATGAGATCTTTTAACTCAGCAAACTGGGATATTCTGTCTCATTTATTGCCTATAAACCCTAGAAATAATCTTCAAAGACAGGTGAATACTGGTTTATCTTAGGTTAAAAGAACCATTCTGCACATTATAACCATTAAAATTTATTGTACATACTGAGTAATCTCAGATGTATATAATTATGATTCCTTTATAAATAAACTTGTCTCTGAAATCAGTGAGAATTTTGCTAGCACTGCACAGAAGTCACCACGATATTGTGATAAGGGTTCAAAACAGATTAAGCAATAGATTTTAGCTTCTTGATTTTCCAGCACTAGCCTTAAAACTAGAACCAAATGTATCTCTCATCTAACAAATCAAGCCGCAAACCTACAACATTTAAAATGAAGTTCTTAACTATCTTGGAAGAGTGAATTATCATTTCCAAAAGTTTTGAATAGATCCTGGCTTGTTGGGTGCTTTACTAAACTATCATTTTATATAGTCCCATTAAGAAAGAACACATGAAGGTAAGGAATCAAGTTTTACCTAAAAATGCTTAAGGAGATTAAGTGATTAAAGTGGGTAACTTCAATGCATTCCAATATACAAGCTTTCCTGCACACTATGAAAGTTTAGTAAACACTGAAATTAATGAAAAATACATGTGTTACTCTTTAAAAATTATATTTAATGTGCAAGATCGAATAGCACAGAGGTATCTATTTCATTTGAAATAGTAATTCTTGTCTATTGGTCAGGAGAGGAATGTCAAAGTTCAAACAAAGAAAGTTGAGGAGCGAATGGTATGTGACAAAACAAAAACGTAAGCTAAATTACAAACGAGGGAGAGTTTCACACATAAAGAACTAAGTTAAGGCAAGTTGGGGGGCGGGGTGTTTAGGGATAAAAGATACACACACCTTACCACAGAATGTGGACAGAAAGGCAAGAAAGCGGGTGCCCCTACCATAGCACAAAAATACAGCAAGTCTGTCAAAGCACTACTGACTAGTAGGTTATGAAACCCATTTGGTAGGTTATGAGGAACGTTTAAAAGAAGAGAGAAAAAAGAGAAAAAGAAAAAGTGATCGAGAATACAATAGACTAGAAAATTCTATCACACTCACATATAGTGAAGACGTATCGGAAAACCATACATCCACGTGTGCAAGTGCGTGCACTGGGTCCTAACGTGACACGTATTTCTTCCTGTGGGTTCCAATAAAAAGGTATGAGAGGGCTTCCCTGCTGGCGCAGTGGTTGAGAGTCCGCCTGCTGATGCAGGGGACACGGGTTTGTGCCCTGGTCCGGGAAGATCCCACATGCCGCGGAGCGGCTGGGCCCATGAGCCATGGCCGCTGGGCCTGCGCGTCCGGAGCCTGTGCTCCGCAACAGGAGAGGCTGCAACAGTGAGAGGCCCTCGTACCGAAAATTAAAATTTAAAAAAAAAAAAAAAAAAAAGGTATGAGAACCACTGACACATTGAGCACACCACTAGTTAATAATAATAATAATCCCTCAAGTTAATAACGTCACACTTCTGAATAGAGAAGTAACTTCCAAAGATAATAATATCCCCAAATACCAGAGGGGAAGCATGGCAAAACACAAAACCACGGAATATTTAAAATGAACTATGTGAACTATGACACAGAAGTCCAGGGAAAGCAAGCCTTCTAGAGAAACGTCTAACACTACCAAACCAGACTGCGGGGCCTCCACTCCCAGAGTTTTTCTCCCCACCCTGAATAAAGAGTGGAGGGAGTGGAGCCGGGGGAGACAGAAGAGCTGAAGGTGGGAGGGAAGGTGGGCTCTAGAGCATCACTCTGGCCAGGAGACCCCAGTCTCCCCCCAGCGAGGTAAAGAAGGCAGGAACCGGTACAGGGTGGGTGAGGAGAAAGGTGACATGTTCAACTTTGCAATCTCAAGGCCAAGCACAGCACTAGGCACGTAATAGGCCCCTTATCAATGTTTGCTGAATGTGTCAGTAGGTCTTAATAACACCGACAGTTTTGTGATGTGAAGGCAGTGCATAGTTTGAAGGCAGGGTCAATAGTTTGAAACTTCTTACTCCAAGTAATCTCAGCATCATCAGAAAATGTGAGTTCTGTTCTTAATGCCATGCTCTCCATCTTTACTAACTATCCACAAGCCATTTCAGTGGCTACCTGTAAACGTAAGCCATCTCCACAAATGATAAGCTCTTCAAGAACTGTAAAGAAGCTTGTTTTGTTTCAAAAAATAAACTGATCTGACACAAGGTCATCACGAATTGAGTGCTCAAAACCAAAAGTGAATGGGTATTCAACTACTTAGAGTGCTCAAAGATTAAGAAATTAAGTTTCTCAGGCCACTGTAACAGGTCACACAGAGACCATGTGATGTTCTTGCTTTAGGGGCAAATGGTTTGTTTTTGTTGGGTAGTTTTTGGATGTATGACTGGTTTAGTTTAGGCTCAGGTACAGCTAAAGGAACTTAATAGTAGCAAACACTTATGTAGTTATTTACTGCGTGCCAGGTAACCTTCTAAGGACTTCACAAATATTAACTCTAATTAATGTGTACACAACCCCTGATAATGTAGTTACCTGTTCAGTGGTTTATTCTGTTCCATTAAAAGTACCTCCGTTTTTTCCATTTTCTCCTGCAAAAGATGAGGAAAATATTGTTAGTGAGTGGTCACAAATGCACACATAATGTTTTATATCATTGTTTGATACCTTCCAGACTTGAGAGTACCAACAGGGCTTCGTTAAACTTTAGTGAATTATTTCAACTGCCTAACTTTACTGAGTTCCTAAATAAAACCATTAAGACAGTATCATTACATGTATCGATAAAAGGAGATTTGAAAAACAAATATTTTATGATTTCAAAAGAAATCAACATGGCATAATAATAAAAAGATAGATGTATAGGGAAACAATGTAGGGTAAGATTCTCCTTGACTCTGAATCATTCTACATTTAATATGCCTTTCCAAACTACGTTCCCCCTGAAATTCTTTTTTAGGTGGCAGCACCCTTCCCCACTGGGTGAAATAATTCCTGTTCTAAAGATAGAAACAACTGGTGAATATAGCTATTGATATTACAGATTTACTTTAAAATGATAATGGAAGAGCATCCATCAAAAAAGAGGGTGTTGCTTAGGAAAGGTAGCAGTTCAGAGAGTCTCCACCAGGTGACATTTACCTCGGGGAACTCACAACTGTCCAGGTTCTGTCCCTCCCTCTGCTGGCTCCAAAAGTCTATCTCACTAAGGTGCCAAAAATGATCACGTTTATCAATACTGATTCACGTTAACAAAGCTCATAAAAGATTGACGGATGAACCACAAAGCCTATGGATTCATTTCCCATGAAAAATATGTCATCAGACAGCCTGGACACTTGCTCCATCCAGCTTGACCAACATACTCACATTTCTTTGGTCAATAAATACTTCCTGAAATCCCAGGTGTGGGTACCATACAGGCAGATCAAGCCAAATTAACAGCAGGTGGTTGGGTGAGCATGTCAGAGCAATCACAGTCCAGATGCCAGTGGCCTCCAATATTCTCTCTCCAGACAAGTGTTCTCCTATCTCCTCCACTACCACCATCCTAGTCCAAGCTGCTATCATTCTTTTCCTGGACAAACACGAAACACTTCTTGCTATTTTCCCAGCTTCCGCTTCCTCCCTTCCAATCTATTATCCACAAAGTGTCCAGAGTAAACATTTAAAAATAGAAAACAGGTCATGGCTCAGCCCTACTTCGACTCCTTTAATGCTCTGCATGGGTCTGATGATAAATACCCGAGAGTTGACTCTCAAGCCTTGGTCTGGCCCAGCTCACCCCTCCAGCCTCCTCCGTGCACACTCTTCCTATCTCCCTCACATTTCAGCCACACTGGTCTCCTTTTACTCTCTTAAATGCACAGATCCCTCAACACTTCAGAGATTTTGCACACCTTGTTTCCTCTGGCTAGAAACTAATGCACAGACTCTGCACCTTCCCCACAAAGCACATACGTGCCTAGTCATCTGCAGCTCCTAGCTCATATGTCACAGGACCCCAGACTAGGACATTCCCTTATCTTGAGCTCCCATAGCATCTTGATCTTCTCCGTTGTAGCACTTACTACCGTTTATAATTACACATTTATGTGATTATTTAATTTACGTTTATGTCTCTCACTAGACTGTAAGATGCTCCATAAAGGTGAATACTGTGCTCATTTTATTAGCATGTTCCACAACAGCGGACACTCAAGAGATATTTTCATGAATGAATGACGGCTTTGGACCGTTAGAACCTGCTGCATCCATCGCCAAAACAGGGATCATTTTGCCAGGCAGACCATATGGCTTTCCTGAATGGGCTCCATCCTCCCTGATGTGTCCTGCCCCTGGGGGGGTCAATAATTAGATGGGCACTGTCTAACTCACTTCCGTAACTTTACTGTTTCCTAGGCTTCCATAGCCAAAATAAATCTTAAGACACGAAAAGAGAAACGGCACAAAGTTCAAGATACATTTGAGTAGCACTTCTGCAGACAGGACTTGTAGCAGTGGGCTACTAAGAAACACTATAAACAAAAAGGAAAACATAAATTGCGGCCAAAGGAAACCCTTGCTGAGACAACACTGGAAAACAAATAAATATACATGCACGCATGTGCACAAGCACCCAAAGCAGTGGTCCTCGGAGGGGGGCGTGAAAGGCTTTGAGTTTGCTGTGGGATGCCTCCACGACTACGGGGCCGACAGCAACAGAGTGTGCAGCTCTCTGAAGGAGGCTCCACACACGGCACCTCCTCCTGTCCCTGGGGCCTGACTCTGCACGCTTGGCACACTGGAGACCTGGTGTGTACTGACTGTGTCATTCTCCTATTTGCCTTACAAATCAACAACTAATCGACATTTCCTAACTCGCTGCACAGAATGTTTTAAATGGCTCACAGCTGTGGTTTACACTTTAAAGATGTTCTAACATTGCAGTCCTCTTATGTAATGAGAATGAGAACAAAACTGATAGGAAGAAGTTCCACAATGCCCTTGACTCTACATTCACAGCTAGTCATCGGGGGCTAGAAAGGGCCAACTTCACTCACTCATTCAACAAACAGCATGCACCTGAATAAGCCAGGCACGGTTCTAGGTGCTGTGGACACATAATGAACAAGACAAAACCCCTGCTTCTCAAGGAGGTAACGTTCTAGGAGGAGACAAACAGTGAACATATGTTAAGTACAGGTATACCTTGGAGACATTGCAGGTCTGGTTCCAGACCTCAATAAAGCAAGTCACACACATTTTTTGGTTTCCCAGTGAATACAGAAGTTATGCTTACACTATACTGTAGTCTATTAAGTGTGCAATAGCATTATGTCTAAAAAAAAAAACAACATACATACTTTAATTTAAAAATTCTTTATTGCAATAAAATGCTAACCATCATCTCACACAGAGTTGCCAGAAACATTCAATTTGTAAAAAGACAACCTTTGCAAAGCACAATAAAGCAAAATGCAATAAAGCAAAGTACAATCAAATGAGGTATGCTTGTAAAACGTAAAATACGTTGGGGGGGGTTAAATTTTAAATAGGATGGTCAAGGAACGCCTCACTGAGAAACTGACATATGAACAAAGACCATGACTCTTTTGGAAAAGAGTCATGTAGACATCTTGGGAAAGACAGTTCCAGACAGAGGATCAGCAAGTGCAAAGGCCCTGAGACAGAACTGTGGCCTGTCTGACCTGCGGCATGCATGGGAGACAGTAGTAGGATGTGGGGTCAGAGAGGTAAACAGTGACCTTGTCAGGGTACCCAAAGGCCTTTGGCTTTTATTTTGAGGGCCCTGCAATGCAACAGAGGTGTTTGGGGCAGAGGCAAACATGATCTGGCTACTGTGTTGAGAACAGACTGAAGCGGGAGCAAGGGAGGGAGCAGCAAGACCAGTTATTAAGCTTCTGAAACAGCCCAGGCAGGAAATTACAGGGGCTTGGACTGGAGTGCAGCAGTGACTCACAGCAGTGCTGCTAAAAAGCTGACAGATTCTTCATGAAACTTTAAGACAATACCCTAGGATTAGCTCTAACTCATTTAATGGCTGATTTTAGCAGTCAATCTTTTTATCACTAAAGGGTTTTTTTTGGTTTCAATTATTACTTTTATAAAAGAAAACTTAGTGGATTTTTAGCTATGAAGAAGTAATATATGATCATCACAGACAGTGGAAAAGACCGAACAGGCAAAAACATCGTCACATCACATTACAAAAGAATTGAGTATTCAAGTGCTTGTGACACTGGTCACCACTATGTATTAGCATTTTTCGTTTACTCTGAAAATAAAAGGCTCCTCGAAGTGAAGAGAAAGATCATTGAATACATGTGGCCATGGGAGTTAATGACTATTTAACATGAAGATTTTCCACTTGAAGATCTGTTGATGTACAGCAGGATAAACACCAAGCACAAGTATTCTTCTTAAGATCAGGCTTAGGCCAACATGGTCCAACGCTGACATTTGTCAGCTGTGCCAGTTTGAGCTTAGCCCAGAAGGAGTATTTGCACATCACTGAGGAAGCCACGCTTTTCTGCACAGACTCTTCCCCTGAGAAACCCATGATGATAACATGATGTAAAAAATGGACATGACGAATTCTAAAAAAAAATGTTTAAGTATTCTTCTTATTCTCTGCTCTGTTGGTTAATGGGGTGGGGGGGAGGTAGGGGGAGATCACAGCTCATAACTGTCATCATGGAAACAATTCCACTCTAGGGCAGGGAAGCAGCTCTTCACTTGCTATCCAAGCCATGGGGCACGTCATCTGTGCAGTACACAGAACCCCGTCCTCCCCTAAACAGGATTTGCTGTTTAGTCAACCGTGACAAACAAAATTAAACTCTGATTCTCAACATTTAATACTTTGGGCGGATATGCCTTATTTGTTCAGCTTCTCTCAAAGTGTGCTAAGACAGGTGAATCGCTCGTGGTGAATCAGGTACTGTCATCACCCACTAGAGCAGTCCTTCTCAAACTTCAGTGTGCACAGGAATTGCCAGGGGGTCTGTTAAAATGCAGATTCTGATTCAGAAGCACTGGGTTAGGGCTTGAGACTCTGCATTTCTAGTAGGCTCTCTGGTGATGCTGCTGCCACCGGTCTATGGACCACCATTTGAGTACACAGTGGTAGAATATTTATTATCCTCCCTCCTTCCCCTCTCCCTACTATTCCCTCGATAAGTACCACTGACGGAGACTGAAACTACTGCACTGAAGACTGTTTTCTTACTCTTACATTAAAAATAAGAATTTGCCCCCCACGGCGTAGGATACTTAAATCCCAGCAATAAGCAAACAGTCTCTTCTGGGGCATCCTTAGCTAACTGATTAGATCTGAAACTTCTACTTCAGCAACCACATATGGTTTTCTTTTTATTCTCCCTTTTCTTCACTCATCCTTTCCCCACACGGAAGAATGGTTCGCACAGAGGATCACAGCTATAGGGTAAGCTCCTGGCTTCAGCACTAGGTGAGGGTGTGAAAAGAACCAAAATGACTGAACCTTTTCCATCTCGTCCTTTTTTTGTAAAGAGGATAATCCACAGACAACCATGGCACTGGCTTGGAAAGTACAGAATTTTTATCAAGGGGTTAAGAGTGGTCGACGAATGATTGCTTACAGGTACCGACATTACCGGCTGCCATCAACAAATAGGCTTTGAGAATCTCTCTCTAGGACCCACCCAAACCCTGCACTTTCAGACACAGGGGTCTCACATTACACACATGGCCAAATCTCTCATTCAGAACATAACTGATATTTTCAAATTACAGTTAATTCATATGAAAATGTAACCTGAGCTTTAACATGCCTCTCTCAACCCTTAACTTCTAAGCTATTTTAGTTCAATCCTAATTAATTTTTATTAACATTTCACAGGTACGTATTTCTTTCTTAGTTTGCTTCTAAAGTAAAAGATAATAGTTATAAGATTGTAAAGAAAAATACTGTTCCTCCAGGACAAGGATCCCCGGCATATGTGTGAGAAAGGCCTACTTTTTGTTTCTCTAAAGCCATAAGATGACCAAAAGGAAATGCTGTGGTGGGGAAGAAGCGGAGGAGACGCTGGACTAACACCTCTGATTGCTTCCTGCCCTCTGGGATCCTGTGAAACCACAGAGGGAGGAACCTGGCAGAAACAGGCCGACAGACAAGAGAGTACAGAAGCAACAGCTGCTTTGGAGATCTGTGAGATCAATCTAGGCAATCACAATCAATTGTCTGTAGATTCCAAAAGGACCAACTGGAATTATCATTGGGTTATATTAAGGAAACAAACTACTAACCAAAACCTATTAAGAAGGACAAAGGTATACACGGCCTGGGGCAAGACTTAAAGAAGCAAAACACCACTTACACATAAAGGCAGGTGGCAAAGAGGAGGCAGGCTCATTCTGGGCTGCTCCTGCAGCTTGAACTCAAAGGTAAAACAGAAAAGGAGACAGACTTGGCACAATACAAGGAAACACTTTCTAACAAAATACAGTTCTCAGCCAGAGAACAATTTTTCTTTCATTTTTTTTTTTTTTTTTTTTTTGCAAAGCAGTGAGCTGCCATCACTGCTGAGACAGCCTCATCCTGCTACCCTGCTCCTCCCCAGCATCAAGCACCACAGCTATGCCAGGCTGCGTGCCATTCCCCAAACGTGGTTTCATGACCCTCACACAAGTACCATGCCTGGGATGCCTTTTCATTTCTAGGCCACCCCTCCAGGCTTGAGATCTCAGCTTCCACATAACCTCTGTGAATCGTATGCTGTCTCTCTTCCTCCAAACAGGCTGAGAGCGGGCCCCTCACCCAGGTAACCTCACACGCCTCCTCCCTGCACATCCTTATCCAGCTGTACATACTTTTAGACTGGGAGGCCTCTGAGGGAGGGGTCATGAGTACTTACCTGTGTATCTGCAGTGCCTGCCATAGTGACCTGGACACAGCACGCATCAGCTGGAAGGTGAAGGAAGGAAGAGGAGAGGAGGGAAGTGAAGAGAAAGAAGATGATGCCTAAATTTTCACATCTTTGGGCTTCCCTGGTGGCGCAGTGGTTGAGAGTCCGCCTGCCGATGCAGGGGACACGGGTTCGTGCCCCGGTCAGGGAAGATCCCACGTGCCGCAGAGCGGCTGGGCCCGTGAGCCATGGCCACTGAGCCTGCGCGTCCGGAGCCTGTGCTCTGCAACAGGAGAGGCCACAACAGTAAGAGGCCGGCATACCACAAAAAAAAAAAAAAAAAAAATCACATCTTATGCACATTGCAGAAGGAATTCTGACATTGGGAGAGAAGTTAATTTGAATGAACATTTTCTACACAGAAAGACATGAATTACTGTGGCTTTGAGGTTTATCATTTTAGGTATGTTTTGATCTAATTATTGTTAATAGCTGTTTAGAAACAGTCCCAATATTTTGCGTTTATTTATGTATCTAAATACACATATTTACTATGCTATTTAATAATACAAATAATTTTCCCAAAAGTTTAAAAAATATTTAAAAAAAATCTTCCATAGTTACCGGGAAGCCTGCAGAAAATGCGCCCATGGCATTTTCCTCAAGTTTGGAATAAGTATATCACTAAAGCAAGTACAGGGCCACTACTGCCAAAAGACCCCAGCAATACTTTGTAAGCCTTTATGCTGAAACTCTGCATACCAGAAACAGAACTCTGTCTTCAAACTTTTCCTGATTCATGCAAGGCTTTACCAGCAGTTCTTGCTTTCCTAAGCATCTACACCCAATTAATCTGCTCTGTACCCACCAGTGGCAATTCTCAAAACATGACGAGCATGTGAAGGGCCATTCTGATGGCCTCGGGGGAGTGACAGGGCAGTGACAGGCAGGTGAATACATCTGGGAACTACAGAACCATTGCTAAGGACCGTAAGTACTCTTTGGGAGGATTTCTATAAACTGCACCAGCACCCTTCCCAAAGAACAGATGACGACAGGTGAACCCACCCCTGAGACCAGAAAACTGTCTGCCAGAGCCTGGCTCTGCATCAGCCCCAACGTCTTCCCCCGACAGATGACTATGAACACGTTGCCACCCTTGCCTTCCGCACAGCCCGCTTCCTTAAGTCCCACCTTCTTTCCCGTGCTGCTGCCCTGGGTTGCAACAGAACGGGTCTGGGCTCTGTGGGCACCCACCTGGCCAATTCCCGCGGCTATGGGGCAAGGCTGAGGAGGATGCTGACCTCTTCGCAGTGGGTGGCGGGGTATCTGCATATGAACTGCTGCCCTGTTTCCTTTTTACAGAGGGAGGCAAGGTAAACTGTCTCCATGAGAACGTTAGTCTATGAGTGAATGAAGTCTTTTTATTTATTTATTTATTTATGGCTGCGTCAGGTCTTCATTGCAGTGCGCAGGCTTTCTCTAGTTGCGGCGAACATGGGCTACTTTTCGTTGCGGTGCGCGGGCATCTCATCGCGGTGGCTTTTGTTGCGGAGCACAGGCTCTAGGCACACGGGCTTCAGTAGCTGCGGCTCCATGGGCTCAGTAGTTGTGGCTCACGGGCTCTAGAGCACAGGCTCAGTAGTTGTGGTGCATGGGCTTAGCTCTTCTGCGGCATGTGGGATCTTCCCGGACCAGGGATCGAATCCGTGTCCCCTGCATTGGCAGGTGGATTCTCAACCACTGCACCACCAGGGAAGTCTCTAGGAGTGAATGAAGTCTTTATTGCACTTCATGAGACTTAAAAAAATAGCTTTGAGATATATATGTATTTCAGAGGACAGCAGAAGTCTTCTGGCCTAACATCAAGTCATACTATCGATAAACTTATATTAGCATATCTTTGTACCAAAAAAAAAAGCTAGATTTGTAAAATGGAAAAGGGCAGGATGGTGCAACAGACTGGCCAGATGCAGCTTTGATCATATTGATTTCTTTTCAGCCTACAGGTTTTACAGTGGCAGTGAGAGGTGGCCTGGGCTGAGTGACAGAGGACACGGATATGCTTCAAGGTGAAAAATGCCCGTGCAGAGCCCTGAGCACAGCAACACCCGAGCAGGGCGGCTGCCCCAGGAGCGACCAGCAAACATGCTGAGGAACAGGATGTCTGGTGGTTACTCTTGATCTGAGGCTGTTTGTCAATAGAGTAGAATTTTCAAAACCAAACCTTTTTTATTTTTAATTTTGCGAGTTCCTCCTTATATCTGAGCAAACTAGTGGGGAAATAAGGTGGCAAAATTCAAAGTGGATTTTTGCGGCCCGCCCCCTGCTCCAATTCCTCAGCCGGCCACGAGGGAGAAGGATGCTTCTTTCAGGAAGACCCACCTGGACCCTGACTGAAGGGCAAAGGCCCCCCAAATATCAGTCTCCCATCCTGACACCTGGTCAGGTCATTAGGAAGAATCTGCCCAATACCTACTATCCCCACAATAAACCTGGGTTCCATAGTCCAACAAGGAAATGGAGGGAAAGGAGCCGTTACTGAGAGCTGGCTACATCCCACACAGTTTCACATTCACCTTTTATTTATTTATTAAAAGTCTGTTTGTTTGTTTGTTTATGTATGTATGTATGTGTGTACGTATGTATGGCTGTGTCAGGTCTTAGCTGCAGTATAAGGGATCTTTGGTTACGGCGCCCAAGCTTCTCTCTAGTTGTGGCGTGCAGGCTTGAGGGTGTGTGGGCTCTGTAGTTTGTGGCACGTGGGCTCTCTAGTTGAGGCGTGCAGGCTCAGTAGTTGTGGCACGCAGGCTTAGTTGCCCTGCAGCATGTGGGATCTTAGTTCTCTGACCAGGGATCGAACCCGAGTCCCCTGCATTGGAAGGCAGATTCTTTTCCACTGGACCACCAGAGAAGTCCCCATGTCCACCTTTAGAACAACCCATGGGTAGATTTAAATGGACGGGAGGTGTGAGTATGTAGGCTCAGAAAGGTTAAGTAACTTTCTAAGCTTAGCTCCCACCAAGGAGATTTCCCAAGGCCTGAGAGGCCTCTTGCCACCCTCTCCCAGGATGCCTCCTCCAGGGTAGGCCCCGAAACAGGCCCCCTCCCACACTCAGAAAAAGAACACACCTGCTCTAATGACAGGACTTAACTAGGACAATAGGACTGAAGGCTAAACAGGCTAACAATAAAAACACGAACCAAGCCAGGAATAACTGAAGGTCTCGCAGACCACGTGTCCCGATGTGGCGCACTTCACAGGAACGGGAAAACAAGCCCCTCTCTGCAGTGCTGTGCGGAAAAACCCCTCACCAGTCTCCCCAGGATACAGACAGGAGACAGCCTGCAGGAGTACCTGGGATATGCCCCAGTGCAAAGGCAGGGGGCCTCTATCCCTGGTTACAAGAACTAACAGAAAATTCCAGGACATTTCTAGAGGGCCTTGCCCCAGACCCTGAAACTCGGGATCCATGCAGAGAGCCCTACAGTTCATCATCTTACGCTGCATGTTGCCTTCCTGGGCTTGGGAGAAAGTTGCACAAGTGCAATAACAAGGGACAAATAAAGACCCAAACTTTAGCGAACAAACAAGCAGGAAGGGGGCGGGGGGCGGGGTGGAAGTTCCCTGGAGTCGGGGAAAGGAGAGAGAGAAAAGCATTTTTAAGAAAATTAAAATATTTGTTTCTCTAGAATTGAGAATGAAGAGAAATGACCAGAAAGCACTGGTGAGCGGAGGAAGAAGGGCGACACCACCGTCTCAAGCCAGAACAGAGAGTTCACGTAAGCCCGGGTGTGCGCTTGCCTCCATTCCCGCCCGCCCACGGCTCCCGGGGCAAACGAATTCTTGGCTGTGCAGGTATGTGTGGGAGGCCTGATTTATTTTCCAACCACTAGAGCTTTGCCCAGAACGACTTAACCATAATTTTTCAAGGTCATACATTCAAATATGATGTTACTACCTCACAAAACAAGTAACTCTAGGGTCTGTGGAGTAGGAGGTGGGGAAAGAAGGAATTAACCATCCTCACTTGAACTATCTTCTTATCCACTCTTACTGTGTATCTCTTATATGTTCTCAGAAAATCAACAAACTGCCAAAACACATAGCTAAAAGAAATAATAGCTAACTTTAATATAATGCTTACACTCTATGGCAAGCACAATTCTAAATGCTCTGTATATATTAACTTATTTGACCCTCAAAATTCTTTGAGGTGGGTACTATTGTCGTTATTAGCCCTATTTATAGCTGCATCCAGAGGGTAAGTGACTTGCCCGGCTACCGACAGCAGGGCACCCTGTGCACCTGCCCTATGCCATACTCCTCCCTTCTCTGTGTTTGGCTCTCTGGCACCCCCAAAAGGCAAAATTATAACAAGAGCTCTGTTCCATTATGGGATATCTAACTGATTTTCCCTGCGCAGTAGGGCTTTCTTTAAGCTACTTTTCTGGGAGGAATATTATCAGAGCCAGCCCCCACCTTTAACCCTGCTGCTCAAAAAAGCCATATAAGCTGGAAAAGTCCCAGAGCTCAAACCACAATTCCCCTTACACGCTGCCTGATTAGAAGCAGTTCGAAGCAAAGCTTTGATCCCTGTTAAAATGTAAAAGCTCTGGGAGGTGTGCTCTTTATGCTGTTATCAGTTTGTAGTGAAAGTTGCACTGTTATCTTTTTAATGGTAAGTTTAATGATAAGAACTTCAGGTGGTTTCCAGGCATCCAATCCACCTGTCCAGTTTGGACCTGTTCACTGCTGGGTGCCTAGAACTCTCCAGGACCTGGCACGTTAACAGTTGTTCAATATACCAGCGTGGGTGAACAACTGAACAAATGAATGGCTATAATTCTTGCAGAAGTCAGTTTTAGGGCACATTTATGATGCAGGTAGGTCTTAAAGTGGAAGCCAGGTTGGGCAAAGTATCACTGGAAAGGTCTAAAGAACAAGTAAATCACTGTCTCACAGTAATGACTTTGAAAGAAACCCCAGGCATATTTAAATATATGAAAAGGATCTCTCTTTGAATTTATTGAGAATGGATTATATTTTTAAATGTATATAGAGCTAATTTATTAATGAAGAAGGTAATCTAAGAGGGTAGTGATATCTACATCATCTTTCTCTACAATTACACTTTCCCAAAAGATGTGGTGCCCTAGAACAACATCTCTTCTCCTTAATATTCTCATACCCAAGTCCTGTATGTGTTCTCAAGGGCCTCCACAAATGTCTTTTATTCCAGGAACCCTTCCCTGTGCTCCCGGCCAGAAGAGGTCATCCCCCGCTTTATACTCAAAGTTACTTTGTTCTTTCTTTTGTGTACATAAATGCACTTCCTGAATTGTTGTATTTTTCTCACCTGCACTACCTGGCTGTCCCCAACTCTATCTCCATATTCCACAGGGAACCAAACATTTTTCCTAACATAATCAGCATCCAGTCGATACCAGACTAATGTTTTTAAAAAGACTCTACTATGGAAACCCTCCAAGGATACACCACCATCTGTTTCTAGTGTTCAAATACATTTTAGATATTTTAAAAACTGTAATTTTTTTTTTAATGACACTGAAATGGTTTATACGCAAGCTTCTCACCGACTGCGGACACACAGCATCATGTGTCAAAGATCCTGTCTGGGAGATGCAGGCGATCCCTGTGGTAGGCTCCCCTGCCACCTCCACGTGCACATGTGGACTTCTTGTAAGTGTGACACTGGGAAGGGAAGCTGTAGCTCCACCCGGTCGTGTGAAAAATACTGTGTGCACAGTCTGCTCTCAAGAGGTTGTTCAAGTAAGCACATGAGCACAAACCGCACCCCAGTGTCGGCTGCCATTAAATGCGGGCGAGGCACAGGGGGCATCTGGTCGGCCTTGCTTTCATCGCAGTAGAAAGTCCTTTGTGATAATACCCTACCTGAGAGAGGGTAAATATTTATTCTAAGAATTAGATGTTTCCTGTATGACTTTAGATTTATGATAAGGAATGTGACCTGTTGTTTCCATACGTTTAGTTACAGGGTTACGATTTTGAAACAAATATTCCCTACCTGAGATTGGTTGAATTGAAAAACATCCTGGGATCCCAAGGCAAGTTATTTAAAAACAAAACAAAAACAAAAAACTCTTGTTATAATTTGCAAGTAATTATCTGTGAGAACAGATTTTTTTTTTTAAATATGATGCATTTAAAGCAAAGTATATAAGTTTATTAAACACAGCTGATCATGTGAATACAGCTATTATTATATTATACAGTTATTATCAACACCAGATTTCTTTAAGTGTTTCATTATATCTTAAGAGCTTCATTGCTCTTGCTGACTCTTCAGTAAACATTATAAATGTAAACTCCAAAAAAATTTATAGTACTAGGAAATGTCACTTTATCTGTTTTCTTTTTTTTAATTTTTTTTTTTTTTTGCGGTGCGCGGGCCTCTCACTGTTGTGGCTTCTCCCCGTTGCAGAGCACAGGCTCCGGATGCGCAGGCTCAGCGGCCATGGCTCACGGGCCCAGCCGCTCCGCGGCATGTGGGATCTTCCCGGACCGGGGCACGAACCCGTGTCCCCTGCATTGGCAGGCGGACTCTCAACCACTGCGCCACCAGGGAAGCCCACTTTATCTGTTTTATATGGTAGAGTTTCATTTCATTTGATGAAAGGATTCCCTGCCCCCGCAAAAGTTTGAAAACGTCTGTTAGTTTTTCTCAAATCCCAGTCTAGGGAGCGGCTGCAGTAGACCTGGATGAGCTTTTTTACCATATGGTTTTTCCTGGGCTCTTTTCTCAGTAGTTCCCTTCGGATAGGCATGAAGTGAGCTGAGAATATGGCAAGGGGTGGGGAAGCAGGGCGGGAGCAGGGAGGGGGGATAAAAAGGAAACCACTGATCTAATCAACACATAACTGTCTTCATAGAATTTTTGGTCAAATGCTTCAGTAAAATCAAGACAAAACAAGTCAACAACATACCCTTAATACGTGAACTTTTTCACAAAAGGAAACAAAGTTAGTTTTATATTATTTGTCCTTTAGTGAACTCATACTGGACCTACTAATACCATATACTTTTCAAAACGTTCACACATCATCTATTTAACTCTATGTTTCGTTGGTGATCAATAGCCAGAGCATGCATTTGGCCTCCAGAACCTCTTGCTTTATCTAAAATTTGGAAAAAGGTTGTTCTTCTCCTGTCTTCAATCCCTTTTAAATTCTGTATGATTTGTCAACAGTTAGTAAACACTGAGGTCTTTTGAGATATTTGCAAGCTCCTTCAGCAAACTAGAGAGTTTGAGAACCACTAATTTATAACAGTCATCACTGGCTATCTCCTCCACACTGAGCTACACTTCCCAAGACACTGCTGCAGTTCTGTACACTTTACAATTTCAAAATCACTCTTCTTGCTGGAAAAGATTGGAAGTAAAGCAGCAGTCAGTAAGATCACAGACTTTTTTTTTACACAGAAGGATACTTTGGAATGTAACTACTCTACTACACTGATTTTTCTTAAGATAAGGAAATACAGTTAAGAAACATACCCAAGATGAAACAGTCATTGGCAAAGTGAGAACTCAGCACCCACCTTCCACAGTTTAGTAATCAAAGATCTAAGTTCACATTCAGATTCTTCTACTCACTAGCTGCAGGCGTCTTGGTCAAACCCCATAAGCCACAATTTACTTAGATATTAAAATGGGAATTATATCTTCCAGGGTTGTTAGGTATATTAAAATGAAGATACTTAATGGTCTTCTGGAAAAGCATCTGACTCCAAGTAAGTACACAATAAATGTTAGCAGTTGTAAACACATTTTTTTTGGCTAGAGTTTTAGAACAAAACAGAATTCTCCAGGTATGGGGTAGACTACTCTGGAAAACCTTTGCATTCTTGAAGTGGGGACAAAAGGAATTAAGTGCTAGAATATTCCCCAGTGCTATGGGTATGAAGGTTGTGGGCTTGGGGTCTTGAAAAAGGGAGTTAACCGTTGGGGATGATTTCTCCAAAACTGGGAGAGGAAAGGGTTAGGGTCCCATGAAGGGCAGAGCCCTGACCCATTCACACGCCCACAACCTTCATACCCATAATCCTGGGGGAGTCTAGCACCTTGATTTCCTATTTAAACAGTAGAAGAAATGGAGAGCATTTGAAGGTGGGGGAAAGAAAGGTGACTGGCCAGGAGAGACCAGCCCCTTCCTGGCCACAGGTCAGTGGAACCTCATTACTTTATATAAGATACATCAGCCACCTGCCAATTCCAAAGAAGTGCCTGTCCTCAAATGCAGTTTCTGCTAAACACATTTCTATACAGAAATTTCTGATCTATTGTATAGCTCTAGAGCAGATGGGTTTAACATCCTCTCTTGCACCCCCAGTGGCAGTGCAGCACCCCCTCCAGCTCCTGCAGGTTCTCCTTGGAGCAGCAGAGCTAAGCAGGGGTTGAGGAAAAGGCGAGGGGTGAACCACGCAGCTCTTTAGGGACAGTCACCAAGTTAATTTCTTCTTCTCCACATCCATGGGTAATATGCCCAATGTAGCACCATAAAATACCAAAGCTACAGTACTAGCGAAGTTGCTGCCAAGCTATTTTATCATTTCCAACATTCCTGGTAGTAACTACCACACCTGAACCAAAAAGAATAGGCCATCTGAGAACACACATAGGCACTTGGCAAGTTTCTAAGAAAACTATTTGCAGATCAGTAGGGATATCCATCTCCAATCTCAGTCTTCGACCAGAAAGTTCTACTGCACAACAATAGTTTTTGAAAGACACGCCTTTTAAAATATTTATCTACCGCTCTAGACTCCAGCTCCACCCATTCAAGCCCTACCCATTCTTTTACTTTCTGCACAATTGCCACCTTTTGTATCGAAACTTTCCATAAACCATATCCATTCTTCTCGGGGAGAAAGGAGTGAACTCCCACGGTGCTCTGTCTCTAATGTCCCAATAGCACCATCGTTTTCTACCTGCATGGCTTTATTTCCTCTTTAAGCACGATGGGCATAGGACCTGTATGGTTCTGACTTTCTTCTAGTGCCCAGCATCTTGCACATACGCCATGCGTGTATGTATATATGTGTGTATGTCTTGGGAGGACACGTGAACACACACCAAGATTTACTGAGCAGCTACTATGTCCCAGGCACTGTGTTTTACCTACACCATTGGTTTTTATCTGAACAACATCTCTATCAAGTAGTCCTTATCAGCCCCAGCTTGCGGATGAAAAAACTGAAATTCAGAGAGGTTAAGGCTTGGCCAGAATCACAGAGCTGAGTTTCAAACCCAGGTCTGATTGATTCTAAAAGCCCATGCACTTATAAAGTTAATATCCAACAAGCATTCAGTAAATCACTTAATGAAAAGCATTTCTATGCAGGGTATTGTGCTGAGAACTACTGAGAATCAAGATGCTTTAAGTTCAGCAACTGTAAGTAACTATACTACAAAGTAGTAAGTAACAAGGCCAAGAAAAGGGTTTACATAAACATTAAGGATGTTCAGAGGAGTGTGAGACCACTGTTTTTGGAGGTGGAGCAGGTAAGTGGAGAGGGCTGGAGGGAGAATTAAGATAATCATGAAGAATATGGCAGACCTGAAACCTGGATTTAGACAAGCAGAGATGAGAGGTAATAGTATGTCAAAGAGTAAATGAGCTCACCCTAATATTCTTCCTATAGCAGGAAAGTGGACTAACAAATTACATTCAATAAGATTGCATCCTTGACGGCAAAGACAATGTCATATACTTGTTTTTTCTGTAATATTCATTCTGGAAACATTTAATAACTATTTAGTGATGGAGAAAGGACAGGAAAAGGGATAAGGGGTGTGGGGTTTGTACTATTCCTTAGAATATTTAATTAACTCAGACACACTGTCCCACATGCAGTCTGGTTTTATAATACATATTAATTAAATCCTATTCCAGTCATTAACAATCTTTCACTAAGTTGTATATGTTTTCTACCCGATCATAAGTCTTTATGGGTACTTCATATTCACAATGACTAGCCCAAATCACTGTTATCAGTTTTACTCCCAAAACTAAGCACAAATGTATTTTAATCTATTTATCTGTACATCAAAGAATTTTTCTTTGGAGAATAGCCTAGTATTTAAAAAAAGGTAAAAATTAACAAAAGGTGCCCATCTACCTAAAAGAGAAAAGAGGAACCATCTACATGCAAAGCAACATAATAGAATTACAAAGCCAAACTTAAAGGTAGCATCTGCTTCTAAAGGATATGTTGGCAGAGAAAATTAACCAGTTGTATTATTGCCTTAAGCAATGAAAACCTGTTTCATTTCCTTCTTGTCTTTTTGAAAAGACAACATGTCACAGTCAGACTTTTTAAAATAACAGCATCCATTCTTGTGACAAATGTTTGCCAAGGGGGGCAGGGAGGAAGGAAAGGAATAAGAAGGAAAAGAAAGTGGAAAAGAGATAGGAAACAGTAAGACGCCATCTGCTGGCAAAAGGGAGAAAAAAAGGGAGAGAAATTTGAGAGCACCACTGATTAGCTTGAAAAAATGTCAAATGAGTTTTCCAGTCATCCTCATGAAACAATGAAACAGAAAATGTTACTATGAAAATATGTGGAATGTTTTTTTTACTGTTGTAAAGTTCATGTCCTAAAAATTCACTGTTACTACTAAAACAAATTATAAAGACCACCATTCCTCGAGTGCAGACAGAACTACACCCGAAGCTATTTTAGGCATCAGAGGAGTATTAACACTGAATGAACTAGAAATACCCCAATGATATATTTCAGCTTTTCCAGGCAGAGTCAGCTAAGGGATGATTTCTTTGGTTAGAAGCAGTCATCTAAATTTTAAGCACACCTGTAACAGCAGAAGACTACAGATTACTAAAGGATGATCATTCTCTACAAATAGGATGTTGAACATTATTCACCACTGATTACAAGCTAGCTAAGCAATATATCAATTACTCATTCTATGCTACAAAAAGGTATAACAAATTATAAGAAGTAAAAGCTCAGTGGCTGTGAATAAAATTAAAACTAAACGATAAGTCTCAGAGCTGAGGAGAAAGGAGAAAGGGAAAGAGGGGTTTACCCACATGTACACCTTTAAGGAATTGTAACAAACTGGTTTTCTTTTCTTTTGTCAATTAACCTGGCCACCACACATACACATACACACACACACACACACACACACACACACACACACACACACACACCCTCTACCTGTTTCCATTTCAAATACACCCATACTCCCAGCTGAAATAAGACATCTCAGCTTGACAGGCAGTTTCTTTCAATACCCCAATTGTTGGTATGCGGCATTTCTCAGCATTTAAGAAGTACTACTATGTATTTGTATATGGAGCATCTGAAGGCCAGCTACACACCAAAGGACGAAAGTACCCAGTGGACATCACTGTGGTTTTAGAGCTGGAGCATGCTGTCCGTAAGTTCTCATTTCACAATACTTGGGGTTTGTTAGTTCACTACACTGATAACTTTAGGCATTTAACCTTCAAAAATACATGGTTTCCATTGATTTGTCTATATACTATTTGATTGTTTTGCATTAAACAGAATTTAAGAGATATTTTGGGGACTTCCCTGGTGGCACAGTGCTTAGGAGACTGCCTGCCAATGCAGGGGACACGGGTTTGAGCCCTGGTCCGGGAAGATGCCACATGCCGCGGAGCAACTAAGCCCGTGCGCCACAACTACTGAGTCTACGCTCTAGAGCCGTGAGCCACAACTACTGAGCCCGCGTGCCACAACTACTGAAGCCGGCGCGCCTAGAGTCCGTGCTCCGCAACAAGAGAAGCCCTCGCGACACACTGAATAGTAGCCCCCGCTCGCCTCAGCTAGTGCACAGCAATGAAGACCCAATGCAGCCAAATATAAATAAATAAAGTTATTTTTAAAAAAGATATTTTGTTACCGGATCATGGTATTTTTTGTTTTTGATTGTGGTCTTAAACTCTGTGTACAGAGGCTACAAAAGCTCAAAAACAGTGGACAAAGAGTCATATTACAGGGAACATAATGTCTTTTTACCTCATGTTATGGTAACTATGCTACTCCTTGACGCAGTTCTGTCAGTTTCTAACTGAATGTAGTGCTGTGTTAGTATAAATGGATGTCAGCTTGAGGGCTTAGGATCACTAACACTTTTCCTATTGAAATTATTTAATTATTGACAATTTTTTTTTAGAGATTTTTTTGATGGGGACCATATTTTAAAGTCTTTATTGAATTTGTTACAATATTGTTTCTGTTTTATGTTTTGGTTTTTTGGCCTCGAGGCATGTGGGATCTTAGCTCCCCAACCAGGGACTGAACCCGTACCCCCTGCACTGGAAGGTGAGTCTTAACCACCGAACAACTTTTTTTTTTTTTTTTTGCGGTACGCGGGCCTCTCACTGCTGTGGCCTCTCCCGTTGCGGAGCACAGGCTCCGGACGCGTAGACCCAGCAGCCACGGCTCACAGGCCTAGCCGCTCCGCGGCACGTGGGATCCTCCCGGACCGGGGCACGAACCCACGTCCCCTGCATCGGCAGGCGGACTCTCAACCACTGCACCACCAGGGAAGCCCTGGACAACTTTTAAGAATTTATCCTACGACGATTTTTCAGAACAAATGACCCACATAATGTTGAGGCCGACTTATAAAACACCTCGGAGGGAAAAAACGTAAATGTGGGTTGACCCTAATATATTTTAACAAAAGAAAAATGCACTAAGGTTTGATGATCTATGCAATTGCCATGGTTTAATAATGATACCTTAAAGCACCAGAGTCCTCTGAAGTGCTCTAATGGAGGACACCAAAAAGGGTTAAGGACATGGTAGCAGTGACATAAATCTACAGAAAAGATCCTTCATTAGGGGAGGATACACGGTGTGGTGCAGGGAGTACTGAGCAAGCAGTCAGAAAATCCTGATTCTTATTCTCAGTCCCATCACCAGCCACCTGGATTTCCACCCCTGCCTCTCAGTCACCTCCGGTGACAAAGGGAGATTAGTCCTTCCAGCCCCACCTGCCAGTTTCTATCAGCCCTATTAGCCAATAAAACAAGCACACACTCAAAACCCAAAACCCATATCTATTACTGAGAATAGGATCCTAGACAGTGTCACCTCTAAAGATGATTGAGGACCATCAAATCATATATTAGCAAGAAAAAATGGGCTCAGCTCAAACTACTATTCTAAATTTAGTGTGTATCGATCCATGGATGTCTTCATATTTTTACCACTTATTTCTGCATCCACAAAAGTTAAATAGTGGTGTCTTCCTGCACTTGTCTCTTTATACACATGTTCCAAAGTTTCTCTAGGGTATATTCCTGTAAGTGGAAAGGCTAGATATGGGGTTTGCCCAGATTTAACCTTACTGTCACGCCTTGGTCTATGTCTCTGGTCCAGAATGGCTTCTTGCATTGGAATCTACTCTTAATTCCAATCCCTGTTGGTCTCTGACTTTACCTCCCCCATCCCATTTATAGTTTTGTCCTTCGTACTTAACACTCGGCCTGGCTTTTACTGTATGACTTTACCTCCCCTTTTTGATCATCAATCACTAGGTACTACTCCAGCTATGCTGTCTCCATCCAATCCAGCCTCAGGACCCTTTCGCCACACAGCCAGTGCATGGTGTGTGAAAGGCACTCCTACAGTTACCCCCTATTTCCCAGTTTCAAAGACCACTGCCTGCTACTTCAGAAGTCAGCAAACATTTATTAAGTCTTTACTCTGTGCAATGCACAGAGACCCAACATACATGTGTATGTGCAGAGTCTGAGTATCATTTGCTTTCCCTACATAGACTCAATGAGTGCTCTATACCAAGAGGCCTCAATGAACAGATTACAATTAACCAGCCGTAAGAAACTCCAGTCTGAAGTCGGTGACATTTTCGGAGAAGAGGAGGAAGGGAGCAGGTATGCGTATGATAAGCAGGCAACCTTCCTGTCCCTACCTCCCGCCCTATTTCAAGGTATATGTTGGATTAAGGGAGATGAAGAGTAGGTTTTCTGTGCAGCGCTGAGGATTCTGGAACTTGTTCTGTCAAGTGTCATCCTGCTCCCCTTCCCCCTGCCGAAGGGCCACTGTAGACAGTCAGCATTACTTGTTACAACATGACCCTGGTAAATCATTTCGTTTCTAAAAACACTGAGGATCTCCAGTTGCTAAATCTCGGTCGCCTTATCTGTAAAAGGGAGGTAAATGATACCCACCTGCCAGGCTTTTTCTGAAGATTCAATGAGAATGTACGGAACAAGCAGATGTAGTGGGGCTTTGCGCCTTGCTCCAAAACCGGGAACACGGGCCAAAGCCACCATCAGACAGACGCCTACTGACTATAAAGAAGAACTTTATATATAATAATTAGAGCAATCCAAAGACAGAAGAAGCAGTTAGGTACCAAAGTTCAAGCAGGGGGTTGTAAGGCCTACTCAATCTAAAGGATTTTTCATAAATCTCCCTTCCATAGAACTATCCTAGTTCAAACAGGAGAAAATACTGTGCTTAATTATTTTTCTCTCTCCATCTGGATATGTCATGATGCAAAGGACTGAACTGTCAAATAAGCAGCCACACGGCTCTGTCTGCACCAGGCACCACTTGCCCCCATCCACACTGCCCAGAGGGGCTTCTCCGCTGGGCTCCCTGCTACACCTGCCACTGCTGGCCCATCACTGCACCTCTCCGCCCGAGGGCTGTGCCACATGCGTGCACAGGGGGCCCGCAGGGCAGGGAGAGTACTGGGAATGAATGGCAACACCCTCCTCCTGCCCTCAAACAGGGGCTGACCAGAGCAGATGTGTGAATGATCCAGCTTCTACACCCTCAGGTGACCTCACCCTCAGGTGGGATCCAGTGAGGCAGGGTCCTCAGTCTGCCTCCCAGAGGCCCAGCAAAGCTGGGCTCCAGCTGCCCACTGTGGGAACTGGCTTGGTAACACACTATTGGTGCTTCTGGTATTTTCCTCACCTTGCAAATAAACTACAGGCACAGGCATCCATGTCTCTCTCAGGGGAACTCAATCTAAGAAAATACCTCATACCACGAGGACCTGAAGAGACATATTTACAAAGCACAGAAGGGTCTTCTCTTAGTTTCTTCTTAAATCTCCTTGCAACAGATAAATAAACTTCAGAGTCTCGGGTTTATCACAGAATTAGCAACACACAATCTAGAGATATTTATCTAATATTAAGATAAAATATCAGTGGTTTTGTGATGACCAAAGAGTCCACTGGACTCATAAAAGTAATTCAGTAGAATACTATCATGAATTTTTTCAATTTGGATAGTGAGTTCATCCTAATTCAAAAAGATAAAATCACTTTGATATAATGAAAAGAAATTCTAAAACACAATTTTATTACGTGAAGTTCAGTTCCAGAAATAATTATTGAAGACCTACTAGGTTCCAGACATGAAGACGACCCAGGCCCTGTCTCCAGAAAACTCAGTGTCTAGAAAAGGGAGACAGACATGTAAGTCAATAATTACATTAGAGTCAAAAAGTGTGGTTAATTAAACTGTGAACAAAGACACTAGCGGAAGTCCGTCCGGACGGAATAGGGTCAGATAAGGTTTCCCAAGCAGGTATTGTTGGAACAAGGTTTTCAATAGATGTCTAGGAGAGTTGACTAGGCATTCCAGGAGTGAGAGAGAGAGAGCACACCAGGTAGAGGGGCCAGCCTGTGAAAAAGGAGAGGCAAAAGCAGCTCTGTGTGTCCGTCAGGCCCGGGCTCCCATTCAACAGACGTAAAATCAATACTCGTGTGTAAAAGAATAACTTTTTCCTCCAAATTGTAAAATCCTCACAAGAATCACTTGACAAAAAAAAACAAAAAATCAGACAAGTTTTCTGCTTCAAAAAAGCCTCTAAAATGCTGGGCCCTCATGTATTATCCTTGAAGCATAAATAAGAGAAAAATTGTCTGACTCGAAATACAGTTACTGGCTACACACCATATGATCCCAACCATATGACATGAAACTATGGACACAGTTAAAAGATCAGTGGTTGCGAGAGTTGCAGGGGCAGGGGGATGAACAGGTGGAGCACAGAGAATTTTCAGGGTGGTTAAAGTACTCTATGTGATACTGTAATGAGGGATACCCGTCATTATGCATTGGTCCAAACCCAAAGAACGTACACCGTCAAGACTTCAGGTGATTAAGATCTGCCCTTGTAGGTCATCAACCGTAACAAACGTACTGCTCTGGTGGGGGATGATAATGGGGGGGACCTGTGCCTGGGGAGAGGGGATGTATGGGGTTCCCAAAACTGCTCTAAGATAAATTCATATATACATATATAATCATAAATGTTCATTATTACTTGTTAAAATCCATCAGATCTATAGCCATGGGAAGAAAACTAATACTTTTAGAAATAAGACTTATTCTGTTATCTTCTGCATGTCTGGTTCAATTTAAACTTATTCTCAGAGTTTCAATAAATATTGATAGCTACTGCCTCTTTTTACTGAGGCAAATCTCTTTCAGTTCTTTACAGGAGAGGAGAGGCTGCAACAGGGACGAGAGACTTTAGAAATTGTGTCCCAGAGTTTGGCATTATAGGGAATTTTCCTGACTTGTTTAACAGAAACACAGCAATGCTACAGTCTTAGGATTCTTTTTCTTTGCCCGGGCTGTCAGGAAGAAAATTTAATATCCTTACAGTTTGAGGTCAGATGTGCAGCTTTTATTCTGAATGTAGCACCTTCCAAAGGGGACATGTAAACAGAAAGCTTTGGTTATAACAGATAAGATAGTGTTGTTTCACTGTAGGACTAGAGATAGCATTTCATAAAACGTAAGAAAAATACTCAAGATGAACTCCACAAAAATTAATGACAGGTGACATTCTGATACTTAATAAATAGAACAGAAAAAGAACCTCACACAGCAATAAAGGATTCAATTTCAGGGTCTACTAACTTCACCACGAAAGAAAGAAAATCTAAATCAAAGCAAAATAATTTGGACCCTAATGATGTCAATACCCTAGGCCTTGTTAGAAAAAAAATTTCCAGAAGTCATTCTTTCCAAATCCTTAACTCCATGAAAAACAGACGAGTGCTACCTCTGGCAGCCGATGAGCATTTCCTGATGGGCTCAAGGCGGCTGCCACCCTATAAAATAGGACAATAGCGGCAATACTGTCTGTTGAGTCGTTCATCTGTTTATTGCTTAGGAGCCACGTGGAAGTAACTTGAAAAGAGAGCTTATTTTAAGTCATTCTCAGCCACACAAATAGGATAACTTTTCAGAACACTCCTGAGCCGGGCTCTTGCTTTCCTCTGCAGGACTTCTTTTACTGAGCTCCATCTCTGCCTCCAAGGGCTTGCCCCCTCTTTTGCTCACTTGACCTCTCCCAAGCCTTGACAGGAAAGCAAACATCCACTCTTTTGGTCTTCTCCCATCCTAATCCAAAGATGTCACTAAAAAAGTCTTGAAAGTAAGGAACTACATACCTCAAGTAATTTCCACCAGGAACTGACTAATGGTGCATTAAGAGATCTTGGCCCCGGCATCCTCACTGATTTATTAGCCGTTTAGCCTTTGGCAAGTGACTTAATCTTTCTAAATCCTACTTTCTTCAACTAGCAAATGAAGAGGCCAAATTAGACGACCTCAAAGGGCCTTTCAAGCATTAAAGTTTTGCTTCTGTGACATATACACAAGCAGAGATGCCCTGAACTTTAAGGAATATGGCCTGGCAGATACGAGCAGACAGGACACCAAGAAAAGCCCCATGTTGTTTGACTCAAATCTTGTATTTTCTCAGGGACTCAGCCCACTCAAACAGCAACTTCCAAAACCACTATTAACTGCTTATTAAAAGAATCATGAAGTAGGTTACACAGGACATGAAATTTTAAGATACAATTTCTATTTTCAAGTAAGTTTCAGAAACTCTGTAAAGGTCAACAGATTTCTCAACGTCTTAGACTTTGATATGCCGCACATGCACTGTGAGTTTCCAGGAGAGCTATCAGAACACAGCATTTTCTCAAACTTATTTGCCACAGAATCCTCTTCTATACAGCAAATCCTGCAGATCCAGTGTTCCCAGGAATACACTCAGAGATTGCTGTTCTGAACCAATTAAATGTCTGCCCTGCGATGAGTGAATGAACTTGGAGCGGCACCCAGGGCACCAACAGGAGCCTGGGCAGCAGGTCAAAATTCCTGTCTCTACAGCAGGTTCTGCTGCCAAGCGGTTGTTTGCACTGGACCCAGTTCACCAGCCTCCCCAGACCCGCTGGGCCCCACCTGCCCTCCAGGCATCAGCTGCCGACCTGCCCACTCCAGCCCAGCCCGGAGCAGCTCGGCATGCAGCCATCCCAGGTCTCTGTTCTGTACCTACACTGCAGAAAATGCCGGCTGCAGAGGCTGCCTCCATGTCATCACCCAGAGAACCTGTAACCTTCATTCCACCGTCATCCTAATTTCTACATTCTCACATAAAAAATATGGGGGAATGGTCTAGAGTTGCTGCAGAGTAAGAAGAATTCTAAAAAATCCCCAATTTTCTTCCACATAGACATAACTAAAGAAAACGATCTACAAATCTCTTTTCGAACTATTCTCTTTTCACAGAAATGTCCCAATTAGCAAATTACAATTAAGCAAATACTGGTAATTAGAGGAACAACACAGGTTTCTTTGAATTAAAAAAAAAAAAGCTTTTCTGATAAGTATTATTGACTGAAAAACTGTTGACATGTTTGTCACATGCAAAAAGCCGCAAATGAATTTCTCTGAAAAACCGAACGTCTATTTAAAAAATCCACAAAACTGGGTCTGTGCCAAAACGTGAATGTTACAAAACCGTACGCCACGTGCCCTTCTCGACGCTTCGTATGAGTTACTAAGACAAGGATTAAGCTTTTGGTGGTTTGATGTCAGGACATGGATTCAAATGCTGGCTCTACGTGGGTGTATTTGGGCAAGTTACTTAATTTTTATTTCACCTTAGACTCCTAACCCATTAAATGAGAACAAGAATACCAAGCTCACAGGATAATTAGGAGTTTTTGTTTTTTTTGTTTTTAATTAGGAGTCTTAAGTAAGATAAAACTGAATCTTCCTAGCACGTTACGGACCTGCTACATTACTTAGAATTAGGTTTGGCTGAGAATGACAGGAAGCTCAAAGTATCAGCGGCTTAAACAAGAGAGGTTTCTTTCTCTCTCAGGAAAACATCCAGGAAGGCAAGTGGGGCACTCCATATGTTTTGCTGTTCTATCACGTGTGACCCAACTTTATGGTCCAAGATGGTGGCATCTAAATTCCAGACAGCAGACTGGGAAAGATATAAATAAAGAGAGGGCAAGAGGGGCACATACTGTCCCTTAAAGAAGGTTCTGGAAAGGATCACATAGTAACACACTTCCAATTAACCAGAATTTAGTCTCATGGCCATAAAGCTGCCAAATGCTCCAGTTGTGAAGTAGGCTCCAGTGATTCTATAAAGAGGGGGGTCATGGATACTGGGGGACAGCCAGCAGGCTCTGCCCCAAAACCCAGGAACAGCTCATCTCCCATCTCAAATGGCTTCACCTTTCGGCAGGAGTTACATCCAGCCTGTACACATGGGTACAGCCACACCAGTTAAGACTGGCATCCATTCTGAATGTCTGGATTCCCATGCCGTACTGATTGTTAACTACTTTGAAAATTACCCTTGCCTTTGGGAAGCTGTGCCTTAAAACTCCACAACAAGGATTTCCTTTGTAACATATGCAGTTTAGGACATAATTTTCCCCTAACTAGTTATTTTACCCTTAGTTTTCTTTCCCGAAAAAGCACAGATCCTAGCAACTTGCTTTAATAGAAAAAGATCAATTTTGCTGAATGATAGGGTTCTTAACATCTTTATTGGAGTATAATTGCTTTACAATGGTGTGTTAGTTTCTGCTTTATAACAAAGTGAATCAGCTATACATATACATATATTCCCATATCTCTTGCGTCTCCCTCCCTCCCATCCTCCCTATCCCACCCCTCCAGGCGATCACAAAGCAACGAGCTGATCTCCCTGTGCTATGCGGCTGCTTCCCACTAGCTATCTATTTTACGTTTGGTAGTGTATATATGTCCATGCCACTCTCTCACTTTGTCACAGCTTACCCTTCCCCCTCCCCGTGTCCTCAAGTCCATTCTCTAGTAGGTCTGTGTCTTTATTCCAGTCCTGCCCCTAGGTTCTTCATGACCATTTTTTTTTTTGATTCCATATATATGTGTTAGCATACGGTATTTGTTTTTCTGTTTCTGACTTACTTCACTCTGTATGACAGACGCTAGGCCCATCCACCTCACTACAAATAACTCAATTTCATTTCTTTTTATGGCTGAGTAATATTCCATTGTATATATGTGCCACACCTTCTTTATCCATTCATCTGTCAGTGGACACTTAGGTTGCTTCCATGTCCTTCCATGGCTATTGTAAATAGTGCTGCAATGAACACTGTGGTACATGACTCTTTTTGAATTATGTTTTTTTCAGGGTATGTGCCCAGTAGTGGGATTGCTCAGTCATATGGTAGCTCTATTTTTAGTTTTTTAAGGAACCTCCATACTGTTCTCCACAGTGGCTGTATCAATTTACATTCCCCTCAACAGTGCAAGAGGGTTCCCTTTTCTCCACACCCTCTCCAGCATTTATTGTTTGTAGATTTTTTGATGATGGCCATTCTGACTGGTGTGAGGTGATACCTCATTGTAGTTTTGATTTGCATTTCTCTAATGATTAATGATGTTGAGCATTCTTTCATGTGTTTGTTGGCAATCTGTATATCTTCTTTGGAGAAATGTCTATTTATGTATTCTGCCCATTTTTGGATTGCGTTGTTTGTTTTTTTGATATTGAGCTGCATGAGCTGCTTGTAAATTTTGGAGATTAATCCTTTGTCAGTTGCTTCATTTGCAAATATTTTCTCCCATTCTGAGGGCTGTCTTTTCGTATTGTGTATGGTTTCCTTTGCTATGCAAAGGCTTTCAAGTTTCAAGTTTCATTGTTTATTTTGTTTTTATTTCCATTTCTCTAGGAGGTGGGTCAAAAAGGATCTCGCTGTGCTTTATGTCATAGAGTGTCCTCCCTATGTTTTCCTCTAAGAGTTTGATGGTGTCTGGCCTTACATTTAGGTCTTTAATCCATTTTGAGTTCATTTTTGTGTATGGTGGGCACTCCATTTTTGATGTCGTAGTCCGCTAAGGACTGAAATACAGGGACTTGATGGTGGAAGAAAGCAGCGCCATCCCCACTGCCCATGCCCCGCCCCCGGCCCCGCCCCCGCCGCCGGGCCTGTCACCTCCTGGTCACTGACAGTAGTTGTAAGCAAAGGATGAGAAGGAAAAGGAGCAGTGCAGGCTATTAAATCCCTACTCAGTGCACATGTGACATATGCAGGCAGCATGTGCTGAAGAAACTGTACCCCATTCACCATTCCACTTACACCCAGTTAACACCAGTATTCATCTTCTTGAAAAACTGGAGCTGAAGCAGAGTGCCCCAGACCAGATCTTTCTGGGATAATAATTTCCAAGAGTTTAAATCCTAAGCTGTGTTCTGCAGGTGTCAAGAAAACTTGCATGGAAAAAAAAAAAAATCAGTATTAAGAATATTTTTCCTTCTAAAATGTATTTAAGAAACAGTTTAAAATAGCTTTAATTGCTGTAAAATAACCAGCCTGTAAGAAATGGTGCACCAACCCTAGGTCCTGGTGTGCTGTGAAAGCTCTGGCCAGCCCTCTGCTCTCATTCAACTATTTAATTTTTTCTATCTTAAGTGACCCTTATTACCTCCTAAACAATCTGTTCTCCATCCTGCACATTTTAAGGATGTGTTTTATTTTTTCCTTAATTACTTTATTGATTTTTTTTTTTTTTTTACTAACAAGCACATAGTTACAAGGTACATTAAGAAAAGAATATACAGTGAAAAAGCCACTCTGTTCTATCTCTGTTTCCCTTACACCATTTCCCTTCCCAAAGGGAACTATTCTTCCTGTTTCCTGTGAATTTGTCCAAATTATGTATTTTCTAACATAAATGTCAACATAAACACATTCTGTTTTGCATTTCCAATATTCTATTCTTTTCTCATTTTAAAAAGCTTAAACATATTTTTTTGTCAGCACTCACTGTAATTTACTTTCTATTCTAAACTGAACAGTGACATTTACTGTATATACAGGTGCTATTTAACAGTGTGTGTGCACCACCAATTATCACAAATAGTCTAACCTTGAAAAGCTCTTAGTACCAATTTTCTTTCCCACAATTAACTTCCATGGAACACTAATTCTCAACAAATAGCTGGAAGAACATGCGTCTTCAGAGGGAGGAATTAAAAAAATCTTGAACGGGAAGGGCATGGAAGTGCAAGCTCTCCACCCACCCCCAGAAATTCTGCATGTCCCCCTGGGCAGAGTCCCCCATCCATCACCTGTGGAAAACTCACTGAATTTAAGGAGAAAGATATCTGAAGAATATCTTCTAGTGCAACACTGTCCACATGAACGTTCTGCAAACTAGCAATACTCTATATCCACGATGCCTAACACCCGTATCCACCAGCCACATGTGGCTAAATGGATACTTGAAACGTGCCTAGTACAACTGAGGAACTGAATTTTTAGTTTAATTTAGTTTAAATAACCACAGGTGCCTAGTGGCTACCATTTTGGACAGTCCTGGTCTACCAAATAGTGGATAAACAGAAGAAGATTACAATCTCTGTTATGAAACAGGGACAGAAAGAAACGTGTGTGTATGAATATGTATGGCAAGCATGGTAGATTAAGCTCAAGCTACATCTCCTGAATCGTCTTTCTTTACGTACCCAAGGCTGAGTGGACTATTTCAAAAAATAATTTCTTTAGTTAAAGTTGGAAAAGGCCTTAAAGCTATGCTGCAACTACCTTTAAGATCTGAAATTGAAAGAGTTTTAATTTACTGAAACTCTATGTTTGATGACGCACTCTGTTTTATAATTTTCCTGGCATGATGTTACGTGTGCATCACACTAAATTAACAGTTTCTCTGTTAGGTGGAAAAAACAAATTGCAGAAGCATATGTACCATATTATGCCAACTGCACATATATATATATATATATATATGCATATATATATTTATATATAGATATACATGTTTGTGTAGGAATATAACTTATCTAAAACGGTGCTGTTCAACAGCACATCCTGTGATGATGGAAATGCTCTCCACCTACCCTGTCCAACATGGTAGCAACTCGTCATACACAGCTACTGAGCATGTGAAAGATGGCCAGTATGACTGAGGAACTGGACGTTTACTTATATTTAATTTTAATTAATTTAAATTTAAATAGCCACAGTGACTTCCCTGGTGGTCTCGTGGTTAAGACTTCGCCTTCCAACACAGGGGCTGTGGGTTCAATGCCTGGTCGGGGAGCTAAGATCCTACATGATCCCACATGCCTCGCGGCCAAAAAACCAAAACATAAAACAGAAGCAATATGTTAACAAATTCAATGAAGACTTTAAAAATGGCCCACATCAAAAAAGTCTTAAAACAGAGAAATTTAAATTGCCACAGGTGGCAAACGGCAACTTTGTTAGATGGCGTGGGTCTAGAAGAATAAACCCCAAACTGTTCAAAGCCTACTTCAAAAGGTCTTATGATCGGAGGGAAGAAGATAGAGTTTTACTTAAACTTTATACACCACTGTAGTGTTTGGATTTAATTATCTAGTTTTGTACAACTGGCACGTATAGCTCATCAAATGAATAAATACGAAGGGAAGGTGTCTCATTAGCTCGGGCCTCCGTAACAAATTCCACAGGCTGGGTGGCTTAAACAACAGAAAATTTTCTCTTACAGTTCTGGAGGCTGTTAGGTCCAATGTGAGGGTGCCAGATGGTCGGGCTCTGGTGAGCGCTCTCTTCCTGGCTCGGGGACAGCCCCCTTTTCAATGTGTCCTTACGGGGGAGCGAGGGTCGGGGGGAGCAAGCTCTGGTCGTCCTCTTCTTACAAGCAAACTAATCCCTCATGCGGACACCACTCTCTAAACCTGTTATCTCCCCAAGGCCCTACCTCTGAATACCAAACACTGGGGGTTATTAGACCTTCAATATATGAATCTGGGGAACACAAACATACAGTCCATAACAGAAGGACACAGGGAAGAATGAAAAATTCCTTCTACTTTTTGCATCTCTCTACTCCATTCACTTAGCTCAGCAGGTGCCCTAGAATCTGTACTATTAGGTTTCCGACATCTGGTTCTTGAACAGCTGGGACAACGGCATTTTCAACTGAGAAGAGTGTGGCCAGTCTGTCTCAAGACCTTAAGATCTTACAAATTCCCATTTGAAAGAACACATTAATGATTCAATGTTCTCATCTCTTTATGTAATTTCTTGATGCCCTCAACAGCTGAATGGCGGTGCCAGATGTATGACAGGCAAAGTTGGAAAGGACACTTCACATGTTACCTTTAACCAGGCATGTTCATAGTTGTGCCAGAATGAGCACAATTGCCTTAAACCCTCTGGGTCACCTCAACACACTTGTTTTTCCCAGATCATTTGCTGGGAAGGTACTTTTTTGCAGGGGAGAGGACAGAGTCAAACTCAGCTTCGCACAGGCCCAGTGCCTTTTCCTCTCTGAGTTTTGGGGAACTTCTGCAGCTTCCCACAGGTCCCAAGGTCTCCAGGTATGGGGTCGGGGTTGGGGGGGGGCAGCTGGTGTTCCCAAACAATGCCTGTAAATAGCAGGTGTCCCAAATCTGGGCTCCCTGGTCCGAAGCAGCCTGTGTATTCACCCACCATTAAAGGTGCTTTCTTGTGCCCCATAAAAAAGGTGAAGATGTGAAGATGTTTGCCAGGGCTAGAAAGAGGGGGAAATAAGGAGTGACTGCTCAACGGACACAGAGAGGTTTCTTCTGAGGTGATGAAGATGTTTAGGAACTAGACAGAGGTGGTGGTTGCACAACGCTAATGTATTAAATGCCACTTTTCACTTGGAAATGGCTCACCTTATGTTATGAACTTCACCTAAAAGAACCAAAATCTATTTTTAAAAACATAGGAAGGGGGCACCATCCCATCACTCAAACACAGACCTACACTACACTGAGGGCGCACCGGCTCCGCACACCTCTCTGTGGGACGATGGGCAGTGGTGGACCTCCCTTCCTTTCCGTTTTCAACCAAGCCTTGTGAGCTCTCCCTTCCCCCAACAAAGCTTTGTCCTTCACCCATGCTCACTGACACTGCAGAATGTGCCCTAAACCCGGGGAAGGCCCATGAGGAAACGCACCTCGCTGGAGAGTCTAAGTGCATCCTCTCCAACACTCTGCATTCTAACTCAGCCACTGATCTATCTGCTGCTCTCAGGTTATTCCCTGTTGGTATTTTTTCATCTTGTTCTGCTGTTTCCTACCCGTATTCCCTAAGGGCCTCCCACTCAGCATTCTACCAGAATCTAACATTGAGGGCAAATGCCATCTTCCTGTTCTGTAGTGGCAAGAAAATTCCTCAGGAAACTTTGACTGCACTCTTGATTGCTCTGGCTTCAACCAAACACAGTGGTTGACTCTATCTGAACAATCAGTACAATCATTATGGTTGTGGTTAATTAAAATGTCAAATCAGTTGTCTGAATAAACTGACAAATGGTTGGACTGAATTAACTGGTTTTTTTCTAGGTACCACACCAACATTCAGTAACTGTTGGTGGGAATATGGAGAGTTAGGAGGAAAAAATAGGGAAATAAGAAAAATGGTTTTCTTTAGGCTCTCCCCTGTATTCTGTCGTACCTGCTCCAGCTCTCCTGATCATGCTCTAGAACCATTTTTCCAAAACGTATTTGACTATGAGATCCTTTTTCACACCAACATCTTTCACTATCAACCCTTACTTTCCCCATCTCAGTAAATGGCACCTTCCTCCACCTAGCTGCTCAGTATAAAAATCTCAGGGTTCTCCTTGGCTCTTCTTTCATTCATACCCCACAAATGATCTATCAGCAAAATGTACCAGCTCTACCTTCAATGTCCCCAATCCAAGAACCTCTTCCCCAATCCAGACTGAGCTACCAGCCCATCTCAGGCACACCAGCTCTCCCCTAAACCACCCCAGTTTCTACTTTTGACCCTCAACCCACAGCATCCAAAGTGACCTTTTAAAATTCTAAGTCCTAACACATCTTTCCCCTTTTCAGAAAGACTCCTCATGCCTGGGAATCAAATCTAAACTGCCCACCACAGCTATTAGCCTTATGTGGACTGGACCTCGATCTCTGTCCAACTTCATTTCCAAATGCTGTCTCCTTTCCTGCCTGTTCTGCTCTGACAGGGCTATCCCTCTGACAAGCCAAGCCCAGGCTCATGCCAGGGCCTACGAATTTGCAATTCCCTGTGCCTGGAATGCTCTTCCTCACTTCACTCAGTGCTGTGGACTGAATGCTTGCGTCTCCCAGAATTCATATGTTGAATCCCTAATCCCCACTGTGATGGTATTTGGAGGTGGTGCCCCTGGGAGGTGATTAGGTCATGAGGGTGGAGCCCCCATGATTGGGATTAGGGCCCTTATAGGAAGAGACACAAGAGAAATGATCTTTCTCTCTGCCCTGTGAGGATACAGCAAGAAGGCAGCTGTCTGAAACCAGGAAGAGTCCTCACCAAGTACCTGCCCGTGTTGGCCTCCTGATCTCAGACTTCCAGCCTCCAGAAGTGTGAAAAACAAATGTCTGTCGTTAAGCCGCCCATATATGTTTTATTTGTTACAGCAGCCCAAACTGACCAAGACACTCAGGTCCGTGGTTAACTGTCAGCTCCTCAGAGAGGCCTGGGATGTAGTGAATACAGCAGCACACACACCCCGCCCGTGTCTCCCACCCCTTTACCCGGCTTTACTTTCTTCCCAGGATCGACCACCATCTGGCTTCGCAACGCATGTTTATTGGTTTCCTGGGAGGCTCCCACACCAGAACAAAAGCTCCAAGTGGGCAGAGGTGTTACTTTGTGCCCTTATCTGTCCCCAGCACTCAAGAGTGGTACCTGGCTGGTAGTAATGCTCAATAAACGTCTACTGATCAAATTAATAACTAGTTCTTACAGAACAGTGTCTCAGAATAATCAGTGAGTTGCTTCTCTAGAGTAAAATAATAAAAACAAAAGGAGTTGAGTTGGGAGAGAGGGTAGGAACTATGACGTCGGGATACGGGAGCCCTCCGCAAAGAAGTGAAGGTCAGGGCACAACCATGCACAGGACAGAAGCAGCTCGGGCTCCTCAGCAGGGTGCAGAGGGCTAGTTTCCAGCTGCCCGTGACGCATAAAACTGGACTGAACTATCATCTTCAGTCATCTCAAAGGGGTTGTGATATACCCTCTGCGACAACCTATCTTTTTTCTCTTTAAGACATAAGGCACTGAAGATATCAGGCTTGTGGTGAAGTATGCCAAGGCATAAGTCTGAAGTTGGCCTTAGACGGTAACAGGGGGGCAAATAAAATATTTTGGTGAGAATACGTTACGCATGAGAATCACAGTAATAACAAATGCACCATAAACTGAATAAAGGTGGTATGAAAAAAACAGGATTTTTTAAAAGACTGTATGAAATTACATAAATATAATGCTCAGCACAGACTTTAACAGTCTTTATTATAATATACTGGAATGTCACAGTCAGATGTTTCTCCCTACGATCACCACAAGGGCAGTACTACGTCATGCTCATAATCTTTGCATCCCTGAATGCCCAGCTCTGGAATGAAATAATTAATAAATCAGTGAATAATGTCTACTAAACGTTCCCGTTTTTATGTGAAAGCCAACCAAAGAGATAAGGCAAAAGAAGAGAAGGGGGAGAAAATGAGAGAAGTGCGGAGCAGCAGCACAGGGGAGCAGCAGCACGGGGGAGCAGCAGCACAGGGGAACAGCAGCACGGGGGAGCAGCAGCATTTACAAGGAGCAGCAGCACGGGGGAGCAGGAGCACGAGGGAGCAGCAGCATTTACAAGGAGCAGCAGCACGGGGGAGCAGGAGCACGAGGGAGCAGCAGCATTTCCAAGCAGCAGCAGCATTTACAAGGAGCAGCAGCATTTACAAAGAGCAGCAGCATTTACAAGGAGCAGCAGCACGGGGGAGCAGCAGCATTTACAAGGAGCAGCAGCACAGGGGAGCAGCAGCATGGGGGAGCAGCAGCATTTATAAGGAGCAGCAGCATTTATAAGGAGCAGGAGCACGGGGGAGCAGCAGGAGTGGGCAGCAATCCTCCAACAGCGGATCAGAGAATCAGCACACAGAGGTGTAGACGAGAACAGAGCTGAGGCTGACTTGGCAGAAGTGGGGGCCAAATCTCTCACCTCAGTGCACCTCGATCATCTGCAAAGGTGAGCCATGCTGAAGACAACACTTTTAGAACACTGTAATAATAAAACTGATCTATCTACGAAATTCCTGCCCATTTCTAATCTGAAAGATGCCAATCAAATTTTCTACTGCACATATGCAGAATAAACCCTAGGGGACTATCTCTGCAGAGCACAGAACCATCCAGCAGCCGAGGGAGGTGGTTCCTGTGTAAGGCTTGGCACTGCCTCTGGCTAAGGTCACAGAATGAAGGTCTGCGGCCCACGTGAGTGCTCACACACACACAGCACAAGAAAGCCAGGGGCCTGCCACCCTCCAATAAATGCCAGCAGAAGGCAAAGGACAGAAGCACAAAAATGTTTTACTGTACTTAGGAGAGAAAACAGATGTCTGTACTCGTCTTATAACAGAAGTCAGTTTGCTGGAAATGAAACGTACAAAGACAATTAAGACAGTATAAAAGGTGGATGAAAAACCAGGAGGTCATCAGGACCAGAGAAGGCTCCGTGGCAGGTGGGACAGAGAGTTCCACTGCAGGAACTCGGCTGATGAGAGTAAGTGGGGAGGAGAAGGATCATGAGTTTGAGGATCGGACTAGCTTAGTAACAGGCACCATGAAGAGCGAGTAGGACAGTTAACCAGAATCATGCAAGTGCTGTGCAGTGTTGGGCAACACCTCAACTTATGCAGACAGGTACCAATCTACCTCCTCGTAGGATTCGCTCCAACACTGCTCAGCAGCCTGGATGCAAGCAAAAGGACAAAAAGGTCAGGAGGTGTAAGCTTTTGGCAAGAGAGTGACTTAAAACCTGGACCACGGATTCTACACGGACAAGGAGGGAAATAAAGACAGGAAGGAACTAACGGCTAAGTACAGAGCAAAGGAGTCCACCGATTAGGGAGGTCTCAGTGAGATCAAAGGAGAGGCAGCGGGTGTAACTCTGTGGGACAAGGTGGATGGACAAGAGGATGTGGTCAAGGAGGGAATTTCTGACTTACTGATCTGAGCCATGAGTAGACAAGGTCTAGGAAGTGGGGAACTGAGGGGAGTTGGGGAGATCACTGGTGAAGACAAGCCCCAAAACCCATGCCGTCAGGGAAGGAGGTGGGTCATCCCGTGAAGCTGGGGCAGGGTGGAGAGCAATGAGGCAGTCATCAGTGATGAGTGGGAGTAATGAGGAAGTCAGCAGAGAAGACTTATAGGGGGGTGGGGGGCAAAAGGATGGTTAAACATACGGCTGATGCGCAAAAAAGTAGGGGATGGACAGGAAGGTGGAAAAGCAAAGACCCAGCGCAGCCAGGCCAGGCATGGGTGCCACCAGCCCACCTTCTGAATAGTTTTTCATCTCTGTAATGATGAAACTAACTTACCTAATCAGGTAGTTCTGCCAATTTTTAATCTGAAAGATGTTAACCAATCTTTCCGCTGCGTTTACACAAATAAATACTAGTAGTAGACTATTAGATTACTACAGGTTTCCCAAGATAAAATCTTCAGTGATTGGGCATTCATTTTAGAATCTTCCAAAGGATCACACATTTATCCCACATGCTTACAGAGTATAAGTAAATTAACATTTCTATTAGATTTTTTTCAAATGCCAAGTTTTTACCGTACTTTATACCAACTGAAAATAAGTGTCTGCCTCAAAATTGGAAATCTTTTTCCTTGTCGTTTAAATTGAAGATGCAGGGATCTGGTATATTTTTACTATCTCCTCATCTTCTGGTATTTGTCACTGATTTGACCTATGAACTCATTTATGATGCGGCATTTATGTTAATAAATATTTCAAAGAGAAATCTGCCTCTTCCACCCCACTTGTTCAGGGATTGTCTCCTTCGGGAAGATGTCACTGATACGACATCTCCATTCCCCATTTCCCCAGCTGGATGCTCCCCTGTTCTGCCAGAGCATTCCATAGGCAGCTCTGTTTCTGCACTTAACTACATTCGACTGTCAACCAAAACAAGCTTTATGACCTTGGACAAGTGCTTAACCTCTCCGGGCCCTAATTTGTTTTTATGTAAAATAGAGAAAATAATAGTAAGAACATCATAGGGCTTTTTTATCAATTCAGGAGTTAAAGTTAATGCCTAAGAAGCACTTAGAACAGTGCCTGGCATATAGTAAGTACTACAGAAGTGTTTGCTATTCTTATAACAATATTTATTTATGCGCCTCTCCTTGTGTACTTGTTAGCACCTTTAAAGTAAGAGACTAGGTCTTAATCTTTGTATCTCCAGCACCTAATACAGTGACTGGCAAATAGGAGACATTCAGTGAATGAATGCATGAATCAATTGATAAATCAATTTTTATTTCACAAAAAAGTCACAGATATTAAAAATAATAAGCCAAATTATTATCTTATTTATAACCCCAGTGTAAAAATAACTTAAGGAAGTTCGTGAATTACAGCCTGACATTTCAAATATGTAATTAAATGAAAGAAGTTAAAATTAAGGGTAGAATTGCATCATCAGTACCACTAAAAGGTCATTGTCAAAATGGACTTAAGAATTAAGTAGCTTAGATACATTTTGACTCTAAGAATTAGTAAATTTTCACTTTCACTATAGGAAAAAAAAAGAGTCCAGAGGCTTGACTCTAGACCAGGGATTTGTTATAATTTCTTCCACAGATCTAGGTACCCAGGGAGGAGATAAAAAACCATTAACAACAAAATTCACCTACTTAATCTGTCACATTTCTGCAGTAAAAGTCTCAAAGTTGCTGGCGACAGAAGGGAATCGACTGAGGTATCCAAAAGAAAATTCAAATTATTGTGGCTAAAAGTTGAAAACGTTCATGAAGCCCTCAGGCCCTCAGAGTGGGGAGGTGGCTTCTCTCAGTCTCCAGTTAGAAAACAGCCAATCGCTAGATTTCATCTTGGGTTTAACATTTCTACAGAACACCTGATCTAGGATCACAGCATAGCCCTATTTAAAATTAGCACCACTAATGATTTAATATTATGGTTCTCTTCAGATTATCTCTGACACTATTGAAAACGAGCCTGTCATGTAACTAGTAGGACTTTCCTCTTTCACTGGCGCATGAAAAGAAGACACCTTATTCATTAAGATGGAATTTAGTGCAAGTCCATGTTTTGTTTTTGTTTTTAATTTTTATTTTAACATCTTTATTAGAGTATAACTGCTTTACAATGGTGTGTCAGTTTCTGCTTTATAACAAAGTGAATCAGCTATACATATACATATATCCCCATATCTCCTCCCTCTTGCATCTCCCTCCCTCCCACCCTCCCTATCCCACCCCTCTAGGTGGTCACAAAGCACTGAGCTGATCTCCCTGTACTATGCGGCTCCTTCCCACTAGCTACCTATTTTACATTTGGTAATGTATTCATGTCCACGTGACTATCTCACTTTGTCCCAGCTTACCCTTCCCCCTCCCCGTGTCCTCGTCCATTCTCTACGCCTGCGTCTTTATTCCTGTCCTACCCCTAGGTTCTTCAGAACCTTTTTTTTTTTTTTAGATTCCACACATATGTGTTAGCATACAAATGGTATTTGTTTTTCTCTTTCTGACTTACTTCACTCTGTATGACAGATGCTAGGTCCATCCACCTCACTACAAATAACTCAGTTTCGTTGCTTTTTATGACTGAGTAATATTCCATTGTATATATGTGCCACATCTTCTTTATCCATTCATCTGTTGATGGACACTTAGGTTGCTTCCATGTCCTGGCTATTGTAAATAGAGCTGCAATGAACATTTTTTTGGTACATGACTCTTTTTGAATTATGGTTTTCTCAAGGGTATATGCCCAGTAGTGGGATTGCTGGGTCATATGGTAGTTCTATTTTTAGTTTTTTAAGGAACCTCTATACTGTTCTCCATAGTGGCTGTATCAGTTTACATTCCCACCAACAGTGCAAGAGGGCTCCCTTTTTTCCACACCCTCTCCAGCATTTATTGTTTGTAGATTTTTTGATGATGGCCATTCTGATCGGTGTGAGACAATATCTCATTGTAGTTTTGATTAGTGCAAGTCCATGTTAAACAAAGTCTGGGAGCATTAGTGTTTCACAGAGGAAGAGAAATATTTATCATATCCTCATGGACATCCAAGTAGAAACCTATTTAAGAAGGATGAGAGTGAAGAGTTGGAGGAAAACCTTTAGCAAACCGAGGTTGTGTCTACTTGGTGGAAGAGTCCCTCACTCCCTTCCACATTTTCCCTCAAGCCACAGAGCATTACACTTCAGCAACCATCTAAGGGAGACTGAAACAACTAACACATAAGGAGAGATATAAATTTAAGTGTGAACACTGAAAGAAGAAACAAATGATTAATAGATTTCCCTGGTCCCCATGCTGATATTCTGATAATAACAAAACTCAGATACAGGCATGTGAGAAGATTATCTGCGTTTCCAAATAACTTCACAGCTAAATGAAATCACTTCAAGCAGTAATCTTCTATTCTGCTTTCCCAAATAAGCCAGCATTAATATATACAAACACTCCCATCAGAGAAAGAGCATCAAGAAGATACAGCACAATTGACATATTTACACTATTAAATGTCAAATAGATATAGTGGGAAGCAGCCGCATAGCACAGGGAGATCAGCTTGGTGCTTTGTGACCACCTAGAGGGGTGGGATAGGGAGGGTGGGAGGGAGGGAGACACAAGAGGGAGGAGATATGGGGATATATGTTTATGTATAGCTGACTGACTTTGTTATACAGCACAAACTAACACACCATTGTAAAGCAATTATACTTCAATAAAGATGTTAAAAAAAAAAGACAGCACAAAACATACACATACCTTAATAGTGTGTTTTTCTATAATTAAGTATTAAGCATTTTTATTTACTTATTTTAAATGAAAAAAATGAAAACTGAGGTTTTCAATCTGACAGGGATTGCATCTGAGGATTAAAATGTCCAAGTACATACCTCTCAACTCCTCATCTTCTAATTGCTGCATAAATGGTTGCCGAGGAAATGTCCCGACTGGATGAAGAGGCACAAGTGAACTCTCGTTTCCAAGCTTGCAGGTAGGACTCACTACCTTTGCTCCCACAAAGTAGGTCCTCCTGAGTTCTTAGAGGCACATATTTCTGCAACCTGGATGACAATTTTAAAAAAGGAGAATTATTTATTTTGAATACATGTTTCTAAGAGTAACAGAAGTTAAGGGCAAGTCCCTATTCACATCAAGTTTAGAAGAGAAGTGCGTATTCTCAAATATGCCCGTACAATTTCTAGCAGGTACTTATGGAGGGTTATTTTTATGGCAGCATGTTAACAAGACAGCGATTAAACATTATAATGAGAGAACAGAGAAAACACTGGAACGGTAAGACCACAGAGACACCTGCCAAAGAAGAATCCGGTTACAGGGGTACGACCCCACAAACCACTGAGACCTAGCCCGAGTCCAGGTTCCCTGAGAATTCTTGTAACCTAGCTACACCTGTGCACAGAATGACACCATGACATCGTTATGTCATGATCTGACAGCGCAGATCGTCACATGCCAACAGGTATGCAACCTGGGGCAAGGGCACTTCTGAAGGTTCTATTTTAACCGCAGCAGATGCACTGAAGCAGCCTGGAGTAGTAGGTTCAGCCTGCAGATTTCTGAGGGAGGACAGAACCTTACGTAATTACAGCATATTAGGGCAGAGATGCTGAGGACAGCCTCAAGGCCGAGGCCACATCCAGGTGATACCCTGGGTTCTGACACTGCTTCTGGTGTCTCAGGACAGAGACGGACCACGCCTGGAAGGAGAGGGTGGGGGACCAGGCCCAGGGCTGGAGGCAGAGGGGGCCCAGCGCCCACTGGAAGGGTCTCGGCTCTCCTCCCTGAGCTCTTCCTCTAAAATCTTTTCACCTTCATCCTAACATAACCATCTTTTCTTTTATTGTGGCAAGAAAAATTTTCATTTAAATTTAAAAAGTTAAAACTGACTCTTCTGGAGGAAAAGCAACTGCTAATTCCCACCTCCACCCCGCAGCTATGCTTCTGTCTCAGAGCTGCTCCAGGTGGAGGGGCTGGGAAGGAGGGGGGCAAAGGAGGAGACAGACTGAACTCAAAGCTCTCATTTTTCCCCTGGAGAGTTAAAATATTCTACTAACTTCCACCCCTGCTGCTGCAGCCTCACACTGCAGCTAATCCCCTCCCCACACTGATGGGTGGGGTTGAAGATTCCTCAGTGACTCCCTACTGCCCTCAGGATAAAAATCCAAACTCTCCTCAGCTTAGGTTACAAAGCTCTTCACCAGCAGATCCCTGAAAACTCACGTGCACTCCACTGTGACCTTGAACCTATAAAAGAAAAACTGCCCCAAACCTGGTCTGGTACAGAACCAAATGCCTACTGTTAAAATTCACAACATCCTAGTGAAAAGACATCAACAGCATTCCAGATAAAATGCTTTTTTCTAGGCAACTTTCTAATGAACTTGAAGAAGATTGTTCTGGGAACTCACTACCACCCACCCAGTTGACTTGTCAACTATCAGAGTCTAAGGATTTATAACCAGACATTCTTTTCAATGATGATTTAATCATTCTTCCTACCAAGAGTGACTCTCTGAATACACCTACCATGGGCCTCTTCCCTTGCGTCGCAAAACTGTAATAAAACGCTGGCACGTGCTCATAACTCAACTGTCTGAGAAGTTTTCTTTAACAAACACTAACCTCAACCAGGTCCTGACACCCTGCGGTTTCCAGCATGTTCCTCAGTCTCTAGACTGTACAGGCCTTTGAATAGGCAGCAACCTCCCCCAGGAGCACCTCCAAAGCCTACATATCCCCTGGCTCTCACTCTCCTTCCTTTACCGTAACCCCCCTCTTCTCCCCCATCTTCCAGCCTCCCAAACCTAGGTCATCTATCAGTTTCTCCGGAACCATCTGCCATGAGTGTCTAGACTGCAGGCCTTCCCAGGCGCTTCTGTATCAGAGTTGTTACCACACTGCACTCTATTTATCTCCCTAGACTGGAAGCTTACTGAAGACAGTGCTGGGCCTTTTTATTTCTGTTATCTCTCACCTTATCACAGAGCCTGGTTCAAAATGAGCACGTAATAAATGTTTGTTGAATGAATGAATGTAGGAGAGAGAAGAAGCTGAAAAAAATTTTTTACTGCATGAGGTATTCACTGTGCAGCTTCAAAACCGCCCCTGAGATGCAGTGTGGTTCTGGACTGAGGGGGGCTGGACTCCACAAGGCAGCCCATGCAGCGCTCTCCAGCAGACCGGCTCAGAGCAGGCACATAAGGACCCCGTAAGGACTGTCCCAAGTCCACTGGAGAGCACAGACAGCTCAGCAGGAGGTGGTTCAAATGCACAATTCCCTGAAGTTTTGCAACCAGATGAAAACCAGAGGGGATCTTAGAGGAGAAGCAACATAAAAAGGGGGGCAATAGAAGATGGGTAACAGTTTCAAGGTACCCTCACAGATGGAATCTTCCTGGCATAGGAACACCAAAATTTAGTTTTTCGTGAAAATATGTTAAGTAGGGTTTTGAGATATAAAGACCTGCGGAAGCACCAGGAAAACTCAAGAGAATCTTTTGTTGTTGTTGTTTTTTACTCCTGGTTGGCTTTTGGATGGGGCTGGGAGGACTTGTAAATGCCTTAAGGGAAAGACAGCCTCTGTTCCATGCCCACCTCTCCCAATACTCCATATCTCTTTCCCCAACAACAAACCCCACCGAGGCCCGGGCATGGCATGGAGGACGAGGCAGAGGATGCCCGGGCACCCTGCCTCCTGTGTACCAATTATGAGATTTCCTCTCATGGAAGACAACTTCCATTCGGTACTAAGTTGTTTTTGCAAATGCGCGTGCAGAGTGGTAGAGTGCACGGCCGCTTCCTGTTTGCTGCTGGGGTTCTCACATGTCCCTGGCGGGACAAGGTAACGGAGTCAACGGGAGTGTAAACATAACCCTGTCCCCCCAGAAGCCATGGTTTCGCCCACGCAGCTCCGGAAAGTGCAGCACAGCGCAGGTGGTCCACACACACGTTCTCTGACTGCCTTCTTCCGAGTATACCAATTACCTATGGTATGTCATGGACTTTCAACCTGGTATAGTTTCCCCAAAATGGCTCAACATTTAGTATCTTTTTGAAGAGCACTTCTAGTCCTTAGGAATCTGACCTGACGGTAAGTGCAGGACACCTATCTGCCAGATCTGAGCAGTAAAACTCTGCCTGACTCTGAGCATGAAGGACAGGAGAGCCTGCAGCTAACCAGAGAGGGGCCGGTTCGTGCAGCGAAAGGCAGCTGACGGGGCCTCCTGTCTCCAAAGCTCTCTAGAGTTTTCTTTACTTACTGCAGAAAAAAGAGCCAGCATATATCCAAAGATCTTACATTTAACGGGCCTTTAACCGACCTGAGAACAAATTAATTTTTTCTATTTCATTTTATAAAGCTCAGCCTTTCTCATTCTTGCACATCTATACTTAGAAAAAAGAATGAGTAATATTAAAACACAGCACCAGTATGCTGAACAGCACTCACACAACAGATAGAAAACGTATGCCGTACTGTCCTCCATTCCACATATATATGAAAGCTTCTAAAGAGACTTATTATAGAACACGTGGGAATTCCCCACATGAATCTAAGCCTCTTTTGACTGACTGAAAGTAGAATTGAGGGGCCAGGGAAGGGACTTCCCCTGCCGTTGATTAAAAACATTATTCTGTTTTTGAGTTGTCATACCGAGTTGACCATGAAGTGAACAAAAGCCCCCTTAAAATGTACTTTTTGAACTTTCTCTTCTAGTACTGGATTCTAAGATGGACTTACAGACAAAATCCTCTGACACACTAAAAACAATTTCTTAAGTAAGTTCACAATCGTAAGAAGAAGGAACATGAAGTTCTAATGTTCTGAAAACACACTTTAACCAGTCCACCTTAATGAAACATGCGCACCTATGGATGAAATGAAGTGTCTGCAAATGTGGATTTGCAAAGTTGGTCATTTTCGGCATCACAAACTTATTACAGCGTTTTTTTGAAATAGTAGGTTCCTTAAGAGCACATACAATGATGATTTGATGAACAAAAACAATTTTTATATATATCATTTCAAGAACGTTCCTATTATATGCCAAAACAATAAAATATTCTTCTTCTTTCATTCTTCTTTAGAAATGGACTTGAAGTGAAAATGTAAAGTCATTTGAGTTCAAAAAACTAATCAGACAAAAAAAATCAAATTAATTGAGAATTTCACCCCACAAACAACACAATAAGCAATCTGTAATGTGAACTCCTAAGGTCTGAACGGAGGAGCCCAGCCCACGTGGCACGAGGATGTAGCACACAGGATATGAAGATTTTTAAATAAAACCAATAAAGCAAATATACAAAGACTGGGAGAAACATAGTTACTAACTACTTCAAGTCCTTTTTAGGCCTAGGCAGTTTTTATTTATTCTTAAGGCTTTAAACACAAAGTACAAAAAATAATAGGCATGGTTTAAATATAACAGGGTCCAGACAGATAGGACAATTAACAAGTCTCTTAAATTAGGACTACACTCTGCTTACTGACTTGCTTCCAAAGAGTAGAGTATGCTAAGGGGTGGGGTGGGGTGGAGAGAATACGTTTACAGTGGAGGAACCTTGCAAACACTACCCTGGCCAGGTGACCAAGGTCAGCAACATCAGGGAGAATTCGTGATGATGGCATGTTCCCTGCACACAACGTGATAAGAATGTCACTTCACCTCTGTGGTCTTCCTCTTAAAACCCCACAACCCCAGGCTAATAATCAGAAAAACATGAGAGATATCTGAACTGAGGAACGTTCTACAGAACATCGTACCAGTATTCCTCAAAATGGACATCATCAAAAACAAGGAAAATCTAAGAAAGTGTCACAGACCAGAGGAACTTAAGAAGACATGATGACAAGATGTAATGTGATATCCTGGGTGGATCCTGGAACAGAAAAACGGTATTACGGAAAAACTAGTGAAGTTTGAATAAAATGTGGATTTTAATTAGTTAATACTAATGTACCAATGTTTGTTCCTTAATTGTGACAAATATGATAAGGTAAGAGTTATCAACTGGGGTAACTGGGTGGGGGACGTATGGGAACTCTCTGTACTATCTTTGCAACTTTTCTGAAAGTATTCTAAATAAATAGTTTATTCAAACTTTTAAAAACTCCGTCCACGGCACCAATGCCTGGTGCTTCAGGTGGGTGCTGCAACACTGGCTTGCACCAACAGGGACAAACACAGGCGAGGACCCCGGCCCCTCTGTATGCTGACCGACTTCGGCCAATTTGGGAACCTAAGATGCCAGGGACCACAGATGGTGTGCATGTGAAACAGGAACAGACATCTCTGAGTGCCTAACACCCCCATGTGAAGTGAAAAATAGGCAATTTTATGCAAGAAAAAAAAGACAAAGCCTAAATGCGTTGGCCTGGAGCCACCAGTGCTCTGTGAAAACACACGACAAACCAGCCTCTAGCCTTCACTTAGCAAGTGGCACTGCCAGAATCCAAGCAGGTGTGAAAAAGAGTTATGCAGCCTTCCCTCCCATACCCTACAGGCTCTGTGTCCTATTTCCTTACCACAAAAAAGGTAAATCAGACAAGGGGAGGCACAGAATTCCCTTGAAGATTTGTAGGAGGAAGACCATTAAAAGACTTTTCTGGCCAAGGAGTACACAACTCTAGTTTCAAAAATCTGTCCAGCCAGGGCACATGGTACCGTGTGAGCCATGTTCTGCAGGGGGGAGGTGAAGCCCCTGAAGTGCTGCTCAATGTAGAAAGACACTTGTCTACAGAATAAACATGTGGCATGACTCCGTTTGCTGCGATGGATTTCCTTCATTGCCTTGAATTTTAATCGAAAAAGAAATCTGGGGATTTATCTTCTCTAACCAAAAAGTTCCAGAATTCATAAGCTGGATGAATATGCAGTACTCGTTAGGCCAGGAAATTAAAATACAAATGACTAAATTTTTTTCAGAAAACTAACACACTGTCAGTCAAAATCATAACAGTTCTAGAGGGAAAGTGACCAACTATTTAAAGTTTATCTGAAAGAGAAATGATGTAGAAATATCCCAGACAAATCTAAAGATTAGTAATATGCTGCTGCTGCTGAAGCAGGGTGTTCTAACAGCTCCCGTACTTAAGACAGTGTGGAATGTATCTGGAATCAACAGACGGACCCATGGAAGAGTAACATGCCCGAAAATACAACAAATATTAAAAATTGGTTCATTTACTCAAACATCTATCGCGGTATGCGCACTGCTGATGGTTCCTTGACAGTGAAACAAAAAAGGCAAAGTCAGACCAAAAGGACAAAGTATGTGAATACAGCCAACCCCATGGGGTAAGTTAGATGTTTTTCTCACATCTTACCTCTGAATCTATTCCAGATAAATGTTTAATTATATAACAGCCTAGCATTACAAGAATAAAACACAAGTGAATATTTATACATAATTTAGTGATGGGAAAGATGTAAGTTCAAGAAAAATCATTGTGAACTGTGTTAATCTGTCAATAGGGGCATGATTAAATAAATGGATGGTTACGTAGACCTTAAACTGTTGATTAAGAAATGTATTTATTAACATGCAAAATGTCAGTATTTAGTAAAAAGGTAAGGTATAAAAATTATGTGTGCAGTACAAGTACCTAGATATAGATATTAAAGATGACATTGACAGGAAACATCTATTCTGCAAAGATGTCAAGACTCCTCAAATTAATCTATAAAGTCAACGCATGAACTCAATCCAAGGAAGATTCTTCTTGGAATCTAAGTCCAAAATGCATGTCAGACAAAAGGCAAAAAGTTGGGACAATTTTAAAGAAGAACGAGGAGAAGGGAGGATTTACCCTACCAGACGATAAGATACAATAAAGAAATAAAGATATCATAAAGAAAGTGTAGAACTGAAGCAAGAAAAAAACCCCAATAAAACAAAAAAGACCTACATAGATGGAAACTTGATGTGGCAAGATGGCACTGCACGTCAGTAGAGAAAAGATGCACCACTGATAAATGCTGCTAGGAAAACTGGCTGTCCACGGGAAAATAAAATGAGGTAACTACAACTCACAATATACACACAACTCCATTTTAGATGGATTGCAGGTGAACCTGTGAAAAGCAAAACTTTAAAACTTTTAGTAGGAAACAGAGGAGAATACTTTTATATGACCTCAGCCTGAGGAAGAATTTTTCAAATAAGACACAAAGAAACAATGCAAAAAGGACTGATTAAATTTGACTGCATGAAAGGAAACTCCTGGGCTTCCCTGGTGGCGCAGTGGTTGATAGTCCGCCTGCCGATGCAGGGGACACGGGTTCGTGCCCCGGTCCGGGAAGATCCTACATGCCATGGAGCGGCTGGGCCCGTGAGCCATGGCCACTGAGCCTGCGCGTCCAGAGCCTGTGCTCCACAACGGGAGAGGCCACAACAGTGAGAGGCCCACGTACCGCAAAAAAAAAAAAAAAAGGAAACTCCTATTCAACAAAAAGCATTATTTAAAAAGTGAATAATCAAGCCCAAAACCAGGAGAAGATAACTGTACACACACAGACAGTAAAGAAGGGGTTAATAAAGATTGTTTAAATTAATAAGAAAAGGAAACCAATAGGAAAAGGGGACACATGACTGGCATACACACTTCACTGAAGACACTCAAGTAGCTACATTCTCAATCTCACCAGTAATCAACAAAATTTTTATTAAAACCACAGTGAGATACCATTTTATACCCATCAAATGGCAAAATTAAAATCTGACAATGCCAAGTGTTTGTGAGGATACGGAGCAAGGTACAAGCACTGTAGGGAGCAGTTTCATTACAGTTACTCAGTTTGAAGTGGTGCACATTCTAAGACCCAGGAATTTTCTGGTTATATACCCCAGATGAACTAAGTACATGCACTAAGGAGATACAAAAAAATGCTTACAGCCACATTTTTCAATAGTGAAAAAATTGCAAAACTTAAAATGTCTCTCGACAGGAAAATGTATTTTAAAAAGGTGACGTATTTATGAAACAGAATACTGTAAAAACAAATAAAATGAGTGACTACAGCTATAGATATTAGCATGAGTAAATCTCAGAAACACAATATTGGACCAAAAAGGCAAGCTGTGATGATGCACATGATATGTACTAAGTGATGGATGCTGAGATGTGCTGCTCAGGTCTCCCTTTATGGATGAAGGGCTTATTCCCCCAGCTACTGGAGTGCTGCAGGCTGACAGCCCTCAGCTGAAAAGAGTCACCTTGTCAAAGTCAGGTCCCCTCTCCGGGGGCAGCCGATGCCTGATAACTGGTCACAGCGAGGCTGTGAATGCTTGGCTCCTTGCCCCAACTTAGGACAATTCTGAGGGGCTGTCCCACCTCCAGGGCTCCCTCTGGCATTGGCTAAGGCCTTTCTTGTGACTGCACTGCAGCCTAATTTCTCTCTCTCTGCCCAATCCCACGTCCTTCTCTCTCACAGGTGTTAATCCTAAAATATTCCTAATAAACCTCCTGCCTGTTAATCTCCTTCTCAGAGTCTGCTTTCCTTGGAGTTCTCCTTTCAACAGGTACAATTTATATCTTGTTTGAAAACATGTACCACACAAATTTAAGAAGACTGAAATCATACCAAGTATTTGTTCTGACCACAATGGAACAAAACTAGAAATCAATAGCAGAAGAAAAACTGGAAAATCCACAAGCATGTGGAAATTAACAACACAGTCTTGAACAGCCAACGGGTCACAGAAGAGATCAAAGGGGAAATTAGAACTATCTTGAGACAAACGAAAAGGAAAACACAACGTACTGAAATTTATGGAATATAATAAAATCAATACTAAGAGGGAAGTTTATAGTGGTAAACACCTACATTAGAAAAGAAGAAAGATCCCATATACCTCAGGGAACTAGAAAAACAAGAACAAACTAAGCCCAAAGTTGGCAGAAGGAAGGAAATAATAAAGATTAGAGCAGAAATAAACAAAATAGAGAGTAGAAAAACAATAGGGAAAAATTAACGAAAGAGTTGGCTTTTTGAAAAAAATCAGCAAAACTGACAAAACATTTAGCTAGACTAAGAAAAAAAGAAAATTCAAATAAATAAAATCAGAAATGAAAGAGGAAACGTTCACAACTGATACTGCAGAAACAAAAAGGATTGTAAGAGACTGCAATGAATAATTATATATCAACAAACTGGATAACACAGAAGAAACAGAAAAATTCCAAGAAACCTACGACCCACCAAGACCAAATCATGAAGAAGACCAAATCTGAAGAGTGTTAAGGAGACTGAATCAGTAGTCAAAAACTTCCCAACAGGGCTTCCCTGGTGGCGCAGTGGTTGAGAGTCCACCTGCCGATGCAGGGGACACGGGTTCGTGCCCCGGTCCGGGAAGATCCCACGTGCCGCAGAGCGGCTGGGCCCGTGAGCCATGGCCGCTGAGCCTGCACGTCCGGAGCCTGTGCTCTGCAACGGGAGAGGCCACAACAGTGAGAGGCCCGCGTACCGGAAAAAAAAAAAAAAAACAAAAAAAAACTTCCCAACAAAGAAAAGCACAGGACCAATGGTCACTGGTGAATTCTATCAAGTAGTTAAAGAAGTATTAAAGTTAATTCTTCTCAAACTGGTACTGGCATAAAGACAGACACGTTGACCAACGGAATAGAAGAAAGACTCCAGATATAAATCCACGCATATAGGTCAGTAGATCTTCAATAAGGGTGCCAAGAATACACTAAAAGGGAAAAGACAATCTCTTCAATAAATGATGTTGGGAAAACTGGATATCCACATGCAAAAGAATGAAATTGGACGCTTATCTTATGCTATATACAAAAGTCGACTCAAAATGGATTAGACTTAAACATCAAGACCCAAAACTGTAAAACTCCTAGGAGAAAACATAGGGGAAAAGCTTCATGACACTGGTCTTGCAACAAAACCAAAAATAGACAAACATCTGTACATTAAACTAAAAAGCTTTTGCATAGCAAACAATCTAACAGAGTGAAAAGGAGTACCTACAGTATGAGGGAAAATATTTACAGATCACATATCTGATAAAGGGTTAATATCCATGATATTTAAGGGCTGTTACAACTCAACAGCATAAATAAATAGATACACAAATAGATAAATAAATAAGTTAAATGATTAAAAATGTGCAAAGGACTTGAATAGGCTTTTCCCCAAAGAAGGCATACACGTGGCCAACAGGTATATGAAAAGATGCTCAACATCACTAATCTTCAGGGAAATGCAAATGCACAATGAGATGTCACCTTACACCTGTCAGAATAGCTATTATTCTGTAAACACACACACACACACACACACACACACACACACACACACACACACACCAAAAAAAGCAAATGTTGGTAAGGATGTGAAGAAATTGGAACCCTCGTGCACTGTTGCTGGGAACGTAAAATGGTGCAGCTGGTATGGAAAACAGTATGGAGATTTCTTAAAATATTAAAAATAGAACTGCCATATGATCCAGCAATTCCACATCTGGATATTTATCCAAAACAACTGAAATCAGGATCTCAAAGAGATATTTGCGCTCCCATATTTACTACAGCTAACAGGTGGAAACAACCTAAATGTCCATTGATGGATGAAGGGATAAAGAATACGTGTAATAAAATATTCATCAACCCTAAAAAAGAAGGAAATCCTGTCATATGGGACAACATGGATGGACCTTGAGGACATTATGCTAAGTGAAATAAGCCAGTCATAGAAAGACAAATACTGCATGGTTTCCATTTGTATGCGGCACCTAAGGTACGCAAACTCACAGAAGTTCAAAGTAGCATGATGGCTGTCAGGGGAAATGGGAGTTGCTGTTTTAGTGTGTATAGTTTCAGTTGTGCAAGACGAAAAAGTTCTAGAGCTCTGCTGGACAACACAGTAGTTACAGTTAATAATGTACTGAACACTTAAGAAATTTGTTAAGAGCGTAAAAAAAAAATACAGGTACCACAATTCTATCTACGTTTAGGAATACATCCATATGTAACAGAAGCATAAAAACATTCAAGAGAATGATAAAAACCAAATTCAGGGCAGTTACCTCTGTAAGGTAGAAAAGGAGACAGGCTTAGGAAGGACACACATAGTGTTTTACTAATTACATAACACTTTAATTATATACTATTCCTTATGCTTTCTTTATATGCTTGAAATATTCCATAATTTTTAAAAGTAACTTTAAAGGAACAGCTTGCCCCTCTATCAGCTATTCTCTACCTTCTTTTTACCAAAATAAAGAAGACAGATGACATTCATGTGGACAAGAGTTTATCACGGGGTGTTCCCATATTTTGAAACAAGATCACATTTCATGGTGAAAGCAAAGAAAACGGAGCTACAGAGTTCTTTTTTCTTTTACATTCTTTCTCTTTAAAATGTTGCAATCTCAAAGTATTTAACATGTTTTTAACTCCTTAGAGTGTACCAGGAAGATGGTTTGAAATTGGCTGCCACACAGATAAAGTGCATAATTTTCTACAGTGTTTCCACTTCTCTTTCTCCTGCTCAAGAAACTATCAGATTCAAATGAGAGAGAAATTATTAGGCTAACTTTGCTTTTGTCACATTTCAAACACAGCAGCGCGATAATTTGAACCTGGGCAGTCTGCCTCTGAACTTGGATAGCGTTTACTACCCGGAACAAACCCCAGAGAAAACTTCTAAAAGTAGGATTCAGAGTAAAAGGAGGTGCCTATGGATCATTCTTTCTAAATTCAGAACATTTTCCAATACAGAAAGTGTTAAAAGTACAATTACAGTTATGTAAAACACAACATGCTCATGATTTTTGTATTTATAATAAAAAATACTAGCAAAATAAAGGGGTTGCCTGGATAATTTAAAGAACACATTCACATGAAACAGTCACATAGCTGAGATGAAATGATTTCCCTAAATTTATCAGAATAATTCCACAACTGCCAGTGTCACTGTATTTGTACAGCTCTGATCTTGTCAATTGTAAAGATTTCACTGTATATTAAAATTAGTTCCACGTCCCTAGGGTTGGTTCACAAAACAATGCTCTTCCTTGTCCCCCACCCAACTTTCTGAGCTATGTATGACAGCAAAACATCAAAGAACTCAGAAACTCAAACAAAGGGAAAAAAGTGCATGGAGGGAGGCAGGAAGAAAACATTCAAATTTTCCTAATTTGGGGCAAACAGATTTTGTACATATCCAAGGCACTGAGAACAAACAATCCAACTTAACTTTAACCAACATTAATCACTCAAGACCACTACTAAGAAACTAAACTTTGGGTTCTACATTTGTTTGATATAACCGATTTATAAACACATTTGCAAAGAAGGAGGAAAACAAAATTAATAAAACTTCTCAGATATAGGCAAAAAAAAAAAAGGTTGTTGACTGGCAATGGAAATCTGTAATGATCTATGTCGCGAAAGTTTTCACATCTTAAAGGGATCTTATTCACAATCCTTCCCTTCACATCACTTTATGTTTCGAGTACCTCTTTCCCTTGACACTGTCAAAATAATCTTTTTCTTTCACATTTTCCCAGCAATCTACTTGTCCCTAACTTTTCAGCCACATCTTGCAAAGGAATTCAGGCCTCAGCTCCGGTTAGCAACAACACAGGCACGCCCTCTTGTGGCACAAAAGAAAACTGCCTGCTTACATTGGCACTCATGCCCAAGAAGTTATTTCTGAGTTTCAGAGCACTGGAGCATGTACTTCATTGCCTGTGTTTTTATAGACAAGGAAACAGCCTAACTGAGGTCAAGCAACTTACTTCCTCAAGGTACCTCAACCAAGAGTACATTTAAAGCAGGATCTGACCACATATTATTAAAAGATAAGTTGGAAGCAGTAAGTAAAACCTAATTTTAACTTCTGTTTTATGTAGTTTCAAAGCAACCGTTTACATAGTATCTTTGGCTTAATGTAATATATTCATGATTAAAAAAGACAGGAAAGTGCAGAGTGGGCAAAAATTTTCAGAAAGAAGAGGAGTTATTTTCCAAATTAGCTTTCAATATTCTCAAAAAGTATAGAGTATTATTTTGTGTATCATGGATCTATTTGTTACCAGTGTACTTCTTTCAAAAGGACAAGGTAGAAATGATTAGAATTTCCAAAATAATAATTTGTCATCCTCATTTACATGCTAATGTCAATGGATATGAATAAGAATTTATGCTTTGTGTTTAGGCATATCAAAAAATTTTAAACCCGTTGATTTCCAAATACTTTTATTATTAATCTTTATCAAGAATTAATAGGATTAAAAGTACCTCCTTTACAGGGTTATTTTAAAAGTTAAATGAGCTAATACATATAAAGGATGGAGCAGTCTTTTCTAAAATTTACCCTTTTAATCTTCTTTGGACCAAAGAAGTATAAAGAATGTACTTTATATATGATAAAAATGTGGAGACAAAAAAAAAAAAATGTGGAGACAAGAGGTCAAGTAGATAAAAGTAATAAAAAGGAATTACTAAATTCTTAAACATGATAGGTTTTCATGTCCAAGCATTATTCCTCTCTGTAATTGCCCTGAAGTTTTCAACAGTGATTTTACCTGTAAACATGAGATCCACTAAAGCCCGAGATAATGAACAAACACAGACACCCCCAAGACCACGTCAGTTTTCACTTTCCTCCCTAATGCTCCATGTGTGTTCACCCAGGGGATGATGGGTCACAGAGGGGCATCTTTAAAGTTCAGTCAGGTGTATGCAAATAGCTGCACTCCTCTGATAAAACCTCTAGAGTGAATTATTGGTTTCCCAAAGCAACAATCTAAACAAATAAACCTCCTGGGTGTCTTGTATTCTCACCCGGTGTGAATGGTATCACCACTTGTTGAGATGGCCAAGGGCAAAGTTGAACTAATCCTTGATGTCTTTTTCTCCTACATTCTTCAAATTCTGCCAGTCACAAAGTCAAGTCACTTGGACTCACTGCATCTCTTGACCCTATTCTCTCTTCTTTAAACCCAATGCCACAGCTTTAAGGTCCTCGCAACTCCCCCGCCCCACACCCGACAACCTGGCTAACAGCCAAGTCCTGTTCATCCTCCAAATCTCAGCTTTCCAAGTTCCCTGCTCCAAAGCTTCCCCAACCTCTCTCTGAACGCCCCTCCTTCCAAGGAGGCAGGTTACATATCATCAGGCCCCCACCCTCAATTCCATGCTTCTTTTATCCTTGTAGGTATGTCTTATCTTTGGTGTGCTTGACAAAGATGAGTGTTCCATAAATCTTTGTCGAATAAAGGATTTGCTTTGGAGGGGGGGAGGAAGAAAAAGAAAAAGAAAAATTTGGTTAAATAACTGGTACTTTATTTGGGAAAATGGCTGAATGAATTTTGGGTAAAGAACTGGGTTGTTTCCAGAATAAATTTTTTCTATTTTAATAGACTTAGGCAGAATCACAGGCAAGATGTTCTAGAGTTGTTAATTTTTTCATTAAAATTAGGTCATTTTCTGATTTTATCTAAGGAAGTAAAATTCAGTCTCCCCAGCGATCTTGATTCGTACTCTGGTGCAGAACATGGCCAGACCCAGCTGCAAAGTGCTCCAGGGGAGCTCTCTCGGTTGCACTCTACCTCCCATTCCCAAGGACCTTATGTCCAGATTACTTGCTGTCTCCACATATATGGTGTTGGGGACAGGTGGGTGGGCACCTAGAAGGGTGTGCCTCTCTGCATCTAAAAAATGCAAAGGTGTTAAGCTGTCATCAGTTTCCTTTGTGAAGAACTGAGAGGTGGAGGATAACCTACACTTTTGAACTACTGTGCACAAATAGAGTATCAATCTAAGAAACTACCATTTCTTCTGGCCGGGGGGAGGGTGGTGGTGGTGGTGTTAATCGTTGTTAAACATAAAGCCAATCATTCTAAATCAATGTTCACATGCAAGGGAAATGCAGCTGTTACTGGTCACTAAATTCTGGGAAACACAACTAATAATGATTTCTGTTTCACAATTAGAATTCAAAGAACATCTGACATAGAAATTAATTCAATAGGTCTCACCAAAGTATTCCAAAGCACTAGAGTTCAATGAAATCAGCAATACTGTCCCATTTCTTGAAAGGTCACTTAAAGAACATTTAAAATTTTGAGTGGCCACCTATTTTTAATGGCTTTATTGAGGTATAATTTATATGCCATGAAAGTCATCCATTTTAATGGTACAATCAGAAGAGTTTCAGTAAGTTTATACATAAACAGCCGCACGACTGCCAATAAGAATACTTCCATCATCCCAACAGCTCCCTCCTACCTGTTTACAGCCAAACTCTGCTTCCACCTCTGGCCCCAGGCAACCACTGATCTAATCTATGATTTTGCCTTTTCTTACAATTTTATATAAATAGCATTATACAACATACAGTCCTTTGTTTCTGGCTTCTTTCAACCAGCATAATGTTTTTGAGGTTCATCCATGTTGTACTATGTAGCATGAATTAGGAGTTCATTCTTTTTCAGCACTGAATAATATTCCATTGTGTGGATATCACACATTTTGTTTATCCATTCACCAGCTGATGGATTTGGATTGTTTTCCGTTTTTGTCTACTGTGAATAAGCTGCTATGAACATATGCTTGGTTTTTGAATGGACATAATTTTTTTACAACCTTATTGAGGTGTAATTGATATACAATAAACTGCACATATTTAAGTATACAATTTGATGAATTCTGATGTATGTATACACCCATGAAGCTACTATGCATAATCAAGATAATGAATATATACATCACCCCAGGGTTTCCTTGTGCCCCTTCCTTTGGAATCCTTCTCTCCCTCCTCTCCTGAGCCATCCTCAGGCAACCATGGATCTGCTCTCTGTCACTATAGATTAGTTTGCATTTTCTAGAATTTCAATTAAATGGAATCAGACAGTATGGCACTTGGGGGCGGGGGGAATCTGGCTTTTTTTCATACTGCATAATTATTTTGAGATTCATCCATGCCATTGTATATATGAATAGTCCAATCCTTTTCATTGTTGAACAGCATTCCAGTGTATGGACTTATATATTCATCTGCTGATGGATGCTTACATTATTTCCAGTTTTTGGCAATCACAAATAAAGCTTCTATGAACACTGTATACAAGTCTTTGTATGGACATATGCTGTTATCTCTCCTGACAATGTATTTATAGGAATGGAATTGCTAGATAATTTGTTAAGTGTATGTTGAACTTTTTAAGCAACTGCCGAACTGCTTTGCAACATACCTGTACCACTTTATATTCCAGTCAGCAGTGGGTGAGGATTCTGGTTTCTCCACATCCTTGCCAACACACGGATTGTTAGTCTTTTTAATGTTAGCCATTATAGTGGGTGTGCAGCAATATATCATTATGGCTTTAATTTGCATTTCCCTAATGACTAATGATGTTGAAACTCTTTCCTTGTGTTTATTTGCCATTCATATATCTTTTTTGGTGAAATGACTCTTCAAATCTTTTGTACATACTTAAATCGGATTGCTGTCTTATGACGGAATTTTAAGAGTTCTTTTTTTTTTTCTACATACAAATCCTTTATCAGACATACGTTTTGTAAATATTTTCTCCTAGTTATGTGGCTTCTTGACTTTTCATTTTCTTAAGAATGGTATCTTCTGAAAAGTAAAACTTTAATTCTGATGAAGTCCAATTTATCATTTTTTAATACTTCATGCTTTTTATATCCTATTGACTAAATCTTTGTCTAACCCAGGACACAAGACTTTCTGCTATGTTTGCTTCTTTACATGTTGGTCTATGATCCATTTTAAGTTATTTTTGTGTATATTGTAAGGTAAATGTCAAGGTACATTTTATTTCACGTGGAAATCCAATTGCTGCAGCGCTGTTTATTGAAAGGACTATGCTGTCCCTATAGGATTACCTTAGTACCTTTGCTGCAAAGCAACTGACCACATATGTATCTATTTCTAGATATTTTGTTCCACTGATCTACATGTTTATCCGTATGCAAATACTACACTGTTCTTATTATTATAGCTTTATGATAAGTTTTGAAAACAGGTAATATAAGTCCTCCAACTTTCTTCTTTTTTTCCCAACTTCCTGCTTTTTTGAAGTTACTTTGACTATTCTAGATCTTCTGCATTTCCATATAAATTTTAGAATCTGTTTGCCAATTTCTATAAATATATTTCTACAAAAATCCTGTCTGAGACTTTGGCAATGACTTTGTTGAACCTCCAGATCAATTTGGAGAAAACTGCCACATCACCAATACAGAATCTTCCATTTATTCCCACTTATTTAGGGATACTTTAATTTCTCTCAACAAAATTTTGTAGTTTTCAGTATGTAGGACTTACAGTTCTCTTGTTAAATTTATTCCAAAGTATTTTGGTTTTTTGGATGCTATATGAATGGACTTGTATATTCTTGGCATTTCATATAAATGGAATCATACAATATGTGACCTTTTGTGACTGTCTTCTTTCACTTAGTATGTTTTCAAGGCTCACGCATGTTGCAGTATGTATCAGTACTTCATTCATTTTTACTGCCCAGTAGTATTCCATTACATGGATATACTGCATTTTATTCATCCAGTCATCAGTTGACAGATCTCAGTTTTCTAAGGGTTGATGGTTCTTTCAGTAAGTAGCTTGAACTTAAACTGTAGAATCTGTCTACCCCCCATGAAGTGTAGCCTCTGATACCTTTGCTTTGTTTTTAAAATTCCTATTTCTGTTTTCTGGCCTGGTTCCCTAGAGGTTACCTCTGTGTCTGCATAGACAATAACCAGTGCTCACATGATGTTACCATCCATTACCTTTCATCTTCTCTCCCCATCACTCACTTCCCTCCAATCAATCACCTCGCCTCCTACAATTCAAACAAGCCAGGCACAATCCTGCTATTCCCTCTGCCTAGAACACTCTTCCCCCAAATATCTATAGGGCTCTTTCTCTCACCTTCTTCAAGTCTTTGCTCAAATAACACCTATTCAGTGAGGCCTTCCCTGAACAATCTATTTAGAATTGAACCCCTCTCCTTGCATTTTTTCCAAAGTCTTCAAATAGATTATATATTTTACTTATTTATGTTTTTAGTCTAGTTTCACTAATGGAATGTTAACTCCATGAAGGCAGGAAGTTTTGTTTATCTTGTTCACTACTGTAACACCAGTACCTAGAGGACTGTCTGGCATATAGCAGGTACTCAGTAAATATTTGATGAATCAAAGAATCATATTCTTAAAACAATATAGATTTATATTAATTGATCCATACACAGCCCAGAAGGGTCAAGGCTTACAGAATGTTGAGTAATGGATGACTAAGCATGTTGATCATATACAACAGGCCAGTTCTGTTCACTGGAAATATAATGTAAGCCACAAGTAATTTACAATTATCTAGCAGCCACATTAAAAAAAAAAAAAGTAAAAGAAAACAAGTGAAATTAATTTTAATAATATTTTGTTTCACTCAATATATCCAAAATATTATCATTTCAACATGATTCATACAAAAATTATTAATAAACTATTTAGTCTTTTTTTCATACTAAGTCTTGAAATGTGGTGTGTATCTTATGCACAGCACATCTCAACTGGGACCAGCCACATTTCAAATGTCAATAGCTACTATTGGCTACTATACTGAACAGCTCAGATACAGACCAAAATTAAATAACCCCATTGTAGTGGGAAGCAATCTTGTGTATTTATTAATTGTATTCACCTCAGCATTCCAAAAAAGGCCCTGGTACAGCCTCATAGTTTCCTAGTTTTGTCAAAAGAGATTCAATGGATATAAGAGAACTAGCAGCTTTCATTCTGAAAAACAGTTTATATCAAAATGACTGGCTCAACTCTTTAAACTTCACTCAGAAGTTTTAATTAGAAAGAATGAATGCCTTTCTTTCTCAGTCTCTTTAATTAAGAAACAAAGTCAAAATCCAGAGAAATTTTGTAATCTTATCTATATTAGAAGGAAAAAAAATCTTTATTTTCAAATAGAAAGAACTTTTAAAATTCTACTTCCAAGAAACAAACCAGTATTTATTTCAAGTTAGCCAAAATACACTCCGTATTAAAATACAATTTTTATATAGAGTTGCATTTAAAAAATTCTTAACAGTTGTCTTACCAATATTTTTGCATTCATAATATAAAAGTGAAATAAAGCACTAAGGAGAGTGCTCTTAAATTTTTAATATATACATTAGGTCCTCAATATGTTCCTTAAAAGCTAATGGAAAATTAACTTTTTTTTTTTTATCATCAGGGGATTAATTTCTTCCAGAATCCCATTATTTAAAAATATTCACTTATTGGAATTACAATAATTGACATCACTATTCAACAACAAAATTTAAAGATCCCAATTAAAGTACCTGATAATTTAAAACTTTAAAGTCATAAAATTACCCCTTTTTTTTTTTAAGCAGGAAATCAAAACACACCGCAGCATCTACTTACTCAGATGTTAGAGGGTGTTTTCTATCATCTCCCATAAACTGGCAGGTTTGAGCTTAGATCATCAGCGAGGCAGAGAAACTCCAGATGATAAAATATCCCAACTCTTTTCACCCTGAAAAGCATAAATAAAATGTCAGTATGAGAAAGAAAACTCGAGTTACAACCAAGATAGAACTCTCAGGAGTGGCTTGTCTAGATAGGGAGTAACTTCTGTTTCTTCTTTTCTTTTCTTTTTTTTTTTTTTTTTTAAGTGAGAGCTCACAACAAGTTAATTCATGACCCTGGAGTTGTGGGTGACCTGATATAGCGATACTTGGTATTACAACTGCCCTTCTGTTTTAAGAAATCTCTTTGGGAGGAAGTCTAAATTAGCGCAATAAAATATGCATCCTGTACTATAACTTGATGGCTTTTTTACCAGTCTGACCCTTCAACTGGAGAGATCCTCTATCTCTAATCACATAATTTATCAAAACACTAAGATACTTTTGAAAGTGAAAAGGGGAACTTTTTTTTTTTTTTTTTGCAGTACGCAGGCCTCTCACTGTTGTGGCCTCTCCCGTTGCGGAGCACAGGCTCCGGACGCGCAGGCTCAGCGGCCATGGCTCACGGGCCCAGCCGCTCCAAGGCATGTGGGATCCTCCTGGAGCCATGTCCCCTGCATCAGCAGGCGGACTCTCAACCACTGCGCCACCAGGGAAGCCCAAGGGGAACTTTTGAAATATTTATTTATTAATCAATAAACTGTTTTTATTATACAGGTTTTTTTTCTAAAAAAAAAGTAAAAATAATGTACATCTGCTACATTAAAGCAAAAAATTTAAGGTTTCTTTATATTATATGAACACTTAAAATAGCATAAGTAGATTAAGTATTCTTGGTGTATATTCAGTACTTTAATCCATTTTCTTAAAGAGTCTGTCTCTAATATTGTGTCACTGGTATTTTTTCCGGAAAAAAAAGTTTATTATTTGAAATTTTTCACCAAGTTACTGCAATCTTTTTTAAAGTTTCACTTTGTGTTAAGCAATCTCAAATCACTGACATCTTCATCTGCCTCTTCTGTGTTGATATTATTTTTAACAAGAAAATGCTCTCTTTGCATGTGCTGAGAAACCTGGTAAGCTCAAAGCAAATTCTGCTAAGTAGAGGATATTCTCAATTCTATTTTTTTTATAAGCAAACTGTAAATATCTCAGTCTCACTATTTTACAGATACTCTCTTTTTGCCTAAATTGGAGTTCTTTTTTCCCACTCTTGCTGCCTCCAACCCATTCACCATGACAGTGCAGCACAGGTAGTTTTTTCCACCAATGCAAACTTATCATGTCACTTCCCACCTAAAAACTTTTCAACAGTTTCCCGTTGCTATTAGGATATAATCCCAAATCTTAGAAGGCCTCCAAAGTGCTGCACAACCTGGTCCCTTCCTACCTCTCAGGCCATACTGATGACCTCTCAAATCCTCCAAAGCACCAAGTTCTCCCCTGCTCCAGGGCTTTGCATGCTCTGTTCCCTCTGCTTGGAATGCTTTTCTTTTCAGTCCATCTTTTCTCCTAGGACCATCTTTCCTATCTGAGAGGCCTTCGAATGCCACCCAATCTAAAGTATACCAAGGCATTCTCTCTCTCTCAAAAGTACTCCATACTTTTCCTACGAAGCATTCATTGAAATCTGTATTTATTTATTTGTGTGTTTTTAGGAAGCCTATCTCCACCAGACAGTAAAAACTCCACCAGAGAGTGTATAGATTGTTTGTTTGATTCACCCCTTAATCAACTGTTTTTTACCCAGCCCCTGGCTTGATCTTTGGCACCTTGTGAACCTTCAGTAAATATTTGATAAATGAATGAATGAAAGACTGAGAAGAGAAGGTAAAGAGACAAAGGACAATCTAGTTATTTCCACCAACCTGTTACCTATGCTCAAAACAACTCATTATCTTAAATCCAACTACATCATCAAGCTTTCCCCCTATACAGGATTATTCTCATCAGCATTTAACAGTCTGTACTTTCTCCCAACCTAAAAGAAAGAGACAGACACACACACACACACCTTTCTCCTGACCCCACATTCCCATGAATCAATTCCCCATTTCTCTAATGCAATTTCATAGGCATACTCAGAAGAGCTGACTATATCTGCTGCCTCCAATTCTTTCCTCCCATTCTTACTTGAACCCATTCCAACCAGGCTTTTATCCCCACCGCTTCCCTGAAACTGCTCTTGTTAAGTCACCAATGACTTCCACCTTGAACCACCCAGTAGCCAGGTACTGAGGCAGGCACTTTAATGAATTCTCTCATCCATTTAAACAGTTCATCACAGCCACCTCTGAGGCAGGTACCATTTGCTATCCCCAGGGAGAGGATCCTCTCTTTTTTTAAACACTTTCTTGTTTGGTTTCCAGGACAGGACACCACACTGCTGCCTCTCCTCCTTCACTGGCCACTCCTTCTTAGACTTCTCATTATCTCAGCCTCTTGATGTTAGAGTGACCCAAGGCTCTCAGTTCTCCGTCTTCTTTTCTATCTATACTCCTTCCCCTTGGTCGTCCCAATGGGTCTCATCACTTTAAATACCACCTACAAGAGCCCAAACCTCTTCCCTGAACTCAAGCCTCGTATTTTCAGCTGCCTGCTTGACATCACTCCCAGATGTCTAATAGACATCTCACACTTAACGTCACCTCGTGACAAATTCCTGATGTTCCCCCCTAAGGCTGATGCTCCCACAGGATCCCCCACGTTAGTAAATGACAACTCAACCCTCCAAGTCATCCCTGACTTTTCTCTTTCCCTAACACCCTGTAACCAAGCCATCAGCGAATCCCATTGGCTCTACCTTAAAAATATATCTAAATTCTGCCTACTTCTCCCTACTTCCACCACCACTACTGCCATCTAAGCCTCCACCATCCCTATCTAGATTATTGCAAGAGTCCCCCAGTGGATTCTTTCCTTGCCTCACTGCATACTATTCTCAAAACAAAAGGCCAGAGTCATATAGATTTAAAAAAAAAAAAAATCAGATCATGCCACTCCCCAAAACCCACCGTTTCCCTTCTCATCAGAATAAAAATCATTTTTCTTTTTTTCTCTTCCGCCTGTAGAATTTAAGCTTCTTAAGGGGAAAATTTTTTGTTTTGTTCAATACTGTATCCCTCCAGTGGCATGAAAATGCCTGGCACCTAACAGGTCTCCAATATATATTTACTGAATAAAAAATGGGTGAAAACAATATCATGGATAGGCAATTTAACTAATCTCCGGACTCTACTGCTCTTAACAGCAAGCTCTTGGAGAGCAAGGACCACGCAGTTACAATTAAATTTTGCACAGTAACTTGCACACAAAGTCTTAATGTAATTTCATCATTGATATGTTGTATTTCCCACTGAAATTTTAGTTTCCTATATTATATGAACGTTACTAACTTTAAAACTTAAGCAGAACATCTTAAAATATGACATCTGGGTCTCAACTATGAATACCAGCTCCCTCAACTTACACTGCAACTACCCAGCCGCTCCCTCCTCCGGGGAGGTGTGTGCTTACTTATTAATGCTCTGCATTGTGTGAGCATTGTTGCTCTGGAGCTCTCACTGTTACGTTATTTGCTGCACCGTCTGTAGGGGGACCTCACAGCCATGCGGGGGCTTAGATTGGATGGCAGGAAGAACAGTGACTGAGAGCCCAGCTCTGGCTGCTTTCTTTTTACAAAGTTCTCCTTTCACCTTCCGGGGTGTATCTATTAACGCTTTAACTCTCTCAAAGGCATTTCTCAGCCGATAGCCAAATGTTTCCAAGGTCCTTTTCATGAGTAAGCCTGTCTTCCAAGAGTTCGATGACTCCTACAGGCTGTATCAGCCTGCACACACTTCCATTGCCAATCCCCAGACTCCAACCTCCTCTTGGTTCTTACTGGACTCTACGTAAGAATATTTTATCAATGCAGTATCTTTATGTGATAAATTATATTTCACAGATAAACCTGGAGCAAGTTGAATTCTGATACAATTATTCTACTCTCGAACACTGTTAAATCTTGTCTCATTCCACCAAGAAATTCAAAACCATTTGCATTATTTTTTAAATTATCATCATTCTATAATTTAATGAGAGACTATACATTTTCAACACATGTTATTAGTGCTTTCTTAAGTATCAATATAAAACAACACTGCTAAAATCAGGATAGATCCCAACATGCCTAAAAATATATATTTATTATGATCCAGCATAAAAATTCTGGAAGAACTTTAATGTATGGCCATCATCAATAACATGAGAGGATGATGAACTAACATTTACTAAGTACTTACTACGTACCAGGCATTTTATCCACATTATCATATGTAATCCTTATAATAGCCTTGTATGATAGATACATATCACCAGACTTCAAACCCCGCCCCCCAAGATGCCTTCCTAAAGCCCAGTACCACACCTTCTTATGTGCCAGACGTTTGTGACTCAATCTTAAGAAGCATTGGTCAGTTTTTACCAAAATGAGCAGCTAATAATCAACATCTATATTAAAACTATTGTATCTGGTAAACATGTAAGGGTCACCTTATAACCTACAGGACAGGCTTAAGTGCTTTAAAATTTTTTCAGTTAATTCACCCTAGCAGATCCAAGGGATACAAGCATTCTTTAAAGAAATTGCACTATGATGACGATACTGAAGTTTTTCATGGAAAAGATGAATAGTTTGTTATATCTGGCCCTTAAATATTTCAGGCAAAAGCTGTTTCTTCCATGTCACATAAGTTGCGAAGTCACAAATTACTGTTGAAAAGTTATATTAATGAGCAGATGCTCCTTGAGGAAAAAAGAAAAAAAAAGGATTCCCTTGTTGACCTTCACTCTGAAGTGAACTAGACTTCTGAATGGTCAAAAATACAAGCCCAGCTCTTGAAATTCCGTAAGAAATGTTGCTTGAGTCCTTCAAAGCTTAAAAACGTCACATGAATCTACAGAATAAAACATCTCTACTGAAAGCATTTGTCTGAGAACTTGAGGACCAAGAGAATAAAATCAGCACTGATACAAAATCCACGCTGACGACACCAAATATTTAGAGAAACAAACAACAGAAGGGTGCTACTGACGACTGAGATTTCTTAAGCCCCTTCCTTACTGGCGTTTCCCCTCGGCAGAGGTGCTGGATTCCACGCTCCCAAAGCCACCGCCCCCAGCCCTGTGGCACACGCACCTCCCAGCCCTGGTTCCCGCAGCCTCCTCAGACTCTGGAGAGCCCAGTCCACGTGAGCTGCACCCCTGGGTCTTTCACATAACTGTGGTTGAAGATATTTTTCGCAAGGTTCTTTAAACAATGATTCACGTGATAAATTTCTGCCCGAGTTAGTTCCAGGAAATGTTTGGTTTCTGCAGATGTTTGTATGCTTCCGGTTGTCAGTACATGAAAACGATAGAATTCTGTGTTTCTTTTTCTTACTTGGAGCAACTAGAAAATGTGAAATCAAATATATTGTCCAAATCTCTCAACATTGACGGATGGGAATACTTAATCCTTCAACTTCTTTAAGGTGAGATTGGTTTTATTTTTATATCAAGTTACTTTACTTTTGGCCTGAAATTTGTAAGTTGCTTTAAGTGTTTGCAGAAGCAAGGAAAGTTGCAAAATGTTTAAAACAGTAAAGACATATCTAATGTTGACCTGCTTATAAGTTCCAGAAGACATTTTTTAAAAAAGAGGAAAGTACACTGAGAAGCCACAAAGGCCCAGAATTAAATTCTCTGTTATCTAAAAGATATAGAAGACTCCACAAAGAAATAAAACAGTCCTCTAGTCTCTGTTTCAGCCCGGTTAACCAGTTTGAATACTCAAATAGGCTCTTGGTTGAACCTCCCTAGCAGTATTAAAAAGTCTGAAATTTTTACGAAGTATTTTAGTAAGACAGTTCTTCAAACATTATTTTGAAAAATAAAAACGTTTTAGAAAAGTGAATTAAACTGGGTTTATGACAGGTGTACGTTCTAAGTCACCTCATCCGTAAAGCAGTCCAGATTACGTGTGCACACACTGTAATCACAATCAGCCCAGAACTGTTTTTAGCTCCTTCACGTCTTTTCAGTCCTGAGGTTCAGTAACAAGTGGCCCCTAATAAGTCAATAAAGGAATAAGTGACAAAAGTGTCCACCGAAATCTTGAAGGTACTTATTTATTACTATTTTTATACTCTACCTCTTTTCTCAGAGCATTTGTTACAATCTATAAAGATGCAGCCATTACAATAAAATTGTATTTTACAAATATAAAAATTCAAATAAGAGAAAAGAGCATGCAGTTACGTAGGCCATAAATGTGGGCTTACACCATCTGGTTGATAAAGCAGAAAGTGAAAGCCAATCAATTACAAAATTCACACTAGCCATGATGCAATGGTAAGTCTCAGGAGAAACAGAATTTGTCCTGCTATGCAATCTGAGAAAGATGTCTCTAGCAGATCATTATACAGTAATATACTGGGGTCTTCAATACTGTCCCTGATAGATACCTTGACTGGTTCATCCGGCAGTTTCTTAAAGCAAATAACATATACAGTAAAAATATAAAGCTCTCAGGTAATCTGAATGAGTAAAAAATGATAGCTAGAAAGTCTGTCGTAACAGAACTTTCTGTGATGATGAAAATATTCTAAACCTATACTGTCCAGTATGTGAGTCACTAGCCACATGTGGCTACTGAGCATTTCAAACGAGGCCAGTACAACCAAGGAACTGAATTCTTAACTATATTTACTTTTAATTTTAAAAAATTTTATTTCATTTTAAAAGCTATATTAGAAGGGCAAATACCTACCCACTGGACCATACAGGTCTAAAACATTAGTTATCAAACTTTTTTTAGTAGCAGAACCATTTCTGAGTTGGCAAACATAAACCAAACCTAATGCATAAAAAATTAAAATGGTATATTCTATATATTTATTATTATAAGTTCTAATTTATAATATTAATTTGTAGTCAATGTGAATATGAGTTTTCCAATGGGTGAAAACTAGAAATTGAAGGTTATAAGTGAGAGTAATAAACTCAGATCAGCCCCAGTAAACACTTCCTTCTGTATTTTGCTTGGATGCACTGTGCACTGCCCATGTGGGACTTCTCTCTACACATTCTGAGCTACCCACTTACCAAAGGCCACAAGTAGCAGCCATCTACTCAGAAAGCATAAAAGGAAAACACAGCATGCCAGCAAGGCAGTTCCAGGTATTCCTCCTCACGGGCAGAGTCCACCTAAGAGTCCACATGGCCAACCAGGAGCTATTCTCTTGGGCATTCAGATGACAGCTCAGGTGCAAGGAAATGAGAATCACAGGGTAAGTGCAGAGTCGCACTGGCTTAGAAGCCTTATGTCCCAAACAGAAACCAATACCTCAAATAACTACCCAGCCACAGCTTCCAGGGTCCCCATGAAGTTCATACCCATCTCTGAAAAGTGCCCCAGGGAAGCTCAAAGCTACTGCTTCTAACCAAGAATTTAGAGTTCATGCATAGTTCCTCCCAGTCCAAATATATTTACCAAATAAAGATCATTTTTACCATAAGCAGTGTTGCCTAGTAACATGGTTGACTTTCCCCCTTATCGGGATTCAGAGAAATTAAGTAGAAAGTTTATCCAAGGTCAGGTTTGTCCTTACAGAATGAGAATGGTTTGGTTAATTCTTTACCCACCTTCCTGATTAAAAAAATAATAATCCTAGCATATCAAGAATAGAAAGAACTTTCTTAATTTCACCAAAAACCTATAACAATACCATACTTAATGATTAAATAAAGTATTTCCTTTAAAAGCCAGGAAATTAGACCAAGAAGACAACTATCGCTTCTATTCAACAGCATAGAGGTCGTCAATGTAGTAAAAGAAATAAAAATGAGATATAAAATTTTAAATTAAGTGACAAAATTTCTCCAAGTGATAATTATTTATAAAGAGAATTATGAAGGCAAGCTATTAACAGTAATATAAAAACAAGTTCATCAACGTTGCTGGATATAAGGTCAATACACAGAAATGAATGTAATTCCTAGAAGTCAAAAAACACCACTTTGTAATTTAATTAGGAAAAGCTACCATTTAAAATGGCAGGACTTCCCTGGTGGCACAGTGGTTAAGAATCTGCCTGCCAATACAGGGGACACGGGTTCAAGCCTTGGTCTGGGAAGATCCCACATGCCGCAGAGCAACTAAGCCCATGCACCACAGCTACTGACCCTGCGCTCTAAAGCCCGTGAGCCACAACTACTGATCCCACGCGCCACAACTACTGAAGCCTGCGCGCCTAGAACCCATGTTCCGCAACAAGAGAAGCCACCGCAATGAGAAGCCCATGCACAGCAACCAAGAGAGGCCCTGCTCAGAGCAACTAGAGAAAGCCCGCATGCAGCAACGAAGACCCAACTCAGCCATAAATAAATAAAACATATGTATAAAATAAATAAATAGAAACTTAAAAAAACCCCTAAGTTCATGGATAGAGCAAACAGACCTGGTGGCTGCATGTGGTACAGGGGCGGGGGGGAAGCAGGGTGCAAAACGGGTGAAGGTAATCAAAAAGTACAAATTTCCAGGTATAAAATGAATGTCATGGGGATGTAATGTATAGCATGGTGACTACAGTTAATAATACTGTGTTGCATATTTGAAAGTAAGAGAATGGATCTTGAAAGTTGTCATCACGAAAAAGAACTGTGTAATTATGTATGGCGATAGATGTCAACTGAACTTATTGTGGTGGTCATTTTCCAATACATAAAAAATGAAAATCATTACATTGTACACCTGAAACAAATATGTTATGTCAACTATGCTTCAATAAAAAAGAGAGAAAGAAAGAAAAAAGAAAGAGAAAAAAGAAAAGGAGAGAGAAAGAAGGCAATTAAAAGCTATAAGCTAATAATAAATTTCTAGTAATAAATCTAACAAGAAAGTTTCAAGCACTTTACAGAGAAAATTACAAAGTTGAGTAAATGAAAAAACAAACCATGTTTGTGGATGGAAGACCTGATAAATATTCTTAAATGGAGTGGGATTTCAATCTGATTCTAATAAAACTCTCTACAGGGTCCTTCTTAAGAAAAAGAGAGCCAAGAATAGCCTTGACAAACTTGAAGAAGAACACAGGCAACATGCCCTCCAAAATGTTAAGACATGTTAAACCACGGTAACACAGTACAGACAAATGAAAGCAACAGAACACCCAGAAAAAGACATATATGTTTGGAAATTTGACATGTAGTAGAGATAGTACTGTAAATCAGGGGAATGAATGAACTATTGAACAGTGGTGCTAAGACATAGGTTATCTGTAAGGAAGTACAATTAAATCCCCGTTTCACACCATTGAGAAACATTATCAGGCTAATTAAAGACATAAATGTGAAAAAAATTTTGAAAACTTTTAGAAAAAAAATCCTTGCTATAATGTAGGCTTTAAAAAATAAGATACAGGGCTTCCCTGGTGGCACAGTGGTTGAGAATCTGCCTGCCAATGCAGGGGACACGGGTTCAAGCCCTGGTCTGGGAAGATCCCACACGCCGCGGAGCAACTAGGCCCGTGAGCTACAATTACTGAGCCTGCGTGTCTGGAGCCTGTGCTCGGCAACAAGAGAGGCCGCGATAGCGAGAGGCCCGCGCTCCGCGATGAAGAGTGGCCCCCGCTTGCCGCAACTAGAGAAAGCCCTCGCACAGAAACGAAGACCCAACACAGCCAAAAATTAATTAATTAATTAATTAAAAATAAATAAATTAAATTTTTAAAAATAAAAAATAAGATACAAAAGTAGAAATTATAAAGTAAAAGACTAATATTACTATGTTAAAATTTTTAAAAATTCTAAACAATAAAAGATTCTTTAACAAAATGAAAAATCAAGCCATCGACTGAGAAAAGATAGTTTAATAATCAACAAAGTTAATTTACAGAATACCAGAAAAACTCCTAAAAATCAAGAAGTAAACATAAACAACTGAATTAATAAAATAGAGAAAAACTGTGGGCAGCCAACTAATGGAAAGGAAATCTAAGTGGAAAATAAACACAAGATGTCCACACTCAGTACAATGCAATTTAACACTACAATGAGATACAATATCATACCAGACTAGCAAAATATCATATAGTAATAAAAAAATTTTAATATATTCAGCCACTTTGGAGAGCAATTTGGCAATATTTAATAAAGGTAGGGCTTCCCTGGTGGCGCAGTGGTTGAGAATCTACCTGCTAATGGAGGGGACATGGGTTCGAGCCCTGGTCTGGGAGGATCCCACATGCCGCCGAGCAACTAGGCCCGTGATCCACAACTACTGAGCCTGAACGTCTGGAGTCTGTGCTCCGCAAAAAGAGAGCCCGCGATAGTGAGAGGCCCGCACACCGCGATGAAAAGTGGCCCCCGCTTGCCACAACTAGAGAAAGCCCTCGCACAGAAACGAAGACCCAACACAGCAAAAATAATAAATTAATAAACTCCTACCCCCAACATCGTCTTTAAATAAATAAATAAATAAATAAAGGTAAAGAAGCTCATATCTATGACCAAGTAATTCCACTCCTGAATATGTGCACTGGAGAAAAAACTGGCACATGTCCATGAGGAGGCATATGTAAGAGCATTTGTTATCACTGTTTGTAACAGCAAAAAACTGGAAACAACTCAAACATGAATTAACAGGAGAACAGATAAACATATGGTGATATAGGCTTATGACGAAATACTACATATATTTAAAAGAATCAAGGACAGCTACAAATACCAAAGATAAATAAATGCTACCAAAAAAGGCAATGTTAGTTTCTGCACAGCCGAAGAAATAGTCAACAGATTGAAAAGGTAACCCAGAGTAAGAGAAAGTATTTGCATATATATATCTGATAAGGCGTTAAAATCCCAACTATATAAGTATCTTCTACAACTCAATAGCAAAAAGAAAAATCATGTAACCCCCTATTTAAAGACTTTTCCTTAAAGAAGACATACAAATGGACAACAGGTATATGAAAAGATGTTCAACACTACTAATCATGAAGGAAATGTAAATCAAAATCACAATGAAATATCAGCTCGCACCCATTAGGATGGGCATTATTTTTAAAAAACAGAAATTAACAAGTGCTGACAAGTATGCGTATAAACTGGAATCCTTGTGTGCATGGTGGGAATGTAAAATAGGACAGTTGCTGTGGAAAACAGTAATCGTTGCTCCTTAAAAAAATTAAAAATAGAACTACCATATGATCCAGCAATCCCACCTGTGGATCTTTATTCAAAAGAATTGAAATTGGGATCTCATAGAGATATCTGCACTTCCATGTTCACTGCCACATTATTCACAACAGCCAAGAGGTGGAAACAACCTAAATGTCCATCAACAGGTGAATGGATAAAGAAAATGGGGTGTAAACATACAACGGAATATTATTCAGCCATAAAAAGAAGGAAGTCTTGTCATATGTGACATGGATGAACCGTGAGGACATTATGCTAAGTGAAATAAGCTAGATACAAATAGAAGGACAGATAGTGCATGATTCCACTCATATAATAAGGTAGCTAAAGCAGTCAAACTCATAGAAGTAGAAAGTAGAACAGTGGTTGCCAGGGACTGGAGGGGAGGGGGAGATGGGAGTTGCTGTTCAGTGGGTATAGAGTTTCAGTCATGCAAGATGAAGAAGTTCTAGAGCTCTGCTGGACAACATGGCGCTGAGTTAACAATAATGTACCATACACTTAAAAATCTGTTAAGAAAGAAGATCTCATGTTACATGTTTTTTACCACAATAAAGAAAAAATGTTTGAAATCATATAAAATATTATATGTATGTATGTATACAGTTGTATACAAAGGCAGTAAGAGTATAAAATACGTGTGGAAATGTTAAACACTAAATTCAAGATAGTGGTTTCTACTAAGGAGGAAGAGAGGAGAATAGGGTCAAAAATGCTAAACAGGAAGTTTCTATTTTGTCTGTGATATTTTATTACTTAAAAAAACTAAAGCAAATATTATAACTGCTATTTGATTTTTTATTTTCTATATTTTTCTGTATGTTTGAAATATGTTATTACAGAAACAAATTTTTTGGAACCTAATAAATACGAAGAATACTTTCTTCCTTTTTAAGGAATGGGTATAGTTTGTCTTCTTTGATAACAAAAGGTTCCATAGGAAAGGATGGGCCTGAAATTATAGCAAAATTGAGTTTGTGTGTGTGTTCACTCTTCTCAGAAGAGAAGCCACAGATTTCATCAAAGGGGTCTGTGACTTAAAATGTTAAGAACCACGAACATAATTGATGATATCTGCCATTTTCCAGCAGGAGATAATAAAAAAACAGAACCATTGGGTACCATCTGAAGAAAATGAAAATACCAACTCAGAAAGATAGATGTACTCCTGGGTTCACTGCAGCATTATTTACAGCAGCCAAGATATGGAAACAACCTAAGTGTCCACTGATGAATAAATGGATAAAGAAAATAAATAAATAGTATATACACACAATGTAATATTATTCAGCCATGAAAAAGAGTGAAATTTTATGACAACATGGATGGACCTCAAGGGCATTATGCTAAGTGAAGTAAGTCAGACAGAGAAAGACAAATACTGCATGACCTCACATACATGTGCAGTCTAAAAAAACAAACACCAAGCTCACAGATACGGAGAACAGATTGGTGGCTGCCAGAGGTGCGGGGCAGCGGGTGGGCAAAATGGGTAAAGGGGGCCAAAAGGTACAAACTTCCGGTTTTAAAATAAATAAGCACTGAAGATGTATCGATAACGTACAGCATGACAACCACAGTTAATAATATCGTAGTGCATATTTGAAAGTTGCTACGAAAGTAAATCTTAAAAGTTCTCATCACAAGAAAAAAAAAATCTGTATGGTGACAGATGCTAATGCGACTTACTGTTGTGATCACTTCCCAATACATGCAAATATCAAATCATTATGTTGTACACCTGAAATTAATATAATGTCTGTCAATTATACCTCAAAAAAAAAAACCAGAACCAAATCTGAATTTAAATCAATCAGCATGTTTCTCACCTTTTTCTTAGTTCTGATTTTCTGTTACATGCTTTTTCATTTTATGTATTTTTGCTGTAGAGTTGCCTCAGACTCTCTCTGAAGAAAGGCAAGCTATCAATAAAAGAAACACCCTTTAAGAAATCCCATCAAATCTACGTAAAAAACACGAAATAGAAGAATCATTTGGAATAAATGTAAACACTGACACAGCAGCCTTGGGATCAGGTGTGAAGACAAATGGCTCCATTACTAACTTTAATAGGAAAGGCTACACAGAAGGGATACAAACACAGGGCAGGCTATGTCCGGGTTTTCAACTCCTTTTTGGCCACAAAAAAACCAAATGCCTAAGGCATATGACAGTTAACAGGAGCAGGTCAGAATCTGGGGGTAGGAAGTATATTGTTGAGAAAAAATTCCCCCACATGATTCTGCTACACTTTCCCCACATCCCACCACTAAAGCCCCCAATCCCTGCCCCAGTTGAGATCACTGGGTTGAATTTATTCTTTTAAATTGTTCAACACTTAACAAATAGTTTATTGAGCACCTACTCTATAACTGTCATGAAGCGAGTATTTTTGTACTTCTGCACAGTTAGAGATTTCTGCGAAAATTTACTGGGACCTGGGTTAAAGAACAAGCCTTAAAACTTAAAAAATGACTAAATAGATAGTAAAAGATTGATCTTCCCTGAGGTATGTGTTCACATTTCAGAAGGATGATGAAACCAGGGTCATGGAGACATTCCAGAGTTACAAACTCAGAGCCTCTTGTCTTAGGTTACTGACGTAAGTAATAATCTATCCCTGCCTCAGGAACCCTGTGTCTACTTTCAGGGTAATATGAACAAATATAGATATTAAAAACTTATCAGTCACCAGGCACCAGGCTAGTTCCTAAGAGCACAACTGTGAGTAAGAGAAAGTTCCTGCTCTCTCAGAGCTTGTGGTCAACAGTGATCCATCACAGCACAGTATAGCAAGTCCATGACAGGAGACGTACATGGAGCTGTGAGAGACTGGAGAATCTAAACTGAGACTGAAGTGGGAGGAGTTAGCCAAATACCTCTGTCTGCAAATCAAAGAAAATCCCCAAACAGAGATTCTGTTAGAAAAGAAGAGAGTGGTGAAAGGTCGCAGGGAAAGCAGCCAGTAGGATGTGCTACAGTCATTAAGGTAATATTTCCCTTTTTAGAATATTATATTTAGCACTAACAGGAAAGACAGAGAAATAAAAGACCACCTTATTCTTTTTTTTTTTTTTTACATTTTGCATAGTTTTAATATATATTCAAAAACCATGAAAACAAAATAGTTTTGTTCAGAGACTTACAACAATCCTTCACGTTATAGACAGCAACCCTCTCCCTGGTATCATTCTGAATTCCCAGCTGTCCCCTTCAGAATAATTCTCTCTCTAATTGTAAGCATCTTACAACATCAGTTATGCATTGTAACACGTCATTTAAAATTAATTATTTATTTAAAATTATTTCTCCTTAGGTTAGAGTTAAGGCATTATATAGGTTATTTTTGGATACAGTTCTTTTATCAGATAAATATATTGCAAATATTTTCTCCTAGTTCATGGCTTATCTTTTAATTCTCTTAACAGCTTTTTGAAGAACAGATGATTTTAATCCTGACCAAAATATAAATTAGCCTTAATATTCAGTGTTTTTGGTATTCTGCAAGAAGTGTGCCTATTCAAAGCCCACAAGGATGTTCTCCTGTTCCCTTCTAGAATTTTTATGATTTTGCCCTTATGTTTAGGTCTATGGTATATTTTAATTAAATTTTATGTCTGGCACGGGAGGAGGATTTTTGTTTGTTTATTAGTTTTTGGTATAGGATGTCTACTTGTTCCAGGAGCATTTATTAAAAACATAAAGCTCTTTGCCATTGAATTATCTTAAAGTTTGTTAAAAATCAATAGCTTACATATGTATAGCTCTGTTTCTGTACTCTTTCTTCTGTTATGTTGCTCTATGCTTCTCCTTACATAAACACCATGTTGTTTACTGTGGCTTTATATTGTCTTGACATTAGGTGGGTGTAACTCATCTAACTTTATTTTTCTTTTTCAAGACTGTTTTAGCTCTTCTAGGATCAATACATTTTGACATAAATATAAGCATTTAAGCATGATCTTGTCAATTCCTAGAAAAGGCATGTTAGGATTTTGATTAGGATGGCCTTCAATGTATATAGATCAAGTTGGGAAGAAATGGGCATCTTAACAATATTGAGTCTTCCAAACCATGAACATGTGCCTGGGTCTTTTGGGTTTGAAAAAAAAGGTTTCTAGTCAGAGGACACATATGACCAAAACTATTTCTGATGAAAACTCTAGTTTTCAATAAATAGAATGGACTGGAGGAAAATGAGACCAAAAGTGTCATCAATTAAGAAGCCACTGAAATCATCCAAGCCTAAGGTAGTCAGGGTCTGGATCCAGAGGTTCAAGAACTAAAAACCAGAAGTACAATTTTAAAAAGTGCATTAGTAAGAATACACTTTGCTTACTTTATCTACAAACAACGTCACAAGCATATAAAGAAGCAGCGTTGCATATTTTCAACTCATTTATCACTGCATTATGAAAACTAGGATGATGATCTAGTTTATCTGTTCCTAAATTTTAAGTTTTTACAGCACATCAACTGGGCTTTTTACCCTAGGTTTCTTTTTCAACTCCAACAGGAAAGATGCATGAACCTGAGTCCTTCAGAATCACGGTCTCTGTGGCCTCCTAGTGCTGGCCGTCGATAATGACAGCTTCTGTAGCAAATTCTCTATGAAAACAGGACAGACTTATCCTGTCCTCTAGTTTTTCTTCTACACATAGATAAAGTAATTATGACATCTCCCCAAATAACATCTCAGACACTATTCACAAGCATACCAGGTCTATGATGGAGGTAAACAAAACATCCACAAAGCTTAGAGTCACTGGATCATTCATGCTTAGGTCTCCAACATTATTTCTTCCAACAATCTCCGAGAAGCTACTGCCAAGGGTTTTTCTGTTTTATTTTTGTTTCAAACAAAATTTTAATTAATGTCTGCTCATATCTTCTATGCCATTTATTCTGTATTTCACCCTGGCAACTTTATGTATCCACTCTCCTTCTATGACTATTCACTATAAAAGATAACCAGTGCTTCCACCTGTCAAAAGACTCAAGTAAATTTCCCTAATCAAAGAATCTCTGATCTTCTGGATGGACTGAGGGTATTGCTAGCTTGTGATGCATGCTTGACACAGCTTTTGCTCACTAGCAGTCTTGGTCACATACAAGTGGGGCTCCACTTCCAGCCAGACCTTGAGTCCCATGCCGCCCTGGGGTAGAGACGCTCCAGCTACCCAAGAAAAGACCACCAAGGTCAGATAGGAGGACTGTGTGCTGGCTGGCAGTGCTGTCCACTAAGGATGTGATCAGCACAAAATATCCAGATGTCTGTTTCATGCAACCATAAAGTTTTAAAGATACGAGTAGCGTAAGTCTTCATGTCGTCTGGACCTTTCACACCATAAATGACAAAATATTTTAGCTGAAGAGTTAAACAACAAGGTCAAGGTCACATACCCTAACTATATTTAGACATCTGGGGAAGAGTTTAGGGAGGAATAAGTGACAAATACATAAGTATTTGTATAAGTAAGCAAACGTCTTCTCTCCAAAAAAAGACAATTATTAACACCAGGGAAAACAAAAAGCTGTGTTGGAAAGAAAAAGTAACCATGGATTATATGCCTCAGCTGTGAATAATGTTTCCATGGTCATAATAATGTAAACACTGATTATCATTCAAAATTTAATTATAACGAGAAGGTAGGAGGGTTCTACATATAGAGTGAGGGTGCATAAGAAAGATAAAACCTCTTCCCCTATCATGAGAAGTCAAAGGTAATGCCTAAGACTGAAAATTTAAAACTGGAAAAAGAGCAACATGCTATTTGGAGATCTGGAGGTAAATAACAAAACAATTAGGTCTCAGAGTTGAACTTCAGAGAGCAGGGACTGGGGTGGGGGTAAGAGTTGGGAGACTGCTGAGTTTTGTAACAAGCCTTGTACAACCCCTGGACTCTTTGAATTCTGTGCATGTATAACTGAGATTAAAATTAAATCTAGAGGCTAGAACCTAGGATTTCTCACTGTGTAACTTTTTTAAAATTACGTATTTTTTTCACTCAAAGAAAACAGAGAAAACACTGATATTTTAACTAAACAATTTAATTTTATATTGTCTTGTTGTGACTATTGTGTCTTCATTTTATGGGAAAAAAAATCAATAAATCAAATATTCACCAGCTGAATTGGAGGCATATGAACCTGTACTAGGTGCTGGGAAAACAAATACTAATAAGACCTTCCCTGCAAAGAGTCACTCTGTTTTAGAGAAACAAACACACAAATAACCCAAAAGCAATGAGATAAGCACCCTAACACTTAACTGTTCTGTGAGCCTTGGTTTCCTCATTTGCAAAACGCCTCATCAGGTTTTCGTGAATATTTAATGATTCAGTACATATAAAGTTCTTGGAACACTGCCTGGCAGATCATAAGAAAAATAAGGTCAAAAGACAAACCTTTGCCTGCCTGATTTTAAAGCCCACGTTCATTCCACTACATCACGCTTCTAAAATAATCCTATTCTTTTCAAAAACAAAAAATTTTTCCTCCTCCAAATGGTATCCAGTAAATGGACAAATTGTGACTCATTACATATGCAGATGTAGGTGTAGAATAAAATCTGAGGATAAAAGAACTTTCCTAGCTCTTTTTTTTTTTTTTTTTTTTTTGCAGTACGCAGGCCTCTCACTGTTGTGGGCTCTCCCATTGTGGAGCACAGGATCTGGACGCGCAGGCTCAGAGGCCATGGCTCACGGGCCCAGCTGCTCCGCGGCATGTGGGATCTTCCCGGACCGGGGCATGAACCCATGTCCCCTGCATCGGCAGACGGACTCTCAACCGCTGCGCCACCAGGGAAGCCCCCTAGCTCTTTTTTTTCCTGGTTATTTTTAATTATTTGCAAATATTTGGTTTATTTAGGAATAGTCCGCTAATATGTCTTAGGAGTTAGGCATGATTAAAAATGAAGTTCTTGATTTATCAAGAAGTAAAATGTAGTAGCGATCTGCAACCAGAAAGTAAATTATTTGGCATGATTAAAAATGAAGTTCTTGGGACTTCCCTGGTGGTACAGTGGTTAGGAATCCACCTGTCAATGCAGGTGACACAGGTTCCATCCCTGGTCCAGGAAGATCCCACATGCCACGGAGCAACTAAGCCCGTGCGCCACAACTACTGAGCTTGCGCTCTAGAGCCCGCAAGCCACAATTACTGAGCCCACGCACTGCAACTACTGAAGCCTGAGAGCCACAACTACTGAGCCCACGTGCTACAACTACTGAAGCCCACATGCCTAGAGCCTGTGCTCTGCAACAAGAGAAGCCACAGCAATGAGAAGCCCACGCACCACAATAAAGACCCAACGCAGCCAAAAAAAAAAGAAGTTCTTGATTTATCAAGAAGTAAAATGTAGTAGTGATCTTCAACCAGAAAGGAAATTATTTATCACTAGATGGCACTGTACTGGATAATATAATTTTTATTATTTTGTCTTGTTTCTTTTAGCTCGAGGTTCAAATTACTTACCAAATTAAAAGAATTCTTTCAAGAGAAGAAGGTAAGATTATATTACTCCTGTTTTAAGTTATCTCATGGCTTTGAAAATAAAGATATAGTTTAATGGAAAAGGAAACAATGATATAAATCAAGTTAAACTCTATTTTTAAACTATTCTGGTATCTTAAATAACTCTTCTGATATCTTCTAAGCAGAAATAATTCTGAATGTCTCTCTTGTTTACAATACAACAAACAAGTACAGGAACCTGTGCTGGTTTGTACTGTATCAACTCGACTTAGGTGGAACTACATTTCCCAGAATCCCTGGCCACAAATGGCTCCAGGCAGAGTTCGCCAAAAGAGGAATTCACTTCAGACGGAGGAGGAGGAGGAACTACGGCAGCCGCTGATTCTCTCTTCTTGGTTAGATGTGGTGACAGACACCGATGCCAGCTCGTCCTCACACCCCTCTGGTCCGTGTCCATCTGTTTTTCCCAAACACTAAACTGACTGACCAACAAAGACCCCAGGCCCACACCAGATGCTTGGCAGGAGACAGAGAGGTGGCATTCTGGAAATATTTAATTATTGACCAATAATGTTTAGTAAGCTGTAATAATGCAGTAAACGACTTAAGCTCCTCCTCACACAGTAGCTTCAATGTATTGATAATGTTCTACTAACTTATAGATTTATATAACCTTTTGCATGTATCAAATATTATGTAACTTTTTTTAAAGAATAAAGCACGAGACAGGGCAATCAGTGATATTAAACATTTACAGATATTTAAATAAGTTGAGACCACAATGTCTGAACAAAATAGTGAGCTAAGAAATCCATCTCCACCACTTCTTTATTATTTACCAAATTATTATTTAGCAGTTTCATTCATTGTGCATGAAAACTCTCCAACATCTAAAGCCACCTATCTTTAATAGTCAGCCAAACTCCTCAGTTTGACAGCTAACCACCCAGATGGCTTCTTAGTCTGTTTTGTTTTCAGAACTGAAAAAGTAGATCTAGTGCTAGAACCCATGACAGGTGTATACAACAGGCTCAATAACTGTGTGTTAAAAAGAGTTGATGAGTTAAGTCATTTTCATATTGGTATCAGTCTGATTCAACTCTCATAGCATCTGAGTTATCACAAGGTAATAAAACAAAACATCAAAGAAGATAAATATAATTGCTAGTCCACTTTTGTGGATTAAAAAAAATAATAAGATTCTGTGTTCTGTCCTGTTATTTCTTGTGCTTATCTCTGGCAATGTCATTCAAAGTCATACAGTCTGGATGACTGCTTCCATATAGATAACTCCCCAAGTCCTATCTCTAACACTGAACTTCCAGCAAAGTCATAATGCCCTAGACCCATAGGGCAGCATTCAGTTCAACTGTGTGTGTTGCCAGTGTTTACAGAGGACTTCCTAAGTTCCTGAGTTTACAAACTATTATCTCCAGCACTCCTATGAATAGGTACTATTGACATGTGTTGACATGTACTAGGTGTGTAACCTTGGAAGGCTTAAAGAAATCGAGCAGCTTTTTCCAAGGTTATGTATCTAGAACATGTCAAAACCAGGATCTGAACCCAGGTTGGGTCTGACTGCAGAACCCAAGTTCCCAACCCTCAGTCCATTCTCCCCTTCCACTAGATCAACTTGAGAATAATGTCTGCCTCTGATTTCATCGTAGTATCCACCCAAAGCAGGCAACGCACTTGTATTTAGTTTGTGTCAAGAGTTATCTGTTGGGGCTTCCCTGGTGGCACAATGGTTAAGAATCCGCCTGCCAATGCAAGGGACACAGGTTTGAGCCCTGGTCCGGGAAGATCGCACATGCCGCGGAGCAACTAAGCCCGTGCGCCACAACTACTGAGCCTGTGCTCTAGGGCCTGTGTGCCACAACTCCTGAGCCCACATGCCACAGCTACTGAAGCCCATGTGCCTAGAGCCCGTGCTCCTCAACAAGAGAAGCCACCGCAACGAGAAGGCCTTGCACCGCAATGAAGAGTAGCTCCCGCTCACCACAACTAGAGAAAGGCCACGCGCAGCAACGAAGACCCAACGCAGCCCAAATAAATAAAATTTATTTTTAAAAAAAAAGAGTTATCTGTTGACTAAACATATCCTGATTGAGGAAGTTAGCTAAGGTGTTGCCTGATATCAAAGAATAATTCCTGCTCCAAATTAGAGAATGCTCTACTAAGTTTCATAAAACATAACAACAGTGCAGACAATGAAGACAAAAACAAGAGGATAATAAACTAAAGTCATGTAACCTCTATACCTCAAACTTATCCCAGTGTTTAGGATTTCACCTACACTAAGGACAATCATGTTATATTATCATATCTCCAGGTTCTACATTCCATGTTTCCTACTGGGGTTCCTTCCCAAATGAATGAATAAACTCCAGATCTCTACCCTTCCTGGACCTATGGCAGTTTAAGTGGGCCAAATCCAGCCATGTTCTGAGAGAGGATACTTAGAGAATAATTTTTAAGGATCAAATGCTATACAAAAAAAGGGTACTTTTCTGCCCCCCTGAGATTTCACACTTGGGTTTTGTCACCTTACCTGAATTAAATGTATTGGAGTTTTGTCCTGTGAAGACATCATATCCTGCTCTCTCTCTTGTCTGCTAACAGGAATCCCCTACTTGGTACTCCGTAGTGAATAACAGACTTGAGAGTTTGTTCAAATACACCAAAAATATTTACTACGTGTGTATCTCGGGAATACAAATGCTATCCATTTGGATTAAGTTTTAAGCACAACAGTCTCACAGTATGTAATTTCATGGTAGGTTTAGAACATTAAAAAGACTCTCCTAAAAAAAAAAAAAAAAAAAAAAAAAAAAGACTCTCCTAGGCCTTCCACGATATTCCCTTTCCTCTGGGCGGCAATTCCCTGGAGTCAGTACTCTCTGTTAGGCCATCTACCTCCACTCCCAGACGCAGCCTGAGCTCTCCTCTCAAGCCCTGAGGTAAAGAGAGTGCGTCCTTTTCCCTCTGGGCCCCAGATCTAGTCCTCTCAGTTCAAAAGCTTTCTCCTCAGCCACTGGACCCCACCACCTAACCACTCGGGTGTCCCCCTTCCAAAGAATTCCTTCTCCTTGAGCATATTCTCAGCCCCACTCCTGTTCTCTTAGCCTGGGTCCTTGCTAGAAGTCGGTTTTTTCTACAACTCTCTCCTCCCAGCATCACCCACTCACCTGACTCAGCAAGGGTCACACCAATTGCACACTTTAAAGATTTTTCTATATCTTGAGCATTGTTTTCTTTTACATCTGAACAAAACAGTAAGGCATGAACATTTGACTACAGTTTAAGTCCCTGACTCTAGGTAGGGAAGTGCTCGCTTTATCCGTGACTTTTGCGATGAGAAATTTTTTGCTACAGATATTAATTAGTTGCTTTTAAATGTATGCAGTCAGAACAAGAGAACAGCCTTGAAATAAAGCAGAAGAGATCGGGTACTTCTTAATCACCTGGATACTAAAACACTTAAATGTACCACTGATGGGGGTTGTAAAATTTCTAATTCTGTCAATCTTCAAGAAAAAAATAAAAAATAAAATGGAGAGAAAACAATTATCTGTCTTTGCTGATTTGGTATCATTTGCCTGAAGGAAGAACTTAGAGTGTTTGATAGTCCCTCTGACTTATTCTTTGTTTTCATCATTACTTTAGAAGGTAATTTGATCCACTCTAATAGTCCCAGGGAACCACTTATCCTTTTCCAAGCATCCACTATAAGACTAAACCTGGCTTTGGTACTCCTCTTTCTTTAAACTCACTCCAAAAATGGGCTTCAGAGAATGACTTTTCTAAAGTCAACACAAACTTCAGACTTTGGGTCTCTATAACAACTGGTCACAGAATGCGGATGAAACTCAAAAACTCAGTGGTGCTCTCAAAGTTTTCAAAGCAAAACAATGAACAAAGATGCAGAAATAGAGTGAAGTTAAGTCAGAAAGAGAAAGACAAATACCGTATGCCCACACGTATATATGGAATTTAAGAAAAAAAAAAAATGTCATGAAGAACCTAGGGGTAAGAAGGGAATAAAGACACAGACCTACTAGACAATGAACTTGAGAAGATGGGGAGGAGGAAGGGTAAGCTGTGACAAAGTGAGAGAGTGGCATGGACATATATACACTACCAAACAGAAAATAGATAGCTAGTGGGAAGCAGCCGCATGGCACAGGGAGATCAGTTCCGGTGCTTTGTGACCACCTAGAGGGGTGGGATAGGGAGGGTGGGAGGGAGGGAGACGCAAGAGGGAAGAGATATGGGAACATATGTATATGTATAACTGATTCACTGTTATAAAGCAGAAACTAACACACCATTGTAAAGCAATTATACTCTAATAAAGATGTAAAAAAAAAAAAAAAAGATGCAGAAATAAGCACAGCCTTCAAATGACACTGAAGCCCACTGGCTTACTTCCATGAAGCTCCCGAGTTCTAGAAATTACCGTTCTGTAAATGACTTTTTTTACTTTGTCAGGATCATCCACTCAAACAACCCTGGTATGTCACCATCAGTGCTTAGATCTTTAAAAAAAACGTCTTTCACTGGCACAGGATAGAAGATTCAAGAATTCAGAGAAACATTCATAGGTTAAAAGAAAATATCTTCAAGGCATGTATCAGATTGTGGCTTTCAGCATCAAATACTGTAGTCAGATTTCTTGAATAATGTTTTGTGAGATCCTTAAAAATGAATGTTTATACATTTTTCATTTTTAAATATAAATTTTCTCATTTCCTACTTGTGATTAGGGTTGAAATATAAATTCAGTCCAAAAAAGTATTTTCCTTCAAAAATCTACACTATAAATCTATCAACTTAGTTCTGTAAACTACCTCAGATAAATTCCAAGTTGGACAAATACACCAGATAACATCAATAAATAACTGTTATTTATATTAATTATACCAGTGATTCTCCACTTTGGGCAAATGTTTGATTCTGTTCTTAAAAGCTTAAATACAAAACAGCGGGAGTTTAATGTTACGAGGAGCCAAGGACATTTGCTGAACACCAGGAAAACTTTAAAAAGCACATCTTCATTCAGTTCAAAGCAAAGAGATTTGACTCCTTCAGAATAACAGAAGTGGAGACAGGACTACAGAGAGACTGCAGGGTTTTAAAAAGAGCATGGAGCCTGGCATCAGGAGGACCAGGATTTGAATCCCGGCTCAGTTACGCGCCAGCTGTGTGTCCTCGGCCAAGCTTCTTCAGCTCTCTGAAATTCAGTTTCTTCAGCTGCAGAGTAACAGGAGTATCCACCTCCCAGAGCTGTTGGGAAGACTGAGTCAGACAAAGCATTTGCAACCAGTACAGCACCTGACACACGGTAAATGCGACGCATTCCGTTCTTCTGCCTGCCTCTCCCCTGTAAAACCAATGCGGCGGGTCTTGAGAACTGAGAATGGCCGTGGAATAGTTGCATTCTTTAAAAAAAAAAAATGTGTTTAAATCATATTTTAAGAATATTGATGGGGATGTTGACACAACGTGGATGAAGCTTGAAGACATTATGCTAAGTGGAATAAGCCAGTCACAAAAGGACAAATACTGTATGATTCCTCTGATATCAGGTCCCTAGAGCAGTTAAATTCATAGAGACAGTAAGTACAACAGTGGCTGCCCGGGGCTGGGGGCAGGGGGAAATGAGTTGGTGTTTAATGGGTTTCAGTGGGGAAGACAAAAAGGTTCTGGTGATGGATGGTGGTGACAGTTGCAAAACAATCTAAATGTTCTTAATGTCACAAAACTGTACACTTAAAAATGGTTAAAATGATCAATTCTATATATATTTTACCACACAGAGACTACTGAAAAGTACTTGTTATTTAAAAGAACCTTATAATAAGTTCTTTTGACAAAAGAATTATTTATAGTTAAATAAATAGTCATGTTGTAGTTTACTTGTTCCAGCTCCCAGGCTAAGGAGAGCACTATGGGAGAAAACTCAAGCACCTCTCCCATTGGGTGGAAAAACTTGCTTTCCACTTCAGCCAGGCCCTCGCTGCTGGGCGATACTCCACAACCTGTCCCTAGTCAGCTATCTCTTGATTCCTACAATTGCTGTTCCAAGCATGTGCAGACATTCAGACCGTCAAAGTATACCTATACTACTTTATGCCAAAATAAAGACCCTCCCTCTACCCTTTTTCCGTAATCTACCTCCTATTTCAAATTGTTTTTTAAGATGGCCTATACATACTCACTGCCTGTACTCATTAATGCCCACTGCACTTAGCCACTGAAATGAAGTTTCTAATGCCAGTATTACAATTTTTATCACTGAGAGCCTCTGACTTGACCAAATCCAATGGCGTCATTCTACTTCTCATCCCAACTTGACCTCTTATAGTGGCATCTGATACTGAGTACTTTCCCTTTTTGAATCTGTTCTTCGATGGGCTTTTCCTGCCCTCTTAATGCTGCAATGTCCCGAGGTCCTCTGCTTGGCCTGCTCAGGTAGCTCCCCTTTTGTAATCTCACCCATTCACACACATATGACTCCACCCTCCACATCTTTCTCTCCTAAACTTTGGAGTCACGTTTCCAACGGTCTGCTAGTTGTTGCCATTTAGATGCCCCCTTCTCGGATGTCCAAAACCAAATCCAAGCTTCCTTTCTACTCTCTCATCCAATGGCTAGAGGATTAAAAAAATCTATAGCCATTTGCTATTCTTCCATCTCTCTCACAACTGCTATATGGAGCTCCAGTCAATAGGCCTCACAAACTCTACTTCCCAAAGCACACTCCACACTGCCTCCCCCCGCTCATCGCCACTGTCAGGGCCCTAATCCAGGCCCTTCATCTCGCTCATCTGGACCGCTGCTCACTGCACCAATCTCCTAACCAGTCTATTCTCTTCAGTTTTCTCCCTTCCAGTCCAATTTTCACACTGCTGCCAGGACATTCTTCTAAAATGTGAATCTGTGCCATTCCTCTGATTTTAAAACCTCCAATGGTTCCCCACAGTCAACAGGGCCAACATCAGATACTAGGACTACAGACACAGCTCCTTCCAATCTCATTTCCCACCACGTGCCCACTCCCCAACTGCCATGAGCCTCAAGCTCCTTTTCAACGTCTCAAGAAATGATCCTCGGACCTCTATGGCTGGTACATGCTCCTCCTTCTTCTACACATGGTGAGCAGCTACATATCCACTTCCCAACCTCCCCAGGCCGAAGTGATCACAGGCTTCCGGTCTGTCTGTGAGGCCTCTGCTGCAACACTTAACACACAGCATCTCATTTACTCTGCTCTTGCTCCCAAGCCATCACTGAAACCTACTTGGTGGAGCACCTCAAGATCAGGAACTCCACACCCCACTCGTTTTTCCATCCACCCCAGATTCTCTATGGCTCACGTGATCTGTCTCCCTAGTCAACGGATCTCCTGACCATCAAGGCGCAGCGATTCCACTGCCGTGCTGATGTACCTTGGTGAGTGTGTCTACTACAAGGCGTGGAAATCATTCATTTGTTCATTCCACTAACACTTTTTAGACATGGGGATACACAGATGAGTAAGACTTGACACCTTCCACTGAGGAGTTCATGCTCTAGTAGGGAAAACAAACACATAAACAGACATTTATATAACATGTTGGAGGAGCCCAGTGACAGAGTGATTCCCAGGACATTCTGGAGTGGAGGGGCCCAGAGGAGGACAATGAACCCAGCAAGTGGGGGGAACTGGGTATGAGAGAGGCCACTGGATGAAGCTTCTGGGACTGATGGTGCCCAAAGTGAGTCTCAGAGAACATTAGGGAAAGAGGAAGGGATAGGACAGGTGGGAGACAGGAGAAGGAAAATACAGCAATTAACCACACTAACTTTTTGTCCACTGCCCAAGTACAAGTAGTAAAAGTCACAAGACAATCCTCGCAAATATATCCAGACATTTAATTGTGAAAACAAACAACAAAATTGTCAACCTCCCAGGACACTCTTTCTCACTCCCTTTTTGTCTGTCCCTCTCTCTCATACCCACTGACACAAGAAATACTTAATACATGTAATGAAAAATATATGTAAGACCGGTCATGGCAGTATTGACATGTTTAGAGCCCATGTTTTCATGGCCGCTTCAATAGTCACTTCTTATCTGTGCTCTCCATGCCAAAGTTTCTCAGACTTCCCTCACTCCTGCTGGCCTTCTCCCCAACTCCCTGACCCTTTCAGCTCTTCCTGGGCTCACCTTCCACACACAATGCAGAACTAGGATACATCATTTAATGTTGCCCTATTTATTCAAATATGACGTTACCATGTCAGTCAGATCTTTTTGTGCTAAAAAGAATTTATCAATACTTTTTTTCATAGCATAAAGTCTACACTTTAATTTAGAAGCACAGTTACTATTGATATACTGGTTTCGTTTCTTTAGTTCTTCAGAAGACCCAAAGTTATTCTTAAAGGAAAAAGAGCCCTATCAGAAAAAAAATTGAAATAATCATCATCACACATTTCTCTGCTATATGAGCAGAGAAAGCTCAGATTTCATTTCTGGCTATGTCGGTGTTTTACTACATAATTCCTTGGTCCATCTGATCTCAAATCCTTATAGAAATCTTGATATATGCTATCTCACATAAAGTAATTTTTAAAATATTTTCACGTTTTTGTTCCATCTTATTGACAATTATTTTTACTAATTTGAAAACTGATTAAATACATGTACAGAAACGTAACATAGAAGAACACAAAATCATCTTTCAAGTTACTATTTACATTTGTCAGCAGCTATCTTAATCATATTTACTAATCATCCCTGCAAGTTCAGTTAACAAAACCTATGAACAGGGCTTCCCTGGTGGCGCAGTGGTTAAGAGTCCTCCTGCCGATGCAGGGGACACGGGTTCGTGCCCCGGTCCGGGAGGATCCCACGTGCTGTGGAGCGGCTGGGCCCGTGAGCCACGGCCACTGAGCCTGCGCGTCCGGAGCCTGTGCTCCGCAGCGGGAGAGGCCACAATAGTGAGAGGCCCGCGTACTGCAAACAAAAACAAAAAACAAAAACAAAAACAAACCTATGAATAATAGAACTGCACTTAAAGTTGGGAGGTAAGGAGGAGGGAAAACAGATGATCCCTTGTCTTGGTTCTGATCTTGAAGTCATACAAACAGGGGGAAGGGAAAGGAAGGCAGGAGGGCGAAGAGCACAGATGAGAATAGTTAAAAACAACGTGTGAAGTAAAAAAATTATAAAGTAAGTTGATTTCACTCACAGTTAAGAGTCCCTGAAAACAAGTGAAGTAAAATCCTATTCCATCCCTCAGTCCAAGAACTGAGCAGAAGTTCCCTTCCAGGGAGGCTTGGTGGTGCTAAAAGGAGGCAAGAAGGATGTGAGATCTCAAAATCTAAGTGATGAAAGGCATGCCAGCCATTCATCCTCCCACTTCAGGCGCTTTTTAAAAAAAAGTTAATCATCGAATTAAATGTTATAATCCAATTTCCAAAATTGTTCTACTCCACTTAAACTGCTGTCACCTCTAATAATCTTACAGGCAAATGCATTCATTTCAAACATCATTCTCTTCAGATTCTGCGATATCTGAAGCTCTCCATCACTTTACCTTTTTTGTTCCTGCCAGGAATACAGAGGGCTCTTTCTCTAACGCTGTAGATCTAGCCCCTCTTCCTAACTGTACTCCAAACCACGCTTTCCCCCTGAGGCTTGGTCCTCAGTGCTCTGGCCTGCCTCCCTGCATACGCATCCCTTGAAGAATTTAACCCTCACTTCTGGGATGACAAATGTGAAGTTTCCCTCTTTGGCTAGACATTTCAACATGAGCCCTGGTTCATGTTGCAACTGCTTAGGAATTTCCCCTTGAACGTCTAAAACCAGACGAGCACCTTTATCTCCTCAAAATTGGTTTCTCTTACCAGTTATTACATGCCTGATCATCCTGCAGGCATTTGTTTTTACTCACATCTTCCTCTCTCTCGTTGTGCTGCACCCCTCATGTGCACCCTACTTTCTCCCCTCTCATCTCCCCCGACTAACTCCATCAGTACTCTACCGCTGGATTACTGTACTCGGGTCTACCTCCTATTTCTCCCTTCCTTCAATTCATCTTTGTCACTGCTACCAGATTAATCTTCTGCCATGGTATTCTTCTTTTTCAAAATCATACCGCCATTCTTCTTCTTCAGAAGACAGATGGTGTGGTGGTTTTAAAATGCTCCCAGACTCTTTGACACACCTCTCCTTAAAAGGTGGAAGCTAATGCCCCTCCCCTTGAATGCGTGCTGAACTTACTGGCTTGCTTCTAAGGAATAGAATGTCGCAAGAGAGCTCACTGCTCCCAAATCCCTGACCCACAGAAATTGTTAAGAGATTGTAAATGCTTGTTGGTGTTCTTAGCCACTAAATTTAGGGGTAATTTGTTACATGGCAATAGATTATTAATTCAGAAAGCCTTTCTGCTGCCAAGTGGATCAAATCCAAACTCTCTGGGCACCCAAGGTCTTCTAGTAACTGACTTTATCTTTAAATACAAACACCTGCTTCAGTCTAAGGCCAGTTATTTCACTGACTTCACATGACATGGTAAAATTCTGCTTCTTTAGCCTATGCTAGTCTCACATGAAACGTCCTTCTTTGATTCTGCCTACTAATTTATAAATTTATTTACTTTTGGCTGCGTTGGGTCTTCGTTGTTGCACACGGGCTTTCTCTGGTTGTGGCGAGAGGCGGCTACTCTTCGTGTGGTGCGCGGGCTTCTTATCGCAGTGGCGTCTCGTTATGGACCATGGGCTCTAGGTGTGTGGGCTTCAGCAGTTGTGGCTCACGGGCTCTAGAGTGCAGGCTCAGTAGTTGTGGCGCACAGGCTTAGCTGCTCCGCGGCATGTGGGATCTTCCCGGACCAGGGATTGAACCTGTGTCCCCTGCACTGGCAGGCGGATTCTTAACCACTGTGCCACCAGGGAAGTTCCTGCCTACTAATCTAAATTCAACACTTTCCTTTTAGGCTCAGTTCGAAGTCCACCTACCAAAGAAATTTTTCTGTTTTCTAATGCATATAAATAAACATATATCTGATTTCCAAAACTGTAAGTTATTTAAGGGAGAAATCATGACTTTGCTATCTTTATATTCCCCGTATTAATGGATACATAGATATACTTTTTGTTTAGAATTAACTTTTATGACCTTTCCTTCAAAAAAAAAGTTTTGAATGTCTTTTAAGACAGGACATATGGGGGCTTCCCTGGTGGCGCAGTGGTTGAGAGTCTGCCTGCCAATGCAGGGCACACGGGTTCGTGCCCCGGTCCGGGAAGATCCCACATGTCATGGAGCGGCTAGGTCCGTGAGCCATGGCCGCTGAGCCTGCGCGTCCGGAGCCTGTGCTCCGCAACGGGAGAGGCCACGACAGTGAGAGGCCCGCGTACCGCAAAAAAAAAAAAAAAGACAGGACATACACAATAAAGTTTAAACTTTAAATAGTGTCAAATAGTTTGAGACGATAATTTGGTAGAATATATTACCAAAAAAATCTACATGGCTTATGGATAAGCAATTCCATTTCCAAGAATCTATTTTATAGATATAATTATACAAGTAAGCAAAAACAAAAGTACAAAGATATTTTCCACAGCATTGTTTATAAAAGGGAAAACTCAGGAGCAATATAAAAAACATCAACAGAGAAAAAATTAAATTAGGGTACAATAGACTACCATAGATCCATTTCAAAAAATCAAATATGTCTACATGTACTGACCTGTTCAAATTGCCATGATACAATAAGTGAAAAAAAAGCAAGTTTCAAATTTCACAAAGAAAATAAAATATTTAAGAATAAATTTGACAACAAATGTATAAAATCCATCTGAGGAAAACTTTAAAACATTCCTAAAAAAGACACAAATGAAGACTTTAACAAATAGGAAGACATTTCTTATTTCGGAAGAGAACAAGCCAACATCATAAAAATGTCAGTTCGTTGTAAATTAACTTATCAATGTAATGCGATCCCCATAAATATACCAATAATTCTTTTTACTGAAGCTGGAAAATTGATACTGAACCGCGTATTAAAACTACATGTGCAAGAACAGCCAGGAATACACCAAACGGGAGAGGGGAGGACTAGTCCTACTAGACATTAAATTATACTATAAAGCCTCTCAATGAAAAGTGTGCTACTAGCCCACAAGCAGACAGACAAATCAGTGGAGTAGCATGGAAAGTTCAAAAACAGACTGAAGTACAGATAGAACTTCAGTACTGTGTATGATAAAGGGGGCGTCTAAAAATCACTGGGGCAAAAACTGACTTTTTAATAAATGGCTAAAGCAGTTGATCAGCCATTTGGAAAAAGATAAAATTAGATCCATTCTTCATACCATACACAAGAATATGCTCCAAATGAATGAGGGATCTAAATGTAAAACAATGAAGTCATACAAGTACCAGAGGTGGGGAAATGGTGAATTCTTCTCCAACCTTGATATAAGGAAGGGCGTGCTAACTATGACTCAAAATCAGGAAGAATAAAAGACTGATAATTTGATTACATAAAAATGTTTAACAATTTTTTTCTGCATGGCAAAAAAATCATTAACCAAAGACAATAGATAAAATAGGAGAAAATATTTGCATCATATCACAGATATCCACAATAAATAAAAAACACTTAAAATTGAGGAAATAAAAGACTAGTAACTTGACAGAAAAATAGGCAAAGGACATGAATATACACACACATACATATACAGACACGTACACATGTATACACATTACAGATACACACATGTATATGAACACATGAAAAGATATTAAATTTCACTTATAAAAGAAATACGAATCAAAACTACACTGACATGTTATTTCTGACCTATCAGATTGGCAAAAATTAAACAGTGTGAAAAGTCACCCTTGGCCAGGATATGGAGAACTAGGCACTCTCACGCAGAGCTCCTTGGAGAAATGGCCGCTTCCAGGGCTGAGGCAGAGAAAATAGACAAGGAGGATCATTCCGTGTCAGTAAAGTAAGGATGTGTCAAAGCACGGTGGGGGTATGCCGAAAGGACACAGGAGCCAGCTTGAAGAGGCTCCCACTGGCCAAAGCTGGGACAATTTGAGCTTCAAAATAAGTAAGGATCATACGGTAAAGGAAGAATTCATGAGTCCAAACTGATATTTTTAAAAAATAAATAAATGAGAGATAAGGGAGCACTCTTTGTGGAAGTAAGCCAATGAATAAATGAAGAGGGAATGATGAAATTTTAAATCCGATTGGGCAACCATTACAAGGCTGAGTCGCGCAAGAACCATCCATGGATTCTTAAGCCTACAAGTAAAAATCTGAGGAGTAACAGGTTATTAATGAAAAACATCACTCCACAAGATAGTTATCGTCTGAAAAGGGGGAAAGAGTAACACTGGTCAAACCTGGCAGGCTAGGCCTTAACCAAAGGATCAAAGTCAACATGCCCAGAAGTAGGACAAACAGACATTGTGTGCCTCTGAATATGATGAACTGAGAAGAACACAACGTCCCCTGTGCAGCATTTCTGCCAGAAATGCAAAACCTGAATCTAAACATGACGAAACTTCAAACAAACCAAAATTGAAGGATATGCTAATAATAATTGGCTAGCACTCTTCAAAACTGTCAATGCCATGAAACACAAAGAAAGACTGAGAAACTGTTCCAGATGAAAGGCGACCAGATGCAATGTATGGCCCAGGATTTTCTTCCTATAAAGACATTTGGGGAATAACTGATGGAATCTGACTAAGACCTATATTTAGATAATATTATTGTATCAGTGGTAATTTCCTGATTTTGAAAAAGAATAAACTTAATAAATAAGGAGAAAGAAAAGGAAAATTTGGCTGAGAACGCATAACCTGCATCTAACGATGAGGAAACTTCAGACAAACACAAAAGGAGGAATTTTCTACTATTTCCCAAAAAAAAAGGCACTATATTCTTCAAAAAATGTCGATCTGATAAAAGACAAACTGTAGAAATATTCTAGAAGAAAGGAGAGTAAACAGATATGACAAGTAAATGTAATATATAACCCTAGACTCGATCTTATACCACAGGGGAAAAAATGTTATAAAGGACAGTATTAGGTCAACTGTGATATGGATAGCAGATCAGAAGAAAATATTTTAACACAGATTTATAAAATAGTTACTGTTGTGTAAGTGAAAATTCCTGTTCTTAGGAAATACACACTAAAATATGGGTAAAGGGCCACAATATATGTAACATTCTCAAATGATTCAGAAAAAAATATACACATACATATACATACAAAAATACACAGCAATATACACAAATGATAAAGTAAATGCGGGAAATGTTAACAGTAAATGAATCTAAGTAAAAAGAGTTTTTCTTTGCATTATCCTTGTTTTTTTTCCAACCTTCTTCATTTTTAATGGTTCATCCTCTAAATGAAACTACTACTCAGAATTACCATAAAATAAAGACCAGCAATCTTCAAAAAGAAACTACGCTAACAGTTACTGCTTAAATATTTTAACAATAACTGTATTTCCTAAGTGTTCACTTGAGAGATAAGGAGTCTCCAAATGGCCATGTTACATCCTAAGGAAAACACAACTGGAAAGAAGCTGAAACGTGCAAAAGAAATTCTATCACATGTGGCTAAGATCATAAGCTTCTCTAGAGTCAGGCTACCTGGCTCTGAACTTGGGCTCCAAGCCCTGGCTTTCCTAAGCTTTGATTTTCTATAAAGTGGGAATGATGATACTATCTATTTCCTAGGGCTGTTGTGCAAGTAATGGAATAATAGGAAAAAACAACAACACATTTTAGCAAAGTGCCCAACACATGGTAAGGCCTCATTATTATCATTACTATTATCTCTCCTTTGTATTGTAACATATCTGCCACAGGGTAATGGGGCTTTTGGTAACTAATTACAAAGAACACCAGAGAAGAATTCGTTTTTATCCAGCACCACACAGTAAAGATGCTCTGACTTTAAGGCCCAGTTTTTAAGGTAGAACAGCCCCTGGAGCGAAAAAAAGTCCTCTATCAAATTCTCATGACTTGATGAAAGTATCAGTTGAAAAGATTCCATTCTTCCCCATCTTATTTCTATGTTTCCCAAGTAAAGTTATGATCCAAATTTTACCCTTTCGACCAGTCTACAACTGACCACAGTACACCTCCCTTGGCAAGTTACCTCACTGGGATATCCAATCTCCCGTAAGCCTGTAAGCTTGCTCAGCTTACTCATCACATCGTTCAGTCTCACAGTCCTCATCAACTCTGAATGAATTGATAAAAATCAAAATTCTTCACCTGCAAGGTCACACCCTAGACACCCAAACAAACCACGCAGAGTTTCCCTCCTCCTGAAGGTCTGCCTGAGCAGTCAGCGGCTTCCCTCCCTGACAGGAATGTAACTACCACTGTTAACATGTTAACTTTCCAGAAGCATCTATCAAGGGTGGACCATCTGTCTCCATTAACCACAGGATGCCTAATGGACACTGGGAGCAATTCAACACTCACTGATTAATAAATATTGGTCTTCAAGAGAAACAGCACTGAGTACCAATCGATACCTTTGTGTTAATCATTCAAAACAGAAAAAAAAATTGTGGCTGAGTTAACTCAAATTAAATTTAAACTTTCATGCAACATATTTCAAAATGCTTCGAAAGTAATTTTTAAGCATAAATATCACACAAATTCACCATATAATTACATCAAAACGATCACACGAAATAATCAAATTACTATCAAATGGAAATAATTTACTAATAACATAGATTTCTAGGACTTATTCAGTACGGCTTTCTTTTAATCTTCATATAATCTTCAGTAAAACCCAAGAATCTCTTTTAAAAATAAAGAAAATAGCCAGCCCTTATTCCTAAATGTTCATTTTCTCTTAGCAGCTTTTTTAATGTACTTATCTTCTTTCATCATCAAAGGCGGCATGAATATATGTGCAATGTAAATTCTGCGTCCCCTTTGCCATCTTCTGTACTTTTCTACTGAAACAAACTACAAAATTCTCTTCTTGTTTCTCATTCTTAGAGGAGGAAAAAATTATTCAAGAGTAATAAACAAACTCCTTCTACATCTTCCTTGGTGTTTCCTGTACGGAATTCCCAGACTTTCTAGATACCAGACCCCCACCAAGTCCCCTTCTCTCCACACCAGCAGTTCCTGAAAAAAATATATTCTTACACCAGGAACATCTTTTTCCATTAAGTGACACAAACATCAAACTTCAAAATTTAAAAGATAAAAAATTTCCTCCATCAGGTCTCATTCTCCAAACTTCTTTAAGACATAAAGAGAAGTATTGTCCCTACACCCTACAAGGTTAATAACAGTACCAATGTAAGTCTATGCTTATTTACTATTTATTTTTGAATAAATAATATGTTCAAAGTTCAAAAGGTAAAAAAGAGTATTCAGGGAAAAGTCTCCCTGTCCTCCAGCTACCTACTTCCTTCTCCTAAAGGCATGAAATGTTATAGTTCATTTTTTATCCTTCCAGAGATGTTCTTTCTTTCTATCCATCCATCCATTCACAGCTGTTTATAAATTCTTCTTTACGCTCTTCTGTGCCTTGTTCTTATCAAAGATTGTATCTTCAAGGATCTATCATAACAGAGTACGATGAGCTTCCTCCTTCTATCTTAATGGCTATACAGGAATTTTAAAATATGTAGAAACCAGTTTCTATGGCCCTATTCTCTCAGCCCACAAATTCATTAAATATGCATTGTGCCTGACAAGTCCACCTGATTTTAAATAAATAAATAAATACACATTCCACCCCCAAATGTAAATATTTTCTATATACTAGACCATGTTGTTATATCAATGCAAAACTTGTTGGGTTCGATAATTGTATTGTAGTTATACAGAAGAATGTCCTCTTTAGCAGGTATTTAGAGGTGAAATATCATAGTATCTGTAACTTATATTCAAGTGGTTAAGCAAAATAATACAAATGCATACACCACATTTGATTCAAAAACATGCATACACAGAACATGAGGCAAGTGTGGCAAAATGTTAACAACTGATTAATCTAGAAGAAGAGTAAACAGGTGGTCATAGTACTGTTTTCCTAAAGGTTTGACATCTTCAAAATAAAAAGGGAGTAAAAAGGCTCTGGTACTCCCATAGGGTCCCCTCATTTGCTACCTTAAAACATAAAATTGTCATTTCCCAACTCCCAGGCCTATGTCCTAACCTAACCCAATCTCATCCCTCGTACTCTCTTCCAAAAGAAAATTAAAACAAGTTCTTTAGCTATTCTTAACTCAAACTGCTCAAATGTCATGGCTCCTTGGGGTCTTCCCCTACTGCTTCAGTCCTTCTCCCTTCTCTCTCCTTGTCTAGCCACTCTTTGGGGCACTCAGACATTTACTGCATCTTTTCTGGGCCTAAGCATTGGGAACCCAGCGAGAGAGTAAATACCTAGAGGATGAAGCTCTGGATGAATAATCCTTTTGTAATTCCCACAGCACCCAGCTCAAAAAGTGTTTATTGAAAGAATAGGTTTCTCCAAACAAAGAAGGGCAAGGGAACCACGGCTAAGCAATGAGGGAAAGGTCTCAAAGCTCAGTCTTCTTAGAAAAGCTTCTCCAGTCTCCTCAGCTTTTTCTCCAATATGTCATGAAAACCCATCTCATCTTTCCTGTCCTTTCAGATTGCCACAACTGTCTACGCCGACACAACAACAGATTATCCTACTGAGAACGGAAAAACCTGTTCCGCAATCCCAAATAAAGCAACTCTAGAAGTTAGAGTAGCCAATTCTCTTACATTTTATTTATTTGACATTACTCTCTAACGCTGTAATAAACTGTCAACAATTTGGAGAAAAAAAAAAAAGCACCTCTCAGTCATCTGTCTATGGAATATTCCTGCATGGTAATCTCCCACCAGTTTGAAACTAAGGGAGACCAGCCTCTGAATGTGTATTTACCTCAGTTAATCAAGGTGATGCCAGAGGCAGCTATCATGTTGACTAAGACAACAACCTGTGTCTAACAACAACACACTTTGGAAAAGTTGATAATAGGAAAACATACAAATGATACCTACTAAAAATTAGGAGTGCTTCTTCTTGAAATAAGACTCAAATTGAAATTGCACAAATTGAAATTTTACAAATGTAAAATAGGAAGATTCTAAGTCTATTTCGTTTTTCTCACCTGAGTACAAGTCACAGACCTGCAAGAGATCTTTAAGTTCAACCCTCCAAAAAAACGAGATCCAGAGAGGTTAAACACCCAGTCCAACACCCCATCACTAGCAAATGAAAGTCAAGCTAGGTTTAGAACTCATATACTCTTCCCAGGCTTCTCTGTCCATTTTACGTCTAAATTTCATAAATTTAACTTTCTGTCCAAAAAAAACAGAGTGGATAGGGAAGTGGAAGGCCTAACTGTGGTCAGCGATGCCACTAACCAGGTGTGTAAAATTAAGTAAACTGTCTCATCTACAGAATAAGAAGACTAAATGAAATTAGCTCTGAAGCCCCCACAGAGCTAGAATATACTCTGATCCTTGACAGTGGCATAAGTAATAGTTGTGTATTTAACACAAATCTGATGCAGTCACATTTTTTTATACCAAACTTAGTTACAGCTTAAGCAATTTAAAAACATTATTGTAACCCAAACCACATCTTTGTTTACCAAAAATTTCAAAAATACAAAGAATCCTGAAATTCATTATCTATATGATTACTATTACCTGAATTTTGGCAGCATGTCCTTTAGCACAAAATTTAAACTTCAAGCTAAAACCTATTTGAATGCCTATTTAAATATCCTAAAGAGTTTGGGAAGTCATACATTTCACATGTATTTTCCATTCAGCATGGCATCCGCTGTATAAACATACTCAAATCTTTAGAAAGTCTGCACCAGCATCTTGTCATAGTAAAACCTGTCTTTGGCTCTGAGCTGCCATTTAGTCAGGCTAAAAAAGTGCCTGTGGGAACTGTCAGCTGTTATTGGCTATTCATACGGTGAATGGGAAAGACAAAAGGGAAAGGAAGAAGAACAAAAGAAACAGAAAAGAACCCAAGAAGGGAAAAAAAAAAAAAGGAAGGAACTCAAGAGAGTAAAGAACATGGGAAGACAGAAAGAAACGAGATAAACAAGGAGAGGAATGGCCCAAATGGCTTGTCAGTACCCCAAGGACACGGGGTGCCAGTAGCCACAAGCCTTCAGACAGACTGCAGACACCTTTAAGTGTTCTTGTTCGTTCGTTGCCTTTCGTTCAGTTCTGGACAGAAGGTCTGCCCAGAGAAGACGTTTACTTGCGCCTGCTCCTAGTCTCCACGTCGAGGATTAGGATTCCAATGCATGAACAGTAACACAGAAGAAGCCATGATCCACAATACACTACACTGTTTACCAGGAATGTCCAGGACCTGACATGTTCTGATGAGTCATTTTTCCAGAGCTTGTATCTCAACTCTGAAAGACCACAATGATCCAAAAAGATGTTTTACCAAGTACTATGTGTATTTATACAAATGCAATTCAGTGCTTTCAACCGGTGCTGTCCAGAGACAACAACGAAATACAGTCCGAAGGAGGGCATTTCCAGTCATATCCTCTGGATGCCACTGCAGTCGTCCCTAAACCACACGGGCCCCTTCCTCAATCAAAGGGCTGGGACCTCGGACACAGAAGGAGCCTAGGATATCAGGCCACCATCATGCCCCCCACACACAAGAAAACGCAGCTATTATAAGGCATGGTTTCTTCTACAGATGATCACTTTAAAAATCTTTTTAAAGCAAATCTGTTGTCGGAAATATTTGTTTTTTAGGATCTCAAATGATCTTCTATTACGAAAAATATGTATCTTCAAAATACTCTGCAGTTGACATGAAATGACTAAACAGATTACTGATTCACAAAGCTAACGAAGTCTTTGTTCCAAACTGCTAGTTAGGTAGTAACAAAGATACACACGGCAAAGAACAAACTCCTCTGTTCCTTTTCAGAAGAATTAAATTAATAGCAGAAGGAATCTTAATTTTGAATGCTTTAAAAGTTGGAGCAAAGGAGGATTTTGGTATCTTTTTCCGTAAAAATAGGAGAAGCCTGCATAGTAACTTCAACAACTACAAGGCATAAAACAGACAACAGATTTCAAAGATGAAATCCAAAGAAAGGCTATGAATGGCATTTTATTTAAAAATACTTTTCACCTGTTGCTATCAAGTACCTGCGTTTTCAGGCAATAATCACTAAAGACTGAAGAGCCCTCACAAATTCTTTTGGGGCACAGCCTATAAAAAGTAGGTATTACACAGTTTTGAAAAGCTAAAAATTAGAAAAAGCTGAAGAAATATTAGTGACACTAAGGACAAAGCTAACAAAGTAAGTGTTCCTAGCATAGCTAACAATGATTAATCTCTCTGGAAACACAGAGAAACAAAAACAGATAATCGTAGGTTTTTAGAAAATGGACAATATGTGCAATGAATGCATGATACATCAGTATAAAAGCAGAAAGCAAAACAGTTGGCAATGGCCTTGACAATGAGCAGATAAGTGTGGTTGTGAACATTATGAAAAGATTCAGTACTAACAAAAATTCCCCTGCAAATAGGAAACAAGCACTCAAGGTCACAGACCACGTACAATTTTGCAAGAGAAAGACCTGGGGTAGCATTTTTTTATGAGCTGTACAAGAATTAACAGAAGTATTAAGCAGGTTCCCAGAAACTCCCCTAGTGGTCTAGATATCGCCCAGTGCCTCTATCATGGAGATGAAAAGAAGCAGAAGAATATTCCAAATTGGGGGTCAACAACCCTTCCAAACTGGAGTGTTCAGGTTCAATTAATTTCCAGGTGTTCTGATGTAGATAGTACAAGCATGGAGAAGGGTGCCCTTGAGACCCATCCCTAACTTCAAGGAGTCCCTGATCTCCTGATCCTGGGACTCAGAAGCAACGCCCCTACACTGAGGCCAGTCTTGATTAACATGGATCTTTCAAAAAGCTAAAGTACTCCTGTGAGGGTTTACCATCCCACTACAATGGGAAAAAACTCAATCACAGTACTTTAGGGCCAGAACACCTTACTCCACATTCTACCAAGCCCTCATTTTACAGACAAGCAGCCTGTGGCACAGACTTGGACACTCTCCCAAGTTCTGTAGCGAGTGGGAACTAGACCCTAGTGGAAAGAATATAGAGCCCCTAGCACAGCATCCAAAGAGGCAGGTACACACTAATTATTATTAGAGATAGTAACATTATTCTAACCTCAATACCCTTTCCACCAAACTAAATAAGATCAGCCACAGCACAGACCTAGAAGGAAAAGGAAGAAGCATGTAGAGGTAGGGCCATAAAGGACATCCATGGGTGACTCTGGTCAACTAGAGACCAGGTACCTGGCTGTCAGAGAAACAGTAATGTCAGAAGCTGGAAGACAGGAACCTCAAGAGATGTGGGAAGACAAAGACAGATGTTGCCAAGTGCTAGTGTGTTGTGCCTTAACTCCCTAAAGCACAGGAAGTTTTTCAAAGGTACTGGGGGTGGGGATGCGGGTGGAGAACCAACGAAGAGAGATGGAGGGTGGGGATTACACAGCTGCACCTCCCTCCCTCTGGCTGCTCAGTGAAAACGGGCCCATGGGCCTTCCCCAGCACTCTTGTCATGTAGACCGCCAATCCCAGCCTCAAACTGCCAAGTCTAAAGAATCCAAAACTGCTTCACAGATTTAGTTACGAAGATTATACCACAGATATTCCAGTCAAGAAATGACTGCAGATCTAAATAACAAATCACATGCAGTTCTTTTCAAAGAAATCAGCAGTAGATCAAAATCTAAGGCTGCATCCATGAAATATAGTTTAAAATCAATTATATGGATGCTAAATCAACTCTAAGATTTAATATGCAAACATTTTATAAAAGAAGTCAGAAAATTAAGAATTTCAAGAAAAAATTAAACTGCTAGATGTGCAAAGCAGGGAGATTTCGTGGCCTCAGCCCAGCTTTGTGGCCTGTGCTACACAAATGATGTTTCCTAATCCATAAAAACACATCCATAATAAGCACCACGTGTGCCTTCCAGGAATTTGATTTAAACTAGTTAACGACCATAAAGCAATCTAAAAATGTAAGCACTGCGTGAATTCTGGGCATAACTTTGCAAAGGCATTTGATTTAAGTCAAGTAATAGCATCTGGTGACAATTTGAAGGATTCACCGGAAATGAAAAGGAAAAACTCATTAATTTATTTTCTAACAAAAGAAACCTGTGCTATTACCTAGCCTTGACATACCCACAAAAAGGTTTAGAACATTTAATACTTAAAACCTTTCATTGTCATCCTCCCATTCCTTACTCCTTACCCATTTCTTCTTTTTTATTTCCTTGCTCTCAGATAAGATTATATTTTCCTCCAAATCTTACTCTTTCTTCTCCAATAAATTCACTCATATTAAAATGTACTGTCAAACCTCACTTCCAGTCACTTCAGCCTTGAATCATTCTGACTCTGGGAGTCTAGTTTAATCTGGAATGCTTCCAGAGCACCACCTGTTAGAATGCCTTGGCATCTCCATGAAGCCCTCCCTGAAGTCCTCCCCGTCAATCCTCCCCTTCTTCCCCCTCCACCCTGACCCCAGCCTAGCAAAATAAACATATACTCTGGGTGAGAACAGTGTGCTTGCTCTGCAAGGGCTGCTTTAAGACATCTCTTGGCATCTCCACTGCCTTCCTACCAGACTCCAGCCCCAGAGCCCCTTCACTGAGAAACTGCAAAGCCTCCACTCTTCCCCAAAGTCCTCAAAATAGGGAAGGGCCGTGCGCTGGCTTACTCTTTATCTCCTGGTGCGTATCTCATTCCTGCAACCAGGAGTCTTCTACGAGGCAGTTATCTTCAGAGGACAATGCCCAGGTTAATGCTATCAGAACCCACTATGGACCCACAGACTAGCTTTAACTAGGAAAAGAACTTCATCTCATAAAAACCATTTATTTAGTAAGTTCACAATTATCTAATGTGATAGATCATACTCCATAGCTGTATATTAAGAGGCACTTGGTTAGATTTGATACCTAAACATTTAGGTTTAGGAAGCAGCAAACAGTTTTGTCATTTAATAACATCAGTAATATTTCAATACGTTTTAACTGGAGGCTTCCACTATTGGGTAAGAATCCCAATGTGAGTTTTAACAGACGCAGAGTTTTTGCAAAATATATGAGATTCTGAAGAAACTCTCAAAATAAAATTAATTTAATCCATTTTAAACTTTTAAACCTCAGTTCGCCATACAGCAATCTTTAAATGAAATAATTTTGCAGAAGTCCAAGGGTAGGTGCTACAACTTGAAAAGGTAGAAAAAACAGGCATAGAATCATAGAACTTTAGAAGAGATGATCAAATCCTACACCCTGACCAGCAACATCAGCCTCACCTGGGAACTTGTAAGAAACGCAGGTCATTAGGCCCACCCTAGACCTACTGAGTCAGAAACTCTGGGGTGGGTTCCAGCAATCTCGGTTTTATCAAGCCCTCCGTGATTCTACACACACTGAAGTTTGAGAACCACTGACCCAATCCCGCCACCCCACTGATGAGAAAGAAATGAAGCCAGCAACTTCCTTCAATTCTTATACCAAAGTTAGTGGCCGAGATCACTTAAAGACAGTTCTCAATAAAACTTCAAAACGATTCTTAAACTATACACCTAAATCCAAGTAGCCACACAGGATCTTCTAGGCTGACTACATCTTGATCTACCACAAGCAGGAATTCTTCTTATAGCACTGCTAAATACTTAGACAGGCAGATATAGATTTTTTTTGTCACGAGTAATTCACATTTAATACTTAAAAAGAGGCTTCACATTATTGGCCTCTCCACAAAAGCAACAACTCAAATCTCACAGGCTTTCTTATTTGTTCGTTTGGTTGGGTGGGCTAACTTTTGCTGCTGACAGCAGTGGTGGGTTTTGTTTTGTTATGGTTGTGTTTGGTTCCGTTTTGAGGGCAACAGTAGGAATTTATGGGACACATGGTTGATAGTCTGTTTTTGGTTTGGGGGCTCCCCACTACCACCACCAAAGAGGTTCACACACCAAAGGCGTTTGAAAGCAGTCATAACGGATTAAGAGGCCAGAAACTGCTAAAAGATCCCCCTCAAAAAACTTTACATTTTATTTTGGAATGTATCATATGATTTTTTTTAGACAACAGATTTATATTTTCAATTATGTTTTACTTACCCTAGTTTAAAATTAGTTTTCATATGTGCAACACATAGTGGCAGAATGATAGGAACCTAGCCTGTGTCCCAGGAATGATGAGAGGCCTATAATCCAGCCACACATAACCCCATAAGCTAGGTAAGTATGACGCACAGCACTGAGAGGAGAGTCTGTATCATCTTCTACAAGTACCAGGCCACATATGGGGCTGCGTCATCAACCCACCAATATAGCATCTACCACGTGAAATGAAATCTACAATTTTCCGCTTAGGGCTCTCGCTCTAAACAGATGTTTGATGTATCTCATACCTTTTTATATAAATATTTCGAAGTCTGGTAGTGGTTATCTGAACAACTAAACATCTGTTTCTATTTACATTTTAAAATATCCTCTTCGAGACGTTTATCACTTGGGTGTTAGGATTACCACAGACGGAGATTTAGAGGTTTAAAGGTTTCCATTCCTGTTTCTCATATAGAAGCTGTTTTCTCAATGTCATGCCATACAAGAGCTATTTTCAGTCCTCTTTTCAGACTCTATTAACATATGTAATTACCTTCGATTTCACAAACCAACTAACATGGCTCAGTGCATGACTATTTCTTTGCGGAAGAATCACAGACAAGCGCACAAAGCAACAGAAACAACTACTTTGATTTGATTTACACTTCCAACCCCCTCTGTGTGACCTGAGCACCAAATCTTCTTGTGACTTTATTTTTCTCTGTCATTAATTAGGGGTAACAATTCCTGCTATATATATACTTACAGAAGAGGAATCAAAGTCACTGAGTTAAGGAGAGTGCCCCTGGAGAGACTGCATTCATTCCTCGGAAGAACTGTAAATTACAGTGTAGTTATTGACTCTAGGCCTCCTCTTCAGCTCCACAACACACCCTCTGAGGCTGAATTAGAGGGGTTAAATTATTTGAACGTACCTTCATTTAACAAATATTTCTGAGCACTTGCTATGTGTCAGGTACTATACAAGGACATTGGAAATATATGGCCAGCAAGACAAACGTAGCGCCTGCTCTTCAAAAAACATCTTAGGGAAGTGTTAGGTTTTTTTTTTAGGGAAGTGTTGATTAAGCTCACGGGACTTCCAATCCGTTTATACACCAAGGGCTCAATTCCATTTGATTTTTCAAATAATTACTCAAAATCATAATGACTCATAATCACTCCACTCTGCTCCTAAAAATGGGAGACCACATGAACCACATGAAAAGCCCACAGAACACAGAAACCTGCTACAATATGAAGGCCTTACAAAGGTCAAAAATATCACCCTGGAAACACCTTATAATCTATGAACGGGAAGCATGTTGCTATGCCCTACAAAATGAATTAAAATTTTTCTTTTAAAGGCAGAACACTGTAAGCTAATGTTTACCTATCAAACACTAGACTTAAAGCTAAGCAAATCCTCTATAACTGTGCTGTCCAGTGCAGTAGCCACCCGCCACTTGTCGCTATTTGCATTTAAATCAATGAGAAGTTCAGTTCCTATGGCACACTAGCCACATTTAAAGTGGCTCACTAGCCTCAAATGCTTAGTGGCTACCACTTATAAGTCATTATAAATATATCATTGTAAGTCCTTTCTATCATCCCAGAAGTTCTGTGGGACAGTGCTGTTCTACAAATACCTCTGCAATACTAAATCTGAAAATTACGGTGTAATAAAATGTGATGATGCATCCGTGTTCTGCTACTACACATAAAAAGCATGTTCATCGGTAATATAGTGCCACTTCTTTCTTCCTAAATAAGTTGAAAAATGATAATGTTGAACATCTCTCCCAGTGTACATGAGTAAACAACTGGCGAATTGAGAATAAAATTAGGAAACAAGTGAAAACCTGATTACATTTAGCCCCTTCCTTCCTATTCCTTTTACTAGAATGTGTTGGTGGTACTCTGAATTCTCTGTGCAAGGACGTGTGCTTTTAGCCTAGTAGCTAGCAGACGTGAGGACAGTTAAGAATGAAGATGGGTGATCAACCCAAATAATGCAACTCAAATTCAATTTAGACTGACGCAACAAACTTGAGTGCCTACTGTGTGCCAGTGATACACAAATAAACAATCACCATTTCAACCTTTTATGAAGTCAATTTAGTAGAGGTGTCCAACGTATAAATAAAAACAATATATGCTGTGAAAAGTGCACTGAGACAAGTACGTGCAAGGCATAAAGGTGACACAGGAGGATATTTTTAAATGTCTTTCGAGGAGAAATCAGGGGAAAATTTCTAAAGGAGGCACCCTAGGAGCAGAAGACAAAGCTGTGCAAAGGAACCACAAGTGGTTTGGCAATGCTGGATTAAAGTATCTTTGGTGGTCAACAGGGATGGAGACGACAACTGAGGGAAGGAGATGGGGTTAGAGAGCTATTTCCATGCCAGAACGTGACCACTCGCAGTTATGTCAAGCTTGCCCTGGTGGGTCTATAAGCTTTCCTCACCAAAACTGCAAGTAACATGAAAACCAATCTCAAAAACTTGATAGGTAATTTGCCTATGTCTGCCATACAGCTAACAATATTAGACAGCAATCATTAGTAGGAATAAAGACATGTCTCTTTGTTACACAGTACCATTTAATAATACGTATCAGTCACAAAAACATTGTAATTGGAACTCTTTGTTTTCAGGGAAAAACCTCTGTTGCCTGTTTTATTTGGAATATCCTTAGAGTATATATCAATGAACACATTTTCAAAACAGATGGATTATCCCCGCATCTAAATATTCCCAATAAGAGTTTATCTGACAGAGAAGCAAATGAAATAAATAAAAGAAGGAGGATGGAGAAGCAACACTTCTGTACTCCAGACCAGAGTAGTTGCTTTTTCCTCCCAAATTTTCATAGCAAAACTTCTGCTACTCTGTATACTGCCTTGCACTTTCTGCTACAACCAGCCTATGACCAACACAATTATATCATGTCCAGCAACCTAAAGGACTTCTGTGGCTGCTCGTGTAAATCCTTGGAAATTATCTGCATCTTCTGGACACTCCCCTTCACTTTACACGTATGTTCAAGTCTCAAAACAAAACCAAAAACTTCCACAGAATCAGTTCTCTTCAAATTACTGGGATCCTCTCTCCTCTCTTCACAATAAACTTCTAGAAAATGTTAGCAGCCTAGAGGCCTTAACGAATTTACCAAGCGATTCTCCTCCCTTTGGTACAAACAAGACTTTGCAGATAAAAATACATATACAAGTATATGTAGATAAACTGGCTGGTCCTTAGGCAAACACAAAATATTCCTATTCGCACGAACACGTGGCCCTTAGGTAAAGGGAGATTTCCAGTGCAGCATATATAATGATTGAAAGAATGGGTTCTGGAGTCAGCCTCCCTGGGTACTAGTTATGGGTTATCACTGACCAACTCTTACTTAACCTCCTGAGCTTCCATTTCGCCAACTGTAAAACAGGTTACAATGTTTCATCAAGTATGTCCCCACACATCGGCACAGTTAGCCTATCTAGTGACAGATCAATACGTTAGCTATTTCATCCCTAAAGACGGATGGTTTGGCAGCTATCTATTCCATCCAGCAAGCTAGTTACCTCTGTAAGTTCTCATCCCTCACCGTGCATCAAAAATACTTAGGGAGATTTTTTTTTTTCAATACACTATGTTTAGGACCTATTTGGATTTGGTTTCGATTGGGCCGGGAATCGGAGTTCTTTCTAAAGCGCTCCGGTTGCTTATAACGTGCAGCCTGGATTGAGAACCACATAGAGGTCTCTGTATGCCCACCGATACACACACCGACACACTGTTCGATATCTAACTGAATCAGCGCAGGCCCGCCCCCCAGCCCGAACGGACCAGGATCGCCTAGATGCTGTGACGACGAACTTAAAGGGCGGTGGGACTTACACCCACGTCCGCATACTGCTCACCGAGGATCAACTCCCACAAACTCCACCAGATGCGGCCTTGACACTCGGCGCGGTCCGGATCTGTCTGGGGCACACGCCCCCTCGCCCCTTTGGCGACGGCCCCCCGCGGGCTGCCGGCCCTCCAGACGCGTGCGTCACCACGCCCTCGCCTCCCGCGCCCCAGCCCCCTCCCGCCCACGGCACGTGACTCGACACGCGCCAGCTGCACGCGGGCTCCATCAAAACAAAAACAGAGAGGGCTCGCCGGCCGGGCAGCGGGGGCGCGCGGGGAGCGGGCGCGCCCCCGCCGCCACTGCCCGGCGCCGCGACCGCGCCTCCGCCGCCCCCGGCGCCGCCGGCCGCGCGCCCCGGCCGGCCGGGGGCGGGAGGGCAGAGGGCGCCACCCTGTTTACAGCCGTCGCTCCGGGCCCGGGACCCCGCCCGGAAACGGTCTCCCGGGAAAAGGCCCTGGCGTGCGCACCCACCCGCGGACAGGGCGCCGGCCCTGCGTGGGAGGCTCCGGCCGCGGCTCGGAATAAAACCGTCGCCACGGCGCTGGGGTCGGGCCCGTGCGAGTCTCCGCTCCTCCTCGGCCTGCCGCCCACGGTTGCTTCGTGTCAGCCCCGGTCACGACTCTGCTACGCACTTCACCCCCATCTCTCAGCTCCGCCGCTTCCGCAGACCCTCCTCACGTGGCCGCCTCCTCCAGCCCCGGCACTCCCCCACGACTGGGCTGCGGACCCTGGCGCACTTCGGGACCCCGAGCTGCTCCCACCCCGAGGGACATCACCCCTCTCGGACCCCCCCAACCCACATCTTCCGCCCCGGGGGCGGGGGTAGCCACAAGCTGTCAGAAGCCTAGTTTTACACATGACGAAGCTCACCCCTCACCCTTATACATCTCCACTCACCCTTCAGCCTAGCTTCGAGCTGAATCAGATATTTAAAACGGGGTGGAGGGTGGTCTTGATTTTTCTCCCTAGTCGGAAAAAAAAAAAAGACGCAGCTCTGACCATCCACTCGCTTTAAGACTCCCCACGTCTTCCCACCAAATGCAAGACTTGTAGAATACAAATGCCCACCACACACCTGCTACGCCACTCGCTCTCTGGAAACCTGGAGACCCACCCAGCCCGCCTTCTGGAACCTGCGCCGGGGGGGCGGGGGTGTGTTGGAAGCGACGCCGTCCAGTTCCCTAAAGTAAGAAGGAGTGAGAGGGGAATCAGGCACCCCGGCCCCGCCCGGGAGAGTGGTCCTCCGGTCCCCCAGCTCCAGAGCACAGCACTGCATCCTCCGTCCCTCTCGGCGGAACGAGGGAGGTGGCCAAAGGCCTGGGTGCCAGGGGCTGTTTTTGCCTTTAGAACCCAGACACCGCGTCCTCTACGAGCACTCCCCCCCACCCCGCCCCCCGCCGCCGCCGCCTTATTTCTGGTCGACAGCAAAGGTAGGGTAGGTGGGAGAAAGGAGCGAGTGCTCTCGAGGTTCGGGATGTTAGTCTCCGCGGAGTGAAGAGGTGGGATCTCGAAATGGAAACAGTCTCCCCCCTCCCTCCCCTCCTCCTCCTCTTCTGTTTACCTCAAGTTTGAATTTTATCTGCGCAACATTAGCTGGAATGCGGACATTGAAAAAAAAAAAAAAAAACCACACACACACTCTCTCAAACCGGCAGCAGCTCCGGAGGAGCCATGTGGCATCAAGCCACCTCAAAGGGGAAAAAAGTGCTCTTAGCAACACAAACATGGCGAAATCGCCTCGGCATTCCCGGATAACGCCACAACCCCTACCTTCCCTCGCGCGGCTCGCCAACATTCCGGCCGGGACCTGCGGCCCCTTCCGGGGAGAGGCGAGGGACCCCGGGGAGTCCCAGGGTGGGACCGCCGGGCGTGCGAAAGAGGAAATAACAGAGTCCACAGTGGAAATGTTTCTGCTGGACCATCGAACCCTCCGCCTCGCCAGCAGCGAGAGGATGCCTCGTTCACCTCGAGAGGTCCAAACGGAGAACAAAATTCCCATACCAAAGTCCTGCTGGGCCGGCTTTCCCCACCCTCCAGAACTTACCTTGGGGCTGAACACACGCTGCTGCTTAAATCCCTTTCTCTTTCCTTCCTCCGGAGCGAGACGCAAGGGGGGAAATGATGCGCATGTATATTTGTAGAACATATTCTTCTAGAATGCCCCTTTGATCATCACGAGGAGCGATGGAGGCTCCGGAGACAGGTGCAGTGCTGGCCGAGGCTGCCGGCTGAAAGTTGTTCTCTTTGCGGTGGGCAGCAGGGTCCCCGGGCCGGGGCTGGGGACCGGGTCTCCCTTCCCCCCCGGCGTCGCCCACTTCCCGCGGGCTGCTGCTGCGTGCAGCTCGGCTGCAGGGGAGGTGGCGTAGTTTCTCTTCCTCCCACCTCTTCTCACTCACTTGTTTTTGTAGCCGTGGGCTCCCCTAATGCTTTCCTCTCCACAATGTTGTTTCATTATATCATGTCCATCATGTGACACCGGAGAGGCCTCTCTATGGAAACTTAAAGGGCCTCCCACGTGACTGCAGCAGCAACAACAGCAGCGGCAGGACTGGCGGCAGCGGCCGCAGCGTTTGTACCACCACCCACCGAGAGCCCCTCGCAGCATCCCGGAGGGGCTTCTGGCGCTGCAGAAGCCCAGATGAGTGAGCCACAGCATCCGGGAGCTGTGGCGTCTGTGCGTGCGTGTAGCCTTTTCTCATTACATAGGAAACCGAACAGAAGGAGCGTCCTTAAATCCTTTCCTACAGTCACAAAACCCACGCTCTGTTAAAATTACATTTCGTGGCTCCTACTTTATTTTCCCCAAGAGCAATGAGTTTTGTATCAGGTCCGATTACATTTTACCAAGGGAAAAAGAAAAACTGGATTTGTCCCTCTGCGAGTTCAGCCTGCTGTTGAGTAGATCAGAAATGACAAAATAATAACAGAAATAGAATCAGGCATTTGATACATAATTACCATCACACCAGCTTTAAAGCTTTTCTGGAATTACATTCCTCCGGTAACTGTGTTGATGATGCTTGCAGGAGGCAAATGCAATGCAGTTTTTCTCTTCCGCAGCTATATTAGGGCTTTGTTGCTGACAACAGTAAAAACTTGTTTGTGTCAGGAAGTGAGGTACGACGATATGACCTGGAAGGTACAGACAAAACCACAGTGGCAGTTTTTGCATTACTTTTCTGACCACATTCTTTAAAATGGTGAGAAGCAGCTGATCTGCTGTAAAATGCGTAGTGTGTGTTTGGTGGGAAATCAAATAATCAGAAAAACACATTTTCCCCTTAATCATTGCGGACATGCTAGACACTAGAAATTACATATAGATTTACATATACATGCATATGTGTGTGTAGAGAAAAAGGAAAGTGTATGCCTTTTTATGACATTTTGAACCAATGATTTTGTCATCATTTCTAGCATTTAACTGAAGCATTTAACAAAAACTTTGAAAGACTTAAGTCCAGTGATGTGGAAACTGTAATATCAGCTTTGAGTGCCTCCAGTGTTATTGAATCACAACCCCCAATCCTAAATCTCTGCCTTAAAGATTGGGTGGACCATGAGATTTTATCCTGTAAATCTAAGCTAAACGGCTTTTTCTATGTTTTAGTTCATGCTTTTCCATTTGTAAGGAAAACTCCCTGTTGGTTTGGCAGAATTATGAAAAACTTTATAGGAAACTGAAGAATGGAACGGAAGATCATGCTTTCTTTTCGGCTTTGCCTTGACTGTATCTCTTTCCAGCTCATCAGTTTCCCTCATCAGCCATGATGCATGATCTCCACTACATCCTTTCTGATTCCTTAATATGTCCCCCAATATTTACCTTCCTATCTAAAGCCTAATTCTTCTATCCCTTTCCGCTTTTCTGCCTTTGCCTCCCAATTCAGCCCTGTGCTGCCTGGATACTTAGCTCAAGCCTCCCCATATATTCCCTCCCAATCCTCCTTCCCCAGCAGGTCCCCTCCTCCCCTTCCCTGCTCGCTCTCCCTTCTCAGCAACTCTACCTCCTTACCTCTCTTTGACCTCCTTTATTCTCCTTCACAGTCTGGCCCTCGACTTCTCGGCCTCTTCTTCCCCTTCTTTACCTGCAATGTCCTGCCTCAACTGGGGTCTCCTTCACACCCTTCTCTCTGGTCCCATCCCTGAGAACGCCGAACCCCAGCTTCCCTCAAGGGCTTGGCCTGGTCGGTTTCAGCCTGATTTTGTTCCCTTGCCCCTGAGCTGGGAAAAGAGTGTGTGGCGCAAAGTGGGGGCAAGAATCCCCCTCGGCGGTGGCCCCAGGCTGGTTCCCTCTCCGCCCCTCCCGAGTCCGGGTTGCGGCGCTTCCTGGGCGGATGGTTGGGACTTGCTGCGGCAGCTGCGGTTCTGCTGTGTCATGCAAGAAGGAGGCGGCGGCGGCGGCGGCCGGAGCTGGAGGGGGAGGAGGGGAGGAACCTGATCTCTCCAGCAGCGAAGGGCTGGAGGCAAACACCGAGTTCCCCCAGAGCCGCCCGGGAGCAGGGAGGGTTCCGCTACCCCGGGGAGCCCTCCCCGCGGGGCAGATGGTAAGTGGGGCGGCGCAGGTGGTCGCCTTGGGAAGGGAGTGCGCAGGGGGTTTAGGTGGGGAGGCGGGGAGAACTAGGAATCACCCCAGCCAAACTGAAGGAGTCCAGTGTCCAGCTGAAAGGGACCCAGGCCACGATACGGATGACCCGCGGCAATAGTTACCGTTCGAATAACGCCCCGCAGTTGACCCAGGCTACATAGAGGAGTTGTGCATCCTGAACTAAAGACCGAGCTAGAGGCAATGATTCAGAGTTAGAAAACCATCATCCCATCAGCCGTGGCGCTTTAGGGTACAGCTGGCTAGCAAAAGTCAACATACACCATATTCCTATAGCCTGGCTGAGCTTTACGGGTTGTCTTGTTTAACACTAGGAAAGGCTATGGAAACCTGCCCAACCTCACTTTAGCCACGAACATAATGCTCTTGGCCAGTGGCCTTGGACAAACAGCCTCTGGTGCAATTAAACAATCAATAGGAAAAATAGCTTCATTCCCTTCACCACCCTCCTTCCCCAAGCAGCTTCAACCAGGGTAATTTACTCCGCTTAAAGGAGAAAGAAAACTGCCTTACGTTCCCTCCGCCCACCCAGCCCCACCCCCGTCAGCCTCGGTCCTACCCAAACTGCCCACCCCACTATGCACTCCACTTTCAGACTGTGATTTATGTTGGTTAAGGGGACTGCCTTAAACTCTGAACAATTTCACCTCTGCACAATTTCACCTCTGCTGCTCTTTACCGGGAGGGGATTCAGAGATCTAGAACTGAAAGCAGTGAACAAGGGGACAGGCTGGGCATATAGGAACATTACTTCTTTTACCTGAATGCAATTCTCAGGACAACTTTTTAAAAAATTATTATTCTTTTCCATGTTGCTCCTGGAAATTTCAAAGCACTTTCTGCAACAGCTTTTTTTTTTCTTCTTCTTCTCTTTAATGTCAGTCATACATTAGCAGTAAGGGGTTGGCGGGATTAACTGAAAGGCTAATGACTGTCTCAAAAGCACATGCTGTTGCTAGGGAACTCGAGCTCATCCTGCTCTCTAATCACTAGCATGTTATGTGGAAATCAAACTTCTCAGGGTGTTATTAAAATGAATGGCATTTGGTTAAAGGCATTCTCGCTTGTGTTGTAGCATCCTGGATTATTATCGATTGCCTCACACCCACATATCTTGTTTTCCTAATTTGATTTCTGTATGTGCGTCACTGCCAGGGACACGCAGACTAGACCAGTTAGGTTCACTTCCTGTTTCTCAGAACTGGTTTATATTTGGTCTCGTAGCTTTAGCTGGTAAAACATTATCAAACTGATCCTCTTGGAAAGAAATCTGTGCTTTCCGTGGAAACAAATTATCCCAATTAAATTCTAATTCCCATGGAAAACGTCATCATTTGAGGAATAAAGTAGACTGCCAGTTGCCATTTGAGAAAACCATTCTTGAAATGTAAAGCCTAGAAAAACCCATCATCTTTATTTCTCTTACCGAGAATCTTGATTCCTCAGCATTAGAACTAAAACAAACCCAATTTGAGAGGAGATTTAAGTATGATATTTATAAAATAAAGCTAAAAAAATACACATTGAAGCTGAGGAAATCATTTAGACTAAATAAGGCATAGAACTGAATAGAATCCAGGCCCCAGAAGCACAAATAAGCTTGGTTTAGCATTGGGGCACTCAGAGAACAGAGTGTGATTACAAGGCTACACTACAAATAGGAGCCCATTTCTTTGTACTAATTGTCTCTTTTACCAATTCTCTTATGTTCCTGGATAAGACAGCCTTGCTTATTTTTCAGTTCCTTCCTCTTTATAACAAGGATATCACAAAGGCAATATCATAAAGATAAGCACTATGTAAATAGTTAGATAGGTTCCGATGTAGATAATTTGTTTAGATGGAAAATAATAGGGTATCTATGGCATTGAGGAAAGATCGGCCAACTGAAAGTTAGGAAATTCTATAGACTGGATGACCTTGGGTAAGCTATTACAGGTCTTCTCGTGTCTGTTACCTCATGGAAGCTTAACAAAAGTGCTGGGCTAAAGGATCTCTAAGATTCCTTCCATTTACAAAACTCTGTGATTATATTGAACTCACTACATAAAAGTTTCAATTTTAGCTGAATTTTGCAATGTTAAATTTTCACACTGAAACTTTAATACCCATAGAGACCTTGGAGGAAATGATAATGGGAAATGGTTTGCTGTTGACACATCACTTTTTAGTGTCAGTTGCCAGACAAATAAAATCGACCCGACTCCCAATGTATTTACTCTCTGCTTGCTTTTCGGTGCTGTGGAAGTAACAGGATAAAAGGTAGAAAGGATATAAAAGTGTATTGAAAGATCTTTCAGTCATTTTAGATATAGTTAACCCAAAGTACTTTGATGAGCAAAACGGTGGAGTGATGAATAAGGGCTATTCAAGAAATACATGGTTAACTGAACCCTCATGGAGTTAGTAATCTATTTGCCTGTATTTTAATTAGTGATAGGCAAAAATGTAGCATGGATTCTTGAAATTTTCAGATTCAAGATGTTAAGAAGTAGGATAAAGAAATGTGAGATTTGAGCCAGAGAGAGAAGATCTGACTTTGAAACCCAACTCTTCCACTTTATTTATTCATTATTGAGTGCTTGCTGTGTGTCAGGTACTGAGCAAGGCACTGGGAATACAAAGATGAATAAGACAGTCTGCTCTGAAGGATCTTGTAGTTTAATGAGGAGACAGAGGAGTACATAGTTGATCACACAACAGTGAGATGCTAGCAACAGGGGAGCTCATTGGAAAGGTACTTAACCTTGACTGGGCATAGTCAGGGTCCCTAACCATAGAAGATGAATTCAGAGAGGAGTTCTGAAGCATAAGTAGAATAATCCAGACAAGTGAGAAAGTTAAAGAGAAATGTAGTCCAGGCGAAGAAAGTCCTATATGTAAAGTCCTGGGGGTAAAAAAGTGGGCCCATAGAGTTGAAGGTGAAGGACAGTGCCCAGCAAGTAGTAGCTTCTGTCTTGTGTGAATGCATGGTGGAACCCAGAAGGCTCAGCAAGGTCTTGTATTATGAAAAGTCTTTTATGTCTTCCTAAGAAGTTTCAACTTATCCTAAGGCCAGTGGAGAACTACTGATGAATTTTAAGGAGCATAGTGAAGCAATCAAATGTCCATTTTATAAAGATCACTCCAGTTTGGAGAATTTATTAGTGTGCGCAACACTCTAGTTAGGAGGCTGTTTCAGCATTATGGGGAAAGAAATGATGGACGTCTAAACTAAGGCAACAAGAATGGAAATGGAGAGAGGAGAAGGATTCAAGAAATATTAGGGACACAGAACCAACTGAATTTTATTGTTGGTTATATCTGCAGAATTAAGGAATAGGAGGAGATTTATGGCTCAGGTAAATGGGAAGATGGTGTTACCATTCACTAGGTTGGGGACTTCAGGAGGAGATGTAGGTTGAGGAGGGAAGGTAATTAGTTTAATTTGAAACATGTTGAGTTTGAAGTGTCCATGGGATATCAAAATGAAGCTTTCTACTATACAAATGCACAGGGGAGTCTAGAGCTCAGGAGAGAGATTTATGCTGGAATCATCAGAGTGAGTGACAGTCCATGGAGGTAGATGGAATCCCCAAGAGAAAAGGTATAGAGTAAGAAGAGAAAAGGACCTACTCTGGAACCTTATGAAAATGCAAACATTTAAAAGGTGAGGAAACAAAGATACAGGAAAGAACATCCAGAGATGTAGGAGGACCAGGAACAAGTAGTTTCAGAGAAGCCAAGGAGGAATTGTCAATACTATTAAATGCTAGAGAAAGACCAAGAAAAATAGACTGAAATTCCTTGGTTTTAGCAGCAAGGTCAATGTTATGTTTAGCAAGAAGGAGATTATTGGGATAATGGGGATAGTAACTAGATTGCAGTGGATTGAGGAATGGATAGGAGTAGAGGAGGTATATAGAGGAAGTTCTTCTGGATAAGAAGGACTAAAGTCCAAGTAGGGAAGGAAAATGAAAGTATTGGGAAGAGAAAATCATGACCTGTGAGGTTAAGGATGCATAGGGGAAGAAAGAAATGATATAGTAATACAAAGTTCTGGATTCTTTTAGCCTTCTTCAAATTGAATGGCATCACCATCTACCATTTGCTCAAGCCAAAAAGCATGTAGATGTTCATGATTCTTCTCTTTTCCTCAGTTCTCATATCTACTCCATGAAGAATTTAGGTCAACTTTAACCTTCAAAACATTTCCACATTCTGTCTCTTTCTATCTCCAGTGCCATCACCCTAATACAAACATCATCTTCTGGGCCCCTGTAATAGATTCTAATTGGTTTTCCTGTTTCCACTTTTGCCTCCTTTCTCCACAGCACAGCTAGAGTGACATAAATCATAAAAAATAAATCAGATCATATTGCTCCCATCTTAGAATCCTTCCATGCCTTCTGATTGCACTTTGAATAAAGTCCAGACTCCTTTGCTGGCCAGAAAGCCTTATGTGGCATCCCAGACCACCTCTTTAAACTTGTCTCCCACCACTCTCCCCTGGCTCCAGTTGCAGTGGTCTTTTTTCTATTCCTGAAACACATTGGATTTGCTCTTGTTTTTAAAGGACTTACCCTAGATATTTCCTTTTCCTGGAATACTCTTTTGATTATTCTGATCTCTTTTGAAATGTCACCTCCTCAAAGAGGCCCTTCCTGCCCCGCCTGCTGAAAGTATCCTTCCTTGCCCCTTCCTACCAATCTTATATATATTTTTCATAGTAGTAAAACTTTATGACTGTTTTTTTTTATTGCTTATAAATGTGAACTCCTCTAAAATGTAAACCCCATGAGAATTCCTGGCACATGGTAGGCACTTAAAAATGTTCATTGGATGTTTGTAGAAAGCAAAAGAGAAGAGCAATTGATTTTTAGAAATCAGAGCTATCAAGGATCAGAGCCTGGTATGGCTGAAGAATGGCCAGTGATGATGGATTACTAGGCTTTCAAGGTTCCAAAAGTGGAAGAGTTATTAGCTGTGGGACCCTGGACATTCACATTCTCTAAGCTTTACTTTGTAGTTAATAATAATACATGCCTCACAGGGCTGTTAGGAAAATTAAATGAAATAATACAGGTATAGGTATAAGGCAGTCTTGTCAGTCTATTTTCAGGGAGTCTGGACTTCTGCAAATCGATTCATAACCTCTACATTGAGCTTTTCATGTGGGCTCCCCTATAATGGAGTTAACATTTGAGGATTACTTATTATTAGGGAAAATTTGACAAAATTGTGACTTTTTAAAATACTAGGATTCTGAAAGAATCTGGTAACTAGATTATTTAATAAGAAATCACAGCACTCCTACAAATCAATAAGAAAAACATCAAAAACTCTGGGAGATTGGGCAAAGGGTATGACAAATAGATAGCAGTTAAGGAAATACAAATGGGTCTTAAAAATATGCAAAAATACCCACCCTTTCTCATAACAAGAGATACGCAAATTACAACTACAATGAGATATACTTTTTACATATCGGGTTGACACAAATCAGAAAGTTTACTTAGCATACTTGGTTTGCCAGGCTGGGGAGCAGGCACTTTTTTACATTGTCAATAGCCTGAAAATTGGTACAGCTTCTGAGGAGGGCAACCTGGCAGTATTTATCAAATTTCTAAATGTACAAAGCCTTTGACCTAGAAACTCCATTTTTCTATATTTATCCAATAGATGTACTCACCCATATTGAAGAATGACTCTTCTAGTATCATCACTGAAGCATTATTTATGGTAGATAAAGACTGAAAACAACCTATGTGTCCATCAATAGAGAAATGGTTAAATAAATTATGGTACAGTTATACAAGTGAATGGTAGTCAGCTGCTAAATTTGTGAGGCAGTTCTAGGTGTTCTGATGTGAAAAGATCTTCATGATAAATTACTAAGTAAAAAAAAAGATTAGGATGAAGAATAACATGTGGATTTTGCTAGCATTGTGTTTCTTTCTAAAGACTATTTACATTTTTGGTGTTTTTGTTTTTTTTTTTTTGTGGTACGCGGGCCGCTCACTGTTGTGGCCTCTCCCGTTGCAGAGCACAGGCTCCGGACGCGCAGGCTCAGCGGCCATGGCTCACGGACCTAGCCGCTGTGCGGCATGTGGGATCTTCCCAGACCGGGGCACGAACCCGTGTCCGCTGCATCGGCAGGAGGACTCTCAACCACTGTGCCACCAGGGAAGCCCACATTTTTGGTTTTTTGCCTGAAAAACATTAACTGTGAGAAGATAAAATAAAGCAGGGCAAGAATAGATGTGGAGAGACCAACTGGGAAGGTATTTCAGTGATTCATGTGAGAGATGATGGTTTCCTGGTCTAGGGTGGTAGCATGCTCAGGAAGAGAAATGATCAGAGTCAAGCGTTATTTTAAAGAACTTGACATTTCAATGGAAATGGTGAGTTATGGAGAAGGAGGTAATATCATGATTGACTTGAGATTTCTTCCAAGATCCGATGCATGAGCAGAGATGTCAATTACTGAGATGGAGAATCCTGGGATAGTATCAGAAACGCAGGGGAAGATCAGAAGTTCTGTCTCAGGGGAGATGCCTACTGCAGATCTGTGATATGGATTAGAAGCTCAGAAGAGTTGCTAGAACTGGATTTATAAATTTGGGAGAAGATTGCCTAAGGCGGGTAGATATAATCAAAAGAAAAGCAGGCCCACGACTAAACTCTGATCATTTAGAAATTGGATAGAAAAAAAAAAAAAGAGCTGTCAATGGAGACCGAGAATCAGAAACTAGAAAAATAAAACCAGGAGACTATGGAGCCAAAGGAACCAAGAGAGGAATATATTAAGGAGGATCAACTCATGTTAAATGCTTCCAAAAAGTCCCGGAAGATCGTTTTAACTTGTTTCTTTCATAAACCCTAAGCTCCTTGAAAGTTGGGATTATTTGATTTATTTTTGTATCCTCAGGGCTTGTACTGTGCCTCACACATATAATCAATGATCAGTACATTTGTGTTAAATTGGATAGAGAGACAAAGATACAGAGAGAGAGAGAGAGACAGAAAGAGATACAAAAAGACAACAGAATGTGTCTTTGTGTCTCGAAAAATAAGTAAGGCATACTCCCTTGAACTGTACTGCAAACCAAACCTGATCTTAGGAAAAGTAAGAAGTTCTACTCCCTTGCTTTTACTCCTGAGCTAACACATTGATTGAGTGCTCAAAATCCCACATTGCTGGGATGTTAAGAGCCTCCTGAAAACATTTTGATAAGTAATATTCACCAGTGTCTCGTCATTCTGAGTCATTTTTGTCTTTATTTAGGTCCTGGATGATGACAAAAAGAGCAATTTGCTTTTCCTCACCTATGTGACTCCATCATACCACCTTGAAGCAGTTGATGGAGTCTGGAGAATCCATTTCGGGGCCACTACAGTTCTGTAATACACTGTAACCACTGATAAGGATGCCCAGCCCCAGTTTCCTATCAAAGAGAAAGATGACTTTGGGCAGGAAGAGACATATCACCTCTTAGAGAAACCACCAGCTTCTCAGTCTGTTATTGTTTTTGCAGAAAGGTGCTACCGCTATCAGGAGAGAATATAGAGGATACCAAAGGAGGAGAGGGTTTGACTTTGTCCTGAGAACATGGAAACCTTCTACACAGCAAAAGAGATGTCATGACTTTTGAGTCCAGTGTCCTTTAGTTAGAAACCAAAATAATAGATGTCGTTTAAACAATATTTAAAATATTATGACATCCTGTATTATTTAGTTAGACCAGAGGCTAGCAAATTTTTCTGTAAAAGGAAATATTTTAGGCTTTGTGGGCCACACAGTCTCTGTCCCAACTACTCAGCTCTGCCATGGTAGTGCTAAAGCAGCCATAGACAATAAGTAAACGAATGACCTTGGCTATGTTTCCAATTAAACTTTATTTATGGAAAATGAGATGTGCATTTCATATAATTTTCACATGTCATGAAGGATCATTCTTCTTTTGATCATTTTCAGCTACTTAACAATATGAAAACCATTTTTAGCTCACAGGCCAGGTGAAAACAGGGGTGGGCTGTATTTGGCCCACGGACACTAGTTTGGCAACCTCTGATTCAGACAAACAAGAAGATCATGTCGTGAGAAAGATTTTCAGATTCAGAGTTCTGGAGAAAATAATCTGTTTCATATATACCCTTTACTTTAACTTCTCAAATTTATTTGAACGTATAAACACATTTGCCTACATCTGACTTAGTTGGGAATAAAGTATGTCTCCTCAGTTCAGTATTCATTTAACACTTGGCCCCTTCTCATCCATGTAATGATTCAACGTGCATGAATGTAGTGTTTCTATAGAGCAAACTGAAGAATTCTTACCGCTTGACTATGTAAATACCCAAACCAAGAGAGGATATAGTCATTCTAATCACATTTTTTAACTGTATTAATTCATTCAGTAAGTACTTACTTTTTTTTAACATCTTTATTGGAGTATAATTGCTTTACAGTGTTGTGTTAGTTTCTGCTATATAACAAAGTGAATCACCTATATGCGTATGTATATCCCCATATGCCCTCCCTCTTATATCTTCCTCCCACCCTCCTTCTCCCACCACTCTAGGTGGTCGCAAAGCACGGAGCTGATCTCCCTGTGCTATGCGGCTGCTTCCCACTAGCTATCTGTTTTACATTTGGTAGTGTATATATGTCCATGCAACTCTCTCACTTCTTCCCAGCTTACCCTTCCCCCTCCCCATGTCCTCAAGTCCATTCTCTACGCCTGTGTCTTTATTCCTGTCCTGCCCCTAGGTTCATCAGAACCTTTTTTTATTTAGATTCCATATATATATGTTAGCATACGTTATTTGTTTTTCTCTTTCTGACTTACTTCACTCTGTATGACAGACTCTAGGTCCATCCACCTCACTACAAATAACTCAATTTCGTTTCTTTTTATGACTGAGTAATATTCCATTGTATATATGTGCCACATCTTCTTTATCCATTCATCTGTCGATGGACACTTAGGTTGTTTCCATGTCCTGGCTATCGTAAATAGTGCTGCAATGCATATTGTGATATATGACTCTTTTTGAATTATGTTTTTCTCAGGGTATATGCCCAGTACTGGGATTGCTGGTTCATATGCTGGTTCTATTTTTAGTTATTTAAGGAACCTCCATACTGTTCTCCATAGTCACTGTACCAAATTACATTCCCACCAACAGTGCAAGAGGGTTCCCTCTTCTCCACACCCTCTCCAGCATTTATTGTTTGTAGAATTTTTGACGATGGCCATTCTGACTAGTGTGAGGTGATATCTCATTGTAGTTTTGATTTGCATTTCTCTTAACGATTAGTGATGTTGAGCATCTTTTCATGTGTTTGTTGGCAATCTGTATATCTTCTTTGGAGAAATGTCTGTTTAGGTCTTCTGCCCATTTTTGGATTGGGTTGTTTGTTTTTTTGATATTGAGCTGCATGAGCTGCTTGTATATTTTGGAGATTAATCCTTTGTCAGTTGCTTCGTTTGCAAATATTTTCTCCCATTCTGAGGGTTGTCATTTTGTCTTGTTTATGGTTTCCTTTGCTGTGCAAAAGCTTTTAAGTTTCATTAGGTCCCATTTGTTTATTTTTGCTTTTATTTCCATTTCTCTAGGAGGTGGGTCAAAAAGGAGCTTGCTGTGATTTGTGTCAAACAGTGTTCCGCCTATGTTTTCCTCTAAGGGTTTTATAGCGTCTGGCCTTACATTTAGGTCTTTAATCCATATTTTTGTGTACAGTGTTAGGGAGTGTTCTAATTTCATTCTTTTACATGTAGCTGTCCAGTTTTCCCAGCACCACTTATTGAAGAGGCTGTCTTTTCTCCATTGTATATTCTTGCCTCCTTTGTCAAAGGTAAGGTGACCATATGTGCATGGATTTGTCTCTGGGCTTTCCATCCTGTTCCATTGATCTATATTTCTGCTTTTGTGCCAGTACGATACTGTCTTGATTACTGTAGCTTTATAGTATAGTCTGAAGTCCAGGAGCCTGATTTCTCCAGCTCCATTTTTCTTTCTCAAGATTGTTTTGGCTATTTGGGGTCTTTTGTGTTTCCATACAAATTGTGAAATTTTTTTGTTCTAGTTCTGTGAAAAATGCCATTGGTAGTTTGATAGGGATTGCATTGAATCTGTAGATTGCTTTGGGTAGTATAGTCATTTTCACAATGTTGATTTTTCCAATCCAAGGATACAGTATATCTCTCCATCTGTTTGTATCATCTTTAATTTCTTTCATCAGTGTCTTATAGTTTTCTGCATACAGGTTTTTTGTCTCCTTAGGTAGGTTTATTCCTAGGTATTTTATTCTTTTTGTTCCAATGGTAAATGGGAGTGTTTCCTTAATTTCTCTTTCAGATTTTTCATCATTAATGTATAGGAATACAAGAGATTTCTGTGCATTAACTTTGTATCCTGCTACTTTACCAAATTCATTGATTAGCTCTAGTAGTTTTCTGGTAGCATCTTTAGGATTCTCTATGTATAGTATCATGTCATCTGCAAACAGTGACAGTTTTACTTCTTTTCCGATTTGGATTCCTTTTATATCTTTTTCTTCTCTGATTGCTGTGGCTAAAACTTCCAAAACTATGTTGAATAACAGTGGTGAGAGTGGGCAGCCTTGTCTTGTTCCTGATCTTAGTGGAAATGGTTTCAGTTTTTCACCATTGAGAACAATGTTGGCTGTGGGTTTGTCATATATGGCCTTTATTATGTTGAGGTAAGTTCCCTCTATGCCCACTTTCTGGAGAGTTTTTATCATAAATGGGTGTTGAATTTTTTCAAAAGATTTTTCTGCATCTATTGAGATTATCATACGGTTTTTCTCCTCCAATTTGTTAATATGGTGTATCACATTGATTGATTTGCGTATACTGAAGAATCCTTGCATTCCTGGGATAAACCCCACTTGATCATGGTGTATGATCCTTTTAATGTGCTGCTGGATTCTGTTTGCTAGTATTTTGTTGAGGACTTTTGCATCTATGTTCATCAGAGATATTGGCCTATAGTTTTTGCAACATCTTTGTCTGGTTTTGGTATCAGGGTGATGGTGGCCTTGTAGAATGAGTTTGGGAGTGTTCCTCCCTCTGCTATATTTTGGAAGAGTTTGAGAAGGATAGGCATTAGCGCTTCTCTAAATGTTTGATAGAATTCGCCTGTGAAGCTATCTGGTCCTGGGCTTTTGTTTGTTGGAAGATTTTTAATCAGTTTCAATTTCAGTGCTTGTGATTGGTCTTTATATTTTCTATAGCTTCCTGGTTCCGTCTCAGAATGTTGTGCTTTTCTAAGAATTTGTCCATTTCTTCCAGTTGTCCATTTTATTGGCATATACTTCCTTGTAGTAATCTCTCATGATCCTTTGTGCTTCTGCTGTGTCAGTTGTTACTCCTCCTTTTTCATTTCATTCTGTTGATTTGAGTTTTCTCCCTTTTTTCTTGATGAGTCTGGCTACTGGTTTATCAATTTTGTTTATCTTCTCAAAGAACCAGCTTTTACTTTTATAGATCTTTGCTATTGTTTCCTTCCTTTCTTTTTCATTTATTTCTTATCTGATCTTTATGATTTCTTTCCTTCTGCTAACTTTGGGGTTTCTTTGTTCTTCTTTCTCTAATTTTGGGTTATCGTGTTTTCATTGTCATTTGTCTCTAGATATTTTTTGATTTCCTCTTTGATTTCTTCAGTGATTTCTTGGTTATTTAGTAGTGTACTGTTTAGCCTCCACTTGTTTGTATTTTTTACAGTTTTTTTCCTGTAATTAATATCTAGTCTGGTAGCGTTGTGGTCAGAAAAGATACTTGATACGATTTCCATTTTCTTAAACTTACCAAGGCTTGATTTGGGACCCAAGATATGATCTATCCTGGAGAATGTTCCATGAGCACTTGAGAAGAAAGTGTATTCTGTTGTTTTGGGATGGAATGTCCTATAAATATCAACTAAGTCCATCTTGTTTAATGTGTCATTTAAAGCTTGTGTTTCCTTATTTATTTTCATTTCAGATGATCTGTCCATTGGTGAAAGTGGGGTGTTGAAGTTCTCTACTATTATTGTGTTACTGTCTATTTCCCCTTTTATGGATGTTAGCATTTGCCTTATATATTGAGGTACTCCTATGTTGGGTGCATAAATATTTACAGTTGTTATATCTTCTTCTTGGATTGATCCCTTGATCATTATGTAGTGTCCTTCTTTGTCTCTTGTAATAGTCTTTATTTTAAAGTCTATTTTGTCTGATATGAGAATTGCTCCTCCAGCTTTCTTTTGATTTCCATTTGCATGGAATATCTTTTTCCATCTTTCAGTCTGTATGTGTCCCTATGTCTAAAGTGGGTCTCTTGTAGACAGCATATATTCGGGTCTTGTTGTTGTATCCATTCAGCCAGTCTATGTCTTTTGGTTGGAACATTTAATCCATTTACATTGAAGGTAATTATTGATATGTATGTTCCTATTACCATTTTCTTAATTGTTTTGAGTTTGTTTTTTGTAGGTCTTTTCCTTGTCTTGTGTTTCCTGCCTAGAGAAGTTCCTTTAGCATTTGTTGTAAAGCTGGTTTGGTGATGCTGAATTCTCTTAACTTTTCCTTATCTGTAAAGGTTTTAATTTCTCCCTCAAATCTGAATGAGATCCTTGCTGGGTAGAGTAATCTTGGTTGTAGGTTTTTCCATTTCATCACTTTAAGTATGTCCTGCCACTCCCTTCTGGCTTGCAGAGTTCCTGCTGAAAAATCAGCTGTTAACCTTATGGGGATTCCCTTGTATGTTATTTGTTGCTTTTCCCTTGCTGCTTTTAATATTTTTTCTTTGTATTTAATTTTTGATAGTTTGATTAATATGTGTCTTAGTGTGTTTCTCTTTGGGTTTTTCCTGTATGGAACTCTCTGTGTTTCCTGGACTTGATTGACTATTTCCTTTCCCACGTTAGGGAAGTTTTCGACTATAATCTTTTCAAATATTTTCTCAGACCCTTTCTTTTTCTCTTCTTCTGGAACCCCTATAATTCGAATGTTGGTGCATTTAATGTTATCCCAGAGGTCTCTGAGACTGTCCTCAATTCTTTTCATTCCTTTTTTTTTTTATTCTGCTCCCTGGCAGTTATTTCCACCATTTTATCTTCCAGCTCACTTATCCGTTCTTCTTCCTCAGTTATTCTGTTACTGATTCCCTCTAGAGTATTTTTAATTTCAGTAATTATGTTCTTCATCACTGTTTGCTCTTTAGTGCTTCTAGATCCGTGTTAAATGTTTCTTGTATTTTCTCCATTCTGTTTCTGAGATTTTGGATCATCTTTACTCTCATTACTCTGAATTCTTTTTCAAGTTGGTTGCCTATTTCATCTTCATTTATTTGGTCTTGTAGTTTTTTACCTTGCTCCTTCGTCTGTAATATATTTTTTGTCGCTTCTTTTTTTTTTTTTTTTTTTGGATGGGTGGTGCTATATTCCTGTCTTACTGGTTGTTTGGCTTGAGACGTCCAGCACTGGAGTTTGCAGGCAGTTGGGTAAACCTGGGTCTTGGTGCTGAGATGAGGACCTCCAGGAAACCTCACTCTGATTGATATTCCCTGGGGTCTGAGGTTCTGTGTTAATCCAGCAGTTTGGACTCAGAGCTCCCACCACAGGAGCTCGGGCCCAACCTCTGGCCTGGGAACCAAGATCCCACAAGCTTTGTGGTGTGGTTAAAAAAAAAAAAAGAAAGAGAAAAAGGAGCAGTATAATATCAAAGAATAAAAAATATTTTATGAAAAATAAAACTATATTTGAAACAACTGCAACAAGGTAAAATAAAATCACAACAGAAAAAAGAAAAAAAAGGTGGGGGGGGGGGAAACAGACCAAAAGGAGAGATCACTAACAAAGTATAAAGAATAAAATAAAATTAGAAAAATAAAAGCTTTATCAGGAAAAATAAAAATATAAAAGAATCAACAACAATGAATCAACAAGGTAAAACAGAACCTAATCTAAAAAAGGAAAAACGAAAAGGAAAAAAAAAAAGCCTTGGCTATGGGGGTGGAGTTTAGGTGGGGGGTGGAACTTAGGCAGGGGCGAGGTTTAGGATGGGGCAGGACCTGGGGGGGTGACGTTTGAGCATGGGGCGGGGCCTCTGCTTAGGACTGGCCCAAAGGGGAGAGGCAGCATGTGGAAAGGAGGGCCTGTGGAGTATGGAGTTCCGGAGTTTGGAGATAGGGCCCTGCGTGTGGGTGTGTGGGTAGGGTTTAGGCCCAGTGCATTGGAGGGGGTCTCCGAGTGTAGAGGTGGGGCCCTGGGTGGGTTTGCAGGGGCAGGGCTTGAGCTCTGTGCTGCAGGAGGGAGGCTCCGAGGGCAGAGGATTAGGCCTTGGAGCCGGACAGGCTCCCCAGTGCCTAAGTGGACAGTGAAAGTGCTGGCCCCATTTCCTTCTGTTCCTTTGTGCCCCCCCCACCATCTCCCCCAGGGTCTCCCCCATCCCTGCTGGACCCCTAGCCACTGGACCCCTAACCATGGGTGGGTCCCGCTGGGTGCAGGAACTCCTTCCCTCCCCTAGCCACCCCTTAGGGGTGCCGGTCCCGGAGGTCCAGCCTTTACTTTTGCTCCCCCTTCTCTCCCTCCCACTCCCCTCAGGACCCACATGGCTGGAGGGGGTGGGCAGAGGATCAGGCCGGGGATCTCAACAGGTTCCTGGGGGTCCAAGTGGGTAGGGGAAACCTGGCCACGCTCCCTTTTGATCCTCTGCCCTACCAATGGTTCCCCAGTTTCTCCCCTCAGGCGTGGGATCCCTTCCCCTCCACTAGCCGCCCCTCAGGGGTGCCAGTCCCGTCCCGCCTCCACTTCTCCCCCTTCACTCCCCCCACACCCCACATCCTACCTGGTCTCTGGGGGCTCCTCCTGTCCCCTTAGGTGTCCATGGTCCCCCACTGGTGCCTGGTAGGTGCCCTAGTTGTGAGGAGATGCGAATTCCGGGTCCTCTTAGTACACCATCTTGACTCCACCTCTCAGTAAGTACTTATTAATAATCATTTTTACATAGTGCAGTACTGAGTGTTAGAGAGTTAGAGATAAAAGAGGTTAGAAGATAGATAGATAGATGAAAAATCTAGTGGCTGATAGGTGTCAGTGAGAATTGTTTGACAGTAATTGTATTACAGTATAAATGTAGTCATTTAAGCCACAGATAGGTAGTTAGACAAAACTAAATTTAAATCCGAGCTCTTTTGTTTCCCTGATGTGTGACCTTGAGCTGATGGCATAAACCATATAAGCTTCAGTTTCCTCTTTTTAAAATGGGCATAATAATACCCACCTCCCAAGGAGGAGCTGTGGGAATTAAATAAGACATAGTGTATGGAAATCAGCTAGCATGGTACCTGTACATGATAGGTAATCAGTAAACAATAGCTGTTGTATTACACCAATATGAAGGTACGTAATTTGTTCTAAAGAAGCACACAAAGGCAAAGTAGAGTAGCCCTGTGAGTCAAGAACTTACGAATACAAATGAAAACCCACAAACCTGAAGGTTGATGCCTGGTAGAGAAGATTTGGGTGAAAATAAAAGCAGAAGTGACATTGTCACAGGAGCTTACAATAAGGCAGCTGGCTAGTTGTCATGCCTTTGCCAGCTGCTGGATTGTCTAAGGAGCTCTGCCTATAGGTCTAATTCTCCAAGTTCCCCAAGACTTAAATGCCAGTTTTGACTAGGGAGAAAGTGTGTCATCAGTATCAGCCCCAGCGTCGTGCTTCCTTCTAGCCAGGTCAGCTGTGAGCTTTGGATATCTGCAGGTCCCTCCTATTATGCCTCCCACTGCATGTTTGTCCAATTCTGGGCTTCCACCTTAACCTCCACACCTTCAGTCTCTGCTCATTCTGCCTTGCATCCAGGCTTCCTGTGGATTTGGGACACTCTCTTGAACCCTGGTCTTTTTGACCATGATTCTGATGTCTTGTTTAATACAGAGGGCTGTATTAAATACAGAATACAGAGGGCTGTATTCTGCTGTTCACACCCCTGCCGTGATCTCCTTAAACTATGATACACCCGTGCCTCAGCCTTCATGCTGGACTTCTTAGTATTAATAGCTTCTTGAACTTCACCTTGGTAGGAGACATCAGGTCTTGAACAGCCCAGCTGCCCTAATCCAAGCCGGCTTCTGTATTCACAGCCCATGCCCTGAGGAGAGCTCTCCACTCCCTTTGGGGCTCATGCTGTCTCTCCCCTGGCCATGTGTTGTCAGCTAGTTCTAGCATGCTTTGTGATCCTGTTACGGCCACATCAATAATGCTTTCCCAATACAAATGACAGAATTAATAGCACAGGGCCACAATGTAGGGGTAATGGATAACTTCAACATCTACTGACAAGCTCATTCTGCTGAAAAGTGAACGTCAAAGTTGGCATGACTTAAATTTAAACTAATTGCTTATTGAAAAGGTACTATTCTATGCTTAATTCTAACCAGCTAAGAAGAATGTGTTGGTGACGTGGAAGTGACAGACAACTTAAAGTGACCACAGTATCCTTGAATTTGTAGTAGCCAGAGAAGGCAATTCTTCACTTGCTAACCGGATACAAAGAAAACTTGAGCAAGTTAAGAGAATATATGGACATAAGGCTCTATCTGGCCAGGAACTAGGAAAGAAAGCTCAAGAGGAGTAAAGTGACTTGAAATTTAAATTCTTATGAAGCCAGTGATTTCAATAAAGAAAAGGGAGCATCTAAAAAAGATCAATGTGGCTGCTCAAGAAGTGTTCTGATTAGCTTGTATTTTTAAAGGACATGTACAAAGATAGATAGCAGGAGGGGGAGGCCTCACTCTAAAGAAGGGCTCAGACCTGTGAAAATAATGCCAGAGGACTTAAAGTCCAGAGAAAACTAGACTCTGGGAAAAGTACTGAAGACAATTTTTGTTTGTTTTTTGCTTAGGGATATAGTAAGCAGAATAATAAAGAAGGGGTAGCACAACCCAACTACTGAATGGGGCAGACTGTCTGATGTTAATAGGTAGCTAAAAACCAAAATCATTCAATTATAGCATTTACTAGATGCTAAGGTACAAGGCTTTTCCCACACATTTTTAATAATTCTAAAATCAGAAAGTGTCTTCAATAGAGGTATTTAACGTGGTAGTGTTTTGTGGGGAAGGCTCTAAAAACAGTAAGTGATGGTGTATCATACAAGGAGTTGAAGAATAGAAGAGCAGCAAGTACTAGAGACAGGACTGAGACAAGAGAGGAAAACTGTGGTCAAAACCTCTAAGAAAGGGTAAAAAGAGACTTCTCTGGGCCCACAGAAGCCAAGTCACTGTACAGGTATGTCACAGAGGCAGGGATAATGATGTCTTTGTCAGTTGGAGCTGCTATAACCAATACCATAGACTGGGTGACTTGTACAAAAGGCATTCATTTCTCTGTTCTGAAGGCTAGTAAGTCCAAGTTCAAGGTGCCAGCAGATTTGGTATCTGATGCAGATGAGCACCTTCTTGTATCCACACAGAGACAGAGAGATCATCTCTCCTTATAAGGGCACTAATCCCATTCATGGCGTCAGATAATGGCTTGCCCTGGGCAGGACATTTTGAACTGTGCCTGGCACACGGCACATGAGTACTATTGTGTCCTGCCTCTTCTGAATCCCTGCTGTAGTCGACATAAAGCCCCAGTGCTCCAAAGTCCAACTTAGTTAGCTATAGTTAGCCCTTGGAGGGCTCCTCTAAGAAGATATTTAGGTCAAGATATAGGTCTCAGGTCACAAACCAGGAAAAGACATTGCAAAGTGGTATAAGGCTTCCAGATTACAAAAAAAAAAAAAAAAAAAAAAGACAGGAATGGTCCAAATAAGTAACGAAAACAAAGTAGCCAGGAGACAGAGACTTTGCCAGAATGAATTCAGGGGAGAATTGGAGCTATGGTCTTATTTCTTCTACTAAGTCTATGTAACCTGTTTAAAAGAAGGAATTCAGAGAACCCATAGATTAGTTGGCCATGGAGGAAATTGTCCCAGTCACATATGATTAGACTTTTAGAAACTGTGATGTGCCCAGGTGGTCCCTATGCAACTGGAATGTAAGGGGTTTAGTACCTAAGGAAGGGACCATGTCCTTTCATGATTTTAACTCTAGTTTCTATTGCGTTAACGGTGGTAGAACAAATGTTTTCAAATGGCAGAGGATTTGTCGTTTTCTATCAAAAGCAATGATCTTGATACTTAAAGATGTAGTCCTTACCTTTGTTGTCTTCTCGCATGAATCCCTCTTTCTCAGCTGCCCTTTCTGTAGGACATCCATGTAGTTTTGAGAAAGCTGACTCCACCTTTATCACCAGAAGATAGCGCATGTGGTCCAGACTAAGTCAATGAGTGAATTTCATCCCCTTGGCCCCAGTGACCACTTCATGTATGGGCATGTAACCTAAGTCAGTCCAATCAACGAAAGAGAATGTGAGGATTTTTGTGCTAAGGCAAAGACACTTTCCTCTAGAAGTGAATGCAGAAGCATGTAACCTGGGAGTTCTTGGACACCATCTAGGGACCAGGAGGGGAGAGTCTCTTGGGAGAGTCTACTGAGAATGGAGCTGTCACCAGGGACTAAAGCAAAGAAATGAAGAGGGAACCATCAGGTCCTCTCCACATTGTGTGAGCCACCTAACCATACATGGCCCTGAAGCCTTTGAACTTTTCTACTAACAGGAGGCAATAAATTCAATATTTTGTTTAAGCCAATTTGAGTTAGATTTCTCTTTCTTGAAACCAAAGCATCATCTCTGATTCAAAAGGATAGAACAAACATGATTAAGAAGGAATGGGGGACTTCCCTCGTGGTGCAGTGGTTAAGAATCCGCCTGCCAGGGCTTCCCTGGTGGCGCAGTGGTTGAGAGTCCGCCTGCCGATGCAGGGGACACGGGTTCATGCCCCAGTCCGGGAGGACCCCACATGCCATGGAGCGGCTGGGCCCGTGAGCCATGGCTGCTGAGCCTGTGCATCCAGAGCCTGTGCTCTGCAACGGGAGAGGCCGCAACAGTGAGAGGTCCGCGTACCGCAAAAAAAAAAAAAAAAAAGAATCCACCTGCCAATGCAGGGGACACGAGTTCAAGCCCTGGTCCGGGAGAATCCCACATACCACGGAGCAACTAAGCCCGTGTGCCACAACTACTGAGCCTGTGCTCTAGAGCCCACAAGTCACAACTACGGAGCCCGAGTGCCACAACTACTGAAGCCTGCACGCCTACAGCCGGTGCTCCACAACAAAGAGAAGCCACCGCAATGAGAAGCCTGTGTACAGCAATGAAGAGTAGCCCCTGCTCTCTGCAACTAGAGAAAGCCCACGCATAGCAACAAAGAGTGGCCCCCGCTCTCCACAACTAGAGAAAGCCTGTGCACAGCAACGAAGACCCACTGCAGCCAAAAATAAATAAATAAATAAATGAAATTTATAAGGAAAAAAAAGAAGGAATGGAATAAATTTCCAATGGATTAAAGAGTTAAATATGAAAAATGACCCATACAAGAGAAGTGATATGTGTTGAAAAGATGAAAGTGGTGTAAGCATTTCTTGACCTTAGAGTGGTAAAAATCTGAGTGAAAAAATAAAGGTTTATGATTTGTAAAAGAAAAACATTTATAGATTTAACTACTTAAAACTTTTTAGTTTATGTAGATGAAACAGTACCACAAACAAAATTAAAATATAAATGAGAGCTAGAACTTTTGCAACTAGATATATATGTGACAAAGGGTAGTGTCCTTAATATATAAAGAGCTCTTACAAATTTATAAGAATAATACAACATTTCAAAAGAAGTGTGGGTAAAGAACACGAAAGCCATGTGGGTAAAGAACATGAAAAGGCAAAAAGAAAAAAAGGAATTCGATTGGTCCAGTCTTAGTAGTAATTAAAGGCAGACTGGAATGGATCAAGTGAAGACTCCCTAAGTAGAAATATAAAGTAAAACCAGATGTCTTTATACCTAACAAATTGTCAAGAACTTTAAAATGATAACTTACATGAATAAAGATTCAGGGAAATAAACACACTTATACAATATACATGCTTATACAATATGGGGCATGTAAATTGGTTCAAGCATTCTAGAGAGCAATTTGGCATTGTGTATAAAAAAATTTTTAATGTGTGCAAACTATTTAACACAATAATTTCATTTTTAAGACTTCATCCTAAGAAAATAACCAGAAACACTCACAAAATTTAATGTAGAAGAATATTTAGTAGAGCATGCCTTCTTTATAATATTGAACACTTGGAGATAACCTAAGGGTCCAAAAAGAAGTATTCTATAAATTGTAATATATTCCTTTGATGAAATCTATGCATCCAGTAAAAAGAAGATTATGGAAGATGTCATGATATCAGAAAATGTTGGTAATTTATTTTTAAATATATCTGCTCAGAAAAAAAGACTGGATGGATACACAGAAAAATATTGTTAGTGGTAATATCTCAATAGTGGACTTACAATTGATTTTCTTCTTCATGAGTTTTGAATATTTTAAATCCACTTCAGTAAGTGACCATGTCGTGAATATCCTTTTAGGCACTGAAATGCCAAGCCCAATGCTCTAGACAGAGCAGGCACTCAACAAATATATGGTGAACTGTTCAGGATGATCAATTGCTAGTTAAAAATGCAACAAGGTTGTCTTGTGGGGTAGTGAGCTCACAAGAGTTGTTTAAGCAGAAACTAGCTGGCTGTCTGTTATACTAAAGACTTCCATTTCATAAAAAAAATTTCTGTACCTTGCCCAACTCCATTTTCTTCCCAGCCATTACCTGCTTCCCCTACAGCCAAACTTCCAGAGGAGTCTTCACTTGATCCGTTCCAGTCTGCCTTCTAATGCTGTAGAAACTGTGTTCATCAGATCTAATTACCAAACCTTATCACTCATCCTACCCCAGAGAGAACTGTTGATCATTTCCTCTTTGAAGGTCTCTTCTCCCTTTACTTGCAGACCTCTGTCCCGTTCTTACGCTATCTCTCTGCTCCTTCCCAGTCTCCTCCCCTGGCTCCTCTTCCTCTGACAGCTGCCTGCATGCTTTTTTTTTTCAAGGTCTTGGCACTCTTCTCACTGTATGCCCTCCTCAGGGTATCCCATCCATTCTGAGGACTTAACTACCAGTGGACACTGACTTCTGAACCTATATATTCAGTCCAAACTTCTCTCCCGATCTGCAGACGTGTCTTTCATTTGCCATTGGATGTCCTATAATCACTGCAAATTTAATATGCTACTCATCCTCCTCCCCCCACCTTCTTGCTCTCCTTCTCTTAGTTAGCTTAGTTAATATCATTACACTTCAACCTTGGCCTCTCTCCCCTACTCCCAAATGCCTATCTAATCAATAACTATGTCCTCAATGCTACTTCTAAATCTCCCTTGGATTTGTCACTACTTTTCATCCTGTTGCTGCTATGGTGATTCAGACCATAATCCTTTCCTTAGACTATTACAGTGACCTTCTAATTGGCTTTCTTGGCTCCAGTCTCCCCTTACTCTAGTTCAGCCATCATCTTGCTACTAAATTTTTATGTATTTATTTTTAATATGAATAATCACATCCCTTCCCTATTTAGGAACCTCTGATACCTTTCATACTTATTGTCTTCAGGGGAAAGTCCAAGTTCCTTAGCTGTAAATCAAGGTTCTTCTCAATATGGCTACATCCTACCTTACCAGTTATTTTCAGCCCACACCAGACTTCCCTCTCTTCTCTGAACACAGTTTGCCTTTTCACTTTTGTGCCTTTCCCCATCCTATTCCCCTAAGTATCTTCTCTCCTCAGCCAACTCATTTCCTCCTTCAGTGCCCAACCCAAACTTCACTGCCTCTAGGAAAATAAACCCCCTCTGCAGCTTCCAAGTCAGACATTAGGACAAAAGATATGGTATTTAAATCAGTGGATCATATGATATCGCTTATATGTGGAATCTGAAAAAAAGGGTACAAATGAACTTATCTACAAAACAGAAATAGAGTTACAGATGTAGAAATCAAACTTAAGGTTTTCAGGGGGTAAGTGGCGGGGGGATAAATTGGGAGATTGGGATTGACATATACACACTACTATATATAAAATAGATAACTAATAAGGACCTACTGTATAGCCCAGGGAACTCTACTCAATACTCTGTAATGGCCTATATGGGAAAAGAATCTGAAAAAGAGTGGATATATGTATAACTGATTCAATTTGCCGTACACCTGAAACTAACACAACATTGTAAAGCAACTATACTCCAATAAAAATTTAAGAAATAAAATAAAATAAAGCAATGGACTGGATGGGAAATTGCAGAGGACTAAGCCCAAGGGGACTCCCAGCATTCAGAAATCAGGAAGGACCCACCAAAAGAAACTGAGAAGGAATAAACAATGAAGTAGAAGGAAAGCCGGTGTGGTGTGATGGAAGCAAAGTGAAGAAAATGTTTCAACAGAAAGGGACTAATCGTTAGTGCCAAGTAGCTGCTGAGAGGGCAGTAAGGTGAGGATGGACAACTGACCACTGGATTTGACAACAGAGAGGTCACTGCAACCTTCACAGGTGTGTTTGCAGTAGTAGAATGGGGGACAAAGGCTGACTGGATTGGCTTCAGGAGAGTCTGAAATGAGGAAGTTGATGTTCTTTGAATGGGTGAAGTAGTAGATGAATGAAGAAATAATGTCTTAGAGGGACTTCCCTGGCGGCCCAGTGGTTAAGACTCCATGCTTCCAATGCAGGGAGCGCAGGCTCGATCCCTGTTCGGGGAACTAAGATCCTACAAGCCGCGTGGCGTGGCCAAGTTAAAACAAAAAAAAAGATATCTTAGACAGGATTCTATAATTGGTCAGGAACCAAAATAGATTAGTTATTTTGAACTCTTAGAGTCTCTGAAAAGTTTCCAAATAGAAACAAGGATGCAATTTGGTGGTGCAAAGTTTTTCTTAAGTGACAAGGGAATTCAGAGTAGGATTACCAAGGCAGTAGGGTTAGTCTAGGGAAGGTTCTATGTGAGTTCTCTGTAATGGTTGCATTTTATCTATTACAGACCTGGTTCACAAAGGCCTTCATGCAGGACTTCTCAGAAGCTTCAGGGAAGAGTTGTCCCTGCAGGCACTTGGGTGTAGAATTTTCAGAGACTATTTCCAACACCTCCTGCTGGTGTATAGAGGTGCTGATAGGTCTATAAGGCTGGCTCTCATGCTTTTGGAGGCTGGGCAGCACCAAGGCTGAATGGCTGGGAAGAGGTAAACAGGAAATATCTGACTCACACAATGTAGTGCATTTGGAAATGCTGTATTTGGAAGTATTTCTATATAAAAATTTTATACTGAAATCATAATGGAGGTGGACTAAGTATTCATCTACCTATATTTGATGAATAGGTAGGCTGTTCTTACCTGCCACCTCCTAGAGATGAAATATGGAGAATACAAACTTTGGGTAGACCAGACCCAAGCTTTGATTTTGTGCTGTTACCTATGTGACATTTTTCAAACTGTTAGAGTTTCAAAAAGTAGTTTGATACAGATCCCATGTAGAATGTGTTTTTACTTACATGACTGAAGACAACCCATGGACCATATATTTCCCTTTATACAATTATTTATGTTGACATCTAGGGCCTGGATTATGGAATAGAACCAGTTATAGAATATTGAAGAACCTCCTGTTATACCATGTTTCCTGTGGTTCCCCAAACGCACAGGATGGTCTTATATGTGCCTTTGCTTGTGCTGTGCCCTCTACCTGGGATACCCAAATCCCCTTCTTCCTGGCATGCTCAGATCTAAGAGGCCTTTCTCACCCTCTCAGACAGAGATCAATCCCCTCTCTGTTGTCCCCACACTACTTTCATGTGTCACTCCATCTCTACACCAACCACACTTAACTACAGCTGTTTACTCTTCCGGCTCCCTCACTGGGCTGAGTTTCCTGAAGTCAGTGATTTTGTCTTCCTCTTCTATCTTTTACATCTAGAGTAGTGTTTGCACATTTTGGACACACAATCCATATTTGTTGAATGGATGCATGAGTGCTTGAGAGTATGAATAAATGAATGAGTGAGTGGATGAATACATGAAAAGATTAGAAAAATGTTACCCCACAGATGGAAGCTCATACAAACATGAAAGTGTCAATGACTTTACATATACACAGAATTAGTGCATGGAATGGTACTTTCCAAGTACAATTGAGATGACAAGATTACTGTAGCATAATGCATGTAAAGAGGAGAGTGATACACACAAACGACTCGTAATGTGTGTGGCGCAAGGTGCTGAGCACTGTGCTGATTAAAATGAGCTAGGTGGGCTTCCTTGGTGGTGCAGTGGTTGAGAGTCCGCCTGCCGATGCAGGGGACACAGGTTCGTTCCCCGGTCCGGGAAGATCCCACATGCCAAGGAGCGGCTGGGCCCGTGAGCCATGGCCACTGAGCCTGCGCGTCTGGAGCCTGTGCTCCGCAACGGGAGAGGCCACAACAGTGAGAGGCCCGTGTACTGCAAAAAAAAAATAATAATAAAAAATAAATAAAATGAGTTGGGTGATAGGAATTGATTGGTTTTCATCTAGATTTGGGAGAGAGATTTGATCTGTGGAACAGAATGAACATTTTGGCCCATGTGATTTCTTTTTTTCTTTCTTATTTTATTTTATTTTATTTATTTTATTTTTGGCTGCATTGGATCTTTGTTGCTGCGTGCAGGCTTTCTCTAGTTGCGGTGAGCAGGGGCTAGCGGTGCGCAGGCTTCTCATTGTGGTGGCTTCTCTTGTTGCGGAGCATGGGCTCTAGGCGCGCAGGCTTCAGTAGTTGCAGCACGTGGGCTCAGTAGTCGTGGCTCACGGCTCTAGAGCACAGGCTCAGTAGTTGTGGTGCACGGGCTTAGTTGCTCCACGGCATGTGGGATCTTCCCTGACCAGAGCTCGAACCCGTGTCCCTTGCATTGGCAGGCAGATTCTTAACCATTGCGCCACCAGGGAAACCCCTTGTGATTTCTTTTAAGCAAGGTATTTTTCATCTTAAAATTTAAGGGCAAGGTACACCTTAATAAGCTTGTTTATCTAAAGCATGGCTTCATTGTAAAACAAAACAAAAAAAAGTAAAGGAAAAACACCTTTAAAATGGAAGTTACATTGAACTAGTCATTTCATTCCCGCATGCCTCAGTTTCATCTATGCATACTTTGTATGCATGATAATAATAAATGATAATAGCCCTTACTAGTATTTACACTATAAAAGGGCTGTTAATGTAAATTAGATAGTATAAAATGGGTTATGATGTCTTCTTTGAAAGACAAGCACTATACACAAATGGCATATTATTATTTAGTTTTTCCTTTTCAATCTCGTTAAATAAGAATTAGATGAAAACTCTGCCCCTTAAGCAATATCCAGTGGGTAAATGATTATTGAGTCGAGTAAAATGAAAAAAAAAAATCTTCAGCTGAAAAGTCAGTTTGTGCGGCTTAGCTGGTCTGTGCACAAGACAAAAATATTGTCCTTATCTGATGTTTACCACTGCTTTTTATCTCCTCTCTGTGCCGTAATCACAAACTGAAGACAGTTAAGCCTTTCAGTTCAGTCATAGTGTGCATTTTAGAGAACACAGATATCCTGGAATGATTACAATTGAGAAATAATGTTTCATTTAATCAAGCCGTGTGGCCAGTTTTGCTATTGATTTAGGGCTAATTCAGCTACTAGTTCTTAGGTTCGGGGTAGCTATCACTGCAACCTTTTCGGGTTAGTTACTGCCATTGCCTCTGTGCGCTCCCTGTTTGCACCATCCAGGCCAGAGCTTCCTTATCTTCTCCTTGGAATACAGGTTACTAAGAGGGGTTGAGGGTATAAGATTTTGGGAGTCGTCGTGAATGTCAGAAATGTCACTTCGTTGTCATGAAGGGGCGAGAACTGAAACAACGCAATGGAGGATTCAGGATAACAGAGCTGGTGGTGATAGGGCCACCTGTCCAGCACAGCTATGCCTGGCCTCTCTGCATAATAGCTCCAGCCTACTTCTAGTTCCTGGTCCCTGTTCTCTGGCGGCTCCCTGCTCCTCCTCTCTCATCCAAACCCCTTACGGTGTTCACCCATTGTATCTAGGCTCACGTTCACTCCCTAGGACCAACCTCAGCACTGCTGGTAGTTGTGATTATCTGTTTTCCCCCAACCCAAATCCAGAGATTTTGGCTTCTGGATTTTGCTCTCAGAGATGACCCCTGCCTAGCCAGCTGTGGGCCAGCTATCTGCTCTAAGGTGACCAGACTCCTCTCCCCTCCCTCTGACTGGTCCCAATACATGAGCTATGGCAATAGGTGTGACAGTTGTGTCTGATCAGGTTTTTATCAATACCCATGAAGGTCATTTCATTGGTGGGCTGCTCAGAGAGGTCAGAGCCCAGGAAGCCTGTGTGAAGTTTAGAGGCCTAGAGAAGGGGCAGGTGCAGAAGAAGAGTACGAAAGGCAGATTTGGTTTACTGGACAGTTTTAGCCACTTCCAGAACCAGTTGCAAGACCCACAAAGGCCATGCCTACCAAGAGCATCGCCATGTGGTAACTGAGCTAATGTAAAAGTCGTGAGGGAGGGCTTCCCTGGTGGTGCAGTGGTTGAGAGTCCGCCTGCCGATGCTAGGGGACGCGGGTTCATGCCCCGGTCTGGGAAGATCCCACATGCCGCGGGGCAGCTGGGCCCGTGAGCCATGGCCGCTGAGCCTGCGCATCCGGAGCCTGTGCTCCGCAATGGGAGAGGCCACAACAGTGAGAGGCGCGCGTACTGCAAAAACAAACAAACAAACAAAAAAAGTGGTGAGGGAGTCTTCGTAGTGGCACCATTTCCCTACCTTTGGGAAGAAAATCTAGGGATTATATCTTCTACTTTTAAAGCAAATTGTTTAAAACAGGTGTCTACATTCAGGTTCCATTTATTCCTCAGCTTGCTGTGACCTGCCTTCTGCCTCCACTGACCCCGCTCTCACCCAGCTGGTCAAATACCTCCTTGGTGCTCCCTCCATAGGTGCTCCTCAGACTTTTCCTACTTGATCTCTTGACAGCATTTACCTTTGTTGACCATAACCTACTTGTTGAAATGTGCTTTTCCCTTGTTCTCTATATCTCACTCTTTTTGCACCCTCTGGCTGTACTTTTTTCAGGGATCCTTTCTCTGCCCATATATATTTTTTTAATTAATTAATTAATTTATTTTTTGGCTGTGTTGGGTCTTCGTTGCTACGCGCAGGCTTTCTCTAGCTATGGTGAGCGGGGGCTACTCTTCGTTGCGGTACGCAGGCTTCTCATTGCAGTGGCTTCTCTTGTTGCGGATCATGGGCTCTAGGCATGCAGGCTTCAGTAGTTGTGGCTCACGGGCTCAGTAGCTGTGGTTCACGGGCTTCGTCGCTCTGCGGCATGTGGGATCTTCCCAGACCAGGGATCGAACCCATGTCCCCTGCCTTGGCAGGCAATTCTTAACCACTGCACCACCAGGGAAGTCCCTCTCTGCCCATGTTTTAAGTTTTGGTGCTCCTCTGGGTTCTCTTCTGAGCCCTTTTCTCTTCAGTGACACTCTCCCTGTGTATCGCTTTCATCCCCTTGGATTCTATTGTTGCCTACCGTGTACTGATGCTTCCTAAGCCTGTATTCTCAGACTTCAAGATCAACCTGCCTACTCGTGCCCGGAGAGTATTCCCCAGGCATTACAAATCAAACATGACCACGACTGGTCTCATCCCTTTAGTAAGTGTCTTAGTGAGTGATGTCACTGTCCACTCAGCTGTTCAAGTCAAAAACCTGAGTGGCAGTTTTGACTTCTTCCCTTCAAAACTCCAGCATTTAAGCAATCAGAGATTTCAGTAGATTGTACCTCCTCTATGACATGGCTTGTAAGGCTCTGTATAAATTGGTTCTGTTTACCTTTCCAGTCTCATCTCTGACCACGCTGTCTCAGCTATCCTGAACTGTTTTCAGTATTCAGATAATCAGTGATTTCTGTCACCTTCAAAACGTGCATCCTTCACTGAAACAGATCTTCCTCCACTGAAACAGATCTGCCCCACCTCTTTATTTGACTAACTCCTCGTACCTTGGAAGTCTCCACGTAGAAGTTACTAACTTCCAATTCTCACAAATTCTGGGTTAGATGTCCCTCCTAGAGCTCTTGGTACTCTTCTCTTCATAACACACTGCTTTATCGGAGCTGCCTTTCCAGTTTCTGCCTTGCCCTCTACTGCAAGCTCTACTGGAAGGTTTCTGTAAGCAGGAAACATGTTTATCCTATTCACCTTTGTACTCGTAGCACCAACAAAGTATCTGGTACAAAATAGACGCTCAGTGAATGAAAATAAATATTAGAAGTATCACTGTGAGAGTAGAAAATAAATTTCCAATCAGAGGTTGCAATTAGGATTTTAGAAAACAAAGATTTATCAAGTCCCTCTAACATCAAAGGGATTTGAAGATTATCTAAAACTATTCAGAAGAATTTATCAGCATTAGAATCATGAGCAGAGTAGTTAATAGAGGTAGATTTCAAATTTGTCCCTTATGGGCTTCTTTTCTAGAGTTCAGTATCCAGACTGTCTGAGCCATGTTTTGGGGTCACCCAAGCATTCCATCCTCCTGACTTCCCATAAACTTTCGGATTCATAACCCACTCCATACTTGAGAACATGGGGATAGGAATAAGGTAAGTGTTAGCTTTTCTGTTTTTTCCTCTATTATTTCATTTTCAACCACATGCTATACTTGTAGAGCAACAATTTTTAGTCTCTCTCTGGAGTCTTGATCAGGAGGTATGACCAGCTCCCCTGCTAGTGTAGCTGGCCTCACAATGTTTGAATATCCTATGCATATGAAGAAATGTTGCACAGTCTCTTGAGGTATTATGTCCTTTCATATTTTCTTTTTTATTTCATGGCTATCTAAATTCTTTATCATCGTTCTATTGATTTTTCCTAATATGATTCCACACAGAAAAAAGTGAGTTTTGAGAAACCAGAAAGACTTGCTTCCCACTCGGGGACACCTTTTGGGCCAGATGCACAGTAAGAATGCAGGGCATGAGCAGTGCAGTCAAACTTCAGAAACAACTCTGCTTTAGCCACACTGCATGTGGGTAACTGCTCACTCCACCTCCACTGTCAACATTCGGGAACCCCCTCCCTGCTTTAGTTTTTCATTTAAAAAAGACTTATTATTATTTATTTATCTTCATATTTATTTATTGCTTATCCCCTAACTAGAATGTAAGCTTTATGAGGACAGGGATATTTTTTTGGTTCACCACTATATATGCTCAGCACTTGGAACAATAACTGCTACATGGTAGGCACTCAATAGATATTGTTGATGAATGAATGGTGTCTTTTAAAAAAAAATTTTAAGAGGCTGATGCACACCCAGGCCTCTAGGGATCTAATGCAAATCTGGTTTCAGTTTTGTTGCCCTTAACACTTTGATTGATGGCTAAGATGATAACATTGACCGCGTGCTGAACGAATTTACAGATGATGCACAGCTAGAAAAGATAACAAATAAGTTGGATGATGCAATCAGGATTCTCCTCCCCCTTATCAAATCCTGAAAAAATATAATAATGAATCACATCTAACAATATAAAGTTTACCAGGGACAAATATAAAGTACTCAAAGATCTACAAATTCAATTGTACAAGTACAGGTTGGGGACAAGGTGACTTACAATAGCTCACGTCGGAAGATTTAGAGCCTTCTGTTGACTGTGAGTAGATGATGAGTCAACACAGTGTGATGTAACTTCCACAAAACAAAAATCAATCTTTTGTTGTATTAAGAGAAATACAGTGTTCAAGTCGGGGAGTAGTTCTCTAGTTCTCACTAGTGATCAGGTCACATTTGCTCTGTTTTATGAATTCTGATCTTCAGCCTTTAAGAAAGACATTGATAAATAAAAGGTTATTCAAGAAGAGTAAAAAGGGTAAAATGAGATCTTGTAATCAGTGTCATATCAGAAATGATTAAAGGATCTGAGAGTCGGTGTGGGTGTGTGAGGAGGACGGTGATAGCTAGCACATGTAGCTGCCTTCCAAAGTTAAAAGGGCTGTCCTGCAAGAAGAGACTAGATTTCGTCTGGGTAATCCCAAATGACAGATGGAAGACCCTTGAGTAGAAGATGTAAGTATGTATATTACAACCTGTTAGAATTTATCAACAATTCTGTTTTGCCCAGTAATCAAGTGGACAACTGGTGGAGGTTGTAAGTTCCCTGACCCTGGTGGTATTCAGGCAAAAGCTGGGCACTCATGCCTCATGTCCTGAATACACTTGTGATGGAAGTTCAAACACTGCAGTGAGGGATTGGGTTAATCACAATAGCAAACACATACTAAGTGCTTACTCTATGGTAGGTACCATAAAAAGTGATTAATGTGGGTTATTTTTTGGCTGTGTTGGGTGTTCGTTGCTGCGCACAGGCTTTCTCTAGTTGCGGCGAGCAGGGGCAACACTTTTGTTGTGGTGCGTGGGCGTCTCATTGTGGTGGCTTCTGTTGTTGCCGAGCACAGGCTCTAGGCGCGCGGGCTTCAGTAGTTGTGGCTTGTGGGCTCTACAGCACAGGCTCAGTAGTTGTGGCACACAGGCTTAGCTGCTTGCAGCATGTGGGATCCTCCCGGACCAGGGCTCGAACCCATGTCCCCTGCATTGGCAGGCGGATTCCCAACCACTGAGCCACCAGGGAAGTCCCTGGGTTATTATTTTTAATGTATCAATCTTACTAGCTCCATCTTACAGATGAGAAAACTGAGGCTTAGAGGGATTAAGTAATTTGCCCAAGGTCTTACACCTTGTACATAGCAGAGCAAGGATTTTAACTTAGGCAGTCAGATCCCCAACTTTAACTTATTGTTCTATAAGGACTCCCACTTCTAAAAAACCATTCTTTCCCACCCTGAGATTCTACCACTCTAATGAAGATATCAAACCGAGGAGCTTATCATCTCCACTTGTAAATGATTCTATACTAAATAGGTTCTTTCTGCATAGTATGTGGTACTAAATTAACCTGGGCAGTTGCCACTTGTGGTACACTGTATGGAGCCCAGTGTATTTATTAAGGGAAAAGAATGAGTGAATGCAACCACACAAGCTGCATTGTGTCTGAGGAAAAACAAGCACATTTCTGGGTGGTCTACTGAGGATACTTGGCAAAAAGTGATAATCCATCATTCCTGGCAGAGGCCTTGTGAATTCCTGCTCAGTTGTTTGGACAATATTCATTTAAACAAATATTTATTGAGTACCTGTCCTGTGCCAGGTATGTCCAACGTGCTGAGGGTGCAGAGGTGAATCAGAGGATGCACTGTTAGTGGGGGAGATGGACAGGTAAGCAAATTCTTATGATACAGTGTGACAAGTGCTTAGCAGGTGTATGCATATGTTTTAAGTATTACAGGGACAGAGTGGAAAGGAACTGATTCTGCTTGTTTGAAGGAGTTGTCCAACACTTGATTATGTTTTCAAAATGACTGTCACATACGTTGCATGAGTTTATTTGGTCTTCATAAAGACCATATGAAGTCATGATCCCTTTTTGGACATAAGATCAAATAGAGTATCGCAGAGGTTAGGTGAGCTCCCCAAGGTCATGCAGCTAGCAATAATAATTGCTGACATTTATTGAGTGCTTAGGCTACCTGAGGTTCTGTTCTAAGCCATATTAAGATGTTTCATTTTCACAACTCTACGAGGTAATTATTAATATTATTACCACTTTACAAATGAGAAAACTGAGGCACAAGATTTAAATAATTTGCCTAGAGTCACAGAGCTAGAAAGTGGAAAACCCAGGATGTGCACCAACCCATTCTGGCTTTAGCAGGCACGCACTTACCCAGTGCACTAAATTACCTGTAACTGGTCCTCTAAAGAGCTGGAACTCACACTTAGATTCTGATTGCAAGTTCAGCTTTCTTTCAAGTGACCTTGCTCTTTAGCAGTATTACATCCAAATAAGAGAAATGGTGTGTGCCTGGCTGCAAGGAGAGGTTGTGTAGGTCAGGCATCCCTGAAAGTGTTTTGGGAGAGGTATGGTAAGATTTAGAATATGCATTAGTTGTATATGTGGGGTTTTTCAGGGCAGCCAGAATTTGGCCTCTTGTTCTCCAGGGCAGCAGTCTGGGCTCTAGGGACTATGATTTGTTAAACATAGGAACTAGACACCAACACTTACCCTGTAGCCTTTTAAACTTTAGTTTAAATTTTTCTAAAAGAAAATGACAAGATGTGAAACATCAAGAATGAAGCAAGTTAAATTCAGTACCTTATATATAAGCAAGAATGGAGGTACAGAAAAGGAGAAATTGAAGCACATAATTGCTAAAATTATCCAAGTTTTCTCTCCATAATAAAAATACTTGGATTGAAAAACAGTTCAATACAATATTACTGTACCTTAATAATTAGGTTGATTTGGCTCTGTGGTAAATCTGAGAAAGAATTGGTTATTAAAATGAATGAAGTAGATTAGCCTTCCCTCAGTAATTACTACTTCAGCTAATGATATGACCTATGTGATTGAATCTACTGCATTTTTAAGACATCCATCTCCCATAATTTTTGGAGAGTCAATAATTTAAAAATCAGCAGTGGGGCTTCCCTGGTGGCGCAGTGGTTAAGAATCTGCCCACCAATTCAGGGGACATGGGTTCGAACCCTGGTCCAGGAAGATCCCACATGCCGCGGACCAACTAAGCCCGTGCGCCACACTGCTGAGCCTGCGCTCTAAGCCCGTGAGCCACAACTACTGAGACCGCATGCCACAACTGCTGAAGCCCGCATGCCTAGAGCCTGTGCTCTGCAACGAAGAGAAGCCACCGCAACGAGAAGCCCAAGGACCACAACGAAGAGTAGCCACTGCTCGCTGCAACTAGAGAAAGCCCGTGCGCAGCAACAAAGACCCAACACAGCCAAAAATAAATAAAAAATAAAAATCAGCAGTGGGTGGGGATTTCTGTGGTAGGCAGAGGTCAGAAAAGGTCAATGTTCTTCAACATTCTTTCCTTCACAGCAAGTGGGGTTTTTTGGTTTCCGTTGGTTTTCAGTGTTTTGTTTTGTCATGTATGGAGACCTAGGAGATGCAACTGATTTATCTTAGCCTTTGTGTTTATAGATTTCTATTTTCTTGGCTTCAGGTCCTTGGAAACATTTGTTTTGATGGTGGCTGGAGAGTTAGTCATGTTTTATTTTTGTTGTTCCTATTTATTTTTAAGATCCTTTAGTTCAAGTCCACTTACAAGGTGTTACATAACCTGTATTTATGTTTCCACAAATAAAATATTCCTAGTAGTAATTTCTAGTACACTCTTATAAAAACAGTTAATAATTTGATGTCCATCAGAATGATTCTGTAATATTAATAAGCTAGAACAAGGATATGCTTTGAAAAATTGTGTTTGAAATGTATAATTGGATTTAGCACTTAACATGTGAAATTTCAAGTTTCTTACATCAATTATTTTTGAGTTACCAAGCAGCCAAATTCTTATAAACATATTTTTCCTTTTCATCACTGAGTCAACAAAAGTTGGAAAATTCTTTTCTCACATATTCCATTCTTTAACTAAGCCTGAAGGCTTTTTAAAAAAACCACATCCCAAACAAACAGTTTTACATGAGGTTATGAGTAACGAGTAAACGAACAGAGTGGGCTCTACTGGCACTGGGGATGTACGTCTAATTAGAAGTCTCAGTATTCCAAACATATAATTTACTAACGTTGAGGTTTTTAATTCTTAACTTTGAGTCCATTGGGATGGAAACAAGTGACCCTTGGTGGAAATATGTCAAGAATCAACTTTCTCAGGTTGACCTTTAGTTTGTTGGTCAACAAATCAAAACATTGTATATTCCCAGGCTTAAAGATGTCTGTACCTTGTTAAATTCGTTAAAAGATCAAGGCAGAAAGCTAGCACTGCTTTGCTGCTGTGAACAGGTTGCCCTCTCCCTTCTTCTTGATGCCTCTTCTTCATGAGAGATGGTCCATCTCAGCTGGTTCCATGCATGAAGCAGTATGAAGCACATTGCATCTCCTGCACATCCTCCGGAGTGGGTCTGGGTGTGGGGGGAGGTAGAGAACTCTGTTTTTACAATGAGACGGGTGAATATCAGCTTTCGAACTGACTTGACATACTATTTAGTTCGAGGCTCCATACTAGGCACCAAAGACTGCTACAAATGGTCTCAATCACCATGTTCATAACTTAAAAGTAGTAACATAAGATTTGCAATCAAGGGCTTCCCTGGTGGCGCAGTGGTTGAGAGCCCGCCTGCCGATGCAGGGGACATGGGTTCGTGACCCGGTCCGGGAAGATCCCACGTGCCGCGGAGCGGCTGGGCCCGTGAGCCATGGCCGCTGAGCCTGCGCGTCCGGAGCCTGTGCTCCACGACGGGAGAGGCCACAACAGTCAGAGGCCCGCGTACCGCAAATAAAAAAAAAAAAAAAAAAAAAAAATTTGCAATCAATTAGATTACTGTCTGACCTGGAGCAAACAACTTAAACTCTCTCCAAAGTAACTATTTCACAGTGTTATTATAGTAAATAATTGAGATTGTAAATATGAAAATACTTAGTGCAAAGCCTGGCACATAGTTGCAAGTGAAGGCTGAATTTATGTGAAGCATATAATTAACTACCCGTGGAACCTCAAATGGACAAATGAACCCAAATTGACATTATCTGTCTCTAGCCAGTTTTAAGTCAGAAAATTTCACTTCCAAATGAATAAACTACATCTACCAATGACTTTGCTTTAAAGCCTACATTCAGAACAAAATGTTATTTAAGTGATAATCTGTTAATATATTTCATAACAGGAGCTGACTGTGGTTTCTGTAGCAGAAAATTACATGTGAACAAAAGGAAGAAGGAAAATTAGATAAATGAAAAGTCTTTATTTCAAAATAAATGAAGAAGGGACAATTATCTGATTATAGAACATTCAGATCATGGTATAATTATTGTAAGTCTACATGTAATTACAAAATATAATTGTATTTATGTTAGTTTTTAAATTTTTTTTCTGATCTTAAAGGACTGATTTTTCTCATAATTGAATGACAAACTCTGCAATACCTCGTATTAACTATTAATATGCTAAAAATACCCATTAACTATCTTTTTCTTAATTGCAACTACTGTCTTGGACTTACATTTATTTAAGCGATACAAAAGGAATGATTTAAACTGCTTGCTCTTCTGCATATTAGAAAGTAGGAGAAAGAAGCATTCCCCCGACCCACTTAACTATGAAAAAAGGACTCTCCCAAGTTCCCAGGAACCAACACGATAGTAAAATTACAAGAAAATTTTGTTAAGAAACCTCTTCTCATCTGCAAGTTGTTTGACTGAAACCTGAGGTGCTGAATTTCAGCACAAAGGTGACTTTGGAGGTGAAAGTTTGTGCCAAACTGGATCAGTTGTTTTTGTGTTATGTAAGAAGGAGAAAAAAAATTAACTGTTTCCTCCTAAGCTATAAATTTAAGATTACCCTATTACACCAAATGAGAGAATTTCCAGACCTCAAACTTTACTTCAGCCTTATATTTTCATGAACTATTTTCTGTACCCTCTCAAAACTAACTATAATTAAATATTAAGTAATTTGCCTGGCCAATTATATTTTAAAAGTACAAAGTTATTTTATTCATTACATCAGGAGTGAATTCTAGTTGAATGGTAAAAACGGTATTGTTAAACAATTTAAAACATTTTCTTTTAAAATAATTTTTTCCTGATTATATAGAATATAAGTGCAGTGTAAAACTATAGAATATACAGTAGAGTAAAAACAAAAAGATAAAAATGACCAAACCACCCACAATTCTATCATCCAGAGATAATCACCATCAATATTTTGCTGTATCCCTTATAATGGGTGTTCACACACACAAACACACACACACACGCAAACCCATTATATGTAAATGTATAGTAATGTTATTATAGAAAATTTAAAACATAAACAAAAGTAGACAGAGAGCATAATGAACCTTATGTACCTATCAACCTATGATGGCCAAACCAACCCATCAATTCCCTCTTCTTCTTTCCCACTTATTCTGTTTTAAAGCAAATTCCAGAAATTGTATCATCTCATCCACAAATATTTCAATATGGATCTTTAAAAGCTAAGGCCTTTTAAAACAACCATTATCACATCTAAACTAATTAACAATGATATGTTACTAATATGAAATAAGTCATTGTTCAGAATTTCAATTGTCTCATGAATGTCATAATTTTTTTAAAATAAATTTATTTATTTTTGGCTGTGCTGGGTGTTCGTTTCTGCGCACGGGCTTTCTCTAGTTGCGGCGAGTGGGGGTTACTCTTCGTTGCAGTGCGCAGGCTTCTCATTGCGGTGGCTTCTCTTGCTCGGAGCACGGGCTCTAGGCGCGCGGGCTTCAGTAGTTGCAGCATGTGGGCTCAGTAGTTGTGGCTTGCGGGCTCTAGAGCACAGGCTCAGTAGTTGTGGCACACTGGGCTTAGGTGCTCCGCAGCATGTGGGATCTTCCCGGACAAGGGATCGAACTCGTGTCCCCTGCATTGGCAGGGGGACTCTAAACCACTGCACCACCAGGGAAACACCATGGTGTTATTTTTACAGGTTGTTTGAAGCAGGATCCAAATAAGGTTCACATGATGAGATTGGTTGATATGTCTGTTAAAGGTTGATATGTCTGTTAAATCTCTTGAAATATAAATGGGTTTCCACTGAAATATTTTTTTCCTTCCACTTTAGTTGTTGAAGAAACCAAGTTGTTTGTCCCACAGCCTAGATTTCTCTCATTGCATCTTCATGGTATAGTTTAACATGTTCCTCTGTCCTCTATATTACCTGCAACTATCTACAGGGTTTAACAGATTCAGTTGTGGTTTCTTTATTTTTTTTGGCAAGACTGCTTCATAGGTAATGTGTTTTGCCATTAAGAGGTGCATAATGTGTAATAATCTCTTCTTTTATGTTGTTACCTGGAGTCATTAGTTTATTAAGGATTGCAAAATGGCTATATTTTTAATCCTATTATTCCTTGAGTTGATTTTCTGGTATGTGCCAATGGTTTGCTTTTTATGTTTGTTTGTCTTTAAATTATCATTCAAACTCATTAATTGAAACATATTTAATTTGTTTCAACACATCTTATTTATTATTATTAATGCTGAAATTAACCTTTATTTGGCCTGTGACAGCATCTTCAAATTAGCTCCTGACTAATTTTGACATGACCCTAGGAGTCTTTGATAGTGCCTCTACTAGTTGGTATAATAAGATGGTCTAGGCTAGGTCTTTATAGTTATGTATAATACTGCAACAAAGCATCTGTGCTCATATTATTATTTCTTTGGTACAAATTCCTATAAGTGGAATTACCTGGCCAGAGGGTAGGAACATATTTAAGCTCTCGATTAGTATTGTCCGGTCGTCTCTAGAAAGGTTATACCAGGTTACACACCAAGCAGCAGTGCAGGAGAGTGGCTGCTTCATCCCGTGACTAGTTACAGACATTCACATTGACATGTTTCTGCCAGTATGATCTAAGTCAGGTAGAGTCACTCCTGTTTTTTCTTTGTTTTTCCCTCTTTGGTAGAGAAACTTTAAAAATTAAGAATACCTCATGGTTGGGGCTTCCCTGGTGGCGCAGTGGTTGAGAATCCGCCTGCCAATGCAGGGGACACGAGTTCGATCCCTTGTCCGGGAAGATCCCACATGTCACGGAGCAACTAAGCCCGTGCGCCACAACTACTTAGCCTGTGCTCTAGAGCCCGTGAGCCACAGCTACTGAGCCCGCGTGCCACAACTACTGAAGCCTGCGCGCCTAGAGAGCGTGCTCCACAACGAGAGAAGCCACTGCAATGAGAAGCCCGCGCACTGCAACGAAGAGTAGCCCCCCCGCTCGCCGCAACTTGAGAAAGCCTGCGCGCGGCAACGAAGACCCAACACAGCCAAAAATAAATAAATAAACTAAATAAATTTATTAAAATAAAAAAGAATACCTCATGGAAAAATGTAACATTTTCATATTTATATTATGAATTAATAACTATATATCAACAAATATTAGAATGGCTTTATCAAACTAAATGTATTACTTATAAATTAACGTGTGGAATTGGTAATACTTTAGTTGCAAACATACATATAATGACTGAATATTAATTTTTATAGCTTTTTGGTAATTCGGTAGCTACTTTTAAAATTTCTGGGGTCTTTAGTTATAACCTTACCTTTGCAGAACTCATTATACATAAAGTTTTATTTCCCTGATATAGTTTAGAAAGTTAAGTAACTTGCAAACATTACTTACATGTATCTTATGTATACAGTTTCATGTAAATCATGAAAGCAAAAAAAAAAAAGTAGATTACAGATTAAAAAAACAGACTGTTAGAGCTAGAAGGATCTTAAAGGTGATCTGGTCTAACTGCTTCACTTTATATTTTGGGAAACTAAGGCAAAGGGCAGTTATGTAACTTCCCTGAGGTTATACAGCTAATTTGTGAAAGAGTAAGATAAAAATCCAAATCTGATTCAATATAGTGCCCTCTCCATGTAGCTTCTCAGAATTAGCAAAACTTGAAGGCAATATGCAAAATTAAAATAATTGTTGTGTTAGGGAAATGGCATTTGAGGTATTGTCCTTTGAAATTCTACTGTTACACTACCTTTTCAATTAAAAAAATCTATAGAAAATAGACCAACAACTACATTATAAAATCAGGTGAAAGAGAACTTCTGTTATTTGGAAGCTAGAAATAAATTATTCTAATTGTAGGGATTTATAACAATCAACATACACAGTATATGAATGCTACACACACACACACACACACACACACACACACACTATTGCAAGCACTTCAATGGCATTATCTCATTGAATTCTATTATCTCAAGTGCAGAGGTTATACGACTTGCCCCAGGTAATCTCGTGAGTGTCAGGGTCAGGATTTGAACCCGAGCCGTCATAGACACAGCGGATTGTTTGCAGTTTCAAGCCTCAGTGGTCAATTTCATTGCTACTAAGGGGTGCTGTGATTGTCTGACTCTCCCCAGCTCTCTCCTTATAGGGTCAAAGTTTCCACCTTAGAAATCCATGTGTTTGAATAACATGATGGAATTCCTTAGGGCAAAAATTTTTAGAGACAGTTCTCCTAAACCCCTTGTCTGCCACTTGATAACTATGTGACTTTTCATTCCTCATCTATAATGTCGGTATGACAATATCTACCTCACTGGATTATTGGAGGATTAAATAAGATAAATTGTATCCACTTTTTAGTAGAATACCTGGCTCACAGTAAATATTCAATAAGCAATATCTGCTATCATCAGCTATCATTGCCATCATCAATATTATTAATATCATTATTAACATTATCATCATAATTTCTTTCCTATCGACCACTTTTTAAATGTAAAATCCTACAGGAGGGGTAATACATTATTCAAGGGGCTAGTGACTCATTGGTTGTTTTTCTCCTGACAGGAGAGAGCAGAGGTAGTAAAGCTCAGGGAAGGAAAAGGAGATATGGAAAAGAGAGGTGGGAGACCCTGAAGACAGAGTTTTACCTCCAGCTAGTTGGGATAAGTTTACAGAACAGTTCATTTGAAGTCCAGTGCTCTTCTATGGGATCCTGTAATCCTTATCAGGTTTCCAGAGGGTCTGTTAGGAAGTGGAGAAGACCACTATTCCCAGGCCGTGGAGACAGGCCGTCGCTGCCCGAGGAGTCCCACGCACCATGGCCACCTGCCTGTCCAGGCTGCAGCGGGGGAAGAGGGCAAACAACCTTTAACGAATTCTCTGTTTACTGTGCCTGGAAACAGGCCTTTTGCCATGGAAAGTTTTCTCACTGTACCCATAGGTACAGGGTACATATTACGCAATACGGAACATCTTATTAAGACTTCTTCCTAACCTGTGTGCGTGCTGTGCTTCAAGCCTAGGGCTGAACGCCAGTTCTGAGGTGTCATTCCACTTTTTACTCAGGGGTAAGGTCTAAAGGTGGCTTGCAGGAGCATCCTTACACAGATCACAGATACCTGAAGTCTTCCTGTTTTATGCTACCAGCTTCTCCTCAGGTCCACGTACTCTTTATTTTTCAGTATTTTATTTCACACTTTTCATTGTTATGACAACAACATAAGCACCCTTTTGCTTATGTTCAGTGAAAAGTATATCTCATTCCCGTCCCCGTCCCCAGTGCCACGGCCCAGAAGTAACCACTGTCCATTCATTCATTCAGAAAACATGGTGGAGTGCCTTCTCTGCAGCAGACACTGTCCTGGATGCTTAGGGCCGAGTAGCAAACTCGGTAAGATCCCTGCCTTCTAGTAGGAGTTGATGGGCCACAAAGAAGATACAAAAGCAAATTATCATATAGAATATTAGAAAGTGATAAATGCTGCAAACAGAAACAAGCAAGGGAGAGGGATAGAGTGATATTTGCACAAGGAAAGAGAGAAGGAGCTATCATGAGGAATATTCCAGACAGAGGGAAAGCACGCTCTATAGCAAGGTTGGCATGCTGTTGGGACCGGGTTTTAAATATTTATTTACTTTTATTTATAAAACACTTATAAAGTATCTACCACAGGTCAGGCATTCTCCTGAGCACTTTATATATGTTAATTCTGTTAATCCTCGCCACAAGCCCAGGCACTCTTATCATCCTCACTGTAAAGGGGAACTGAGCCACAGAAGAGTTAGGAAAGTTGCCCAGGTCATGAAGCTAGTGAGTAGTGAGACCTGGACTTTTACACAGGCTGGCTCATGTCTTAACTGCTGCACTCTCCTGCCACACGGTAGGCAGGTGGCACTGGAGACGTGTGGGGCCATCCTGAGGGTGAGATGGGGGTGATGGGAGAGCCTTGAACAGAAGAGTGACAGGTACATTCTTTCAGAAAATTCTGACATATGTACATGCATTTATATGTACCTGCGTGTGTGTCCTTGAGGTTTGTGCTCTCTTAGTAGTTAATATGCTTAATGTTAAAATGTAAAACAATTTTAGTTTAAGAGGAAGGAGAGAAAAGACGATATTACGTGTGCTGTAGTTAAAGATGATATCCTATCAAATAATACTTTGGGCACAGGTGATCTCTTCTATTTCTAAAGTCTTACAAATACTTCTGTATTCTGGGGATTTGGCAGTACTTGTGTATCTGACCATGCTTCCCTAGGACAACAAATCAACTTTCTTTTTTCAACAATTCAGTGGTTTTTAGTATGTTCACAGTGCTGTACAACCATTGCCATTATCCAATTCCAGGATATTTCCAGCATCCCAAAAGAAACTCCATACCTGTTAGCAGTCACTCAATTCTCCCCTCCCCACAGCCCCTGGAAACCACTCATCTATTTTCTGTCTCTATGGATTTGGCCATTGTGGGTGTTTCATGTAAATAGAATCATGCAGTATGTGGCTTTTTGTGTCTGGCTTTCACTGAGCATCATGTTTTCAGGGTTCAACCATGCTGTAGCTTGAATTAGTACCTCATTCCTTTTTATTACCAAATAATATTCCATTGTATGGATTTATCACATTTTGTTTATCCATTCATCAGTTGATGGACATTTGGGTTGTTTCCACTTCTTGGCTGTTACGAATAATGCTGCCGTGTACATTTGTTTACAAGTTTTGTGTCAACATGTTTGCAATTCTCTTGGGTATAGCAGTGGAATTGATGGGTCATATTCCAACTGTAGGTTTAATTTATCAAACCAACTTTTGAGCACAGTGTTTTGCATAGCACCTCCTTATAAGGGGAAAATTATAGAAGCAAGTGGTTGCTTTAGCAAATGTCCTATCCTGTCCCATTTATATGAGAAGGTGGCAGATTAGTGATGGTGCCTATTTCTTGGGGTTTAATGTGTCAGTATCTAAAGGTCATTGGCACTCAGTGGATATATTCTCCATGTAGATCCCACTTTTTGTGGCCCTCTCCTGACAATAGTTGGGGGTGGCCATGAGGAAGTGGTCTTTGAAGTAACTGAAAGGCTCAGCTTGAGTAACCTAGTCCATCCAGGTACTCCTAAAAGCATCATAGCCAGGTCCAGTCTCTCCTGGAGAAATGAAGGCTTTGGGAAGATTACAAAGTTCTCTAAGAACATTAAGGATAATAAAGGAAGCCCCAACACTTTAGCATTCACTACATTCCTAGTATAATGCTAAGTGCTTTACAGCTTTTTTCTAGACCTGAACTTTCCACCGTGGTAGCCACTGGCCACAGGTGGCTATTAAGGGCTTAAAATATGGTTAGTTTGAGTTGAGTCAAACCGTACATGTGAAATACACATTGGTGGGCTTCTCTGGTGGCGCAGTGGTTAAGAATATGCCTGCCAATGCAGGGAACACGGGTTCGAGCCCAGGTCCGGGAAGATCCCACATGCCACGGAGCAACTAAGCCCATGCACCACAACTACCGAGCCCGCGTGCCACAGCTACTGAGCCCGCATGCCTAGAGCCCGTGCTACGCAACAAGAGAAGCCACCACAATGAGAAGTCCAGGCACCGCAATGAAGACCCATCACAGCCAAAAATAAATAAATTAAGAAAAACCACACACACATTGGATTTTGATGACTTAGTACAAAAAAGGGAATATAAAATATCTCATTAATTTTTTTTTTTGGTGGTACGCGGGCCCCTCACTGCTGTGGCCTCTCCCGTTGTGGAGCACAAGCTCCGGACGCGCATGGTCAGCGGCCATGGCTCACGGGCCCAGCCGCTCTGCGGCATGTGGGATCTTCCCGGACCGGGGCACGAACCCGCGTCCCTTTCATCGGCAGGCGGACTGTCAACCACTGCGTCACCAGGGAAGCCCCTCACTGATATTTTTTCCATGTTGAGATGATATTTTGGATGCGTTGAGTAAAGTGCATTACTAAAATCAATTTCACCTGTTTCCTTTTACCTTTCTTAACGGGGCTCCTAGGAAATTTAAAATTACATATACGACTCACATTTGCAGCTTGCGCTTTATTTCTATTGGATACCACTTGTTCTAGACTGTTCTTCATAGTAATTTGATCAGCTGGACCGTATTATCATCCCCACATTATGGGTGAGGAAATGGAGGCTTAGAGAACTTAAGTAAATTGCCTGTGATACAGCTGTAGCTTAAGCACTAATCTGTCTCTAAGCCTGAATTCTTACCCATTATTCTGTGCTGTCTCCCTGGAGTCCAGAAATATAACCCATGTGATACAGAAATGGTCATGATCATTAGTTATGGCAAAAAGCTGTTTTCACGTCTCCATTGTGGAGCACAAGAAAAATTGTCCGTGCCATTCTGTAAGGTAGAATTCAGGTTGTAGCTGGGGAAAATTGCCTATGGGAAAGTTTCTGAAATACTAGTTCTTTGTTTGTAACAGTTTGGGGCTTACTTGCCAAGGATAGAAGGTAGATGAAACTACTTCAGAGGTTACTTTCATTTCTATGATCCTATATTACAATTCACGTCAGATTCACAGGTCAGTCACTGCTGTAAGGCTCCGAGTGAGACGGAGTAGAGGGAGATGAATTAGTGCTTCAGTTTCATCCTTTTTTTCCTGTAAAGTGTAAGGCTTTAATTTTATCCCATTTCATTTGAATTTGTGAAAACCTCAATGGGACATTCTTCATAGCAATGCTACCGCCTTCTAAGTTACAATGACGAGAAGGTGGCAAAACACCTTCTTAGTTTAGGAGAGAAAGAGTCACTCCATTTCCTTCCCCTCACCCCCACCTTAAACCATTCTCTAACATATGTGTTTTACCTCAGTCAAATCTTCCTTTTCTTAAGACATCAGTGCTCATTACTCAAAAATAATTTCCATGTGTGCATATTAATACTAGCTATTGCTATATTGTGAATACTATAACTTAATTTTACTCTCATTTTACATATACTTGTGTATAACATGTATCATGAGTATAATTCACTTATTTCATTTCAAATACCAAAGGGGAAGCCCAGTTTAGAACACTAGTTCCTTAAATATTTTTTCAAGATGGGAAGGCAAGGGAAGGATTGGGATAGTTAGGAATTATGCTTCGTCTCAGGGTCTCGTCCCAAATATTTAAACCCTCTCATATTTTTAGGGGCTAGAAATGTTGCTGTCATCCATTAAGCAAAATCACACACACTTTTTTCTTTTGTTCCAAGACTACAAATTTATAGCATACCAAGAAACATGGCAACTTGACTCCTAAAATATTAAGCACAGCTCAAAAATCAAACCCTAAGAAGCTAAAAAAAGTCTCTAGATCTGTATGCACCATGGTTTGTTTTGTTTTTTAATTCAGAGTCAAAATTTTAGTGCCTCTAAATTAGATTCACTTTGGCTTAAATAGCTACATGGAAAATAAATTTCAGCATTTGTTTTCTGTTTAGTCATCCTTCCTTAAAATTCCTTGGCGGTTTCAAATGTACTTCAGATGGGATGACAATGAACCATAGAGAAGTCTGAAAGATAGAATGGTATTGGGAAAGGAATATGGAGCTGGGAATCAGATGACCTGAATTCTAGTTCTGTTTCAACAACAAGCCTTTTAGGTATTTAAGTTCCACAACATTTAATGGACACCTACTAAGGTCAAGGCATTGTAATAAGCGCTGTAGGAGTTACAAGGATAAACAAGACATGGAACTTACCATCTAGTAGGAAAGAAAGCATATTCACAAAACTATGGTATTATATGATACTGAATGTGTGAATAATGGAGTAGAATTTATGGGAGCACAGAGGAAATAAGCATAATTCTAGCCAAGGAGTTTGGGGATGAAGAAGGTGATGACTGGGGTGGTCCTGGAAGTATGGCTAGGATTTCTGGATGGGGGCTGGAAGGGAAAGGTGCTTTAAACAGAAGGTGCAGGGAAGGGGAGACAATGTAAGCAAAGGTGTAGGTAAGAAAGTGCAGAGCTGGTTCAGGAAACTTGTCAGACGGGAAGGCACAGTTAATTCTGAATAATAACGGGAGATAATCTTTGACCACTAGATTAGAATCAGATTGTGGTAGGGCTCGAATTCCATTCTGAAGAATCTGGACTTTATTTGGGCGGGGGTGGGGGGGGATGGGGGGGGTGGGGGGGTAGGGGCAGAAAGATAAAGGGTAGACCAATGAATGATCAGCTTTGCTAGGATGATTGCTCTGATAGCATGGGTAGTACGAGTGGTGAGCAGAAGAATAGAAGGCTGGGGGATGAGTTAGAAACTGTCATGGTGGGGTTCAGGTAATGGGAATGGATAGAGAAGGCAGGTGCAAGAGACATTTTGGAGGCAGAATTGACAGGGGTTGGTCATGATTGGTTTTGAGATGCGAAAGATGACTGCGGTTTTGAGCACTGATGGGTGAGAGCATTGATGGAGATGCTGAGAATGTAGGAGGTTTGCTAGGAAAGATGTTGTTTGGTTTTGAGCATATTTAATCCATTCCGAACAAATCAGCTAATCATACAAAACACAAATCAATTCCTGACTCACCTCTTTCCAAAACCCTTCAATGCCTTCCCATCCTACTCAAAATAAAAGAAAAATCCTCACAATGTCTGATAAAGCTGTACACGTCCTGGCTGCCCACTTTCCCTTTGATCTCATCTCCTTCTCCACCCCCCTCTTCTCAATACACAGGAGCCACACTAGCCCTCTTGCTGTCCCTCCAAGACTACCCAGCGTGAATTCTCCTTAGGGCCTTTCTTGGTGTTTTCTCTGCCTGAAACCCTCTTTCCTCAGACAATTCTCATACCTTACTCCCTCACCTTCTTCAGCTTTTACTCAAATACCTGTGTAGAAGAGTAAAGTAGGAACCCTCAAGGCCTTTCCTGATCATCCTATATAAAATCCTGATCACCCTATATAAAGGCCTTTCCTGATCATCCTATAGAAAACCCTAAAAAATAGGGTTGGGTTCCCACCAACTCTTCTCCCCTCCTTGGCACTTTCCCTCTCACCACTTTGCTGTTCTCCAACCCTCTTATCACTACCTGACATTCTATGTATTTACTAGTTTATTATCATAGCCTAGAAACTGAAGCAGTAAAAACAAACTAATAATGAAACAATCCAATGTTTTCAAGGGTGCAGTGAGGTTTGGTACTCTCACCCACTATTTTTAGGACTGCATATTGATATAATCCCTCTGAAAAGCAATTTGGCAATAAATATAAAGAGTCAAAAAATGGTGATGTCCTGGAACATTTTACGTTTTGGAAATTCTGAAAATCAATTCTAAGGAGATAATATATGGAAAAGAAAATAGGCAGGAAAATGTATATGGATACAATATTTATAGTATCAAGAAACTGGAAAGATTCTAAACATCTAACAATATAAGGAGATAGTTAAATTAAGTAAATTACTGTTCATTTACTAAATGATGTATTATTCACTGTTAAAAAGATAGTTATAAAAAGCTGGTTAGCAACAAGGAAAATGCTTATGAAACAATGTTATATTTAAAGGAACAGGATCCACAGTTGTATACAGTATGATCAGTTCTCTTTAAATATGCATACAGTTTTACATTTGGTAGTGTATGTATGTCAATGCTACTCTCACTTGGCCCCAGCTTCCCCTCCCCCACCTCACCCCATGCCCTCAAATCCATTCTCTATGTCTTTGTTTTTATTCCTGCCCTACCACTCGGTTCATCAGTACCATATACTACCAAATGTAAAATAGATAGCTAGTGGGAAGCAACAGCATAGCACAGGGAGATCAGCTCGGTGCTTTGCGACCACCTAGAGGGGTGGGATAGGGAGGGTGGGAGGGAGGCTCAAGAGGAAGGGGATATGGGGATATATGTATGTATATGGCTGATTCACTTTGTTGTACAACAGAAACTAACACAGCAATGTGAAGCAATTATACTCCAAAAAAGATGTATTAAAAATATGCTTATGAAAAAAGACTAGGAGGAAATGAACGCAAGTGCTGATATCAAATACATTAGGCTAATGGGATTATAGGCTTATTTTTTTTTCTAAATCTCAGATTTTCTGTATTTAGGCTATATCCTTTCTGTAATGTGGTTATGTTATTTTTTAAATAATCATTTTTTTAATGATCAAAAGAAACTGAGCTGGTACAAGTCAACTCATCCTCTCGACTGCATTGTCGGGTATCAACGGGAAGTCTGAGCTTCTCAGCTCCCCCACCTCCTCACTCCCGACTTCTTCCTCTTCTCCACTTGCCTGCATAATTTTAGCCTGTATCCTCCTGGTTATGACGATCACAGTCATGAAACAACAAAGGCGGAAAGAACATAACTTGCCCTTTGCTTCTTGATGTTTATATGCATGGAGTGAGGCTAAGTCACCTGATCTATGTCTCCTTCGATTTTTTCTTTCTTTAACTACCACTTCCCCCATCGGTAGACCTTTAGGGTTCCTATTTTGCTCTTCTATACAGAGTTTATCACCATCTGATATATTATGTATTTACTTGTTTATTATCACAGTTTAGAAACTGAAGTGGTTAAAAAAAGAAAAAAGAAATAATACCATGTCAACCTAGTAAGTGTCAGTTAAGCTCTGTCCTCATTTTATTCCTCATATGTATTTCCTCATTTTATCCTTATAAATCAGCAAAATAAATGTTTCTCATATTTTAGGGATGAAAAAACTGAGGCTTAGGTTAAACAATTTGCCCAAGTTCACTGATCTAGGAGGTTACCAAGTTGAAATTTAAACCCTCATCTTTCTGACCTCAATCTTATGCCCTTAGCCTGTACATCGATGAACACACATTAATTATTAAGATAGCCTAAGTTAATTTATTATATACACATTGCCCAGGTGAAGTAAGCAATTGAATAATTGAGTAATTCAAACTGAAACTCTCAATTAATTGACGTTGACAATCTTTATGTCTAAATTAACCAGCTCATTGCTTTAGATTTTCTCTGTGTATGTCCACAGTGTCTCAATAACTATTAGACACCCTAAAATTATCAATTTGAAGTATTTTGGATATCTGCAGTATTCTAAGCATTTACATATTAACCAAAATAATTTTATGTGATTTGATTAATGGCCTCCATTGGAGGATTTAGAAGCTCTCTTTTGGGACCAATAGCAACTTTTTTTGATAAAATAAAATCTTTGGTTATTAAATATTAAGTTAGATGTTTTCAATTGGTTATTTGGACTAAAGAATTGAGACTATTAATAGAAGACATGTAAGATGTCAAAAGGAATATAAAATCCAGTTATGACTAATACTATTTCAGAGGAAACTTTAACAAAAAGAGATTTTCCATTTAATAACCCATTTATTTCAAGCAACAGTCAGTTTAATAAAGATTCTAAGCAAATTTGTTGTAATGAGATTGAAGGAACTGAATAGAATTTTCCAAGAAATGTCACTCATAATGTTCACCATTATAATAATATCTCAGCAGTGTTCTCCCTTGTCTGCCTTCTTTGGCTGAAGTCCCTTGTAGAAAACCCTTTCAGCTCCTGACATAGATGTGAGAAGCCATAACATCATCATCCTCATCATTGCTAATATTTTTGAGGACTTACTATGAGCCAGACTTTGCTGCATACTATACTTGATTATCTCATTTTAATGTTCAGTATCCAATAAAGTAGGCACTATATCCATTTTATAGATAAGGAAACTGAGGCATAGAAGTATTAAGTAACTTGTTGAAGAAACAGTATTTGAAAATAAGAGAAAAATCCGTTTTACTGGTTATTTTGCCTTCTCTGTGATCTGAGAGAATAAATTTTTAAAAGGAATGTCAAGTGTGACTTTACAGCTTTTACGTTAAAAGGAAGAGTGAAAGGCTTGTTTTGAATTGCTGTGGCTGTTATGCCAGTGATTAATTCCATTGGAGAAGTGGTTCAGCGAGAGTTGAAATTTTAGATCTAAAAGTCTGAGAGAGTGTGTTTTCCTTGGATAGTCTGTGCCTCCCTTACAACTCTTTCCCCCATCAGCCTGTGCTGAAAATGCCCCTTCACTATAAGAATGTTTTCATCTCTGAGGTTTTTTTACTGGTGGAGCTGTCCTTGGTCTGAAAGATCAGAGAAGAAATATTTTGCCCGGGGTCTCTGACTTCTCACAAAGTTCCTGGGCTTCTCAGTTGATTTGTAGAAACCTGCCAACCCATCATGTAGAACAGATTGGGAGAATTCTTAGGAGAGACCATGAAAACTCTAAAGTACTTCATTATAGTACATTTTTATTTTTCTCTCCACTTAAGCAGAGCTTTCCCACCTTAGGTCAGGAAATGGGGAACCTAAAGTTCACTTACCTCAAGAAAATTGTTTTGAATACCTACATAATACAGTTCTAAACACCACAAAAGATGAAGGTAAGTTCCTTCCCTCAAAGACTTTACATTCCAGTGATAAGACTTACATTTAATAAATATAGTTTAAAAACCCAGTGTCATAAAGAGACGTATCAGAAGAGTGCCATGGATACCAAGAGTTAGAAGTTCAAAACAGGGTAATGAGGGATGGGGGAGGATGCTAAAGCAGTGAGGGGGGGCTCCAGGGGAGAGAGGAAACTTAATATAGTTCTTGAAAGGGAGGAAGCTAGCCACCAGAGTATGTAGTTTAACTGCACTTACCCAAAAATGAAATAAACAAAAACTATATGTGTATTAAATGCAGAGAGAAATTGTTGGAAAGATACCAGCAAATTGGGAGGTGGGAGTGCAGTCAGCAGGTGATGGGGGAGGCGAAGGGAGGGCTAGAATTCATAGGGACTTTCAGTTTTTGCTGTACGTATACTTCTATATTGTTTGAATATTTTCCTGAAAAGAATGTTGCCATGCATTATTTTGTTTAATTAAAATGCACAAAATTTACAAAGCAAATGAGTAGTCTTGGGTTTGTAGAGCAAAAGGAAGAAGATATTCCAGATGAGAAGAACAGCTTGAGTTAATGCCTGAAGGTGGAAAGGTACAGGGTACATTTGGCGAACGGTGAGTAGGCAAGTGGAGAAAGGCTATGAATGCAAGATCTAGGAGTATGAGCCTTTCACCTTTGACCAGAAACAATGAAGAACCTTTGAAGGATTTGGTTTGGGGTTGATTAATATAGCTGTACAAGGATTAATTTAACAATAAGCATAATTGATGACAGAAAGTTAGATAGTATGAATTCAAGTCTGCCTATCTTGCACACCATGAATGGCCATGAAAATGTCTCCTACAGTAACTGTAGCGAGAAAGGCTCTGACTTCTGCAAACCTGTTGTTAGACTTTTCAGGAACCATTGAAAGATAGAAATGCTGTCAAATGCAACTGGGGAGCAGCCACTTATACTTGATCCACAGTATTAATTTCACCATAAATCTTTGTGTAATGTTTGACATCTATGATGAATAATTCAAATGTATGAGGGAGATTTCGATCTCTAGCATATGAGAAATGACTGAGTCAGATTTGTAAAATTTGAGTAAAAATTACTTGATTTTAAAGATGAAAGTCAGGGGCTTCCCTGGTGGCGCAGTGGTTGAGAGTACGCCTGCCGATGCAGGGGACACGGGTTCGTGCTCCGATCCGGGAAGATCCCACATGCCGCGGAGCGGCTAGGCCCGTGAGCCATGGCCGCTGAGCCTGCGCGTCCGGAGCTCCGCAGCGGGAGAGGCCACAACAGTGAGAGGCCCGCATACCGCAAAAAAAAAAAAAAAAAAGAAAGTCAGATGTATTCTATAATATGGCATTTGTTTTATTTAGTTTGTCCTTTCCTTGGGTGAATTGGAGAAATCAATATTTTCTGTAAACATGTGTTTATAATACTATTCAAACACTATATATGTACACATTATATTTTATTCATACACACACTCACACACACACAAACGTATTTATACAACAGACACAGTGTAACAAAAATCTACAGCTACCTGGGAGTGGAGAATAAACTAACCTACAAGCCAATCTTTAAGGAAACATTAAATCTAATATGAGGAAAAATACTGTTGCTAGTTGAATCTTGAGTCATGCATTGTGACTTATTTTAAATGATTGGATTCTGGGTGAGATGAATTTCTTTATTGACCAATAAATGGAAGAGAGATATATCAGAGACTAGAATGATGACGTGAGTTAGGTTTGTAAAAACATGGTCTTAATCTACTGCAAATTATCTTGTAACCAGAAGTGATGTTTGAAGAAGAAACTGACAATTAAATTTAGTTTTTTCAATTTTCACTTTCCTCCTTCTTCAAACTTTATAGACTTTTAATCCCTCATCTTTCCCCTCACCATCTCCACCCCACTCAGTCTGTCCTTTTTTAGAGTGGCAGATGGCATTCTTTTTTTTTCAATAACTTTATTTATTTATTAATTTTTGGCTGTGTTGGGTCTTCGTTGCTGTGCGCGGGCATTCTCTAGTTGCGGTTAGTGGGGGCTACTCTTCGTTGCGGTGCGCGGGCTTCTCACTGTCCTGCCTTCTCTTGTTGCGGAGCACAGGTTCTAGGCGTGCAGGCTTCAGTAGTTGTGGCACGTAGGCTCAGTAGTTGTGGCACACGGGCTTAGTTGCTCCGTGGCATGTGGGATCTTCCCGGGCCAGGGCTCGAACCCGTGTCCCTTGCATTGGCAGGCAGATTCTTAACCACTGCGCCACCAGGGAAGCCCGCAGATGGCATTCTTAATAGGCAAATTTGAGTTTCCCTGTCTGGTGAAGGGAACACAAGTACCAGGGGACAAGAATGGTCCAAAGAAGCTTTATAAATTCCGTGGAAAGAAAGATTCCTGATTTCATATGTTGGTTGCATTTTCGTCAGAACCTCTTCTCTGTTTTTTCTTAATCCTTCTTTATCCTTTAAAATTATTTTGTGGCATCTCATCCCATCATGAGGATGAGGGCAGCACAAGGTATCTGACCTCTGTGTGTTGGGAGCAGGCAGAAATGCAAGATGATCCCGTGCCTTTCATGATTAGATAGACTCATACAAATTTTAGGAAGACAATTTTTGGAATTAAAAAAAAATCCTTACAAAATATCTTCTAGACTAGAAAAAAAATCTTCCCATCATTTTGATGTAGTTCTTAACATTGATTTTATCAATTTAATCCGGTAAATATGTACTACTATCTGCCAAGTTGAATTTTTAAAAATTCATGTAGTCCTGATAGAATTGTGCTAATCAACAGGGTTACAGAAGGAGTACAGAATCTCAGCCTCTAGTACAATTCAGACAGAGGAAGTCTGTTCTCTGCCTCTCTCCTCTCTGTTTCGATTTCTCTCTGTCTCTCCTCCCCAATCTGTCTTCCTCCCTGATAGATGGGCACCCTATATGTATCTTCATCTGGGAAGCAATGCACTGTTTGAATTGTATCTGAGTAAGTCTGAAACACCATAGGTGGAAGAAATTGCTTCCTGAGTTTGATGTTCTCTTACACATGGAAAGAAGATGGAGCTTCTGTGAATGACAACAGCTTAAGCAGAGGCGGAGAAAGGATATTTATGAGTGCGAGAGTTGGCGAGAAGGTCATTCTAAGCAGAAAAATGGGAGCTGATTTTGTAGTCACACAAAACCTTTGTTAAAGAGAAGAAGGAGTGGGGATTGGTGAAGAACTGATACACTAGATAATGCTGAGAGAAATTAGCACCAGCCAGAGAGTTAGGAAATACTTTGGACCAAAAAATTAACCACCCTCAGTTTATCTATTTATACATCAACATATTTGAGAGGAAACATGGAAAATATGCAAAAACATAAACACCACTCTGATGATGGTATTACAGGTCCCCCAAAGCAAAGGAACAAATGCCCCATTCATTCCCAGTTGACATCAGTTTATCAGTGGTTTGAGACCTGAAATAAACTTACTATCTTCAGTTCATTTTTGCTTTCCCTCTAAGTTCAGGGATAAAACTTTGAAGTTTCTTATTTATATAATATTTTTCATTAAATTTAATTTTATTAAAAATATATAAACATATTCAACACTTATCATTTATAACATAGCCTATATGTTTATATTTACTTCTATGAAATAATTATTATAATATACAATTAATAGTATTTTCTCTGTTGTATTTATAATAGTGTTCTTATTTTCATATATTACTATACTTGCTCATGAAAATACTATATTTCTTGATCAATTTTAAAATATTATAAATACTTCAATATTTTGCTTTTGTGATTAAAAAATGTTTTATTTGGTGGGTTTAAAAACAAAGATTGATATGTGTTTTTTCTTTTTGTATCTAGTAGCTAAATTTAGAGATTCTGCCTTATGTCACAAATGATCCTTGTTGGTACAAAAAGTTTATGTATTGGGGGCCATAGATAATTCTTGTCTTTTAAGCTTTATTTACGAAGTTTTTGTCGATTGTTTCCTAATGTCCTCCATATTAGCTTGCCAGTAATAGGCAAAAATAAAGCTGGGACTGTGTCAAAAAAATTCACTGGACCACATTCATCCTTTTTCAGTAGAGTTTACTCAATAGTGTTCCCCATTCAGCTACTGTGCCAGCCAATGGAAACAGCTAGTTGTTGTCTGAAATGAAGAATAATTGGAAACATGGTGCCTGTTTCTTTTCCTGCAAGTAACAATTCATCCATTTAACATTCTTTTGGTGCTCTTGAATTCTGTGCTAGACAGCATTGTGCTCACTGTTCAGTTGAGGCCAAATGGACAAATGTTAACCTTCTATCCTGCCCTGACCCTCCCAGTGGAAACTGTGACCAATGACAGCCATCTGATGGCCTGGCACCCCTACCAAGAGTTGGTTATAAACAACACTAGCAGCTTTATGTAGGTAAATGGACATCAACCTGGAAAATGCTAGGCCAGGAGGGATAATAATTATAGAAGATAACATTTCTAGCTATTAAGAGTCTTACTCTATAGATAAAGACAGAAAGCCCAGCAAGGTTAAGTATCTTGCCCAAGGTCACTCTGCCGGCAAGCTGTAGGACAGACTGTCTGGTTCCAACATCTTCTGCACCCAAACCACAATATGGTTTCACCTTTTATGGCCAAATACATGATTGATTTTGTAAGCGTTCCATACACATATGAAAAGATTGCATATTCTCTTTTTGTAAGGTAAAAATTTATAGTTTTTTACTGTATACCAACCACACACATATACTCATATATACATGCATGTATGATAAACTTATAGGTTATAGTCTTCTACATTCTCACTTGTTTTTGACTTCATATTATATCAAATTTTGAAAGAGGTATCTACTGCTATGGTGGTCATCTCATCAAATAATGCTTGTCTTTCTAGCAGTTTTGATTTTTTTTTAATTTTGTACTTTTTTTAGTTCTTCATAGCCGAAACTATTATATTTTTTTCATGTTTATATCTGTACTGCAGGAAATTGAGCTGGCTGCATATAAAATGATACCCAAATAATAGTGGCTTAAATAAATAGAAATGTGTTTTTCTCAAACATGGAAGATACCTGATGGTAAAAAGAAGTCCAGGGCTGGTAGCAGGGCTTCGTGGTCATCTGGAATGCAAGCTCTGTGTGTCTTTCTGCTCTGCCACCTTTAGTAAGTGATGCTTGTCTCCAAGTCATCGTTGCAAGATGGTTCCTGAAGCTCCAGCCATCATGTACATATTCCAGTCAAGAAGGAGGAAAAAGAAGAAGGCAGAAAGGAATAGCTTCCAGCTGAGTTAGACTTCAACAGGCCCCACCCATTAACCTCTGCTTACAACTTATTGCCCACGCTCAATTGTAAAAGGGGATGGGAAAAATAATTTGTATCAAGACAGATTGCTGTAACAAATTAAAATGAGGTTTTGTTAGCAAGGGTGACAAGGAATGGACATAGGCATCTAGCAATCTCTGCCATAGTGCCTTTGATCATTCCATCCTCTTGTTCCTACTTAATGCTTTTGGCCTTGAATTTGTTATTAATATTGCCATTCATGCTTTTGGATTTGCCCAACCACTTATTTTCAAACCTCCTTTGTCCCTTTATTTGAAGTGAATTTCTTATACATAGTTTAATTTTGGGTGTTTTTGAGCCCAATCTGAAAGTTTGTCTTTTGAAAGGGAAATGCAACTCATTCAAATTTTTAGTGGTAATTGATATATTTATTTTCATCCATTTCTTTTTATTTTTATTACTTATTATACCTCGTTGTTTCTTCCTCACTCCCTTTGCTTTCTTTAAGTTTACCGGCATGACCCTTTTTATAAAGTTTTTTTCTCCCTCTGTTAAGTTGAAAGTTCTCCTTTGAATTGCTTATTTCTCTTAAATAAATAAATGCTCGTTTCTGACTAAGTAACCATATCTCCCTGTATCTCAGATATTCACTGAGAATATGCTGAGGAAGAAATGCAATTTATTTCTTCCATAGTGAAGTAAGGTCATTGGTACCATACACTAATTAAGGAAGTTTGTTTTCCTCATTCCCTTCAATATCACATGTAGACAGCAATGAACTCTCTTAAGCAGAGCTGGAGATGAGCCCAGTTTCGACTGAGAGCCACTCCTGTGTGCAGCACTTTCCAGATTCCTTTCAGTCTAACTATTGAAACAGAAAGGCAAGCTGTCTTCCTGGATTCTAAAAGTCCACATGGGAATGAATTATGATAAGTATTCATCCTTACATTTTTCTGGGTCTTTGCTAGATGCAAAACAAGTTACCGTGGGTGATAAAGCAAACAATAATAAGTAACATTGCAGTACACTTTGTGGCTTGCTATCCCCATTGCATTTGTTTGTTTGTTTGTTTTTTTGAGGACATGGGGACGGGGAAGGGTAAGCTGGGACAAAGTGAGAGAGTGGCATGTACATATATACACTACCAGATGTAAAACTGATAGCTAGTGGGAAGCAGCTGCATAGCACAGGGAGATCAGCTCGGTGCTTTGTGACCATCTAGAGGGGTGGGATAGGGAGAGTGGGAGGGAGGGAGACACAAGAGGTAAGAGATATGCGGATGCACGTATATGTATAGCTGATTTACTTTGTTATAAAGCAGAAACCAACACAACATTGTAAAGCAATTATACTCCAATAAAGATGTTTAAAAAAAAAGCATTAAAAATAAATAAATAAAATAAAACCAAAACAGATTAAACCCATTGCATTTGTTTTAAAAGAAGTTTTAAAACCTTTTACCATGGAAGGCTTGAGTTCTACAAAGTTTGTGGTAGTTCTATAAGGAACTTGTCTATGAAATTTAGCTTTAGATTACTTGGTAAGATTATTAAGTCTTTTTTGATAACTTTTACGTTTACATGAATATATTACCTCTGAAAGGAGTCTTCTTTCTCTCCTCTGGCTCCAAATTATACCTTCCACTTCATGCCACAGCAGTATACTTGTTCCCAAGAGCAATCGAGGATCTTAAAATTGAACGAATGGTATGTGTTACCATCTAGGTAGGAATTTTGCTGTTTTTACCATGGGAACAGTATAAAAGAAGAAATCAAAGTTTTGTTAAAACCATATAACTTCTACCTAACTTCATCATTATAATTTATGTCTTTTTTCTTTGAAATTTTGAAATTTATTTTTTTATACAGCAGGTTCTTATTAGTTATCTATTTTATACATATTAGTGTATATATGTCAATCCCACTCTCCCAATTCATCCCACCACCACCACCACCACCCCCGCCAGTTTTCCCCCTTGGTGTCCATACGTTTGTTCTCTACATCTGTGTCTATTTCTGCCCTGCAAACCGGTTCATCTGTACCATTTTTCTAGGTTCCACATATATGTGTTACTATACGATATTTGTTTTTCTCTTTCTGACTTACTTCACTTTGTATGTCAGTCTCTAGATCCAACCACGTCTCTACAAATGACGCAATTTCGTTCCTTTTTATGGTTGAGTAATATTCCATTGTATATATGTACCACTCTTCTTTATCCATTCGTCTGTCGATGGGCATTTAGGTTGCTTCCATGACCTGGCTATTGTAAATAGTGCTGCAATGAACGTTGGGGTGCATGTGTCTTTTTGAATTATGGTTTTCTCTGAGTATATGCCCAGTTGTGGGGTTGCTGGGTCGTATGGTAACTCTAGTTTTAGTTTTTTAAGGAGCCTCCATACTGTTCTCCATAGTGGCTGTATCAACTTACATTCCCACCAACAGCGCAAGAGGGTTCCCTTTTCTCCACACCCTCTCCACCATTTGTTGTTTGTAGATTTTCTGATGATGCCCATTCTAACTGGTGTGAGGTGATACCTCGTGGTAGTTTTGATTTGCATTTTTCTAATAATTAGTGATGTTGAGCAGCTTTTCATGTGCTTCTTGGCCATCTGTATGACTTCTTTGGAAGACATTTAGGTCTTCTGCCCATTTTTTGATTGGGTTGTTTGTTTTTTTAATATTGACCTGCACGAGCTGTTTATATATTTTGGAGATTAATCCTTTGTCCGTTGATTCATTTGCAAATATTTTCTCCCATTCTGAGGGTTGTCTTTTCATCTTGTTTATAGTTTCCTTTGTTGTGCAAAAGAAGTTTCATTAGGTCCCATTTGCTTATTTTTGTTTCTATTTCCATTACCCTAGGAGGTGGGTCAAAAAAAATCTTGCTGTAATTTATGTCAAAGAGTGTTCTTCCTATGTTTTCCTCTAAGAGTTTTATAGTGTCCAGTCTTACATTTAGGTCTCTAATCCATTTTGAGTTTATTCTTGTGTATGGTGTTAGGGAGTGTTCTAATTTCATTCTTTTACATGTAGCTGTCCAGTTTTCCCAGCACCACTTATTGAAGAGACTGTCTTTTCTCCACTGTATATCCTTGCCTCCTTTGTCATAGATTAGTTGACCATAGATGTGTGGGTTTATCTCTGGGCTTTCTATCCTGTTCCATTGATCTATATTTCTGTTTTTGTGCCAGTACCATATTGTCCTGATTACTGTAGCTTTGTAGTATAGTCTGAAGTTAGGGAGTCTGATTCCTCCACCTCTGTTTTTTTTCCCTCAAGACTGCTTTGGCTATTTGGGGTCTTTTGTGTCTCCATACAAATTTTAAGATTTTTTTTCTAGTTCTGTAAAAAATGCCATTGGTAATTTGATAGGGATTGCACTGAATCTGTAGATTGCTTTGGGTAGTATAGTCATTTTCACAATATTGATTCTTCCAATTCAAGAACATGGTATATCTCTCCATCTGTTTGTATCATCTTTAGTTTCTTTCATCAGTGTCTTATAGTTTTCTGCATACAGGTCTTTTGTCTCCTTAGGTAGGTTTATTCCTAGGTATTTTATTCTTTTTGTTGCAGTGGTAAATGGGAGTGTTCCCTTAATTTCTCTTTCAGATTTTTCATCATTAGTGTATAGGAATGTAAGAGATTTCTGTGCATTAATTTTCTATCCTGCAACTTTACCAAATTCATTGATTAGCTCTAGTAGTTTTCTGGTGGCATCTTTAGGATTCTCTATGTATAGTATCATGTCATCTGTAAACAGTGACAGTTTTACTCCTTCTTTTCCAATTTATATTCCTTTTATATCTTTTTCTTCTCTGATTGCCATGGCTAGGACTTCCAAAACTATGTTGAATAATAGTGGTGAGAGTGGATATGCTTGTCTTGTTCCTGATCTTAGAGGAAATGCTTTCAGTGTTTCACCATAGAGAATGATGTTTGCTGTGGGTTTGTCATATATGGCCTTTATTATGTTGAAGTAGGTTCCCTCTGTGCCCATGTTCTGGAGAGTTTTTATCATAAATGGGTGTTGAATTTTGTCAAAAGCTTTTCCTGCATCTATTGAGAAGATCATATGGTTTTTATTCTTCAATTTGTTAATATGGTGGATCACATTGATTGATTTGCATATATTGAAGAATCCTTGCATCTCTGGGGTAAATCCCACTTGATCATGGTGTATGATCCTTTTAATGTGTTGTTGGATTCTGTTTGCTAGTATTTTGTTGAGGATGTTTGCGTCTATATTCATCAGTGATATTGGTCTGTAATTTTCTTTTTTTGTAGCATCTTTGTCTGGTTTTGGTATCAGTGTGATGGTGGCCTCATAGAATAAGTTTGGGAGTGTTCCTTCCTCTGCAGTTTTTTGGAAGAGTTTGAGAAAGATTGGTGTTAGCTCTTCTCAAAATGTTTGATAGAATTCACCTGTGAAGCCATCTGGTCCTGGACTTCTGTTTTTTGGAAGATTTTAAATCACAGTTTCAATTTCACTACTTGTGATTGGTGTGTTCATATTTTCTATTTCTTCCTGATTCAGTCTGGGAAGGTTATACCTTTCTAAGAATTTGTCCATTTCTTCCAGGTTGTCCTTTTTTTTCTTTTCTTTTTTGCGGTGTGTGGGCCCCTCACCATTGTGGCCTCTCCTGTTGTGGAGCACAGGCCCCGGACGTGCAGGCTCAGCGGCCATGGCTTATGGGCCCAGCCGCTCCGTAGCATGTGGGATCCTCCCAGACCGGGACATGAACCCGTGTCCCCTGCATCGGCAGGCGGACTCTCAACCACTGCGCCATTAGGGAAGCCCCATGTTGTCCATTTTATTGACATAGAGTTGCTTGTAGTAGTCTCTTATGTTGCTTTGTATTTCTGCGGTGTCTGTTGTAACGTCTCATTTTTCATTTCTAATTTCATTGATTTGAGTCCTCTCCCTCTTTTTCTTGATGAGTCTGGCTAAAGGTTTATCAGTTTTGTTTATCTTCTCAAAGAACCAGCTTTTAGTTTTATTGATCTTTGCTATTGTTTTCTTTGTTTCTATTTCATTTATTTCTGCTCTGATCTTATGATTTCTTTCCTTCTACTAACTTTGGGTTTTGTTTGTTCTTCTTTCTCTAGTTCCTTTAAGTGTAAGGTTAGATTGTTTATTTGAGATTTTTCTTGTTTCTTGAGGTAGGCTTGTATTGCTATAAACTTCCCTCTTAGAACTGCTTTTGCTGCATCCCATAGGTTTTTGATTGTCGTGTTTTCATTGTCATTTGTCTCTAGGTATTTTTTTTTTCTCTTTTTTTTTCTAGGTATTTTTTGATTTTCTCTTTGATTTCTTCAGTGATCTCTTTGTTCTTTAGTAACTTATTGTTTAGCCTCCATGTGTTTGTGTTTTTTACATTTTTTTTCCCTGTAGTTGATTTCTAATCTCATAGCATTTTGGTCGGAAAAGATGCTTGATATGATTTCAGTTTTCTTATATTTACTGAGGCTTGATTTGTGACCCAAGATGTGATCTATCCTGGAGAATGTTCTGTGTGCACTTGAGAAGGAAGTGTAATCTGCTGTTTTTGGATGGAATGTCCTATAAATATCAATTAAATCTATCTGTTCTATTGTGTCATTTAAAGCTTGTGTTTCCTTATTAATTTTCTGCCTGGATGACCTGTCAATTGGTGTAAGTGAGGTGTTAAAGCCCCCCACTATTATTGTGTTACTGTCGATTTCCTCTTTTATAGCTGTTAGTGGTTGCCTTATGTGTTGAGGTGCTCCTATATTGGGTGTATATATATTTATAACTCTGTTATATCTTCTTTTTGGATTGATTCCTTGATCATTATGTAGTATCCTTCCTTGTCTCTTGTGACATTCTTTATTTTAAAGTCTATTTTGTCTGATATGAGAATTGCTACTCCAGCTTTCTTTTGATTTCCATTTGCATGGAATATCTTTTTCCATCCCCTTACTTTCAGTCTGTATGTGTCCCTAGGTCTGAAGTGGGTCTCTTGTAGGCAGCATATATATATGGGTCTTGTTTTTGTATCCATTCAGTGAGACTGTGTCTTTTGGTTGGAGCATTTAATCCATTCATGTTTAAGGTAATTATCGATATGTATGTTCCTATTACCATTTTCTCAATTGTTATGGGTTTGTTTTTGTAGGTTCTTTTCTTCTCTTGTGTTTCCCACTTAGAGAAGTTCCTTTAGCATTTATTGTAGAGCTGGTTTGGTGGTGCTGAATTCTCTTAGCTTTTGCTTGTCTGTAAAGCTTTTGATTTCTCTGTCAAATCTGAATGAGATCCTTGCTGGGTAGAGTAATCTTGGTTGTAGTTCTTTCCTTTCATCACTTTAAATATATCCTGCCACTCCCTTCTGGTTTGTAGAGTTTCTGCTGAGAAATCAGCTGTTAACCTTATGGGAGTTCCCTTGTATGTTATTTGTTGTTTTTCCCTTGCTGCTTTTAATATGCTTTCTTTGTATTTAATTTTTATCAGTTTGATTACTATGTGTCTCAGCGTGTTTCTCCTTGGATTTATCCTGCCTGGGACTCTCTGTGCTTCCTGGACTTGGGTGGCTATTTCCTTTCCCATGTTAGGGAAGTTTTCAACTATAATCTCTTCAAATATTTTCTTGGGTCCTTTCTCTCTCTCTTCTCCTTCTGGGACCCCTATAATGTGAATGTTGTTGCGTTTAATGTTGTCCCAGAGGTCTCTTAGGCTTTCTTCATTTCTTTTCATTCTTTTTTCTTTATTCTGTTCCATGGCAGTGAATTCCACCATTCTGTTCCAGGTCAACCTCAGAAGAACGGAGGTTCTTCTGCCTCAGTTATTCTGCTATTGATTCCTTCTAGTGTATTTTTCATTTCAGTTATTGTACTGTTCATCTCTCTTTGTTTGTTCTTTAATTCTTCTAGGTGTTTGTTCTTTAATTCTTCTAGGTCTTTGTTAAACATTTCTTGCAACTTCTCAATCTTTGCCTCCATTCTTTTTCCGAGGTCCTGGATCATCTTCACTATCATTATTCTGAATTCTTTTTCTGGAAGGTTGCCTATCTCCACTTCATTTGGTTGTTTTTCTGGGGTTTTATTTTGTTCCTTCATCTGGTACAAAGTCCTCTGCCTTTTCATTTTGTCTATCTTCCTGTGCATGTGGTTTTCCTTCCACAGGCTGCAGAATTGTAATTCTTCTTGCTTCTGCTGTCTACCCTCTCTAATTTATGTCTTTTTAAAAAAATTATTATTTTAGTTTCCCTATGGATATGATTTGGCTACAAATTGTATACATTTTGATAAATCTTAGAATAATAATTCTATACAGCAAACTATTTGTATTCTGCAAAAATTTATTTATACATATAATCAAATAAATAAGTAACCTGTTAGGTACAACAAACTCTCCACCTTGAAACACTTGGGTTGTAATATTTGCCCCTGAGGCTCTCACTCCCTTCAGTATCAAGAATGGAATGACCCCCTCATTCTGCCACTTGTTATATAGTGATGGAGCAAAGTGACAAAGTATCAGTTCTGTTGTTGGAAGTGTTTCCTTTCCATCATCACTATTTTCCTGTAACATTTTAGGCAAGCGGAGCAAGGCGTGGTGTCACAGGAAGAGAATAAGTAACAGATTAATACACTTAAAATCTACCACTTCTTTCTCTTCTTAAGTATTTTTCCTCCAGTATTGACTATGGAAGGGGCTGGCCTCACTTCAGCCCTGGGGAAGTGAGAGAAACTTAAGAGTGAGAAAGAAAAATGTGTGATGAAAATAAAATTATTTTAGGAAAATATATGTAAATAAACATGTTATTGTATCTGAGCATTAAAATTTATTGGCATATAAAGTGAGTTTAATTTTACTGGCTACTAATGTTGAGTGAACATCAGGCTTCACAAGATTGATCATATGTTGAAGCTAGATGATAGGTTCAGAAGAATGGAAGTTGGGTGCATTTTTACTCTTCTTTCTACCTTGTTTATGTTTGAAACTTTCCATAATAAAAACACTTGGAAAGAAAATAAGGTTTCAGAAAACTGTTCTAGATTGGTTAGTTCTGAAAAAGAGATTCCTCTTTTTATGCTGCATAAAAAGAGCATCATAAATATCTTCATCATTGGAGTTCAGAACTGGTCTGGATTCAATATGCCAATAAAATGCTTCAACCCTGTATGTAAGTCCTACAGTTGATACTCCATGACTGAACCTGGAAAAAAACAGGCTTGCATAGCTTTCATGAATTAATTGAAGATAATAAAATTTTAAAATGTCAGTAAGAGATGACAACGCTTACCAGAAACAAGTCATCAGTTCTCTAGTTATTTTTACTTTCACATTATGTGGATCCAGAGTATTAGATAGGGAATCAGAAATCTATATAAGCTAATCCCTAGAATATACAACTTATTTTCTGTCTTAGCATCTCCGTTTTTCCCTCGGTTCTCATTTAGAGAAGAAACCCCACAACTAAACTTTATATCTTCCAGAAGCATTTGAGGAATAACGATGTTTTAAAAAAAAGATTTTTCTAATGTATCATATAGAATTCTATTACTACAAGGAGATTGTTTCCTCTGCTAAGAATAAATAGAAAATAAAGACTATAAATGAATGAATAATTCTAAAAGTCTGTCTCATAGTGTCATTTCTTTGTAAAATTTCTCATACAAGGTGTCATGTTTTTCATTTTCTTCTCAGCTGCCCTGGGCTTAGAGCAATGATCTGCCAGTCACCTGTATCAAGTATGTGCGAGAATATAGAAATATACATAATCCTTGCCTTGGGTACAATTTGAGTGAGCCGATATAGCACAAGGAAGTCTCTGAAACCCTAGTGGGTTACAAATGCATTGATCTCCTGGAGCCCTGTGTGATAGATGTGACCATGGCATGCTTTGTGACTTTTTTGGTTGGTTTGCTTAGACTTCAATCAAATTTTAAGGTAACTATGGGGTGAGATGCAGTAAGGGACATTTCACACAGCTTCAGGAAGATGTGGAGTGGCTTTGCCACTCGAATAAAAATAAATCCTGAGAAATAATCCCCTAAAGGAACAGAATGTAGGGGAGAAGGTAAGACAATGCCTTATCATTAAAAATGAATCAGATATTTACTAAGTGCCTCTTCTGAAGATTTCTTACATTTCTGTAGCTAGCAAATCTTGGTTTACAAAATACTTTCACATACGTTATCTTATTTGATCCTCCCAACAAACCGGTAAGGTAAGCAGGGCAATCTTAAGATGAGGAAATTACATCTCAGAGGCTTATGTGCTTCCTGCAGCCCTTATTCCCAGCTGAAATGTGCAGGGGCAGAGAAGCTACCCAAGCCTCCAAACATGGTCCTGTAGTCATTTTCCACTGACCACCAGTATTGCGCTCCTCCATCCTGTGTGTGGTTCTGTGGGGGATTCAAAAGAAGTAAAGATCCCTGCCCTCAGTGAGTTTATGATCTAGATTGGAAACATGCAAGTTTTACATAATGAAACAGAGAACTAAATGTTAAATTGTATGAAATGGGCTATAAATACAGTAACATTTGGATTCTATTTTTTTTAATATTTATTTATTTATTATTTATGGCTGCGTTGGGTCTTGGTTGCTGCGCACGGGCTTTCTCTAGTTGCAGTGAGTGGGGGCTACTCTTCGTTGCAGTGTGCAGGCTTCTCATTGCGGTGGCTTCTCTTGTTCTGGAGCACGGGCTCTAGGTGTGCGGGCTTCAATAGTTGTGGCGCACGGGCTCAGTAGTTGTGGCTCGTGGGCTCTAGAGCGCAGGCTCAGTAGCTGTGGCGCACGGGCTTAGTTGTTCTGTGGCATATGGGATATTCCCGGACCAGGACTTGAAGCCATGTCCTCTGCAATGGCAGGCAGATTCTTTTTTTTTTTTTTTTTTTGCGGTACACAGGCCTCTCACTGTTGTGGCCTCTCCCATTGCGGAGCACAGGCTCTGGACGCGCAGGCTCAGCGGCCACGGTTCATGGGCCCAGCCACTCCGCGGCATGTGGGATCTTCCCGGACTGGGGCACGAACCCGTGTCCCCTGCTTCGGCAGGCGGACTCTCAACCACTGCGCCACCAGGGAAGACCTGTGTAGCCACTTTAATATTGAAGATGGAAAAAGAAAAGCAACATTTTCGGCATATTATGCTTTATTATTTCAAAAAGGTAAAAATGCAACTGAAACGCAGAAAAAGATTCGTGCAGTGTATGGAGAAGGTGCTGTGACCGATTGAATGTGTCAAAAGTGGTTTGTGAAGCTTCCTGCTGGCGATTTCTCACTGGACGATGCTCCACAGTCAGGTAGACCAGTTGAAGTTGATAGCAATCAAATCGAGACATTAACTGAGAACAATCAACATTACACCACGTGGGAGATAGCCAACATATTCAAAATATCCAAATCAAGCATTGAAAAATCATTTGTACCACCTTGGTTATGTTAATCGCTTTGATGTTTGGGTTCCACATAAGTTAAGCGAAAAAAACCTTCTTGACCGTATTTCCGTATGTGATTCACTACTGAAATGTAACGAAAACGTTCCATTTTTAAAACAAACAATTTGTTTTAAAATTGTTTGATGGGCGATGAGAAGTGGATACTGTACAATAATGTGGAATGGAAGAGATTGTGGGGTAAGCGAAATGAACCACCACCAACCACACCATAGGCCAGTCTTCATCCAAAGAAGGTGATGTGTATATTGTGGGATTGGAAGGAAGTCCTCTATCATAAGCCCCTTCTGGAAAACGAAACGACTAATTCCAACAAGTACTGCTCCCAATTAGACCAACTGAAAGTAGCACTCGACAAAAAGCATCCGGAATTAGTCAACAGAAAATGCATAATCTTCCATCAGGTAATGCAAGACCGCATGTTTCTTTGATGACCGGGCAAAAACTGTTACAGCTTGGCTGGGAAGTTCTGATTCATCCACCGATTCAGCAGACATTGCACCTTCGGATTTCCGTTTTTTTCTGTCTTTACAAAATTCTCTTAATGGAAAAAATTTCAATTCCCTAGAAGACTGTAAAAGGCACCTGGAACAGTTCTTTGCTCAAAAAGATAAAAAGTTTTGGGAAGATGGAATTATGGAGTTGCCTGGAAAATGGCAGAAGGTAGTGGAACAAAGGGGTGAATATATTGGTCAATAAAGTTCTTGGTGAAAATGAAAAATGTGTCTTGCTTTTACTTAAAATCTGAAGGGACTTTTTGGCCAACCCTATACTTTATAATCCTGCTTGCCACAGGGAAAGTCAAAACAGCAGTCACGTGCTGGCAGAGCTGTACTGGAGTCATCCCTCAAGCATCAACGCTTGCCCACTCAGAGGAGGAGAGGCGGTGGGAGAAATCAGCTTGGAGTTCAGGATGTAGCTGTAACGTTTTGTGTGTGAATGTGAGGGTGTGCTTTGGAGGCACCACCAGCACCTCCAACAGCACTGGTCACTTACACTGAGCACCTGGGGGCAAATGTGAACACAATTCTATCTGACTGCTAGGTCCAAGCACATAACTGCTACCACCGGACCATCTATGTCATCAAACGTGTACCCTTTGAATTCCTTTTCCAGGAATGGCAATGGATTTATGCTGAGTCACTCAAGCTTTCACTTCGTCCAGTGGTTGTGAGCGTGGACTCTCGAACCAGCTCTGTCACGTGCTAGCTGTGTGACCTTGGGCAAGTTACTTAAAAATTCTCTATGACTCCAATTCCCCATGTGTGAAAGGGTGGTAATTATACTAGCCACCCCATAAGTCGTTATAAAAATTAAATGAGTTTAGACATGTAAAGAGCCTAGAACATTGCCTGGCACATATTAGCTACTGCATAAGTGTTAGCTATTTTCATTCGTTCATCTAATATTAATTTAAAATCTCTGCTCTGGACACTGTTAGGTGTTGAGAAGTAAAAACAAAGAAGACACAGTGTGCTTTCAGTGGGCTTCTACTCTATAGTATAGGCTTGTGTTTTATTTATCTTTTTGTGCCTAGCACAAGAACTGTGAGGTACTCAATATATGTTTTTGAATGTGTGATTAGATTGGGGAAACAGGCAAGTATACCACTAGTTTCAGTTAAATGACTTTAACAGTGTCTGGCACATAGAAAGTGCCTGGTAACATATATGCATTATAAACTATTTAAATTATTAATTTAGTAGAATAAATGCTGAGACTGAGTGTGCGGACTGGAGGCTGAGGGTGAGGAGGTGGAGGTGCGCTCAGGGAAGTCTTCCAAGAGGCAGTATCACTGAGCTGAGTTTTGATCAGTGAGTGGGCGTTAGCCAGTAAGAGAAGAGGGCTAAGTGTGTTCCCGGCAGAAGGAACATTGTGTGCAGAGCTAGAGAGGCGTGAAATAGCACAATACGTTCAGGGAGCTCCGAGTAGGCAAGTACGACTGGAGCCCCATACAGTGTGCATTTGTTAAATGAGTATTTGAGATTAGAGGCTGGGAAATGAAACAAAACAAGTGAGACATCACTTGTGTCACCCTGGCCTTTAGCATTAGCTAAATAACCAGTTATGGACTAAGTGGCTAGGGAATTTTAAGTTGTTCAGTATAGTCCTTCCCCTGGTACAAATGCTGTTAGTCTATACAGCATTGCTTTATTGTCAGCCCCTTCTTGTCTTCTGATAGAGGAAGTAAAGTCACTTAATTTACCTGTTGTTTTCAAAGTAGTTGAGATGAATTACAATAAAGTTGATGGGATCATGGTGTAGGTGAAGATGTTTTTGCATAGTAACATAGATTGCTCTAGATCAGGGGTTAACAAGCTGTGGCCTAAGGGTCAAATCCTATCCACTGCCTGTTTTTATAATTAAGCTTTTTTGGAACACAGCCATGCCCATTTGTTTACATGTACCCTAGAGCTGCTTTAGCACTACACGGCAGAGTTGAGTTGTTGTGAAAGAGACTACGTGGCCTGCAAAGCCTAAAATATTTACTGGTTGGCTCTTTACAGAAAATGTTTGCCAGCCCTGCTCTAGAGTCATCTCTTCTAATCTGATAAATGAAAACCACCTAAATATTTAAAACAGGGGATTGATTTGGATTTAGAACCAACATGGCAAACAACAGGTTATTAAATTTTTTAAATTCACTACCAAGGAGAGAGAAGATTGCATTTAGCCATAAAGGGTACGATAAACATGAATAAATCAATGAACATAGATTCTGTGACTGGTCTTCAAATTTGACTCTGAGCTTCCTGGCAGTCAGGAAAAAAAAAAAGAATGGAATTGGTTATCTGTATTAGTTACTTACTGCTTCGTAACTTATTGCTTAAGACTTAGTGGCTTAAAATAGCCACCATTTACTATTTCTCATGAGACTGTGGGTTGGCTGAATGGTTCTGTTAATCTAGCAGGGGACTGGCTGATCCTGGTGGGCTTGCTCATGCATTTGTGATCAGCTGGTGTTAGCTCTGGACTGGCTGGTCTGGGATGGTCTCAGGTAGGATGACTATGATCTCTCATCCTCCAGCAGCCTAGCTGGGGCTTGTTCGCACAGCAGTGGCAGTTTCCAAGAAAGAAAGAAAATAGTACTGCACACTTGAGGCTTAGCCAGGAACTGGCACATTTTAACTGGTTTTGCATTCCAGTGGCCAAAGCAAGTCAAATGGCCCAGATTCAAGGGGTGGGGAAATAGACTCTAACTCTTGAAGGGAGGGGCTGCAAAGTCACGTTGCAAGGGGGAGGGGAACAGAAGGGAGAGAACTGAGGCCATGATTAAAATCGATCGGCATCTTAGCCCGCATGTATTCCAACCATAAATTAAAAAAAGACAAAGTTGTCTCTGTGGTCTAAAGTGGAAAGGAGTATTCATCATATGTCTATTCAGCCCCACCCACAGATATGAATCATCATTGTCTTTAACTAAGCGGACCAATATCTTCTTGCTAATGACAGATGCAGAGGAGTGGAAAGAAGCCTGTCAGAAATGTGGCACATACCATATGAGACCCAGGCCCATATTAAAATACCGTCTTGATGAATTTCACCACGGAATCAGACTCAGTTTTAATAAGTTAAGGGGGTAAGGAAAATCGTTATCACAGAAGTAACCAATGGCTAAACCAAACAGCCTTTGAGACTACAGACCTACAGTATTCTTGCTGACCATTCCTATGCCCCTCCACTTCCATTATCAGGTGGTTTTAAAATTGGTCAAAGACAACATTGCTATCTATGGATATGGATATGATTGAAAAGATGGAATAAACAGTCTTTTAAAAACTCACTAGCCTGGAAGCTGCTGCATAGCACAGGGAGATCAGCTTCATGCTTTGTGACGACCTAGAGGGGTGGGATAGGAAGGGTGGGAGGGGATATGGGGATATATGTATACATATAGCTGATTCACTTTGCTGTACAGCAGAAACTAACACAACATTGTAAAGCAATTACACTCCAATAAAGATATAAAAAATTTTTTTAATTTTAAAAAAAGGAAAAAATAAAAATAAAAAATATCTCACTAGCCATGTGCTGATTTTTAAAAATTTATTGCTGGAATATCTTCATTATTACCAAAGTTGCCTTAATAAATAATGTTAAATATAAATAGCAACAGTGATGTCAGGAATCTGCCTTAATGTTTCTTTTCCTGGTACCATGGGCTGTCAGTAAGAAGAGAACAGAGGTAACCCTAAATCCTTAGAGTCTATTTGGACTCTACTCATAATATCCCAAAGCTCCAAAAAAAAATAAAAGGCGAAGCCTTAAAAACAAAACTCAAACTCCCAAACCCTTTCAGACAAAGCCACACAACCTAGGTTTGGGAATATTCTCTCTGGCCTAGAGCCAGTCAGCGTGCTTAAGCCTTGTTCACAAGAAGCTGACACCTTTACACGTGGCCTTCCATGGAGCTGCCACCATCAGACTTCTGTTGTAGCAACAGTTGTGCATGGGGAGGTACATGACAGAATTTAGGGAGCTATTAGATGCCTGTTGACTCAGACATCAGGACCAGCTGTGAAGGGAAATCTATTTCAACTTAGATACAGTGAAAAAGAACCGAGCTGTTGACATTATTGAAGAGATGGGGACGAAACTTTCAGCATGCTTGAAGATAACCAGCCTCTGGGCGGGTCTGGGAGAGGTAAGGCTGTCTCAGGAAGGACAGATGAAGCTTTCAAAATTTGGTGTGCAGAAAGTCAGAAGTTAACCTTGGGCGGGCCACAAAAAGGTTAAGTGATATAACATATTAAATACCTGGCAGGGTACTTAGAAAAGTAGATCTCAACAAATGTTGGTTCCTTTGCTCTCTCTGTATCTCCCCTCCACCTGAGAGATTTCTTAAAAAACGACCTGCCAGCCAGCTGCCATTGGAACGATAGGATAAGCTGCTGATAGGCGGTTAACAATCAACAAAATTCACACTCAGGTAGACGGAGCAGGGCATGTCACCTTTCCTACCCCTCTCCTCATCACAGCCTGGAGGCAGCACAAAGACATTCCTTCCTTCCTGCAGAGGAAGTGTGTGTGTTCTCTCAGACCTACCTTGGCATTCCTTGATGTCTTAGAGAAACAGATGACCCCGACTGAGCAAGACAGTCAGCAGAACAGCAGCCCTTGATGCTGCAATTGGAAATTTCCATTCTTTGCTTGCAGCTCTGAAAAAAAAAAAAAAAAAAAAATCTAAAGAGCCCAGTAGCTGGGAAATTTCCACAATGGAAAATTTTAACATATTCTTTAGCTCTAAACTATGCAGGTTTATAGAGACAGTTTTTTTCTTTTGGTAATTTCCTTCTTTAACAATAATTTATGAACATGGTAACACTACAGCTGTGGGAATAGGGAGGGCAAGATGACTTGGAGGGGAATGGATATGGTTTGGTTAGTGGGAGGCTGTGCTATATAGGCGTTTGACCACCTGAACCACAGAAATGCAGATTGCTACAAGACCCACTGGTTGGGAACTCATCCAAAATAGAGATAGTTTGCCCAGTAGCACTGCAGAGAAATCTGTTTAGAGACTTGAAGTGGAAAGTGAATGGAGAGAGCTTTGAACAGGAGATGGTGAGTCCTGTTGCTGAAAAAAACAATCTCAGGCAGATCTCTTCGACCACTGCTTCTTAAACCTAAAAGTGCATCTGACTCACCTGGAAATCTCGTTAAGCTGTAGATTCTGATTCAGTAGATCTGGGATGGGACCTGAGACTCTATGGTTCTAACTGGTTCCCAGGTGATTATGTTGCTGCCCTTCAGTGGTGCCCTTCTAAGGACCACTCTGTGAGTAGCCAGACCATAGACAACAGGTCCTCATCAGTGTGAGGCCAACTTGCCTTCCGTAGCAAAACACAGTCAAAGGACAGCTGGAAGTGAGCTCCCTTGGGGTTGTTTTCTCAGATTACAAAGCTACGGTCTAAGAGAAGAACTGAATGTCTTCTGGAAAGATGCTTCATGCAAGTCTGGATAAAGTGGATCTTTTGAAGGTGTGGGGATGCAAGCAGTTACCAGAAATCTACTTACTCCAGCAGGTTCAAGTTGGTGGTTTCTGGAACTCAGTGCCTTTCCAGAGAAATCCCTATAAGAAGGTGGTTAAGATCCCTAAGATGGTCCTGTCTCCTGAGTGATTCTCCAGCATTGTGGCATATGGGGTGAAACAGATGAACTAGCTGCAATTACTGAGGGAATACTGTTGGCCAGAAGGGTATAATGGGGGAAAGGAATCTGTAAAATAAATTACATCCATCCCAGCCAGAGTAATTGTCTCACTTTTAATTGAAGTAAAATAAAGTGGGAATAGGAGAATTTTCACCTTTGTGCTACCTATTTTCCAGAAAGAGCCAGAGAAAGAGAGACCAAGAGAGAGACTGAGAGAGAGAGAGAGATCTGGAATCTTTATTCCAGGGTGTTACCTCCAGTTGAGCTGTAATGTATCTGCTGTGTGTATCTTTAAAGCAACATTTGTCCTATTTTTCATTTTCCATTCAATTGAGTTTTGGATGGGTTATTACTACTTACTTTTCAAATGAAGTACACAGGAGCATATGGGGAAAAAAGAGGAGGGAGATTACCATCATGAAAATGTAGTGTTGAAATCAGAGTGTAACAGGCATGAAATGAATTTGATATTAAAAAGTATTAAAATATATATTAAAAGTAAATACCTATGCTAGTATCCTATTATTACATAATATTTATATATTCTAAATGGCTTATAGGATTATTTAGGGATTTGGACTTTTAGAATTTCTAGGAGATTTAAAAAAATCTTCACTGTGGGGTTAAGGTATGATGATTCAGCATTGAAATAGATTTCCTAATTAAGCAAAAGAGCTCAGTTTTGATTTTTTCTTACTATTGGTCTCAATGAGCAATTATTCACCTAAGAGTCATCTTACAACCTATAGCCAATCAAATAGAACTTGCTTGATCCACCTAAAGTCACATCTACTTAACAAACACAATAATTATAATAAAATTTAATATTATGGAGTACTTACAACAAGTGAGGCATTTGATCCTTACAACAAGCTTATAAGATGGGTACCATTGTTATATAGATGAGAAACTGGGATTTAGAGAGCTTAAATGAATTGCTTGGGATCCATACGTTATGGCCAAACAGGGTCTCTGGCCAAACCCAGTTACTCTAGTGCTTTTTCCAAATGCCACAGCTACGTCTCAGCTTCATTTCCCTTATCACAGACAGATGGATAGATACTCCTTCTCAAGTTTAACAACTTCACAGAGCTTGATTCAGATACTGAATGTGTTGTTAGTTGCTTACAGCTGCTATTTCTCTAGCAGTGCAGTAAGTCCAGGCAAATTCTTTTGAAGAGCTCATTAAAACTGCTAAAATAAAGTCTTGGAAGCAGGTGCATTCATTAGCTGAAATGCAGACGATTATGTTAATATCGCATTCAGGTGACAAATTTAAAGCCATCGAAATCATGGAGGATAAATGGATTTTTAAAGCTAAAGTTAACTTTTCCCTTGCAGGGCTCTTCTCTCTGTTAAACATGTGACTGCCTTTGCAGCTGTCAACCTGGGGACCTCCAATGTTACCTCACAAAAATAAAATCATTTTTGCAGTATCATATTTCCTTTACAATTTCTTGGGTCTCTATTCAGGAAAAGAAAGGTAAGGAGTTGCCTACAAGCCTACTGCTATTTTCTAAATAGGAAATCTGGCGCTTGATTTAAATCTAATGTCAGATTGAGCCCAAGGGTAGAGGAGACATGATCAAGAAGATGGTTAGAATATGTGGATGATAATTTCAGGTTAGGATCAGATGGACAAACAGCTCTTTCACTTTGTCTTTTCTTTTTTCTCTTAAAGAAATACTGAGCATGAAATATGTATATGACCATACATGTGTATTTAGGAGGCTGTACATCAGAATCTGAATAGTTACGCCAGGATGATTTTGATTTTCTTTTTTTGTTTTGTATTTCTCAAATCTTCTACAATGAATATGTATTACTCTGTAAATTTAAAAATTATTACAAATTATTATGGAACAGTTAGCCTCTCCACATTCAGTTATTTTATCTATAAAATTGGTTTTTTTTGGTTTTTTTTTTTGCGGTACGCGGGCCTCTCACTGTTGTGGCCTCTCCCGCCGCGGAGCACAGGCTCCGGACGCGCAGGGCTCCGGACGCGCAGGCCCAGCGGCCATGGCTCACGGGCCCAGCCGCTCCGCGGCACGTGGGATCTTCCCGGACCGGGGCACAAGCCCGTGTCCCCTAGCATCGGCAGGCGGACTCCCAACCACTGTGCCACCAGGGAAGTCCCCAAACTGGGTTACTTTTTAATTGCCTAACATATGGGAATCGGATGAGATGTTTTCCCAACACCCTTTCTTCTCAAATCTGGGATGTCTGTGGAGACACTGATTCCTCCTTTCAGAAGAAAATATAAAAGAGGAATAGTATCCAGCCACTTATAAGAAAATTATAAACATGCTTAAAGATTTTTTTTTAATAAGTCTTCAAAACCTCCATCAAGTGGGAATTCATCAAAGTGAATGCATCTGCCACTTGCAAAGAGAAAATGAAGGCAACCTTTTTAAGCCAAATTTACGTTATTTAAGATTTTTTTAAAGTTATACACTCTGGAAAGTCTTTGTAAGCTAAAACTCGACATATTTTTGTTTTCAAATGGTGTGATACAATGACTGTATTACTGATTGCAAAATATAAATAATGAAGCTGCTATAGAATTGAACCCATCTATTGGGTTCAATACTATAAGGCATGTTTACATATTGTGTGTGTGTGTGTCTAAAAAGCTTAAATTAACAGCTGAAAGACTGCTTGTACAGCGTAATAGTCCTATTTTTGCCTGCCTTCCTCTTCAACACTTCTTCTATCTTGCCCTGTACATTATTACTTTCCTTTTTCCTACACAATTTAAAAGACAACCGACCTCATCTAAAATGAAAAGCAATATAGAAAGCAGGAAAAATCTCCTCAGGATGGGGCTGGGTAGCCATATACTTCTACATACATGTAAGCATACTGAATACAGGTACACATAGCTGAATCTCTGCTCCAAATTGCCGTTAAACCTCATTAGTTAGTCCTTTGACTGCTGGACAGCTCCGAGTCTCTTAGGAATATTTTCCCACCCACTTCATCTCCTGTTTAATTCTCAGAGCTGCCACCTTCTGAGAAGCTGCTGGTTCAAGACAAAGTGAGGAAGGTGGCCGGAGGAGACTCCTGTCCTTTCCATATGGCGCATCAACACCCTAAGTTTAAAGGGTGAACTTCAGAGCACAGAATTTAAAGATGAAAGGAACTTAAGAGGACACATTAATCAAGTTTTCTTTAAATGTATGTGTCTCTTGCAGAGCATAACTGATAGTCATCCAGCCTGCCCTTGAAATTTTCCAATATCGAAAATGTCTTTTTTCATTTTTCTACCAATAGATGAGTAGTTAGGGCACAAAAAGCATTCAACCACAAGGCCAAAAAGGAAAAAAAGAAAAAGAATTATTCCTAATCCTGCCACCCTTTAAAATATCAACTATTTTAAAATTTCTGTTACTGATCCAGGACCCCCCAGTCTCAAGTAAATATAACCCTTTAGGGTCCACGAGGAATGTAAAGAGAAGCTGAACCATTTGGCTTAAAGACATTTTGGAGATTTTATCTGTCCACGGTATCAATCACACCGTAAGAGTTAGACCTTGAAAAGGAAAATTGTGTAAAGAAATTATAAGCCTCACAACTATACCCCAATTAAAAAAAAAATGTATAAGCCTCAGTAGCACAGTGTTTCCCGAGTCTCTTCCTAATTCATCCCCTTTTGTCACTCTGACACCCATACAACAAAAGAAAGTTCCTCAGATTACCTTACTGAGGGATCTTTCCAAAATTTACAAATACTATCTAAGTTGAGAAATGTGTTCCCAAGTTGTCTAAATTGTACCATATAATGGTATTCTTTTCAAAGGAAATTGGAGAGTTCAGCAGTATTCTGAAACAACTAGGTGTGACAACACAAAGAACAAAAATAACAAAAGAAAATCCTTCAAAGATAGTGTGCCCTCCAGAAACAGATATCCTGCCTTTTTACATTGGCCATATGCGAGAGTCTTTTAAGCTGAATTGCAATGGTGAAAATGCTGTTGAGTTTTAGGGAAGCAAATTTAGAAAATCAATTAGCTAATAGGATAGAAGACTGTGAACTATAATTTTGGCTAAGTAAATAGAATGGAGAGGTTTCTTTTAATGATTATTATTTTAATGAATTGTAAAGAAAAACTATGAAAAATTTCAAACCACACAAAAAAATACAAGAAAGAAAACAAAAACCACCCCACATCCCACCACCTAAAAATAACTGTCACAAATGTTACAGGAATATTATTCCAGATATGGGAATAAGAGATATCTTAGAATTTTAAAAAGCAACTTGCACTCAGGCAGCTAAACATGGTCTTATTGATGATGGTCTAAAAAGACCCCAAACCTGATTTTTAAAAATGTCTAGTTCATCTGAAAAGTGATGAGAAGTGAAGTGAGGAAGAATGATCAGTCCATAAGCAATTATAAGAATGTGAGTTCAATAGAAATAAGCAGATACTTTTATTTCATCTATATTTCTGTGATCTGACCCTCAATCTGGCTGCATCTAAAACATATTACAACAAGATATGTTTCCATAATGCTTTCAGTTTACAAATCAACATTACGCTGACTCTCATGACCATATAAAATAATCAGAGTTGATACTAAGCTGGTACGTATTAGTTTGGCCATTCCAGTTGTTTATGGCAAAGTGTCCATTCTGCTTAATTGGACATCTATTTTGATTGTCCAGTGCTGGCGGTCTACCAGTTATTAAAAATTTTGAACATCATCTTTGGAATAGGAAATGATAGGCAAACCTAAAATCTTGTCTAGCACTTTATAGTTTGAAAAACACTTCTACTTATTTATCATCTGATGCCTACACTCTCACCATTCTTTCCCTTGTAGCAAATACTCCAGCAAAACCATCTACTTGTGGTTCTTTGAATACACAAATATATTTCCATATCTTGGCAATATATTTCATTCCCATGAAAACAGCTTTCCATGGGGCAGGGGTGGGGAAAAGAAAAGGCAGATGCACAGCACCTTGGTCTTCCCGGGTGAGGAACCAGTCATTTTGTCTTTGCTTCAGGCCAGAAAGGCTGTAGCAGGAGCTCAATCCAGCAGGTGCCAGGATTTATGGAAATCACATTATTCCTGGCACAGGAGATTCTGCCTGCTCTTATAGTTAAGTTCCTGCTCATCAGTAAAGGCAAATACACATACACACTCTTCAATCCACACCCACCACTTCAATATTCACCTGAGAATATGTTTTTTAACTGAAATACAGTTGACAAACAGTATTATATTAGTTTCAGGTATACAACACAGGGGTTCAACATTTATAAACATTGCGAATTGATCACCACGATAAGCCTAGTTAACCATCTGTCACCATGCAAAGTTCCTACAGTATTATTGACTATATTCCCTATGTTGTACATTACATCCCCATGACTCTTTTTTTGGGCTGTGTTACGTCTTCATTGCTGCTCGCGGACTTTCTCTAGTTGTAGCGAGCAAGGGCTACTCTTCGTTGTGGTGCACAGGCTTCTCTTCTCATTGCGGTGGCTTCTCTTGTTGCGGAGCACGGGCTCTAGACGTGCGGGCTTCAGTAGTTGCGGCACGCGGGCTCTAGAGCACAGGCTCAGTAGTTGTGGCGCACGGGCTTGGTTGCTCTGCAGCATGTGGGATCTTCCCAGACCAGGGCTCGAACCCTTGTCCCCTTCATTGGCAGGCGGATTCCCAATCACTGTGCCACCAGGGATTCCCAATCACTCCACCCCTCATTTGTTTTTTAACTGGAAGTCTGTACCTTTTAATCTCCTTCACCTTTTTCACCCAACCCCCTACCTGCCTGCCCTCTGACAACTACCAGTTTGTTGTCTGTATCTATAAGTCTGTTTCTCTTTTGTTTTGTTTGTTCATTTGTTTTGTTTTTTAGATTCCACATATAAGTGAAATCAAATGGTATTTGCCTTTCTCTGTCTGACTTGTTTCACTTAGTAAAATACTCTCTAGGTCCATTCAAGTTGTTGCAGATGGCAAGATTTCATTCTTTTTTTTTATAGTTGGATAATAATAGTCATGTATTAGAGAGCCACAGCCCTCTGCCTCTCCCAGATTAAGCCCCGCTGGTTTTCAAAGCCAGACATTATGGGGGCCCATCTTCCTGGTGGAGGTCCCCTGGCAGCTTGGCTTCCTCCCTCCTTAGGGAGGGAGCTCTGTGACTTGTGATTTCCCTCCTGATGGTGGGTCGCCATACGAGGGGAGTGGGTTCTGACTAGAGTGCATCTCTGCCCCTCCTACCCATCTTAGTGTGGCCTTTTCTTTATATCCTTAGCTGTAGAAAATCTGTTCTTCTGGTTTTCAGGTCAGTTTCAGAGATAGTTGGTCTTTGTGTAGTTGTAGTTTTGGTGTGTCCAAGGGAGAAGGTGAGGTCAATATCCTCCTACTCTGCTTAGAACTCCTTAGAAGGGTTCTGATCTAGAACCCTTCTAAGAATATTATTCTTGCTTAGCCAACCCTCCTTCCCCTACAGGAAGAATAAAGAATGGGTTGCTTTTCATTATAAGTAAAACTATTCAATAATGGGGAGACCTTTATATGGCACATCAAGGCCCATTTTTACTGGTTATGCCTCTTTCTCTAAGCATACTAAATATTTCCCTGAGCCAAGGTTTATTTATTTATTTATTTTGCGGTACGCGGGCCTCTCACTGTTGTGGCCTCTCCCGTTGCGGAGCATAGGCTCCAGACGCGCAGGCTCAGCGGCCATGGCTCACGGGCCCAGCTGCTCCGCGGCATGTGGGATCTTCCCGGACCGGGGCACAAACCCGTGTCCCCTGCATCGGCAGGCGGACTCTCAACCACTGCACCACCAGGGAAGCCCCAAGGTTTATTCTTTTAATTGTCTCATCTTTGATTTTTTTTTTTTTACATGTGTCACTGTTAACTTCATCTATTAGTGAACGTATCCCGTAAGATTCCTTCTCTTGCAGAGCTGAAGTAATTTTTATTTGTTTCTTTATGGAAAGGGAGGAGTAAAATTCCTCCTCCCCTACTCCTAAACTACCTCATTAAACTCACATTTGGGCAAAGACTTAGCTGGAAATTTTCAAATTTGAAGGAAATTTTGTTCCTTTATGTTGCAAAAAGCAGGGACATTGTGGTCTCCATTATGTGTGTTAAATTCAGGGAACATTGATGCTGATTATCCAAATGGCAGATTATCCCAGTTATTTTTATTTAAAATTTTTATGCTAGCACTGCCCTCCTACTTACATTTGACTAATGCTAATACAAAATTAGATGCCATTTCCTGACTTACCAACTTACATTGAGAAAATGCAGGTCAAATAGGTGGAAGAGGAAAGCCAATATATTTCCTTGGTAACCCGCATATCACAATTGAAGGTAATTGCTTAATCAAAAGTACAGATTTTTTCATCTAGTAATAGCTCTGTTTATCTCATAAACACTAGAATATAAGACTACCTGATCCATTTTCCAGAAAAAAAAGTGTCAACAGTTTTAGTACATTAAATATTTTTTTCACTGACATATTCTAATTTAAAGATATAATTTCATTTTAATTGAGAGTGGCACTTCACCATTCTTTTACTATTGATACTTGTGTAAATCAAGCAGTAGGCTCAAAGTCCATGCCTATGCCATTTGTTTTTACTTTTACTGTATAGAAAGAGCAGGAGCCACATTCTCTGTAGGAGTTAAGGCCATATTTCAAAACTCTTCCTCCTTCCCTAAATTCATTAAGTGGTCTCCTCAATGTTTGGATGTTTGAAATTTCATACTTCATTAACATTAGCTGATTAGGCACATTAGAGAAAGGACCAATTTGAATTAGTGAAAAATTTGAATGCTGCATTATAAAAATACATAGTTTTATCCTTTTATGGTACAATATGCCACTCAAGCCATCTGTAGTGAAGTATTTCCAAGAAGAAAAGCTACTGCTAGGACTGCTTTAAAGATAAGATTCCTCAATATTGTGCACTTTAAGCTTTAAGCAAATGAGTGTTGCTAGGTTATCCGAATACCTTCAGTTCACATTCACTGAGCAGTTACTATATGCTTGGCGTCATGCTAGAAAAATTTTGTCCTCTTGAGTTAACAGTTCACTCTAAATTATCATTCATTTTGCCTAGTGACACTGTATCTCCTGCTTTATTCACCACCTGTCTAAATTTACTCATTCATTCAAAAGACATCGAACAGTTATAATGGGTTAGGCACAAGCGCAAATTCAAAATGACTGGGGTTGTTAGGGTGAAAGTCATTTACCATGTGGACCAACACCAACAATCATCAATCAATCAATCAATCAGTCAATCAACCAGCCCTTTGTTCTAGGTAATTTAGCTAGTTGAGGGTTTCTCAAGCTTGGCACTGTTAGCATTTTGGATCAGATAATTCTTGTGGTGTGAGGTTGTCCTGTACATTGTAGGATGTTTAGCAGCACCCTTCGCCTCTTTTCATTAGATGCCAGTAGCACCCCCATTTCTAGTTCTGGTCATCAAAAACGTCTCCAGACATTGCCACATATCCCAGGGGTGGGTTTGGGGGTGGAGGGGGGAGGCAACATTGTCCCTGGTTGAGAACCACCGAGCTAGTATGTACTTTATACCTTCTTTACTAGATTATAAAGACCTTGAGGGCAGAGACCCAGTCTGATTCATCACTCTACCGCCCTCTCCCCACCAACTAACTTTAGTTTCTGGCATAGAAATGCTTCCTGATGAATGTTCTGTAAAGAACAAAATATCTCCGGAGTACCTATACTGTTGTCAGCCCTGCACAAACCACTTTGGTAAACCCAGAAGATGAATAGGTAACCAGCGCAAATCATCTAACGAATTTTTATTATTTGAATAATCACTCCCTATTCACATCATATCCCCACTTTGGTGCCAAATGCCTACATTTGTATAGGGCTTTAATGTGTGTGAAGCACATTTTACATAATGGCATTTGATCCAGATACAAAAATAATCACCTCTGTTTATAATTCAAGCTTCCAAGTCCCAGAACATATTCTCAGGCAGGAGTGGGAGGTATTTTGATTTCAGTGGCATCGCTTTGGTTATTAAAACCAAAAAAAAAAAAGACAAAACTCTTAATTTAAGATTGGTTTAATAATGTTAAATTTAAAGTTCAGGAATTTTTTTTTTTCTGTGTTGGAAGTAGAACATCTCAAAGGCTCTCTTGTGATCTAAGTGATTCCGGTTTACTTAGATTCCTGGAAATTGCCAGAGGGCTTTAAGGGAGGAGAGAAAAAAAGAGTGAGGAAATTTTCCCTGTGGGCAAATGGGGAAAACAAAAATATTTTTGTGCTGTGGAGACTTCTCAGGAAAGAAGGATTGGCCAGCAGCGGCATCTGTACAAGGGGAATTTCCACGTTGGGGAAAACATGGTCATAATTAATGACCTAGGAAAGCCAAGAGAATGGACCATGTTGGAAAAATATGATCTTCAATGGCCAAGTCATTGTCAACTGATTGGCCAGAAAATTGTTTTAGAAAAAGATTTTTATTTGTGGATATTTGCCTACCAGTCCTTCCTTCTGTGGCTCTAATAGATACCCTGCCCTTGCCTTGGGAATCAGCTTCCCCTAGCCAGACCCACTGTCTCTGTCCCTCCCTGCCCTAAGGGAGTGTTTGCATTAGACTTCTGGCCTGGACACTGGCCTATAGTCTTTCCCTTTGAACGTGATGCTTCGGACTAGCCAGCAGGGCTATTAGCGTCCATTAGAATAGAGATGATTATCCAGGATTTTTGGACAAGGGCGGAAAGATGAGATTGCATGATCTTAATGCAGCCATCATTTATTGAGGACTCCATGTCCTAGGCCAGGTGCTAAGAACATTGAAAAACTATCCTGACCTAGACATGAGGAACCTGAGGCTCAGGGAATTTAAGTAACTTGCCTAGGGTTGTGCAGCTTTTAATTATCAAGCTATTCTGGCTTTTAGTTACCAAGCTATACTTCTCATTTTGTATATAAAGTCTCCCCCGCAGACTGGAATGTCCTTACCCTGTACACAGCCTCTCACTTACTTAACTATGACTCCCTTCCTCTTCCTCTTCTCCAGATCACTTTGTTTAAATTAGATCTGGTCATGGGGTTGTGCTCAGCAGAGAACTCCACGGTTACCTATGATTCTCAAGAGGAGAAATCTGGGTTGGCAGGCTTAGCACCATTCGTATCTCTGTTTACTTACGGCATGATTATGTGGTCAGAATGTTCTTGCCCCACTTTTTGGTTTTCTTTCATCTCAGGGATCAATTTTATTAAAACAAGTATGATCATCATTTGCCTCTTCTCTTACAATTTTCTCAGGATCAGAATATAGCTTGCTGAATTTCATCGTATTTGTCAAGGTGGAGGTCAAGATTTTTAGAAAGGGAACTACAGCTAAAAAAAAAAAAAAATCCCTATATTTGACATGTAGATGTGGTATCCAGTAGAGCATCTATAAAATGCAGCACTTTGTTCTGTGAAATGAAAACACTGCAGGTTCAATCTTGTCCCCCTGAAGCTACAATTCCACGCTCTAAACCCATATGACATGGCTTCTAAAGTTAGCCCTGTCCTGCAACTGCAATGAATATGAGAAAACAAACCTAACTACTATGAAAGAGTCCAACTGCCCTGGATTGAACCTCAATGGGTGTTATAATTAGTTAAAAAATCATAGCCTCTTGGAAATAATTCAATATATTTCTTTCCAACTTAAAACATATTAATTAATCTTATTAATATTTGTTTTCTGAGTGCTTCTTGGACTAGCCAGACATTATTACTTTTATTTAGAGATGTGAAAACCAAAGGGATGTGTTAGTTTTCTACTGCTCTATAGAAAATTACCAGAAACTTCGGGGTTGGAGCAACAGCTGTAGGTCAGAAGACCCGGTAGGTTTGGCTGGGTTCTCTGCCTGGGGTCCCACTGGGCGGAAATCAAGGTGTTAGTCAGGCTGGACTCTTATCTGGAGGCTCTGGGCAAGAGTCTGATTTCAAGCTCACTCAGACCGCTGGCAGAACCCAGTTCCTTATGCCTGGAGCACTGAGGTCCCTGTTTCCTCTGGCCCCTAGAGGCCCCACACATTCCTTCTCACTGGTTTGCTCTGTCTTCAAAGCCAGCAATCACCTTGGAATCGTTCTCATGTTTCAGATCTCTTTGACTTCCTCTTCTGCTACCTACTGAGGAAAACAGTTCTCTTAAAGGGCTCCCCTCATTGGGCCAGGCCCACTTGGATTATCATATTTTGAAGTAAACTGACTTGGGACTTTACATCTGCAAAATCTCTTCACAGCAGTATTTAGATTAGTGTTTGACTGAATAACCAGGCCTGGTAATCTTGGGAAGATATCTTTAGAATTCAGATAACCATGAGGAAATAGAGTTTCCCAGTTAACCTGAGATATGATCCGGATATAGGTTCCCAACAGTATTGAATCAAAGAATTTATTTTTTATTTTATTCCTTCCTTAAAAAAAAAAAAATATATATATATGAATATGGTTTATTTTTTAATTACATATTTTGGTGCTACACATCCCCACATTTTTTACTGATGCATGATCAAAAATGTTGCAAGGCTGTTTGGGGACATGTGTTTCAGGAGCCTGTCAATGTTCAAGAGATTGTAATGTGTAGACGTGGAGCTGGACATGGGTGTGGGGTGGGGGATGGTGATGGTAGGTGAGGAAGCGGGAGGGGCTGAGGCTGCAGTGAGTATAGAGGACCAGTTTATTCCTGTTTTTTAAAAAAATATATATATTTATTTATTTTTTGGCTGCATCAGGTCTTAGTTGCGGCACTCGGGATCTTTTGTTGCAGTGTGCGGGCTTCCCTCTAATTGTGGCGCACAGGGTCATTAGTTGCGGCCCACGGGCTCTCTGGTTGTGGCATGTGGGCTCCAGAGCACGTGGGCTCTGTAGTTGCAGTGCGTGGGCTTAGTTTCCCCACAGCATGTGGGATCTTAGTTCCCCCACCCGGGATCCAACTGGTGTCCCATGAGTTGCAGGACTGATTCTTAACCACTGGACCACCAGGGAAGTCCCTATTCCTGTTTTTAGTATATTCACTGAAGAACTTTGAAGATGAGAATCCTTTTGTTACTTTCTGTTGACAAGTCTGGAAGTTCAAAAACCCAGGGATTCTTTGTGTGTAATTCATGAGCAGTATTTGAAGATATTTCTAAACACAGGGGCATTTTGGAATATACTGGATCAGCCTCACTAAGATGCTGTGTCCCTAGTGTAAATGTGAATGTCCCGAAGTTTTTGTTGCACAATTTCAATGTGCCACGGCCTGCCAGATGCACAGGAGGCCTAGAATGCAGGCTGAGCCTTGGGCCCAGCCAGCTGCTGATCCAGAAGCCTACACCTGCAAAGGGTCACCTCGGAATTGAGATGGTGTGGAAAGGGCTGAGTGGATCATAGAAAGGGAGATGAAGGAGGATTGTGTATTAATTTCTCTGACTTTAGCATTTTACCTGGAGGACAGCCTGATGAAAAATCTGGTCTTCTGGTGAAGGGAGTGGAAATGATTTTAGCCTTTAGAAAGAACACATACAGAAATGTAAAAACATCAGAAGAAGGCAGAAATTTCAGATGCTAAGTATTTCTCTCTTTTTCCAAGAACATTTGGGTTTTTCCCTTCTTGAAATCTTGGCCAAAATTAAAGGAGAGAAGGATGTTCCCCAAATGTTTCTTTTAAATTGTCCCAGACCTTCAGAAAATAGTGAGAAAATGTAATCATATTATTAGGCAAAAGGAAAGAAGTCAGGGGAGAAGGTATTCAATAATTGCATTGATAGAGTGCTAAGTTAAGAGTACATGTGGTGTGTTTAGCTTTCGAAAGGAAGACACAGGAGGAAAGAGGCTGGGTGGGAGAAATTAGTGTTGCTTATTAATTGTGATCTCTTTAAAGCATAACACATTTTATATTCTTTAACTAACAAAGTGATTTTGCTCTATAAAGAATAACTCTCAGGATGTTGATAATATGTTACAGATGTTGTTTTTATTGCTAAAGTTTCCACTTATAAATCTTTCCCTTCATTTATTCATTCATTCAGAAATAGTCAGTGAGAGTCTACCATGTACCTTGATCTAGGTGCTAGGACTATAGCAGTGAACACAATAGACAAGGTGTCTGCTCTCATAAAGCTTATATTCTAGTGTGGAGGAGTTGGAAAATAAAGAAATAGTTGTATTTCATGACATGATACATAAAGAGATAAACAAGATAATGTTAGACAGTGATAGGTGCATTACAGAGAAACAAAATAGGATGAAGTGATGGATGCCTAGAGGACTATTTTAGTTTTCATGTCCAGGGAAGACTTCTCTGAAAAGATGACATTTGAACAGTGATTAAATGACAAGGAGGAGGACTTCCCTGGTGGTCCAGTGGTTAAGATTTCGTGCTTCCAATGCAGGGGGCACAGGTTCCATCCCTGGTTGAGGAAGTTCCACATACTGCATGGCCAAAAAAACAATAAAAAAATAAAAATAATAAATGACAAGGAGGAACTGGTGGTGAAAAGATCAGAATGAAGAGCATCCTAGATGGAGAGAATAGTTGGTTCAGAAGTCCCCAAGATGGTAATGAATTTGAGTTTGAGGAAGAGAAAGAAAGCTTAAGTGGCTGGAACTTAGTGGCAGACAGATAAGTGGTTACAAGATGCAGTTGGGGGCTTCCCTGGTGGCGCAGTGGTTGAGAATCCGCCTGCCAACACAGGGGACACGGGTTTGAGCCCTGGTCCGGGAAGATCCCACATGCTGCAGAGCAATTAAGCCCATGTGCCACGACTACTGAGCCTGTGCTCTAGAACCCGTGAGCCACAACTACTGAGCCCGCGTGCCACAACTACTGAGTCTGCGCTCTAGAACCTGCAAGCCACAACTACCAAAGACTGTGCACCTAGAGTCTGTGCTCCACAGCAAGAGAAGCCGCCCGGGCATGGCAAGGAAGAGTAGCCCCCTCTCACTGCAACTAGAGAAAGCCCCGCATGCACCAATGAAGACCCAATGCAGCCAAAAATAAAATAAGATAAATAAATTTAAAAACAAAAAGATGCAGTTGGACAGGTAGAGCTTAGACCTTTTAGGCATGGAAGATCAAAGGAAGGAATTTGGATTTTAGGTGAGATGGGAAGGCAATAGGAGGTTTCAAGCAAGGCAGTGTTTTTCTGTATGGGCAATGAATTCTACAGGGCAAGAATGAAAGCACAGAGATCTTTAGGAGGAAACTGCACTAATTCAGGTGAACAGTGGTGACTTGGACTAGGATGGTAGCAGTGAATGGGAGAATACAGTGGATTGGGGGTATATATGGGAGGTGGAGTCAACAGAGCTTTCTGGTGGTTTGTACGTGACACATCAAAGAAAGAAAGGAATCAAAGTTCTCTCCTCCATTATTGGCTTGGGCACTGGGTAGATGGTGATGCTACTTAGTGAGACAGGTAGGCTGGGAATGAGAAGTGTGGCAGACTGTTAATTCCCTCCCCAATAGCCATTCCTCTCTTCCTCTTTGCTAACAGAGCCCTGACTTGGTTGAGGAGACAAGATGTCCAGCCCCAAGTGATGAATCATGAGTGGTGTAACTCAGTCATAATAATCACATTTTCTTTTGCTAGATATTCAATTCCCCCATCTTCTTTGCAGCTAGGGGTGATTCACTTCTGGCTAATGAGACCTAACTGAAAGCCTTCTGGGAATAGATATGGCTATCTTGAACACCATCACAATGCCTGGAGACACAGCAGGCTTCTTATGAGTACAAGACAAAAGACCTGATGATGTTAAAGATGGTGAAGCAGGAAAAAAATAGAAATTGCCTGGGTCCTTGATGGTAGCGTTGAGCAGCTGAACCAACACCAGCAATCATCTAGTGCCAGACATCTTGTTTATGAGAAAAGTAAAATTCTGTTTAAGCCTCTTGTTATTTGATATAAGAAGATTAAGGGGAAAAAATCAAGAGTTCTCTTTTGGCTATTTTCAGTTTGAGATGTCTATTAGATATCCATGTGGATGTGACTGTGTAATTTCTTGCCTAATACAAGGGATAAAAATTTCTAGACATTTTTATCTTTTCATATTACTGTAATACTAGAAAATGTGAAAGGATAAGTATAAAAGTGAACAAAGTTGCAGTGACCATGTGGGGGCTCAAATCAAAAGCTGACTATCAATATATAAAACTGACTCGTAGCATTAATAGGTTAACAAGGTAGAAGTTGTTTAAACAGGAAAGCTGGGGTGATGGAGAAAGTTCAGTTTCAGGACCAGTTAGGTCCCTGCACTTCCAAGTACTTTCCATCACTTTGGTGGAGAAACGTCCTAGACTAGAGTACATATTTCTATTAAGATACTTTCTTACCTCTATATCACAGTGTTCATGTATTTCTTTATTCCCTCTACTGAATATAACACATAGCCTCATGAAAATTTCCCCACTCACTTACCCAGGGAATGTAAAGTAGGCCAAATTGAGCTTTTAGCACAGTTTCTGGTTGCTGCTAAAAATCAGCATCTACAAACCCAATTGCATGTATTTCCATTAGTGCTATCATCCACCACTAGACATATAGTTTTGTAGATTAAAAGTTTACCAACCCACATATTTTTTTTCCTAAACATTTTACTGTATGCTGGATGGTTTGGACTCCCATCTATAGAAGAGAAGAGTACATTTTTTTTTGCCAGTGACCCATCAAAAACAGCTATTGATTTTGTGTGTATGGACAAGTAACCAAGTCTGCAAAATGGACTTCACAGGGTATCTTCTATTCTGCCCATACTGGGAGTCTATGTTTTCCTGAGGTTAGTTGGCCCATCATATTCTGCTTTCATGTTCCCTAGTTTATCACTGTGCTTGGGATTTTTGCCCCTACACCTTTCATTATGTTTTTACATAATTTATTACAACAAACCTTTGTATTTTTTAATGGTTTTGGATCTGCATTAATTTTTAAGTCCCCGGAGGAACATTATGTTCCCAAACATTATGTTCTGCACTCTCACGCTCATATCACTTTGTGTAGTGCCAGACACCTCCTGGGATCTCAAGAAATGTTGTTTCTTTTTAAAAGATAGGTGATTACTCTGGGATGCCCATAAAATATCTTTCTCAGTTGAGTTACTCTCATTGTTTATTCATCCCTAGTGGCTTAGGTAAAAATAGTGGTTACTAGAAAGAACCTAAGTCTTTGGAGAAGCTTTTCTAGTCTCTCCCCATCTCTGTAAAAGCAAGAGGTGGATATCGACTGGTCTTACAGTAGTATTGGAAAGAAATTACGAAAAACGTTAGGAATAAGAAACTTTCTTTAAAAATATGAAATGCTAGGGAGATGACAGTATCATCCTTATTGAGCAGACCTCAGCGTGAGCGGAGCTCACTCCTCTGATAAATGCTTTTCATCATTGTTACAAAGAATGGCTGTCTAGCAGGATTCCCTCTGCTGGTAGCATCTATGGCAGACTGTCAGAACTTTTTTCCAAATACTCAAGATCTGCTGTACCCACAATATTTCCTCTTCTCTCAGCTTCTTAGCTTTATCTAGAACACTTTAATGTCTTCCTACAAGGCAAATTTGAACCTCCCTCTAAATTCTTCTAAGGTTGTTTGAGGGAGAGGAATAGGACCATGGACAGAGGTATAGCCTACCAATCACTGGCGCAGCAGGAAAGCCAGCTCTCATCCTGCCAAGAATCCCTGGGAGGGGTCTTTAGATGAATAGACTCTTTTTTATTCAAGGGTCACTTTCCCCTTCTCTAATTTTCCTTTGGAGCGACACAGTTTCTTCTAGAAACACTGGCTCCCTCTACCATCTCCATGCTCCTGAGACACACAAAGAATACTCATTCTTGCAAATGCAGCTCATAAAATACTTTAAAATGTTGTCATTATAAAATATTTCAAACAAACAGAAAAATAGTGAACATAGTTTAACAAACATCTGAGTATACAACACTCAACAAATCAATATTTGACTTATTTGCTTTAGGGTTTTTTGTTTGTATTTTTGTAAAAGGTTTAAGTACAACTTGAAGCCTGATCCCATTCATTTCTCTGTTTTTCTCCGTTTTTTCTCCTTTCCTCTTTTCCCCAAAGTAATCACTATCATGAAGTTACTATAAATCATTCCTATGCATGTTTTTATACTTTTCTGTTATATGTATATATTCATAAACAAACATGGTATTGCTTTGTATTTGTAAAATGTAAAGGAATACTATATCATGCTGTACATAACATTCTGCAATGCTTTTTTAGTTATCATTATTTTTTAGACTTACTCATGTTGCAACCTGAAGAACTAACTCATTAATTATAACTGTTGTACATTATTCCCTTGTTAGAATATGCACAAGTTCCTTATCCATCCTCCTGCATTATTGACATGTAGGTTGTTTTTAGTTTGTTATTGTTGTTTGCTGTAACAAACAATGCTGGAGTTAACGCTTAAATAGCAGCCTGCTGGTGTACAAACACCATATGAAAGTTTTTCTAGGCCAGGATTTTTCAACCTTGGCATTATTGAACTCTTAGGCTGAATAATTCTATGTTGTGGAGTAGGGTATTAAGCAGCTTCCCTCACCTTTACCCACTAGTTACTAGTAGCACCCCCCCCCCCACACACACACACACAGGTGTGAAAACCAGAAACGTCCTCAAACACTGCAAAATCGCTGCTGGCTGAGAAGCACTAATATAGGCAATATACCTAAGAGGAACAGCTGGGTCTTACGATTTCTACTAACATATATCATCATTTTGCTTTCTAAGAGTATTGTTTTCCCACATGACGCTAACTTTTGGTTTTTTCAGAATTAAAATTTTTGCCTACTTATGGATATGAAATAGTAACTTTTTATTATTTTATTTCATTTTCCCTTAATTTCTACCGAGATTTCACATCTTCTTGTATGTCTGTTGACCATTAGGGTTTTTCTTCTGTTAATTGGCCTATTCATATCCTTTGCCAATTTTTCTTTCTAGGTGTTTCTTTTTCTTTTTGCTTTGTAGGAGTTCTTTATAATTTTTGAATACTAATACCTTGATTGTTTTATGTCTGGGAAAATATGTTTTCCCAGTCTAAGACTGTCTTTTCACTTTGCTGATGAATTCTTCTTATTTTAAATCAGTAAAATGTATCAATCTTTTCCTTTATATTTTATGCTTTATTTAATAAATTTTTCTATCCCAAGGGTGTAAAGATAATCTCTTATATTTTTTCTAGAAGTATAAAAATTGACAATTCACATTTAGGTCTTTAAACCAACTTAAACTTCTTGTGATATGAAAGAGAAAATACATGTATAATTATTCCAACACATATTTCCTAAATAGTTCATCTTTTCACTCCTGGTTTGTTATACCACCTCTGGTTTTAAATTTTGATATTTGAGGGGGAAGGGGACTTGAACTGGGAGATTGGGATTGACATATAGAGAGTACTATGTATAAAATAGATAACTAATGAGAACCTACTGTATAGCACAGGGAGCTCTACTCAATGCTCTGTGGTGACCTAAATGGGAAGGAAATCTAAAAAAGAAGGGAGGGGATATATGTATACATATAACTGATTCACTTTTCTGTATAGCAGAAACTAACACAACGTTTAAAGTAACTATATTCCAATAAAAAATTTTTCTTAAAAATTTGATATTTGGTAAGGCAACCCCCCTGACTTATTCCTTTTCAAAATTGCCTTGGGTATTGCGGTTGGTTATCTGACCAAAGAATATTGTCTCTTTCTCCTTTCTAACTTGAACCTAAATTGTTTACAGGTGTCCATGAACCTTATCTTATAGTACTCAGTCTAAGCCCATTAAAGTAATTTCATTCCATTGGGATTGGTTTGGCCATAAGCATATGTTGCATCTCTTGCCAATGAGACCTAAGTGGACTTGCACTAGAGTGGAGATGGGATGGGATAGGTAAGTTTTCTTCTCACTTAAAAATGTACATAAGAGGACTTCTCTGGTGGCACAGTGGTTAAGAATCCGTCTGCCCGGGTTCCCCTGGTGGTGCAGTGGTTGAGAGTCTGCCTGCGGATGCAGGGGACATGGGTTTGTGCCCCAGTGCGGGAAGATCCCACATGCCACAGAGCAGCTGGGCCCGTGAGCCATGGCCGCTGAGCCTGCGCGTCCAGAGCCTGTGCTCCACAACGGCAGAGGCCACAACAGTGAGAGGCCCACGTACCGCAAAAAAAAAAAAAAAAAAAAAGAATCCATCTGCCAATGCAGGGTACATGGTTCGATCCCTGGTCTGGGAAGATCCCACATGCTGTGGGGCAACTAAGCTCATGCATCACAACTACTGAGCCTGTGCTCTAGGGCCTGTGAGCCACAACTACTGAGCCCGCGAGCCACAACTACTGAAGCCCACGCACCTAGAGCCCGTGCTCCACAACAAGAGAAACCACCGCAATGAGAAGCCCGCGCACCACAATGAAGAGGAGCCCCCGCTCACCGCAACTAGAGAGAGCCCGCATATGGCAACGAAGACCCAACGCAGCCAAAAGTAAGTAAGTAAATAAATAAATATTTTTAAAATGTACATAAGGAACAGACTTGCCCTGCCTCTCTTTTTATAGATTTGGAGGAAAATGTAATGTCTGCAACTGTGGCAGCCATCTTGCCACTCTGAAGGGAGGAGTGTAGTCCAGCACACCAAGAATGGCTAAGCAGACAGAAAAGGTCACAGATTCCCATGATGTCATTGTGCTGCTGAATTATCCAATACTGAAATCACTTATCAGTGGACATCCTGAGATGTAAAATAATAAACCTTATTATTTAAGCCACTTTAAGCTTTACATTCTTTTACTTGCAGCCAAAGGAATCCCCAACTACTATAATAAGTTTGACCCTATACTCTTCTACATGAATTTTGTGATCATTGTTCCATGTTACTAAAGCAGGTTGGGATTTTTTTTTATAAATTTATTTATTTTATTTTATTTATTTATTTTTGGCTGCGCTGGGTCTTCGTTGCTGTGTGCAGGCTTTCTCTAGCTGTGGCGAACGGGGGCTATTCTTCATTGCGGTGCACGGGCTTCTCATTGTGGTGGCTTCTCTTGTTGCGGAGCATGGGCTGTAGGCACGCGGGCTTCAGTAGTTGTGGCTCACAGACTCTAGAGCGCAGACTCAGTAGTTGTGGCGCACAGGCTTAGTTGCTCCGCAGCATGTGGTATCTTCCCGGACCAGGGCTTGAACCTGTGTCCCCTGCCTTGGCAGGTGGATTCTTAACCACTGTGCCACCAGGGAAGTCCCTGCGATTTTTAAAATTGAGTTTGCATTGAAATGAAATGTTAACTTTAGGAGAACTGACATCTTCATTATAATGAATATTTGAATTCATGAATATGATACATATCTACTTATTTAAATCTTAGTTAACTTTTTCCATAAAAGTTTTTTATATATAAATCCACACTTTATGTTTTTGTTATTCCTAAGCACTTTATTGTTTATTAGTATTAAGAATAGTGTCCTTTTTTGCTATTAAATATTGTCTTGGATAAATACTGAGGTATAGGATTGCAATTGAATTTTGTATGTTGATCTTATACCCAGCAACCTTGCTGAATTGTCTTTTTAGTTATAATATTTTTTTCAGTATAGTCTGTTTGATTTTCTTTATAGACAATCATTTTATCTATAAAGAGAGTTTATCTATTTTTTCCCTTACTGTGTTGATGGAGATGTCATAAGTCAGTCATGGAGGTCTGTGGTTGCTTGATCCAGTTTCCTATCATGTGTCCTGTCTTCCTGCCTCATCATTCCCTCATGAAAGGCCCATCATTAGGCAGTGGTCAGCTCTTTAACAAGCTAGTTTGTGAGTATGGGAATGAAGGTTCACAGTGTAGTCCATAGTTTCAAGCAGTGAATCTGGTCTGGTTCCCATCCACTTCCCTCACCCCATGAAGATCACTTTCAGTCTCCCTTCCCCTGCAGAAGCCCCTTTAGAGCATTTTCTACCTCCTTTCATACCTGGAGGCCAACAGGCCCATGTCTTCCCTCTTATTCGTTGCTTTGCATTTCTGGCCCATAGAAAAGTTTATACTTGGGGCCAACTGTGTCTTTCGTTTTTCTCTTTTACATTTTAAAAACCATTGCTTTATGTTTGGAGCTGAATAAGTACCCCAAAGATTTGTACAACAATGCTACCTTGACTAGAAATCATAGTTCTAAATGTCTATTTTGTAAAGGATTTACAGAGCTAGCTTCTAAAACTGATGATACTATTTATAGTAATTATCATCAAAGACAGTGCTACTCAGAATTTTCACAATGTCTTTCAGCTCCTTGTGTTTTGTAAATGTTAGAGTTGTGTCTGTGTTTGTCACGTGGGTAATGGGGAATGGAGGTAAATACTATTTTCTACACCCGAGAAAACTGAGGCCTCTTTCTTAATTGTGGCCAAGAATAAGATAGATTCCTCCAGAGGTAGGGCTGTGCTTTGTTCATGCTGTGCCTTGTAGAAAATGACCCTCAATGCAAGGTTTTGAGCTGAGAAAACCAAACTCTAGGCCCATGCCTAGCTCTATTCATCAGGATGTCCCCTGAATTAAGGAGACCCATAATGAAGTCCTCAAGATCTATGCAATGCTATGACTTGAGGGAAAGAAAGAAAAGGAGGGAGAAAAATAAGAGCAGCAAGAGTTGATTTTAACCAAAGTGAGTGGGAAGGAATTGTCAGTAGCATTTCATCTAAAAAGTGAATTTTGATTAAGATTTAGATTTTTTAATACTAATCCCCTTACATAAACTAGCTTAGTATGTAAATATAATCAAAATAGCATTCATTAAAATTGCAAAACTTAGGGCTTCCCTGGTGGCACAGTGGTTGAGAGTCCGCCTGCCGATGCAGGGGACACGGGTTTGTGCCCCGGTCCGGGAAGATCCCACATGCCAGGGAGCGGCTAGGCCCGTGAGCCTGGCCGCTGAGCCTGCATGTCTGGAGCCTGTGCTCCGCAACGGAAGAGACCACAGCAGGGAGAGGCCCGTGTACCAAAAAAAAAAAAAAAATTGCAAAACTGATTTATTAAGATATGTAAAACAGCCAGCTGCTGCAGTAGTGACTAAGAAGTGTAAAAATAAATTATTTTGTTCAAGAAATATTTATTGAGTTCCTACTATGTGCCAGCACTATACAGGAAGTTGGAATGCAAAGATAAATAACCTAGGTCCTTGTGCAGCTACCCACCTAGTTGGCCCAACTAATGGGCAAATAAATAATCCAAATATGATGGGATAAGCTCCTTAAAAGAGTGAGACATATTTTACACCCATGTTCATAGCAGCATTATTCACAATAGGCAAAAGGTGGAAGCAATCCAAGTGTCCATCAACAGATGAATGAATACACAAAATGAGGTCTATACATACAATAGAATACTATTCAGCCTTAGAAAGGAATGAAATTTCAACACATGCTAAACATGGATGAACCCTGAGGATATTATGAAATAAGCCAGTCACAAAAAGGCAAATGTTGTATGATTCCACTTCTATGAGGAATCTAGGTTAATCGAATTCATAGAAACAGAAAGTAGAATGTTGGTCGCCCCAGCCTAGGGGGAAGGGGAAATGGGATTGTTTAATGGGCATAGAGTCTTAGTTTTGCAAGATGGAAAAATTCTAGAGAGTATTTACACCACAGTGTAAACATACTTAACACTATTGAACTATACACTTAAAAAGAGTTAAGATGGTAAATTTCATGTTATGTGTAATTTACTACAATTAAAAAAAAAAGTGTTAGCTTTATGAGGACAGGGACCTGCCTGTTTTGTTCACTCTTGAATTTCCAGCATCTAGCAGAATGCCTGATACATAGTAGGCACTTGACAAATATTTGACCTTCCTCTGGTTTCTCCTCCCCATTCGACATCCTACACAACACACAAAAGCCAAGTCATCTGTGAGCCAATTCAGCAAACAAAGGCACCTCTCTGCTTAGGGCCCAGAAGGGGAAGAATTTAAAATATTTGTGATTTGGTATTTGTCCTAGTCACACCAACTATCCAACTATTCTTTACTTCTTAATTATGCTTATCCGAGCTTTTTTGGCAGTTAAGTTTCCTAAAGATAGATACTGTTTCTACTTCCCAAAACAGAGTTGTGATGGACTTTGTTAAGAAAAAAAGTGGAAGCAAGTCCGTGAAATGAAATCATTATTAGGCTGTGGTACAAATGGCTCTGGGGCCATGCTTGCAGGTCCCTGAGGAAGGGTGAGGTAATTAGCATGTATTTGCAGTTCTGCTGCCTCTTCCCTCCCTTCACTGGCTCAGTCTGATTCTAGTTGCTCAGTTTATTCTCTTGTGTTTGTGTTTTTCACTTGATCAAAAATAGACAAAAAAAGTTTCCTTGCACGTACTAGAGCTTTTCTACTTTTTTCCGTGTGTGTTAGGTCTCCTCTTGCCCTGATCCTTCTTCCTGCCACCTGCTCGTTTCTCTGCTTTTCTACCTTTCTCAATTAGGGCTTTTCCTTGTGTTCTGTAACCCTGGCTTGGGGCAGCATTTAGTGACAGCACAAGCAAGGAGCCTGCCAAGGGCTTGAGGGGTTTGCAATAAGGAACTCCCATTTCTGGCCCAGGCACCAGACAGAGCTCCCCGTTGGTGGTTCTGGCTTGGCCTCAGCCCTGGGCACGCACATTGCTAGGCTTCAGAGTAGGACACAAGTGCCTTGTCTAGTGCTTGAGGGGAAGCCTGGAGGTGAAAGGTTCCAGGGTATCTTTCTTCTGTCTCCTCATGCTGGTATGGTGGGAGGTTAAGTGCAGGCCAGAGCCAACCAAAGGCCTTCTTGGAGACAGGGTCAATCATAGAACCCAGTGAGGTTTCCAGACCTGGAGATTTGATTTGTTACTTTTCACATGTAACACTTAAATAGTTCTTGCTATGACAAACACTGTTCTAAGTGCTTTTAAATATTAACTCATTTAACCCTTTAAATATTAACTTATTTAATCCTTATAACAACCCTGAGAACTGTGAACTGAGAATTACTATTATCTGAATTTTATGGATAAGAAAACTAAGGCCCACAGAGGTTAAGTGACTTGTCCAAGGTCACAGAGCTAAGTGGTACTGGCAGGATCTGAACCCAGCCAGCCTGGCTCCTGAATCTGTGTTTTTTACCACTATACTGTTTCCTGTCTGGTTTTATGTACGGTCCCCCAGGATTTCCCTTGAAAATCTCATGTGTGATTTTACAAAATATCTTCTCCAAGGTATAACACCCTCTGGTAGGTGCTGGGCAATGTGTATATCCCTTGGAAATTTCTGTGCAGCTCTTGGGATATCTGCTAGCAGTCGTTCACAGGCTACCTCCTGAACACGACATCAGAAGCAGATTTTCTCTCTCTAGGGATAAGGATGCAAAAAAGCAACTTCTACTCATACAAATTTTAAGAAATAAAATTTCAGTGTATGTTTAATACAATAAAATATCAATAGTCCTCTTATGAAGTCTCCCCTCATACCCACACACACATAAGCAAGAATCTTACCCTGGGATCTGTCTGTCCCGAATCAGAGTGAGCTTGCAGGGAGCCATCCCCACATTCTCCACCCAGGCCCTTACAAACAGCATCATGATATTTTTAGATGGTTGGCTGGACTTGGGGGTACAGCTCAGAGCTGTAGGACAGATCTTCTTGTGAGAGTAGCAAGCTAGTCTGGAGAGAAGCCCACGACCTTGGCCTCTGTGCCCTGGGAGACCCTGCCCTGGCCCCGAATATCTGCAAATCCTCTGACCTTCCCTGTCATCCTCTGGCTGTGCCCCAAATGGCTTTCCCTGCTAAGAGCTGGGTTAGCAGAGAAGAAAGTTTCACAAAACATTAAGATGAGCTTGGCTTTCAGCTGCTGACTTATGTTGAGGTGCCGGTCTCAGTTGTCTCTGGCATCTTCTGTGATGCCTGCCAGCTTCCCTGCTTATAATTTCCGAGGCCTCTGCCCATTCTCCATCTCCATGATGCTTGTCTGGATCTTCCTCCCACAGAGCCCTAGTTCTAATCTGGATGGAATTGATAGAAAGTGAATTCCTGCTAAAAAATTAGCTGATTACATCTCAGACAAGGGCTCTCTTCTGTGTACTGCGTTTGCATGTTAATAAGGACATTCAAAACCCAAAAGTTAGGAAACTCAAAGGAGTGAATATCTAGGGGTAGAATGTCAGGCTCCTCTACACAGAGAGCTTGATGGGGTGGTGGTGGGGTGCTTGTCTTGTAGATCTCCCCATATTTGTGTATGCATCTAAAACTGGCCCTAGTGTCAATGTCAGGTCCACAGACATCCTCAAATCCAGAATAAAAACATTCACTTTGGAGCAACAGCTATTTCTCTCTGAGTTTGTTCTTCGGGCTCACCAAATCTTAGGGCCCAGATCAGGGCATGCTAACGAGTTCAGTTTATTGGCAGCTGGAGCAGGGTCCTTTGTCAAGTGGGGTATTTCCTCTGACGTCACTGGACTGCTCATCAACTCCAAGGTGGGTCTTTGCCAGGAAAACCTGAATCGAAGAGGAGGCTTGGCCTTCGGGGAAGAGAGCCTGTGTCCTGGCAGCCGGGCATGTCTGCTCCAGGCAGGCCTCTCAGACCCACTGATGCCCTGGGTTAATGAACTTTTGACCCAAGAGGGAAAAAAAAGGTATAAAGAGTAGGAGCTACAGCAGTCAGCTCTTACAGCGTGGCACTTGTGAACTGGTGGGATCGTGACAACCTTAGCCCTACCCACCTACCTGTCTTCCCTGCCCACTCTCCTGCCTTCTTCCCTCCCCTCGCCCACTACTTCTCTCCCTATTCTCCTGAAAAGCAGCTTCCTAGGTGATACCTTTTGTTTCCAAAACCTTCTTTGTAGTTCTTCCTTGACTCCTTTCTCAAAATATTCCCTCTCTTTCCTCCTTCAATGCCAGTCTGTTGGCATCTGTCTCCCCATCTTGTGCGGGCTGCCCATCTCCGGCTCATCAAGGTTTTATTTTTATTTTTTAATTAATTAATTAATTTTTTGGCTGCGTTGGGTCTTCGTTGCTGCGCGTGGGCTTTCTCTAGTTGCGGCGAGCGGGGGCTACTCTTCGTTGCGGTGCGTGGGCATCTCATTGCGATGGCTTCTCTTGTCGCGGAACACGGGCTCTAGGCGCACAGGCTTCAGTAGTTGTGGCACACGGGCTCAGTAGTTGTGGCTCTCAGGCTCTAGAGCGCAGGCTCAGTAGTTTTGGCGCATGGGCTTCGTTGCTCTGTGGCATGTGGGATCTTCCCGGACCAGGGCTCGAACCCATGTCCCCTGCATTGGCAGGCGGATTCTTAACCACTGCACCACCAGGGAAGTAGTCCCTCACCACGGTTTTATAATTGCCTCTAGTTAAAGTTTAAATAGATGGGTTTCAGCCCAAGAGAAAAATGTAAACAAGACCTTTCTGCAGTCTTTCAGAACTGCTGACTTCCAGTGCTTTTGAATTCTGTGCTAGGAAATTCATTCACTCTTGCTGAGGAACTGAGAACCACCACTGGGCTTTCAGAGACGTGAGAGGCACTCTGAAACCATTGAGAGGCTTTTAGAAGATCTACCCTTTTCCTTTTAACTCAATTAAGCCATCAGGATCCAGTTCCCATTCTAGGATGTTTGTCTGGTGTATTGAGGTGACAGAACAGTTAAGCAATCTTCACGGGCTGACTTCTGAAGAAAGGAAGGAAGTGAGGGGAATTTTCATTTCTCTGTGGGAATTTTTCCTTTTGAGGGGAGGAAGGGATTGTATTTGTTGCCCCAGGTCTTCTTGTTGATGAGGTAGTCTTAGGAATCAAGAGAATGGGACCACCTTTGGCCAAAGCAGAAGGAAGAGGGCAGGTGGGGTTTGAGCTGGTGATTCGGTCACATATCCCTTCATTTGCTGTTTCCGCAGAAGTAAGCAGGCCACTTTGTTGAGTCTTGATTAAGAATATTGATTTTCTATATTTTTCTGTTTTGTGTACTTTTTGTACTTGTGATTTGGTGTCAGGATGGATTCAGCAATACTTTCGGATGTTTTAGTCAAGGATTTGGTTGGATCCTTGGCTTCCCCTATTTCAAAACCTTCAGTAACTCTTCATTTCAAGTTCAGACTCCTATTCAAAGCCTTCCACGGTCTGGGTCCAACCAACCTTCACCCTCCATTATTCCAACCATACACCCCTGTACGCCGACCTCACTGAACTTGTCACTCCACTCCTGTTATATGTTCCCTTCCTTACTCTGCAGCACCCCAATGCTTGCTGAGTCCTCCCTGGCCTCCTCAAAATGCCATCTTCCCGTGGTTTGTAGAACATTCCTCGCCCTCCATGCGTGACCAGGACCAACCACTCCTTCCCCCAGTTCTCAAGCAGCTCGTGACACCTCCCTTCACAGTAGCCCTGATTTCATCATCTATTGTTCAGCCCATGTTTATGTGTCAGCTTCCTGCACTAGCTACTCAGCTCCTTGAGCAGAGGATGGTTTATTATACCCTCATGCTGCCCTGCCTTGTGTGTGGCCTATCGTCAGTGCTCAATACATATATTTTTCAACCTCTCTGAAAACTTAAAGTCAACTCTAGAGCCCAAGTGTCACAACTACTGAAGCCTGCGCACCTAGAGCCCGTAGTCTGCAGCAAGAGAAGCCACCGCAATGAGAAGGCTGTGCACTGCAATGACGAGTAGCCCCCGCTCTCCGCAACTAGAGAAAAAGCCCACACACAGCAATGAAGACCCAACGCAGCCAAAAATAAATAAATAAATAATTTTTAAAAATTTAGTTAGAAAGAAAAAAAATTTTTTTTAATTTAAGAAAAAATAATTTTAAAAAATAGCTCTTGAGAGGAACCAACAGTAAGAAGGATTTTGGAGTCAGACAAATTTGGGTTCTAATCTAAGCTCTGCTAAGTATTAGTACTGAGGTGGCTTCCCAATTTTAATCCATTCCAAGCCTCACTTTCTTCACTTATAAAACAAAGACAATAAGATCTCTTTGTGAGGATTAAAATGAGATCAGGCAAGTAAAGAACCCAACACAGTTCTGTCTTATCCTTACCCTTCCTTGATGTTAAAACATTTAAAATGTTCCAACATTTTACTCTGGAACATGAAACATATTCATCAATTTAACATATACGGGCCATATTTTCCCATTCCTAATACAACCTTCCTTGATACAACACTTTCTTCTCATTCACACTTGCAAGGTTTTCAAAGGCTTACCTTGTAAGTAGGATTGGACTTATCTATTGGTCACCTGAAGAAATCCCAGTGATAGGGACAGTGATGAGACAGCTGCTCTGCTCGTTGCTCAGTTATTTTCACACGTGGAGGGTCATCCTCACAGCATCACGCTGCTCTCTTTACTTCCAATATTAACTTTAAAGAGGAGAAAACACACCATTAGGACAACCTTTTCTTTCCCCCTCCACCAAAAGTCAGTTGCTACTTTCACCCATGGGAGGGGAGCAGTGGACTCTGTTCACCCAGACAACATTTATTGAATGCCTGCTATGTGTCAGGTACTGAGATGAATCAGCCAAGGTCCATGCCTTTAAAAGTTTCAATCTAATGGGTTTTGGGGGAATAGGGGAGAAGATAAGCATCTAACCAAACAAGGATTTTATGGGAACAGAGGAAAGGACAGTCAACCAGTCAGGAAAAGCTTCAGAAAGAGGTGATACTTGAGCCGACTCTTAAAAAATCAGTACATGGCTGTCAACAATGAAGGCAGAGCACTTCAGGTAGAGGAACCCCAACTCTTGTTCCTCTCCCTCTGATCACTGTATGCAGCCTGACGCATCTGGCTCTACCATCTTTACCCTATACAGTTGTCTTCTCCTTGGTCTAGGGGACTTAAGTTCTTCCTTGGCAGCAACAACATTATTAGTACTGGTTCTGATCAGAGAACTGACATTAGAAGCTTTGCTGCTGCTTTTGTTGCCAAGGCCAAAAACCAGCTAGAGTAGTTTGAGCTCCCTGGGGGAGGGTGGAGGAGTTGAGCACGCATGCGTATACCTGTGTCTGTGTATGTATGAATTTGAGAGTGTGGAGGTGTGTGTCCACCTGGATGGCCGGCTAGATGTTTATCTGCAGGTGTTGCCACAGAAAACAGAAGTGGATATTCAGGAAGCAAAGTGACAGCTTGGGATCTCACAGACAGCTGAAAGACCGCTCAGAGAAGGGAGAGGTTGAAATAACCCCGACCAAAACAAAATGAAACAGAGAAGGAAGTTACATCAGAAGAGGAAAAATGCCAGCTTCATGCTGAAGAGCCACAAATGTCACAAAATAAAAATAAAATGTGGGACTCTTATTTTACTTAGTCAAATACTATTACAATGTTTTCTTCTTTATAGAGCATTGTTAAAATTACAGAAATAGTAATATTTAGTGCAGCAAACATGGAGAACACAAATTGCTGTAATTTTTTAAAGTTATATTCATAGTATCTTATTTATTTGGATCAGTGATTGCTTATAACTTTGCCTTCTACTTCCATATATGAGTTGGTTTTTTTCCTTTAGCACTTAAAAAATATTAAAAACAAGTTCTGAGATTGACTTACTGAAGAACATTTTAAAAGTCTCATTATTAGCACAAATCACACTATTTTGATAAAGATACTCTAATAATAGTTAAGTGACTAAAGGTGTCAGAGCAAGAAATGTAGATCCCAGAGATGTTAAGTTTTTCATTTCCATTCATGTTAGTCTCTTTACCAAAAAGAAGTGAAAGAGTAGTTTTCCTTTTGATTAGATTCTTGTAACCATACAAATGAAAAATTTATAGAATTGGCTTTAGGTGAGGAGGTTTTATAAGAAGTTAATATAATACTGAAATAAGCTTGGCATCAGATCTCATATGAATCTTTTGAATTTGTTACTTTATAAATAAAGGAACTGGCTTTCCATCACCTTCTTAGAATTATAATGGCTTCAAATGATTAACTGATTTTCCAGTCTCACAAAGAGTTAAAAGCATATGGAGAGAAACAAACTACTATGTATAAAATAAATAAGCTACAAGGATATATTGTATAACACAGAGAATATAGCCAACATTTTATAATAACTATAAATGGAATATAATCTTTAAAAATTGTGAACACTATGTTGTACACCTGAAACTTGGATAATATCAAACATCAACCATACCTCAACCTCAAAAAAAAAAAAAGGCATGTGCAGTTTTGGGCAGTGAACTAGGGAAATTGTGTGTGTTTTGGTTATAGTGTGAAACAGTACTTCCCAACTGGATGAACTATTAGTCCATATGCTATTTTACCAGGTAACTAGTGAATGGATTTAGGATGGACAGAGTTGAGAAGAATTGACTAGGGAAAGAAAAGTACCTGGTGAAGAAGAAGCAAAGCAAGTAAGACTGATGCTCACTCTGTTTGCACATAGTAGCTAGCCAGTAAATAATTGTTGAAGGAAGGAAAGAATGAAATGAGTGAATGAATAGTAAGTATAAAGAAAGTGGCATAAACACCTAATTCAAAATGAAATTTAAATTTTGCTTTGTGACAGGGTTATAACATATTTCCACTATGATACCTGCCTTGGTGATATATAAAGATGTATAATTTTTAGAAGTTCTGAGACCCTTGAGAAAGAAAACATCTAAAAATTAGATGTGGGGGAAATAGAAATCAATGCATATCTAAACTTTTAGATTTTCTGAATTTTTTTTACAAGTCTAAATTCAGTGTTACTTTAGGAACATAATAATGTATTATGTATAAATTGGTATATTCACAAAGCAATATTGCTTCTGTTTTACGCTTTTAGGATTTTTTTTTTTTTTTGGCTTCAAGGCATGTGGGATCTGAGCTCCCCGACCAGGGATGGAACCCACACCCCCCCACACCCCGCATTGGAAGGCAAATTCCCAACCACTGGACTACCAGGGAAGTCCCTCATTTGGCTTTTTCAGTTGAGAAGAAACCAGCAAATATTTAGAAAGTGAAGAAACCATAAACATCACAGAAACTTATATTTTTTTCTAGACCCACTTCTTTCCATAAGGAGTTTATTTTCAGGAAATAATCTAAGGGTTGTGGGCAAAGGAAGAATAAAATAAACAAAACTCACTGACTGCAACTTTTTTTAAAGTGAAGTATAGTTGATTTACAATATTATATTAGTTTCAGGTATACTGCATTATGATTCAGTGTACAGATTATACTCCTTTAAAAGTTATTACAAGATAATGGCCATTGACTGCAACTTTTTCCCAAGCATCTACATTTTTGTTTAGTAAGTGAATGCCCCCATATCTGACAGTTTCCCTGCTTTCTGGGCTTCCACATCTCCAGGGACCCCTCCAACTGGATGCATTTTCTGACTCAGAACTTGCTAAGGCTCTCAAATCCCCGTCTGAAGTAGTCTCATAAAATCCCTATCCCATTTTATGTTCTGGGAAACATTCCTTTCTGATGGTCTGCCTAAGGAATGGGAAAGAGAGAAGAGGATGCCAAGTTCTGTTTTACATTTTAAATCCATAGATCTTTCCTTCAACAAGTGGCAAGTCATTCTTAATTCCTTTTCCTCTGTATGGAAGAATTTAGCATCACTTCCCATGGTGATCCAAGGATCTTTGCTCTTTGCCCGAAATATCTCTCTCCGAAAGCAATTTCCCCTCCTCTGAGAAATGCTGTCCTGTCAGGCTGCACTGCCCTTGAACCAGACAACTTTCTCTGCTTGTCTTTATCTGTCTAAATAAAGCTAACCTACATTTGCTGTCTTAATTCATTCGGATGCTTGCTGATGCTATTTAAAGCATCCCTTAAGGCTCCGTGGAAAACAAGAGGCATTATTCCCGGTAGGGAAACTTTAGGTTTGTTGGTCATTTAAGGAATTCAAGAATCGAAAGAATCCATTCAGTCTTCAGTAGTTCGGTTGTGAAGGACAAAGGAGCTCTTTGTGTTTTTTATCCCAGGCAGTCTTCTTTGACTTGTACGTTGCTGGGATCAGTTGATAGCAAAAGAGGTAACTAGAAAGTTAATCTCTGTATGTGTGTGCGTGTGTGTCTGTGTGCACGCGCATGCGTGTCTCTCCTTGTCTCTAGGCTTCATGAAATTTGCCCAACAGAATGTGTTTTTTATTCTGGACTCTGATAATTTGTTAGTTCATTGTGAGTTTACTTCCCCTCTCAGGGAACAAATGTGAAAGATCAAAAGGAGATGTCACCTTAGTAAACAGGCTTCTGGTGAGTTTTTGGCTTGTCTCCACCTCCCCCTCTTCAGCCTCCATCAGACATTTCATTAGAGAATCCTGGTACTTACACATTCCAGAAAAGAAGAGGAAATTCTAAACAGGGAAAGGAACAAAACATTGGGGTTGTAAATAGGTCTCCACTGTGCACTTCTATAGGACCGGGAGTTCAGAGAGGTTCCAAATCTGTTGACTGTTTTTTCACATCTGGTATTTATGTCAGTCTGTCGGCTTGCTTAGTGGGAGGGAGAGCTGGTACAATGGGATGGTTTTTAACCACCAGTGCCCCGCTTAAGCACATGCTTTTATCAGCATCCACTTGTTCAGCCACGATTCTGTGACGTCCATTGCAGCAAGTGAGTCAGAAGCCACAAGCTAACAGGTCTGTTCCTTCCTGCCGTCACCTAGGAAACCAATGCATCATCCACAGGAAATGCAGGCCCCAATGGGGAGTATGCCCAGATCAGGTTATAAAGCTGGCAATGAGTTTTTCAAAAGAGGTCAAATAATAATGGGTAGAATCTTAGTCTAGGGTAGGAAGTGGATCCAACCTCTTAGGCATGGATCGAGGACTGTCAGGCAGAAATACCAGGAGGAATTAGTCAGCTAAAATCATGAAAAATGTCTGCTTTATAAGAAATTAGCCAAGGGCAAGGGGTATGGAGATATAGTTTGATTACCCCAAACAGCAAACACATTTATTTGCCAGTTGGCTGAGAGTAATTTTTTTTTTTTTTGTACGTTAGGACAGTGTGTGAAGTGAGATGAGGAAACTGACAAGACATCACACCAGGCTTTCAGCTGAGTGAAATGTATATCCTCTTTTTCATGGTCTCTCTCCCTTAAAATAGTTATGGAGAGTTCCATCAGAGAAAACCACACCTTGTTTGCCCTCATGCTCTCAGTTTTTTTTCTGCCTGAGCCTTATTTTCTCCCTCCCTCACTACTACAGTTCAGCAGAGTCCATTGCCTTAGTGTATAAATACAATCTACCACACACTGTCCACATATCTTATATAAGCATATGAATATAAGCTTAATGCAGCTGAGAAAAAGTACCTGTGGAGCTTCAAGTTGTTTGACAAGCTTAATGTTTCCAGGCAGATTTATACTCTCATGCTGCTGTGGGTGAAAGAGTCTACGTAAAAGTACAACGTGAGCTCTCCTGAAACTTCCTGTTTTAGACTCAAAGAATATTAGAACAGGAAAGAAAAACAACTCAGAAATCACCTGGTCCAACCCCCTCATTTTTCACATGAGAAATGAGTCCCAGAGAGGTGATTTGTTTAAGGTCATCTAGTGAATTAGTGTGTATGCTGGGGGCCAGGAAGAGGAGAGAAGAGAGGTGGGAAGCTTGACCGCAAGCTCAAAATGAGTCAATAGGTGATATGGCCACCCAAGAGACTGTTATGATATTAAGCTGCGTTAATTGAGGTACGGAGTCCTGACTAAAAGGGGCAATTGGTACCCACACAGGCTGGTCAGTGTTGCCAAGAATATGACATTCTGTCCTGAGTACCCATTGAACAGGGAAGAATGACAAACCCAAATGTGCCCAGAGGAGGGTAAAGGTGGTATTAAGAGCTTTAGTAACTACTGTATAACCTAAGAAGAAAAACTTAAAACATTAGGTTCCTCAGCTTGGAGACCAGAGGATGTGTCACAGAGAGCATAGAAGGAGGTATTGTCAAATAGCTGAAAGGCTGTTTTGAAGAGGGCTCAGACTTATTTTGTGTGATTGTGAAGGGCAGTTACAAATTGGTACAAGTTAGAAGCTGATAGGTTTTAGCTTCATATAAGTAATTTTCCAATCATTCAAGCTGATCCAAATGTATTAAACTGACCAATGGGATAGTGAATTAACTCTCTATCTCCAGAGGTGTTCAAATGTTCATTCATGCATCCAAATACATTTATTGAGTGCCTGCTATATGCCAGTCATTGGACTAGAAGGACTTTGAGGTTGTCATCTGGGTTAATTAAGGCAATACTAGCTGCTGTATTAAATCTGTGTATCAAACCTAAAACTGTCTCATGGCTCAGACATGACAGGAAACTTATTTCTCACTCATATAACATCCAAAATGGGTGATCCTGATGGTGGGTGGCTCTCTTCCAAGTGGTAGTTCAAAGAACCAGGCCCTTCCATCTCATAATTCTGCCATCTTCAACATGCTGTTATAAGGTTGCTTTAGGCGTTGACATCCTGCTGACAGACAGGGAAAGATTGTGGAGGATTGTGTGGGGAGGTTTTTAGGCGATGGACCTAGCAGTGGTACATGTCAGCTCTGCTCGCATTCTTTCTATCCAGTAGAATTCAGTCACATGGCCACACCTAACTGCAGGGGAGGCAGTCCTGTGCCCAGGAAAATGAGGAAAATGGTTTGATGACTGACTAGCAAATCTTCCAGCACACTGTCCAACTCTGAGCTTATGTAATTATGGTGACAGAACCAAGACAGGAATTTTAAAATTTTCTTGTTTAATGCCAATATCATGTCTCATGTTTACATTAAATGTCTTCCTATTGAGGGCTCCTATTCAAAATATATTAAGTTAAAAAGCAAGGTAGACAGCAATGTATATGGTATGCTACTTTTGTGAATGAAAAGAGGAATTATAATGACAATATTTATTTGTATTTGCTTGCATATGTATACAGAAACACTGGCAGGATACACAAGAAGCCATAAGGACGAGGGTGTGGGCAGAGGGAGGATGGTGACATCACTGGGAGAGAGCTTCTCCATGTATGCCTTTAAATATTGTTTACTTCATTAATTATAAAACTATATAGCTTTTAAAAATCTTTCTGTTGGAGAAGAGTTTTTCTCTGATTAATCTCTTTTTGTTTTCACGTTAAAAAAAAAACTTGAGGAACTTCCCTGGTGGTGCAGTGGTTAAGCCTCTGCATTCCCAATGCCAGGGGACCCGAGTTCGATCCTTGGTCAGGGAACTAGATCCCACGTGCATGCCGCAACTAAGAGTTCGCATGCCACAACTAATGAGCCCTCAAGCTACATGCTAAAAAGCCCACCTACCGCAACTAAGGAGCCCATGTGCCACAACTAAGGAGCCCACCTTCTGCAACTAACACCCGGTGCAACCAAATAAATAAATATTTAAAAAAAAACAACAACTTGAGAAAAGGACCGTTTGGAAAGGTGAGCAGGCATAACTTATGAACCTGAGGTAACAATAGTGATGACTATGGTGTCTTTCCTGTTACAGTGGGCCTATACTGGATTAACTTTTTCAAAAGAAAGTAAAATAATGCAACAGCTTGGTTTTATGGATTCATCTAAAAGTCTCAGAGTGTTGTTGTTCTTTTTTTAAAAAATTACTTTATTTATTTATTTTTGGCTGCATTGGGTCTTTGTTGCTGCAAGTGGGTTTCTCTAGTTGCTGCAAGCGGGGGCTACTCTTTGTTGCAGTGTGCAGGCTTCTCATTGTGGTGGGTGGGCTTCTCATTGCAGTGGCTTCTCTTGTTGTGGAGCATGGGCTCTAGGCACACAGGCTTCAGTAGTTGTGGCACGTGGGCTCAGTAGTTGTGGCTTGCAGGCTCTAGAGCGCAGGCTCAGTAGTTGTGGGCATGGGCTTAGTTGCTCCACGGCATGTGGGATCTTCCCAGACCAGGGCTCGAACCCACGTCCCCTGCGTTGGCAGAAGGATTCTTAACCACTGCGCCACCAGGGAAGTCCCTCAGAGTGTTTTGATAGCTGATATCTTTGTTTATTTTTATGGCATTCCTAATAACTATGCTACAAAACATATAATTCTTATTTTGTAAGATACTGTCAGAGTCAAGAATAGGAGTTTGTCTACAAATTCATGTTAGACTGTCTACAAATTCATGTTAGACAGTCTACAAATTCATGTTAGACTTGTAGTTTGTCTACAAATTCATGTTAGATTTGTAGTCCAGTTCTCGATTTCTGGATAGCATCAACACTAGAAGTATGTGATTAAAATCCTTTATGTTTTATAGCATTTTCACAAATATTTTCTTATTCAGTTTTCCCATCAGCCATGTGAATTAATTGCAACTGGTATTACCTTTAGAGATGAAAACCAATGGTGGTGACTATTATAAAGTTAAAAGGCAAATAAAAAATTGGTTAATATATAAAGAACGATTACAAATCAATAATTAAAAGGAAAGTGTTCCCGTAGAAAAATTGGCAAAGGACATGCATTAAAAATCATAGAAAGAGATCTCAATAACAAATAAATAAACATTAAAAAATGTTTTCTCCTCAAAATGAGTAGAGGCAAAAGAAAAATAGCATCTAATACTGACAAAGGTACATGGAAACAGGAACATTGATATTTTTCTTGAAGGGATATCAGTTGGCAAAATCTTTTTGAAGGAAAATTTAGAAATATATTAAAACTTTAAACATATTCATAACACTATGACCTAGTAACTTTATTCTACTAATTTATCCTCATGAAATAATCAGAGAAACGTAACAATTTATGCCAAATGATATTAATATCATAGCATTCTTATGAACTCAGCAAAAGGTGGATCAAATGACAGTAAGGAAGTGGAATACCAAGCTTCCATTGAAAGACCATGTTAAACAATTAGCTAAAAGCTAAAGGAAAATCCCACTGTCCAATGTTAAATAGAGAAGCAAGATCCAAAAAGTGTACAGAGGAATGTATACACACATTTATATATCTTATAAACAGGTGAATTCTGAAAAACTGTAGTAAGACAAAACTGGCTGTTAGTGATTTAAGCTTAGGAAGACATGTCTCTGCCAAAAAGGGGCTTGATGGTCCTTCAAAGCTTTAAGACTAGAGAGCATTCTAATCTCCTTGCTGATAGCCATCCTACTGGGCTTCTTTATCCAAAATAGACCAGTCCATATAAATTGAAAGGCGGTCAAGGCAGGCTTTGGTGGGCTTTGCCAAGTGTCATAAAACTCCTTCTCAGCTTCCATAGGGAATTTAATGTTGTGTAGAGCTAACAGATCTTGAATCTATGGAACTATCACTGGTTTTCAGCAAAGGATCCAGAATGAGAACTTTTTTTTTTTTTTGTGGTACGCGGGCCTCTCACTGTTATGACCTCTCCCGTTGCGGAGCACAGGCTCTGGACGCGCAGGCTCAGCGGCCATGGCTCACGGCTCCAGCCGCTCCGTGGCATGTGGGATCTTCCTGGACCGGGGCACGAACCTGTGTCCCCTGCATCAGCAGGCGGACTCTCAACCACTGCGCCACCAGGGAATCCCCAGAATGAGAACTTTTACCACACCTGGGTTTTAAATGCTTGAACATATTTTTTAGCCCTTACCTGAATTAATATTTGGATTATAGGCATTCAAAGCTGACGCCAGGTCTCTAATGACAAACTCCAAATTGTTTCCATTGCTTGGATTACTTTTCCTCATTTCTTGCTGATTGTGATGTTCATTGCATTGACCCAGCCAGCGTTTTTCACATGTTTTGAAGCTCTCTTTGTCTTTCATAATCACCCCTATTGACTAATGATCTATCTCTTACCCACATGCAACACTGGTGATTTTTCTTACCATTCCTAATATTCATTTTGTTAATCTCTTTCATTTTCATTTTGATTTTCATCATAATCATAAGCCTCTTAATAGCACATTCAACATTCTCATTGCTTTTGCAATTGTCAGACATACTGGGCTTAATAATGTTGCAAAACACCCCAAATTAAATACAGTAAACCTGCTGATAGTAGAAAACTAGTTGGCCAAGACTAAAACAACCGCGTCCAACTGCCATTGCCGCCTGTTGGGGGCAGGCAAAGTTGAAAAGTTTTGCGTTTGGAGCAACTTATTTTTCACCTTAGTGAAAGTTCATGGGTGGCCAAGCTGGCAATGAACCCCTGTCTCTTCCACCATCGTGCCATTCTGGTGAAGTACATTTGAGACAATAGTCATCAAATCATATATAAATATGTAATCGACCAAAATTATTTTTAGATAGCTCAGTTGGTTTGCATTGTCTTAATGAGGCTGAGGTCATGGGTTTGATCTCTGTGTGGGTTTTTTAGTACACAGAGAAAAACCATGTCACCCAAGTAGTCTATACCTCCATCTAGCCATCTCGCAAATGCATGATCTTGAGGACAAAGGTCCCAAACTTTTTTGGCACCAGACTGGTTTCGTGGAAGACAATTTTTTGACAGACGGGGGCGGGGGGGGGGGGGGCAGATGTTTCAGGTGGTAATGCGAGTGATGGAGAGCAATGGGGAGCAGCAGATGACGCTTTGCCCGCCGCTTACCTCCCGCTGTGTGGCCCAGTTCCTAGCAGGCTGCAGACCAGTACTGGCAGGGTTGGGGATGCCTGCTTTAGGGGACCTAGATATAGTGTGTGATGGGACATATCATTTCAGTACAGTGCATATAGGAAAATGCAGTTGTGAACCTTCATAACATTATCTAACTTTGGAATCTTCAAACTGAAACCTCAATTAGCCATTAATCAGAGAGAAGATGCTTAGTCATATGTTCAAGTTTTTAAAAAATCTATCATCTATAAGCACAGGTCGGATCACAATGTTCTCCAAATGTAAAATACTAAAGAAAGAGGCTTATTTTTCTCACTGAGATCATTAGAAAAATGAGAGTGGAACCTGATTTACGTCTACTTCCCAGGAAACTGATGACAATTAATTCCTATTGAGTTAATATTCTAAGATTTACCAAGGAGCAGGTCAATGTCACCAGAGAATGTTACACATTTGTCAAAGCACAGAAAGCTACAGATTCACAACTCAGTTTTTGGCCTCAAATGCAATTTTCTCCCTCTGTTTTCAGATCCGCTCCTCCCTTCAACACCAGAGCTGCAGGCTGCTCTCTAAATAACACCGTGTCCCTGGCCTCCTAGCTCCCATTTGAACATTTTGGCAGGGCTCCTTTGAGGTCTGCCCCCCACCGTCTCCCCTCTCCAGGCTTGTCTTCGTTTGTCTGAGTCAGCCGTGAGTCACCTCACTCATTAATGGAACTCAGAATGCCTCTCCATTCTCTGGATCCCTTTCGTCTCCCTTCTTGTAACTGGTTTTCTGGCAGCATCAGGTCTGTGGACAACCTTGAAGGTATGGGCTGGGTCACTATTAAAATGGTCTGCTCTGTGAAGAGGTTGGCAGACAGCAAGTAGAACTAAAAATGATTATAATGACAATAATAATGATGGTGCACACAGTTGCTTCAGATGCACTTTAACTGCCAGATTTGGTACCTTTGCCTGGGTCAGCTCATTGGACAGCACAGGGGTCCTTAATTCTTGGTCTCTTCTTTCTCTTCCTTGTCTCTTCTTTCCCTCCTCACCACCACTTCCTCCACACGCATGCCCATATGGTACAAGGTGAAAGCTTAGAGACTCCACTCACTGGCAAGGCAGATAAAAGAGCAATGTCCTTACATTGGTGGGCATTCTTTTCTCCAGCATTTTCAGACTTGCTCTCATTTCTACTCATTCTGTTTTACATTCCCACTTCTTTCCTTTTTGTGAGAGGTAGACCAGAGAAGACAAAAGAGAAGGATTTATGCCTTGCTGGTGCCTCCTGGGCATATAAAGAAGCCTAGTGAAATGATACTGATAATAAACTCTGAATTCACTGTAGAAAACTTCAACACCAAAACACCAGTATTAATTCATTAATCTTACTTAAAGCCCTTTGTAAAATGGTTGATACTTCACTCAACTGGATAGTGACTAGTTTTCAGTAAATCAGATGATTTACTTTTTTTTTTTTTTTTTTTTTGCGGTACGCGTGCCTCTCACTGTTGTGGCCTCTCCCGTTGCGGAGCACAGGCTCCGGACGTGCAGGCTCAGCGGCCATGGCTCACGGGCCTAGCCGCTCCGTGGCATGTGGGATCTTCCCGGACCGGGGCACGAACCCGTGTCCCCTGCATCGGCAGGCAGACTCTCAACCACTGCACCACCAGGGAAGCCCAGATGATTTACTTTTGAAAGGGACTGCAGAGATCACCCTGTCCAGTCTTTCATTCAGTGGGCATGCATTTACTGAGCACCTGCAATGAGCAGACCCTGAGCCACGCCCCCCACGGCAATGCTTTTCAAGCTTCACTGTGTGTGTGTGTTACCTGGGAAACTTGCTAAAATGCAGATTCTGATTCAAGATGCCTGGAGTCAGGGCTCGAGGTTCGGCATTTCCGTAAGCTCCCTGGAGATATCCCCGCTGCTGCCCACGAACCACAGTTTGAGGAGCAAGACTACAGGGCTCTTCATAGAGCCAGACAAGGCTTGACTCTGTCCCTGAGGAACATTGGGGGCCCACAGGCTCTGGGATGCTGCCCTATGAATTCCTTCTCCTCAGCTGCTGATAATTATCTGTGAGGTCCAGACAATGCTGATCTGTTCTTCGCAATGCTTTTGGCTTTCTCATGTCTTCACTCCCTGTGGAAGGTATTAAAATTGCAAAACTCAAATTGGGATTTGGGCAAGGAAAAGGCTCATTTATTTATTATAAATTTATTTATTTATTTATTTTTGGCTGTGTTGGGTCTTTGTTGCTACGTGTGGGCTTTCTCTACTTGCAGCAAGCGGGGGCTACTCTTTGTTGCGGTGCATGGGCTTTTCATCGTGGTGGCTTCTCTTGTTGTGGAGCATGGGCTCTAGGAGCTCGGGCTTCAGTAGTTGTAGCACGCGGGCTCAGCAGTTGTGGCTTGTGGGCTCTAGAGCTCAGGCTCAGTAGTTGTGGTGCATGGGCTTAGTGGTTCTGCAGCATGTGGGATCTTCCCAGACCAGGGCTCGAACTCGTGTCCCCTGCATTGGCAGGCGGATTCTTAACCCCTGCACCACCAGGGAAGTCCAAGGCCCATTTATTTATTTATTATAAATTTATTTATTTATTTATTTTTGGCTGCATTGAGTCTCTGTTGCTGTGCACGCGGGCTTTCTCTAGTTGTGGTGAGCGGGGGCTACTCTTTGTTGCAGTGCACAGGCTTCTCGTTGCGGTGGCTTCTCTTGTTGCGGAGCATGGGCTCTGGGCACGCGGGCTTCAGTAGTTGTGGCTCGCGGTCTCTAGAGCGCAGGCTCAGTAGTTGTAGTGCACTGGCTTAGTTGCTCTGCAGCATGTGGGGATCTTCCCAGACCAGGGCTCGAACCCATGTCCCCTGCGTTGGCAGGCAGGTTCTTAACCACTGCGCCAGCAGGGAAGCCCCAAGCCCCATTTATCTTTAACCTTTGTTCTGAAATCTAGTCTAGGCCATTTTACCAGTGATCTCTGAACTCACATTTTAAGCAGAGCCTGATTAACAATAAAGTATTTCTTTGATTACTACAGAGATCTCCTTTTATGATTTGTTAGTTTGTATACTTTGCCAATTTTTCTATTAGGGTCTTTGTCTTTTAATTATTGAGTTGTGATAGCTCTTTATTAAAATATTAAGGAGGATCTCTTTGCCCCTAATAAAGGATTTTTTTGTCTTTTAATTTTGTCTATTCATTTTGGAGTTAAGAATCTTAGACTCTAGGTTAACATTAATTTTCTTGCTTATCTGAGCAAGCCCCTTTACCTGTTATGACATGGTTCCTTTACCTGTAAATGGAGACAATAAAGACTACATATTGAGTATATGTTGAGTATAGAACTGTTGAGTATGAAAAGGAAATACATGTGGGATGATGCTGTACAATCACAGGACATGGTTACTTTGGTTTCAGAGTTTTTATTAATCTGATAGTATTAAGAACCTAGAGTGGGACATAGCTGACTGATGTTAACAAGTACCAAGTTTTGTTTGTTTCATTTTGTTTTTCTTTTAGTTTCGTTTTGGTTAAACAGTTGTTGAGCACTTACAAGTACTCTGAGTGCTGTTCTAGGTTTTAGTAATACGAACATACATAGAGTTAGAAGCTGCCTATTAACAACTTCATATGTGTAAAAGTGCTTATGATTTCTGTTTTCCTTTTGCCTCCTCAACTGCAACTTTCTAAGTTGTCAACAGATGAGATCTTCTACCACTCTTAACACGTCCAATTAAGAAACTACCTCAGTACTGAGGCAAATGACCTAGTTGTTCCTTGGTCTCTACATTAACTGTCTCATGTCTACTAGGACGTTATACTTGTTAAAATTATTTATTTATATAGTAGAAGTTATGAGTGATAGTATTCCAATTCAGACTGTTAGGTTTTTGTCTAGCTTAAAGAAACAGAAAACGTGTACTTCCACCCTCATCTATGATGTTTAATGCCTTTAAGTTCTCTCCATTACTGCCTGAAAAAAAAAAAGAGACAGACAGACAAGAGAGAAAGAATATAACGAACCATTAATAGTAAAATAGAAATAGAAATGTCTGAAGACAATGTCTTTTGCCTCTAGTTGGTGTTTGTTTTTTGATACAGTCAAAGGAAAGAAACTCTAACAGCAAAATTTTAACTATCATCGAGGTAGAGCATACTCCCTCACTCCCACTGGTTCCCCCTATATTCTCCCTACACATAATCTGCCTTATGAGTCTCTACACTGAGCATAGATAAAACAAAGAGTCAATATTATTGAATCCCATCCATTCGCCAAGCACTGTGCTAAGTGCTTTCACATACATTTTCTCATCTAATGGATCTTTTACTTTCTTACTGCAGGGGAGAAGGTGAGATTGTGCCTTTGCTTTGCTACTTCCTCTTCCTAGTGTCCTTACTCTTCTGTGTAAGCCTTACACTGCAAGCAAGGGAACCCAGTTTGAAGCAAAATCCATTCTTTTTTTTCATTTCATCCAGGTCCACAGCAAAAAGTTGACTGGTTTCTCATTTCTGGGAGATGAGAGATGTGTTGATTTAGGAAAAAATGAATGGAACAGGGCTGAGGTCTAAATGCTCTTTTACATACATGGGTGGGCACCTACCTCTGATGAGAAGTCTCTCTTTTTCTGGCTTCTTTCCCAGATAATCCATTGAACTCTCCGAGCAAAAGCATCGTATACATCCAACTCCTCCTTTGATTTATTTCTTTATATATGAACACAGGTTCCTTACCACTTCCTTCACCCACCCATGACCCACCAAAAACAAAAAGAGAAAAAAAGAAAATCTCTCCTGCAGAAACATGACAGATCTTATCTATTCCTGAGATTAACTGCCATTTTCTCCTCTTACCACGATTCCAAATTTTGGACTCCACTAATGAAAACATAGCCTGGGTGACATTGCATAACCAGTGAGAAAGGAATCTTCCCTCGGTAATGAGAGAAGGGCTGAGTCACTATCTCAGCTCTTAGGAATGGCTCTCCAGCTGCTGACTGAGGCCACAAGGGTTCAGCCACGAGGCCGGCAGGGACCTCCCCAGTGACTAACAAAAAAGAGGCAACCAGAACTAGCCAGAGTGAACTGGGGCAACTGACCCATTTGTAGATGTACCCCCAAGGACAGTGGCCAGCAGTCCAAGTCGCAGTGTCCTGGCAGTGTAGCAAATGCCTGATCCAATCTGATGGATGAATGATGCCCGACAACAGAAGACTCTGGAAAAGGATACTTGTAATTAGCATGGGGTGGCATTTTTATTCCAGTGGCTTAGTCTTTATTCTTTCACATATACAACAGACATTTGAGTGAATATATTAGGCACTGAACTAGAGGTTGGCATATTCCTTGCCCTCAGGGAGTTGACAGTTCAGCAGAAAGGGAGTAAACATAGGAGCTCTAAGAGAACAAGAGGCACTTAAGATTTGACAGTTGGAAAAGCTTCCACAAGAATGTGAAAGGTTTATGGGGGGTGGGGTGGGGCATGGAGAATGGACACTCCAGGTGAAGGAGGAAACAGCGCAAAGTCACAGAGGCAAGAGAGAACAGGTGGTTCATTGGAGAAGGTAAGTGGTTTGGTGTGACCAAGATCAGAATATGCAGGGGAAGGGGCAAGAGATGATCCTGGAGAGGTGAGCAGGGGTCAGATTAAAGGTGTAATCTTGTATGTATGTAAGAGGGTCTGAGTTCTATCCTGAGGGCAATGGGAACCACTGATTTTCTGTGGGAGAAGGACGTGTCAGATCTGTTTTTTTAGGAAGTTTTCTCACCGGTTGTAATATGGAGATTGGATGTAAGGAAAGCAAGCATAGAAGTAGGAGGACCAGGTTGGAGGATCTTGCAGTAATTGAAGAAGAAAATAATGTGGGCCTGAACTATAGCAGAGGCAATAGGGATGCAAGAAAGATGAGGTTGAGTGATACAAAAGTAGTTACCAACTGACCTTGGTGATTAGCCACAGGTGAGGCCTGTAGAGCTCAAAATGACTTTCACCTTTGGTGGGTGGGGAGAGATGATGGGAGCAGAAGGCTTGCTAGAAGGAGATGATGAGTTCAGGTTGAAGCAGAAACCCAGGATGGAAACCCTGCCATTGACCTGAATATCAGTGTTGGAAGGTCACGGCAACTCAGTGGCATTCAGGACTCCCCACGTATACCCCAAAGGAGACTTAAGGACAATTCCAGACCCCACCAGCTAGAGAGGATGGGCCTCCTAGTACAAGTTCCTCCTTAGAAGCCTGGCTTATTAAGACTGAATCTGTGCAGGACTGGGGCTGCAGATGAGAGGTCTTCAGAACCTGCAGCCAAACAGGGCCTGACAAGCTGTTTCCATGGAGACACGGTGTGTGCAGGAGGGAGTGAGTAGGAGGGCTGATCCATTCCAGAGCCTTGGGTCACAAGGCTGCAGTGGCCTGACAGATAAACAGGAAAAAGACATAGTCAATCAGAAAAGGATGTTCAAAACTATTGGCAGTTAGTTGGGGTTATAGCATCATAATTCTAGATCAAGTCTAACAATTTAGAAGGATTAGGGTAAGCCACTTAATGATCCTGCTAGTTATTTCAGGTACCACTTAATGAGGGTACACAGAAGTGGATGCCAACTCAGACTAACTCCAAATGTCCATACACCCTTCTTAAGCCTTTCTGCACCCCTGGACTCTAAGTAGCTACAGATTATTTCCAAGTTTCTGGGGAAACAGGCAGAGATATGGGAAGTTAATTTTTTTTCCATTTGCCATGCTGTTGGCAGTAATACTCAGGAAATCTTTGGAGCTCTTCAGGAACCTCAGGTGCTGGCAAAGCCTCAGATTAGATGTTATTATTAAACAATTTGAGGAACATTCTGGACAGAGAGCCAGCAGCGGTGGGGCCCCAAGGGGTGTGTGTGTGTGTGTGTGTATGTGTGGTAGAATATACATAACATGAAATTGACTATTTGGACCTTTTTTTTTTTTTGCGGTACGCAAAGCCTTTTTGACTATAGCTATCCTAGGGGGTATTAAGAGGTATCTCATTTTAGTTTTAGTTTAGTTTAGTTTTGTTTTGTTTTTGCAGTACGCGGGCCTCTCACTGTTGTGGCCTCTCCCATTGCGGAGCACAGGCTGCGGACGCATAGGCTCAGCGGCCATGGCTCACGGGCCCAGCCGCTCCGCGGCATGTGGGATCTTCCCGGACCAGGGCACGAACCCGTGTCCCTTGCATCGGCAGGCGGACTCTCAACCACTGTGCCACCAGGGAAGCCCTCATTTTAGTTTTGATTTGTATTTCCCTGACAGCTAATGATGTTAAGCACCTGTTCATGTGCTTATTGACTGGCCTTTTGTATATCTTCCTTGAAGGAATGTTTATTCAAATTCTTTGTCCATTTTATTTTTTAGGGTATCAAGTGTGATTGGCTTTAATTGTTTTTATAAGCAATTTAGGGTCTTCAGGGTATATCCATTTTGGGAGGAAACCAGGTTGTTTTGTAGGGCATGCCTGATGTGGTCCTAAGATTTGTTCACATGGCTTTATTTACTTATTTGTTTTTTAAAATTTTCACTGGAGTATAGTTGATTTTCAATGTTGTGTTAGTTTCAGGGGTGTGTGTGTGTGTGTGTGTGTGTGTGTGTGTGTGTGTGTGTATCTCCATTCTTTTTCTGATTCGTTTCCCATATAGGTTATTACAGAATATTGAGTAGAGTTCCCTGTGCTATACAGTAGGTCCTTTTTAGTTATCTATTTTATATATAGTACTGTGTATATGTTAATCCCAATCGCCTAATTTATCACTTTCCCTACGTTCCCCTTTTGGTAACCGTAAGTTTGATTTCAAGATCTGTGAGTCTGTTTCTGTTTTGTAAAAAAGTTCATTTATATCATTTTTTTATTAGATTCCACATATAAGTGATATCATATGATATTTGTCTTTCTGTTTGACTTACTTCACTTAGTATAGTAATCTCTAGGTCCATCCATGTTGCTGCAAACGGCATTATTTCGTTCTTTTTTATGGCTGAGTAATTCCATTGTATATATATGCCACATCTTCTTTATCCATTCATCTGTCGATGGACATTTAGGTTGCTTCCATGTCTTGGCTATTGTAAACAGTGCTGCAGTGAACACTGGGGTGCATGTGTCTTTTTGAATTATAGTTTTCTCTGGATATATGCCCAGGAGTGGGATTGCTGGATCATATGGTAGTCCTGTATTTAGTTTTTTAAGGAACTTCCATACTGTTCTCCATAATGGTTATACCAATTTACATTCCCACCAACAGGGTAGGAGGGTTCCCTGTCCATTTTAAAATTGGGTTATTTGTCTTATTATTGAGTTGTAAGTGTTCTTTCTATATTTCTAGACATAATCTATGTTTTCTTTTGTTACCTATGCCTTTGGTATTATATCCAAGAGATCACTGCCAAATCCAATGTTGTAAAGCTCTGTCCTGTTTTCTTCTAAGTGTATCGTCACTTTTATATGTTGCTGGATTCAGTTTGCTAGTATAATGTTGGCAATTTTTATTCATAAGAGATATTGTTCTGTACTTTTCCTGTGATGTCTGGCTTTGGAATCAGGGTAACATCAGCCTCAAAGAATGAGTTGGAAGTGTTACTTCCTCTTCTATTTTTTGGAAGAGTTTGTGAAAATTTTGTATTATTTCTTTAAATTTTGGTAAAATTCAACAGTGACCTCATCTGGGTCTAACTTATTCTTTGTGGGAAGTCTTAAATTCCTAACTCAATCAATTTATTTGTTACAGGTTTATTATGATTTTCTGTTCTTCTTGCATAGTTTGTGTAGTCTTTTTTTTTTTAATTTATTTATTTTTGGCTGCATTGGGTCTTCGCTGCTGGCACAGGCTTTTCTCTAGTTGAGTGGAGCGGGGGCTACTCTTCGTTGCGGTGCACGGCTTCTCATTGCGGTGGCTTCTCTTGTTGCGGAGCACAGGCTCTAGGCACGCGGGCTTCAGTAGTTGTGGCTCATGGGCTCCAGAGCACAGGCCCAGTAGTTGTGGCGCATGGGCTTAGTTGCTCCGCGGCATGTGGAATCTTCCTGGACCAGGGCTCGAACCCGTGTCCCCTACATTGGCAGGTGGATTCTTAACCACTGGCCACCAGGGAAGTCTGTAGTTTCTGTCTTTCAAAGAATTGGTCCATTTTATCCAAGTTATCTAATTTATTGGCATACAGTTGTTGATAGTATTCGCTCTTTTATCCTTTTTATTTTTGTGGAGTTGGTAGTAGTGTCCTCTTTTATTTCTGATTTTAGTAATTTGGATCTTCTCTCTTTTGTTTCTTGGTCAGTCTAGCTAAAGGTTTGTCATTTTGTAGATCTTTTCAAAGAAGTGGCTTTTGGTTTTGTTCATTTTCTCTATTGTTTTTCCTATCCTTTGTTCCATTAATTTCCACTGTAATCTATTTCCTTCCATCTGCTTGATTTGGGTTTAGTTTGCTCTTCTTTTTCTAGTTTCTGAAAATGGAAGAATAGGTTATTGATTTGAGATCTTTTTCTTTTTTTTTTTTCTTCAATATAGGCATCTACAGCTATAAATTTCTTTCTAGGTACTACTTTGGTACATTCCATAAATTTTGGTATGTTTTGCTTCCATTTTCATTCATCACAAAGTATGTTCTAATTTCCTTTGTAATCTCTTGTTTGACCTATCAGTTATCAGGAGTGAATTGTTTAATATCCACATATTTGTGAATTTACCAAATTTCCTTGTCCTACTGATTCTGATTTATTTCCATTGTGGTCAGAAGTCATGTTTTGTATAACTTCAAATCTTTTAAATTTATTAGGGCTTGTCTTATAATCTAGAATATAACCTATCCTGGAGAATAGTCCATATTCATCTGAGAAGAATGTGTATTTTGCTGTTGGTGGTTGGAGCATTTTATAGATGTCTGTTAGGTCTAACTGCTTTATAGTTTTGTTACAAACTGAATAATACACTGTCATAATTATTCATTAATATAATCTTATGTCATTTTTTAAGGTTGAGAAAAGAAAGGAAAGCAAGTTACATTTAGAGTTTTTTTATATCACCTTCTTATTTACCAATTATGGTTCTCTTCGTTTGTTCCTGCAGATTTGAGTTACCATCTTGTAACTCATTTCTTATTCCACTACAGCTTTGTTCCCCCCCACCTCCATTGTGCTGTCATTATCAAATATGTTCTTTTATACAACTGCTTTCTAGATCATTTAAGAGAAAAAAGGGAGAAAAATATATATTGATATACTGTGTTTTATAATTATATAATTATATTTACTAGTGCTCTTTGGTTTTTTGTGTGGATTTGAGTCAGCTTGAAGAACTTCCTTGTTTCTTATAACTCTAGCTAGCAGTGAATTCTCTCAGATTTTGTTTATCTGGGATTGTCTCTGTTTCACTTTCATTTTTGAGAAATAGTTTACTGGATAAAAGATTCCTATTTGACAGGGATTTTCCCCTCAGCATTTTGAATATGGCATCTCACTGCTTTCTAGCCTCCATTGTTTCTGGTGAGAAGTCAGTTATTAGTCTTATTTGAGTTCCCTTGTTTGTGATGTGTTGGGTTTTTTTCTTGCTGTTTTCTAGATATTCACTTTCAACATTTTTACTATGTGTCTGAATGTGGATCTCTTTGTGTTTATTTTACTTGGGATTAGTTGAGCTTCTTGGATGTGTAGATTAATGTTTTTCATCAAATTTCAGAAGTTTTCAGCCATTATTTCTTCTTCTTCTTCTTCTTTTTTTTTTTTTTGCAGTACGCGGAACTCTCACTGTTGTGGCTTCTCCTGTTGCGGAGCACAGGCTCCAGACGCGCAAGCTCAGCGGCCATGGCTCACGGGCCCAACCGCTCCGCGGCACGTGGGATCTTCCCAGACCGGGGCACGAACCCGCGTCCCCTGCAACGGCAGGCGGACTCTAACCACTGCGCCACCAGGGAAGCCCTCAGCCATTATTTCTTTAAATATTTTTCTGCTCCTCTCTTTCTCTTTCTCCTTCTGGTACTCCCATTGTGCATGTGTTGATGTGCTTAATGATTCTCACATTCCTCTGAAGTTCTGTTCATATTTCTTCATCCTCTTTTCTCTCTGTTTTTGAGATCAAATAATATCTATCTATCATCTATCTTTCTATCTTCAAGTTTGCTGCTTCTTTCTTCTACCAGTTCAAATATACTGCTGAGCCCCTCTAGTGAATTTTTTTTCTATTATCACAGTTTTCAAGTTCAGGATATCCATTAGGTTCTTTTAAAAACAATAATAATTTCCATCTCTTTATTGATTATCTTATGAGAGATTGTTACCCCACCTTCTTTTGATTCTTTAAGCATGGTTTTCTTCAGTTCTTTCAATATATTTATGATAGCTGCTTTGAAGTCTTTGTCTGCTAAGTTGGATATCTGGGCCCTCTCACAGGGAGTTTCTGTTGATGGCTTTTTTCCTCCTGTGTATGGGTCACATCATACTTTCCTGTTTCTTTGAATGTCTCATAATTTTTTTGTTGAAAACTGGACATTTTAGATAATATATTGTAGCAGGTCTGGATACTGATCCCCTCATTCTTCTGAACTGTTCAGAATTTGGGTTCTGAACAAGTATGATATGAAGACTAAATTGGAAGTGAATTTGAGGTAAAGGTACTGATAGATCACCCCTGACCAGATGAAAACTTCATAGAGAATCTCTGAGAACCATCTCCCTTATGCACTCCAAGCACAGAATACCAGCAGATACTGATAAAAATAAACCACTAAACCAGGTATCAGGAAACAAGGGTACTAAATCTTAGCTCTCTTCTTGGATTTCAGCGTAAGCCAGTCAGCCTCTTCTGGGCCCCAGTTCCCTGGAATAGCATATTGTGTTCAAGTATTTGTCTCACTGCTGGTCCCCAAATAGGGCATGTAGTTTAGATTGTATTTATGGTGGAGTGATTTTCACTAAATCTTCCCTATTATTTTTCCATCCTGCTGTTTCCTGTGACTGACATCATGCATCTGGGAAGTATCTGCCTGGGCTTTGAGAGTTATTGCTACTTTGGATTTGTGAACTGCAGATTGAGTCTCGTCTAATAAGCATCATGTTCTAAACACCTTGAACTTGTTGGATGAAGAAAGGAAATCACAAAGTTTATCCCTACCCTCACTAAATGTTTTAATTTGTGAAAGAAAAGGCAGTAGGAAACTTGGAATTTCCGGCTCTGATCTTTTGGTCCTAGTCTACTGTTCCAAGCCAGAATCATGTCTCATCCTCCCCAGGCACTATTATTTTTGGTCACTTAAAATGAAGTTGTTCCTAGACAATTCATCTTCCAGCTATCTTTGGAACAAAGTTTGCCTCCAATAAGATCTTTACAAGGGCCTGTGGCCCTGACTGACTTTTTACTGACTTCTTAATAAGCCTACCACAAGCCATTTGAATACCTTGGAGATCAAGATTAGTAAGTCCCATCAGTCATTAAGGTGGTTAAAATTGGTCTCCCTCCAGATATTAGGTTTAACAAGCTCACCCACAGGGCGAGAACTCTTTGGCCAAAAAACCCCAGATCTAAATTGAAAGCGACTGACCAAACCAAGATAGAGCTAGTTTTCTTACTTGCAGCAGCCAAACTATTGTCCTGACTGGTAGGCAGAGTTTTCACAGCACAATAAAGTTGTTAAAAACATTTGGGGCCCAATAGGGAATCATTGCTTAATGGTTATAGAGTTTTTGTTTTGGATGATGGTAAAGTTTTAGAAAGAGATAGTGGTAACGGTTACACAAAATTATGTAAATACTTAATGCCACCGAATTGTACATTTAAAAATGTCAAAATAGGGGCTTTGTTTAGTATTCAGGGTTGGTGAAGATGTGGAGAAATTGGAATCTTCATACATTCCTCATAGGAATGTAAAATGATACACCACTTTGGAAATCTGTCTGGCAGCTCCTCAAAAGACTATAACATAGAGCTACTATATAACCCAGCAACCCCTCTCCTACATATACAACCAAAAGAAATGAAAATATATGTCCACACAAAAACTGCACATGAATGGTCATAGCAGCAGTAGTCATAATAGTCTAAAATTAGAAACAGTCTGGAGAAGTTGATTTGCAAACTACGTTCCTGCTTCTCCATTCTTTGGCCATTGAATAAAGATTGTGCTGTTCCAGTCTCAAAAAAAAAAAAAAAAGAGAGAGAGAGAGAGAGAAAGAGAGAAAACAACCCAAATGTCTATCAGCTAATGACTGGTTAAATAAAATATGGTATATCCATAAAATAGATGTTATTTGGCGATGAAAAGGAATGAAGTACTGCAACATGGATATAAACCTTGAAAACATTATGCTATGTGAAAAAGGCCTGATTCCATTTATATGAAATGTCCAGAAAAGCAAATCTATAGAGACAGAAAATAGAGTAGCAATTGCCTAATTGCTGAGGTTTGATAGAGGAGGTTAGGAGGAAATGGGGAGTGACTGCTAATGGGTACAAGGTTTCTTTTTGGGGGTGACAAAATATTCTAAAATTGATTGTGGTTATGTTTGCACAACTCTAAAAATACTAAAAAATTTTGAGCTGTATACTTTAAATGGGTGAATTGTATAGTATGTGATGTATATCTCAATAAAGCTGTTAGATATATATAGAAAGATGGATGATAGATAGATGGATAAATGGATGGATCGATAGATAGATAGATAAAGGCATTATTAGGACAAGGGATAAAAGAATGCCTAAACCCAGGCTTAGCCCAGGTACCACTGTTAGCCCTGACAGTTGAGTCAATAATAATGTAACATTTTGTTAATCGGGTTGCACCTAAAATGCTAATGCAGTGCTCTCTGTTAAACTGGCCTAGATCTCATAGCCAAGATAGAAGATTTAGGGGGCATTTTTCCTTGCCCTAAGCCCAAACCTGCGTCTTGCAATTTTATCACCCTCCACTGGGTGTGTAATAAGAGAGCAGTCGAGAGCATTTGAGAGAATGTAGGCTAACCAAATAGCTGAACTTCATGGTGTGAGGGAGAATTGCCCTCCTAACACTGAGGCCACCACGAAGGAGGAAAGAGAGGGAAGGAAAGGGATGGGGGAGAAGAAGGGGAATGCGAAAGGCCCAGTGACCCTACTCACCGTAAATGTGGATCTCTGCCTGCAATTAGAGTACTGTCTCCTCTTGCAGAATAGGAAGGAGAGGATAGAGAGAAGGTTGATGTTCCTGTCCTTGAAGCTTGTAGTCAGAGGAAGATTCCTGACAGAGATACCTATAGATATGTAGGTAGTGGAGAAGACAGGGTCAAACCAAACCTGAGCAGAATGCCTTAGTGAGTAAGAATGTTTCACAGTTCCATGAAAATCAAAGACCCATTGGAAGAAGCTGAGTAAGATTTTAACCCATAAGGAAATTGCAGAGTTATTAAAGCAATTTGTGTTTTATGGCAAGGTTACAATTGTTGGTATAAATGAAGTGCTTTGCAGATGTTATCAGGTATCTTAGGCAGGGGAAGCCATGCATTTACTGTATTAGTGCCTTGCGTGGTTCTTTTTTCAAAGTCTTCTTCCCTTCTCTTCTGAATGCATTTCTAGTCAGGGTACACTAAAGTTCTGTTCACGAAGAAAAATGAGGATGGAGATGAACTTCAAAACTGTATAGAAGAGATACAACCTAGTGACTTGCTTTATGGTGCATAGTTTTGTAGAAGGAAAATGACCTGCAGTGTCTTTGGTGAAAACAATCCTTTTCCTCTCTGTTTAGCTCCCATAACTGCAACAGTTTGACCTTTCAGTGCAATTAAGCAGCCCAAACCCCAAGGAAGGACACAGGGGTAACAGGAAAGCCAGTTACAGCTGAGAGCAATGATTCTCTGTGCAGACTTCCTGCCCTCCCATTTTGGGTTGAAACTTTTTCTTCATCCTTTTGAACTTTCTCTTCAGCTGCTTTTCATATGTAACACCTCTATTAGGGTTATGTGACTCTGACCACCAACACTCTTCCTGTGCCACCCACCTCCTTACCCTGGAAAGTCTGGCCTACCAGAGAGCATCACCTTAGAGTAACTTACATTTCCAATTCAGATCTCCAGTCATCGTTTATGGTGTCTTATAGAAAGGTGATTTGTTCATGATTCCCTTCTCCTTTGCAAAATTCTAATACATAGAAAGAATCAGAATAATCAGTATAATGAACATCCAATATCTACCATCTAGATCAAACAATTGCTAAAATTTTTCCATATATTCTCCATTTTTCCTTTTTCTTCTTCTTTTTTTTGCTGAAGTAATTTAAAGCAAGTTACAGAAACATATATGTTTCCCCCCTAAATATTTCAACATTTATCTCTAAATAATAAACACACCTTTATCAGGTAAATACAATTCCATTCTCACACTTCACATGATTCCTACAATTTCTCAATAGCATGTAATATCCACCCACATTCAAATATTCCCTACTTGTTCCCATAATCTCTTTTTAAAAAACATGTGGTAAAATATGCATATTGTAAAATTTTCCATTTTAAGTGTCCAGTTCAGTGGCATTGTCTATTCACAATATTGTGTAATCACCACCACGATTTCCAGAACCTTTTCGTTATGCCGAACAAACTCTACACCCTTTAAGAATAACTCTCCATTTCCCCCTCCTCCCAAATGACTTTTAAAGATGGTTAATTCAAACATATTTTATTTGGTTGTTATGTTTCTTAAGGCTCCTAATCTAGACCTGTCTCCTCACACCATACCCACATGCATTTTATTTTCATGACATTGACTTCTTTTTTGGGGGGCGGCGGTTAGAATGCAAGTTTTATTTTTGAATCCCCATTGAAATAAATATGTTAATCTTTGAAAAATATTTGGTTATATGCCACTAAAATTATCCCTAGAGCCCCCGGTGATAGTCGTGCCCCATTCTGGAAAATACTACCATAGGGAATTACTGGAGGTACCCTGGGGAGGTAGGATGAGGCCACTGTTTGTTGAGCAAAAGTCATCTGTGTCCCAGGTAAGCTGCCTGCTGCTGTTCACAATTCTCTGAGCCCCAGACCTACCAGCATATTTGATCTTATCTTTCCTGGCTGGCAACACTTTGGTGGCTCCCTATTCTCTTCTAGATAGAAGAGTAAATGCCTTAACATAACCTACAAGGTCCTTGGGGATCCTGGGATAGGCCTACCATGGCCCCATCAGGCTGGTGAAGAGAGGGAGACAGGAGACAGGGAGGATCCCCTGGAGGAAGTGACATCTGAGCTGAAGTCTAACCGATTTATGGAGAGAACGAGGTGATGGTGGTGAAGAGCTTTTTTAGGTAGAAGGAACAGCATGGGCAAATTTCCTGAGGCAGGAAGGAACAATGTGCATGTGAGCACCTGAAAGAGGCACTAGAGGAAGAGTCAGGGAGAGGAGTTTGCAGGGGCCAGACCCTGCCTGCAGTCCCTGGAGGCATCACGAGCATTGTGATCTCAATGCTGTGCCTTACAAGGAGCCATTTAGAGCTTCAAGAACAGTGACTTCAGTTACTTGAATAACAAATACTTTTTGAACACCTACTTCAGGTGGAGCACAGGGGATTTTAATAGAACAAGACTCTCATGGTCCCTGCCATCAGGAAACTTATATTCTTTTAAAAACAAAAGTTATACATATGCATGGTTTAAAGAAATAACAAGTATTATAAGGTTTTCTATGAAAACAGAAGGCAGTGCACTACCTGTTCCCCCATTTCCACTTTTGCAGAGGCATCCATTTTCAACTCTTTTAGCTGACTGTATTTTGGATTTATCTCCATTATCTCTAAGTAATCTTTTTTTTTTGGATTTTTGAATTTTATTTATTTTTTATACAGCAGGTTCTTATTAGTTATCTATTTTGTACATATTAGTGTATATATGTCAATCCCAATCTCCCAGTTCATCCCACCACCTCCCAACCCCCCCACCCCCCATTGACATTGACTTTTTGACGATTCTGGGCTAATTGTTCTGCAGAATGTCCCACCTGCGGGATTTGTCTGTTTTCTCATGGTGTTGTTAAACTTGTTCTTCTGTCCTCTGTATTTCTTGTAAGCTCAAAGTTAGATCAAGGCTTGATAGGAATCAGGTTAAACATTTTGGTAAGAATTCTTCATAGGGTAATGCCGTATACTTCCTACTGCCTCGTATTAGGTCCTACGTAATGTCTGGTTGTCTCACTACTAATGAAGTGAGTAATACTGATCACTGGGTGAAGGTGATGACAGCCTATTTAAAAATGGGTTTTTTTAAATGGGAACTTGACTACTTGCACTGTTTTAAAATGATTATCCCTACTTTGAATGTTCAGATAAAGGGGCTCTGAGTTGTTGCCTGGCACCTAGGAGACAGCATTTATCCTGTGTAAAGGATAAGAGGATTAAGACTGAGGCTTTGTCCTCTTTAAGGAATAGATGCAGGAATTCATGTTTATCTCTGAGGGAGGTCAATCAGGGCAGAACGTTCTGGAATATGAAGTCTAGCAGAGACTGGGCCCAGAAGAAGGTACTCTGCAACTAGTCATTAGCCAGAATTTACCTATGAATAGACAGATCTTTTTGCTAACACTTCTTAAAGACAGTCAGAACATTTTGGGAGTTCAAATACGGAAGACTCTTTTATGGCATTTTTTTTTTTTTAATGGCATTTTAAAATAACTCTCCCTTCACCTTCTATTCTCCCCCGCCCCCCGCCAAAAAAAAAAACCCACTTTAAACTCTAGAGTAAAAAATTAAGGAAGAGCATTTTCTTTGGATGCAGAATAGATGGATCTTTAGATGTTTCTTGAGTACTGTTTAAATTCTAGAGTGAGGAAAAAGTATGCATCTATTCTCTTTGGTTGATGTTTAACTCTTATCTTTTAGCTACAGTAAACTAAATAATCTATTGAAAATATAAGCAACTAGGTTACAGGATTTCATTATTAAAAATAAGAATTTGGGTTTCTAAGGAAAATGAGTTATTTTTTAAATCTCCAAATAGACACTCCCATTTTACAGCAATTAAGTACCCAAGTCAGTTAAACTTTGCTCAAGGTTGCCTTGTATTTCTGGATACCCAGAGGGGTTTTTTTTTGTTATTATTGCTTGTTTGTTTTTCATGTTTGTTTTTGTTATTTTGTTTTTAAGCTATCACAAAGACAAGGGAGTTGTTGTGAATTTTCTGCATAGCAGGACAGAACTTAACCTTAGGATACTGGACTAACAGTTTTCATTTTACTACTGGAATTAGTAATATCCTTTTTCTCCATTTATACTGTAATTTTCAAAGATTCTGGCTTCCAAGTTACCAGTTGGGTAGGGGCGGTGGTAAAGGTCCCTTTGAGGAAATAGTTCTTCCACAATAGCACTGCTGGTGGACCTAGCAACCCTTGCCTATTACCTCCATTGGGGGTTACTATATTTGGTGGTGAAGACGTCACCACTAGCTACAAGAAAAGACAATGTAAACGGTCATCCATTCTTTTCCCTTTCTCTTCTTTTTTCCCCTCCTCTTTATACATATCCTCCCTTCTTTACTTCTTTTCTCTTCCTTCCTCCTCCTCCTTCTGCCTCTCTCCATGTCCCTCTCCCTCTTCACTCATTCTTCTTTTTTCTTCCCTTCTTTTGCCACTCATTCTAGATTGGCATACTTTAATGACTCCCCCGTTCCCACCAAATTTTGTGTTCCCGAAGGATTCCCTGCTTCACACCAGCGAGTGGTATGTCACTGAATACTCAATAGAATCAAAGGGGTGGGAGAATCCCAGAAGAGGAGGTCTGTGCCTGGATCTGTGTTCTGCACTCCCTCTGTCCAATTTCCATTTGTTTTGAACTGCCAGCTCCAGTTTCCATTCTGGTTTTCTGGGATCTCAGAGCTCTATAAGGATAGTAATGAAATTACTTGAACCATGTCCAATACTTCAAAAAAGCCTAGAAGACATATATATATATATATATATATATATATATATATATATACACATACATATACATACATATATATGTATATATATATACTTTTTTAAAAAATTTATTTATATTTGGCTACGCTGGGTCTTCATTGTGGCGTGTGGGCTCTTTAGTTGTGGCCCACGGGCTCCAGAGTGTGAGGGCTCAGTAATTGTGGCCTGTGGGCTTAGTTGCCCCGCAGCATGTGGGATCTTAGTTCCCCCACCAGGGATCAAACCCACATCCCCTGCATTGGAAGGTGGATTCTTAACCACTGGACCACCAGGGAAGTCTAAGGACATTGTGTATTTATTCACAATAAAGCCTGAACAGATTGACTAAGTAATGCAAAGCTTCTTTATTCTTGTGGGGAGCAGGGGGTTGGAAGATGGGGGAGATTATGCCACACTAACTCATTGTAAAGACTGTATCTTCACAGTAAGAAGTTCTGGTTGGTTGTGTGTGTTGTCTATAGGGTAGAGAAAGTCTGTTGGAAAGAATGTGGGTATGGAGGTAAGACCAATCAGAGTTTAGTCTCTAGGGAGTTCCCTGGTGGCCTAGTGGTTAGGATTCCAGGCTTTCATTGTCATGGCCCAGGTTCAGTCCCTGGTCAGGGAACTGAGATCCCACAAGCCGTGCAGTATGGCCAAAAAAAATTTGAGTTTCTAGCAATAAGACTTGAGCTATTTATTTAACATCTCTGAACCTCAGTTTACTCATCTGTAAAATGGGGCTATTCATTTCTATTTTTCAGACTCTTTGAGGATTTTAGATGATCTATGTAAAGCACTCATTAATGCAATTCCTGGTACCTAATAAAAAGTTAATGTATTTTCTTTATAAATGTGATTTATTTAGTAGTTAAAAATCTTTCAAAGCATATAGCTTTGGGGGAAAAAATGAGATCACTGACAGAAGAGGCTGGGAAGCACTCATATAACATAGTTCTACGTGGCCACACAGATCCCTTAAGAACTCCTGCCAAGTCCTGAGGGCTCTGATTAGGGAATATACAAGGAGGTCGCACATCCTTTGTATTAATCAACAGATCCTGTCTTGAGGGGGATACTCAGTTGCCTAACCATACCTTAGCAACATTTCCTTAAGCCCACCTGTTTGTCTGCTGGATTCCTACGTGATTTTGACATAGCTCTGGTGATGAGCTTCAAGAAGTACCAGGTCTGCTCATGGTTATCTCACTGTAGCCAGGGGTTTTAGGTGGGAAGACAAAGGAATGGAGCGCCTTGGGAAGATGGATAAAAGATGAAGTTTCAGGAAGAGATGAGGATCTTCATAGCTTAGTTTGCACCCCTTGAAAATAGGGCAGTAGAATATATTTCTTGAAAAGAAAAGTACTATCCCAAGACCGATTCTTTCATCTCAGCCCTAAGGGACTCTTACAAAAAATGAGACTTTCTCCTAAATCTCTTACTTCTTCATCCCCCTGGGCCCTAACTCTCTCCCAGTTCATCCCTCTCTCTCTGCACTCCCAGGATAGGGAGATCAATTGCCTCTTTCCTATAATGGGATTCGGTTTACAGGTAGAAGCTATCTAGCATTTTCTAGGACTCTTGTCCCAGGCCCCTGCTAAGTTTCACTTGGTACAGCATCTGCACAAAGATGAACTATAGAATCCAGCTTTTAAGCTTGGTGTTTCTGTTGAGCAGGCCAAATGACTTTGGAATACCCTGGTTTAAGCTGAATTTATCCCTTGTTATTTTAAAAGCTATAACAAGTTGTTTTTTAAAATGTTTTCAGTCAGCACATCTTTACTTATTGTCCTTAAGACCCGAGGCTACTTGAAGAAGGATTTAATTTCCAAAGTCTGATAAGTAAACAAAAGTTTCCCAATAACATCTTCAGGCAAGCACGAAAAGACCTCATTTTTTGCCCCAGTGCTTGGTTGGCTCCCCCATAATTGTCCATTAGTATTGGGCTCAACCAAACCTTGCATAATCACATAAGAAATATACCTTCGGGCTTCCCTGGTGGCGCAGTGGTTGAGAGTCCGCCTGCTGATGCAGGGGACACGGGTTCGTGCCCCGGTCTGGGAAGATCCCACGTGCCACAGAGCGGCTGGGCCCGTGAGCCATGGCCGCTGAGCCTGCACGTCCGGAGCCTGTGCTCCGCAATGGGAGAGGCCACAACAGTGAGAGACCCACGTACCGCAAAAAAAAAAAAAAAAAAAAAAAAATATATATATATATATATATATATATATATATATATACACCTTCAAACACAGTTACTAATTGATTTTTTCTTCTTCTTCTTAATTACTATGTTTAGCAAAAAGCAAAAGTAAAACAGGTTTTAAATGTGGTATTATCTGACTAGACCCTAAGCATATAAAATCAAACAGACTATATTGGGGGTTCATATGTTAACTATGGTCGGGAAATGGTTATTCACTGTTCTCCCAAGAGTTTGAAAATGTCCAGAAGGGACTGGTTAGATAAGCAGAGGCTCACATGCATGGCTTCAGCTCTGTGGGAATGTCTAAGTTTTAAAATTAACTCCAGAATCCCACTAAATGTGATATTCCCTGATGCTGAGCTTTGTCTCTGATACCTTCTTTTGTCTTGATCCTCTGTAGCTGTGGACTGAGACTCCCGAAATTCACCCTAGTCTCTCTTCCTACTTGTGACCAGGAAAAAAGTTGGGAAATAGGGTTGTGTTAGTCAAGATAGGCTAATTGTTATAACAAATGACTTCAATATAATGGTTTGGCCCAATAAAAATATATCGCTCTTGTCATAGTACGATATAGATTGGGAGGGGTGGGGAGGTATGGAATGTAGAGGTCAATCCTATGCAGTATTTCACGGTCTTCTTCCAAGACATGCTCTAGCTTCCTCTAGGTTTTCAGAATCCTCTCCATTCAGCCAGTGGGTGGGGAAAGAGCCTGCCGTGTATTGCACAGAAGGCTTTTCATGCACCAGACCTGGAACTGGCACCCATCACTTCCATCCACATCCTATTAGCCAGAACTCTGGCACATGGATCTGCCCAACTTCAAGAGAGGCTAGGAAGTTTAGTCTAGCTGTGTGCTGAGCTCATAGCAGTTTCTGCCACAAGGGGAGACAGACAGCTCCTCAGGGCAGGCCAATGGTTCCATGCTTGTATATCATCAAAGGTCTGCAAAATAAGTGTACCGTCCTATTTTTAGGTCACTTAATGCCTATACCTACCATTAACATCTTGGTCAGTTCCTAGAAAAAGTCCACCTGTCAAGATCAGCATCAACCTTGGTACCACCACAAATCAGTCCACACTGCAAACTTACTTGTTTATATTTAGGTCTTCCCAGGGTTTCAAGATACCTGGGCCAAGCCCATACAGAGGTTCTCATTGGAAGTTGCTTATGCACTTGCACTTTGTTCTGCTCGTCAGATGGTTCCCATGACAAAGTCTGGCAAGTAGTCCATTGGAAGCCATTTGTAATGTCTAATCCAAACTTTGTCACATGGGACCTATGAGGAGAATAAATGTGTTATAAACATTTGAAAAAGTGTCTCCATACCTCTTCAAAAACTATAAAAAACATGTTTTTGTCTCTTCTCAATCAGTGTATTTTTCAGTTGTCACGACTCTGTAATTGTCTGCACTCTTGCTTCCTGCTTCTCTCATTAACCAATTTACAAAGGCTATTTCATAGTGCAACCATTTTGGAGACATCCATTTCTCCTCATTTACTCACAGGCAACTATTGCCGTTGAGATTTTAGTTTCCTCCAATAATGTTTGTTCATCTTTTTTTAAAAAAAATAAATTTAGTTATTTTATTTTATTTTATTTTTAGTTTTGGCTGTGTTGGGTCTTCGTTGCTGCATGCGGGCTTTCTCTAGTTGCAGTGAGCGGGGGCTACTCTTCGTTGTGGTGCGCAGGCTTCCCATTGCAGTGGCTTCTCTTGTTGCGGAGCACAGGCTCTAGGTGTACGGGCTTCTGTAGTTGTGGCTTGCAAGCTCTAGAGCACAGGCTCAGTAGTTGTGGCACACGGGCTTAGTTGCTCCGCAGCATGTGGGATCTTCCCGGACCAGGGCTCGAACCCGTGTCCCCTGCATTGGCAGGCGGATTCTTAACCACTGCGCCACCAGGGAAGACCTGTTCATCTTTAGTTATTTTTTTTTTGCGCGGTATGTGGACCTCTCACTGTTGTGGCCTCTCCCGTTGCGGAGCACAGGCTCCGGACGCGCAGGCTCAGCGGCCATGGCTCACGGGCCCAGCCGCTCTGCGGCATGTGGGATCTTCCCAGACCGTGACACGAACCCGTGTCCCCTGCATCGGCAGGTGGACTCTCAACCACTGCGCCACCAGGGAAGCCCTATCTTTTTATATAAAGAGGATGATGACATAGATTGTACAAGGTAATGATGGTAAAGTCCTGATTCTGTTCTGCTTTTCTAGTTGTAGTGTAAGTTTTCACCACCCCATCGACACTTTCCTCTTGCAATGTAAGACATGCACTTATTATATGGCTCATGGAATTAAGGGTGCAGTCTTCATTCATTTATTTATCCATTCATTCTTTCTGAAATAATTACTGAGTACCTACTGTGTGCCAGATAGTGTGCTAGATGCTGGAGTCAGAGCAAAGAACAATATGTATAAGGTCCCTACTCTCACGGAGCTTATGCAAGAGACAGACTCTAAGTAAATAATAATGCAAAATATTAATTATAATTGTAACATTTGTGTGGAAAGCTTATTTTCCTTTTAGCATTATGGATAATCTTGAATCACCAATAATTTTTGTTTGTTTTTTTTTAAAACTGAAGTCTTTGTTCCTCTGTAAAAACCCGCTTATTTTCCTTAGGGTAACAGTCATTCATTCACTGATAATATTCATCAATTCATTAAATATTATTGTAAAACTACTATTTACCAGGTACTATGCTAAGATTTCCAAATACAAAAATGAAAAGACGGGCTTCCCTGGTGGCGCAGTGGTTGAGAGTCCGCCTGCCGATGCAGGGGACGTGGGTTCGTGCCCCGGTCCGGGAAGATCCCACATGCCGCGGAGCGGCTGGGCCCGTGAGCCAGGGCCGCTGAGCCTGCGCGTCCGGAGCCTGTGCTCCGCAACGGGAGAGGCCACAGCAGTGAGAGGCCCGCGTACCGCAAAAAAAAAAAAAAAAAAAAAAAAAAAAAATGAAAAGACAATATCCTTGCCCTCAAGGCTCATCGTCCAGACTGACATGCAAACCACAGAGTACATTATGTTAATTGTCATAATGGGGAAATGGGAAAAGTGCAGTGAGGCATAGGAAGAGGAGGACCTAGATCTGCCTACATAGGTCAGAGAAGACTTCACAAAGGAGGTAGCACTTGGACTGAGGTTTAAGGGTGAATAAGACTTTGCTAAGAAGACAAATCAAGGAAGGGCATGAGATGGCTAGTTGACCATCAGAGACTCATGCTCTCCTTCCATAGCATCAACTTTTTCTGGGAATTGGCCCAACCAATTTCCAATCCCCTATACATCTAGGTGGAACTAGGTGATCCGTTCTCATTAATGGGATGTGAGCAGAAGTGATGTACATCATTTCTAGACCAGGTTAAGAAGTAGGTATGCCTTTGACTTCCCTGGTGGTGCACTGGTTAAGAATCCGCCTGCCAATGCAGGGGGCATGGGTTCGAGCCCTGGTCCTGGAAGATCCCACATGCTGCAAAGCAACTAAGCCTGTGCGCCACAACTACTGAGCCTGCGCTCTAGAGCCCGCGAGCCACAACTACTGAAGCTCACGCACTGAGAGCCCGTGCTCCACAAAAAGAGAAGCCACCACAATGAGAAGCCTGTGCACTGCAATGAAGAGTAGACCCCGCTCACCGCAACTAGAGAAAGCCTGCACATAGCAACGAAGACCCAATGCAGCCAAAAAAAAGAAGTAGGTGTGCCTTTTCTTCCTTCTCTTTCCCAGCTGTTAGCTCTGGAAATAAAGGACTCTAAAGCTTAGAGAATGGCAGAGCTGCAAAATAGAAGGACCCTGGGTGGAAGGCAGCTTGCCAGACTGATCTGTTATATGACTAAGAAATAACATTCTAGCGCTTTAATGTACTGATATTATATAACTCGCTTGTTACAAGAGTGAGCTCTACCTTAATTAATATAAGGCAGTTCAAGCAAAGTGAACATTATGTGCAAAGGCTTACTGATGTAAGGTCTAGCACAGAGTACATACTCAGTAAGTATTTGAAATTGCAGGAAAAGTGTTATGGGGGAGTACAAATAGTCCATTATAGCCAGAGTATAAAATACATGATTGGTGGGAGTGAGAGGAGGGTGGCACAATAGATAGGCATGGGTTGATCGCAGAGAACCTTGAATGTCACGCTGAAGAATTCAGGTTTAATCTTGTGATAGGAAAGCCAATGAAGAACATTTAAAAGGTGAGAGGCAAGATCTCTGAGAAACACAACACCCAAGAAGCTGCTTTAATTTTCTTTAAATGTAAGATGCGAATCCAAAGATGAAAGATAGGATTTCAGAACCAGAAGACATCATGGTTTAGTCAAACCTCATTTAACAAATGAGGAAAGTGAGGTCCAGAGAAGTTAAGTACCTTTGCCAAGGTCACCCAGCTAAAATTGGGCAGAGCTGGGGACTAGAAGGCTAGTCTCTTATTGCCAGCCCTACAGCATTGCTCTTTCCACTGTGCCACAGTGCTTCAAAGCAGTTGAGACCAGCTGGTGTGCCTGTGTTTTCAGTTCCCTAATGAAGACATTGGGGATTTGGAGGCAGGGTATTTACCATGGAAGGTTGTCTTCTCTGTAATTCCTTATCTGGCTTGAACCACTATTTTGGACAAGGTCCATTTTTCAGCATCAGATTTCCCTAGAGGACAATTGGGAATGTGCTTAGTGGCCTGTAGGGTGCCCTTGCACTTTCTGAGCTTTTTGCGGGGAGGAGGAGAAGAAGGTAGCAGTGGTTTGAGCTCCTGGAAATGTTCCTGGTCCCTAGGCATCTGGGGAGTTGTTGGCCCTCTCAGTGACTCTGGTTTAGCCAGCCAGCTGACTGTCCTTCAGGGGTCACATCAAAACATCTTCGTCAGCTTGTCTCTTTAAAAGGTCAGCCCCTACGGCTGGCACTTTAATATCATTTTCTGTTCATCAGTTCATTACCTCTGGTTTTCATATATTGTTAAGCTGATTCATTATTCATTATCATTATTTTTACTCCTTGTGCCACCCAGAGCCATATGACATACATTTGCTTTTTAATAGCAAGTGGGGGCAAAAGGACAACTGTGCTGAGGCCAGTCTCAGGAAAGCATGACATGTGGCCTGACTTAAGGAGGACTGGGTAATATTGAATTATTTTACAACTGAGGAAGCCAGAGCACAGGTTGGGGGGCAGGGGAGGTCATTTATCCAAAAGTCCCCAAGAAATCTGGGGAAAAATACATTTCTTGATGTTTTTTTGTCTAGCATTTTATAATCTCCTCACTCCTCATCCTTTGGATGTATCCTGGTTTTCTCCCTTGCATGCTGCTCAGTTGATAGCGCAGATGGTTGGGATGAAGTATTAACAGAGATGAGACTGCTGCCTCAGTCCCTGAGGAGTGCCTTGGTGGCTCCCAAAGACAACGTCTAATGCAGTGGAAAGTGCTTGGGCTTTGAAGTCAAAGAGACATCAGCCACTCTCTAACTGTGAGACTTTGGGCAAGTTCTTAACATCTCTGAGCCTCAGTTTCCTTTTATGTGAAATGGGAAAATAATGCAAACTATGAAGGTGGTTGTAGGGATTAAATGAATGAACATACATAAAGCTTCTGTCTTGGTGCTGGGCACACAGTTGGCTCTTAACAAGTGTTATTTCCTTTTCAGGTCTCTGAGAAGTTCCTATTCTTTTCCTCAATCCCTATCCTGGTTTCTGGTCAAGATGTGAAATGAAACAAAAGAGTGAGCAGATGCAGACCGAAATACCACGTTGATTGCTGATAAAGTCTGTTTATTGTGAGAGATACTAAATACTAAATGAGTTTCAGAATTAGGTTGACTTGTTCACCCAGTCACAAGTAACATTTGACCAGGACAGGACTTCTCACGCTGGGAGGAGTGGGAGTAGGAAGGGGACCCTGCTCCCAGAGGAGCAGACCAAGGTGACACCCTCACTGTGGGCAGGTGATACCTAAGTGGAAGAAAGAAGGAGCTAAGCTGAGCCTGCCCTGTGTACTTCTCAATTCTCAAAGCAGATTAAGCCCCTCCGCTAAGGCAGAGGAATAAGAGAAGTAGACAGAAGCCAGAAGTGCCAAATGCCCACAAAGAAGGAAACCTCAGAAGCATCTCCCTCAGCATTTCCCTTCTCTTGTCCCCCTCCTCTCATTTTGTGCCGCTACTTTTTAGCCACCCTGCTCATGAAGGACACAGCTGTCAGTACTGTGGGTAGCCTCAGAATACAAAAGGTTGGGAGAAAGGTGTGGGAGAGGGAGGGAGAGGTTGTGTTGAGTCATTAGTAGAGAAAGAGGGGTGGCCATATAAATCCAGAAAGAAAAGTCTAAGTTCAGAGTCAGGAGTTAGAGGTCTGAAGGGAGGGAGGATCAGTGTTCAGAGACCTGAACTAGACAGGAAGGCACTGCAGGAGCATAATCAGAATTTCTAGGGGTAGGGCAACACACTATGGCCAGATCCCAAGAGGACAAGTAGGCATCAGGGTTCCAACATATCTGACCTCTGAGTCCTAGAACCACATCTCCTGGAGATGACTCTCAATCCTAGCATTGGGTTATATACCCTCTACCTCAATTTTTTTTTTTTTTTTTTTTTTTTTGTGGTACATGGGCCTCTCACTGTTGTGGCCTCTCCCGTTGCGGAGCACAGGCTCCGGACGCACAGGCTCAGCAGCCATGGCTCACGGGCCCAGCCGCTCCGCGGCATTTGGGATCTTCCCGGACCAGGGCACAAACCCGTGACCCCTGCATCGGCAGGCGGACTCTCAACCACTGCGCCACCAGGGAAGCCCTACCTCAATTTTTAATCTTTAAAATATAAGCATATCTTGTGATTATAAAACTAATACATGCTCACTTTGGAAAATTCAGAAATACAGAGAGATATAAAGAAAAAACCAAAAATAACCCCAAATCTCATCACAAAGAAAAACTAATATTAACTTTAGCTATATTTCTATTCAGTCTTTCTTCTATGCATATCGTTATACAGATAAGGTGATTTTATCTATACTTGTTAAATTTGCATGCAGAATTTTTAACTTAATATTATAATATAATCACTTCCCCATGTTATTAAAAGTTCTCAGTAATTAACATCATTTAAAATGACATTTACCCTGGTTTTAAGCACATCTGGATCAATCTCTACCAATTTATGAAAATCCTGTGGGTCTGGAGGAATCTTCTAAATGTTTACCTTCTTTTGGGTTGGTGAATAGGGCATTCTCCAAGGCCAGGGCTCTATGGGGCATGTGCATGGTAACTACTACACGGTACTTGATCTTCTGGAGAGTTCTCATATTTCTAGCAATTGATGACATGATTGATCAGAAGATGCCACCCTGCAAAATATAATAATTCAAAGCATAGGCCTTTCTTATACAACACATCATTGTTACACACTCAAAAGAACCACTGTATTATTTTGCTATGGCTGCCATAACAAAATACCACAGACTGGGTGGTTTAAACAACAGAAATTTATTTTCTCACAGTGCTGGAGGCTAAAAGTCCAAGATCAAGGTGTCAGCAGGTCTGGTTTCTCTGAGGCCTCTCTCCTTAGCATGCATGTGGCTGCCTTCTTGCTGTGTCCTCAGATGTTCTTTTCTCTGGGCATGGCTGATCCTGGTGTCTCGCTGGGTATGTTGAATTAGGGCCCACCTTAAAGACCTCATTTTAACTTAACCTCTTTAAAGACCTTATCTACAATATATAGTCTTTCATGAACAGCTTCTTTCACTTAGCATAATGTTTTCAAGGTTCATCCATGTTGTAGCGTACATCAGTACTTCATTCTTTTTCATGGCTGAAAATATTCCATTGTATGGATATACCACATTTTGTTTATCCATTCATCAACTTATGGACATGGGTTGTCTCACTTTTAACCACTGTAAATAATACTGCTATGAATGTTCATCTATAAGCTTTTGTGTGGAGGTATGTTTTCATTTCTCTTGAGTAGATGCCTAGGAGTGGAATTGATGAGTATTATGGTAATTCCATGTTTAGAATTTTGAGAAACTAACAAACTATTTTCCAAAGTTTTACATGCGTCATTTTACATGCCCACCAACAATATATGAGCGTTCCAATTTCTCTATATCCTTACCAACACCTGTTATTGTCTGTTTTTATTATAGCCATCCTTGTGGGTATGAAGAGGTATCTCATCGTGGCTTTGACTTGCATTTCCCTAATGACTAGTGATGTTGAGTATCTCTTCTTGTGCATATTGGCAATTTGTACAATTTTTTTTGAGGAATGTTTATTCAAATTCCTTGCCCATGATTTAACTGTGCTGTCTTTTTATTATTGAGTCGTAATATCTTTTCATATATTCTGGATATAAGTTCCTTGTCAATATACAATTTGCAAAGATTTTCTCCAATTCTGTGGGTAGTCTTCTTACTTTCTTGATGGTGTCCTGTGAAGCACAAAAGTTTTTAATTTTTTTTTTTTTTTTTTTTGCGGTACGCGGGCCTCTCACCGCTGTGGCCTCTCCCGTTGCAGAGCACAGGCTCCGGACGCGCAGGCTCAGCGGCCACGGCCCAAGGGCCCAGCCGCTCCGCGACATGTGGGATATTCCCGGACTGGGGCACGAACCCGTGTCCCCTGCATCGGCAGGCGGACTCTCAACCAGTGCGCCACCAGGGAAGCCCCAAAAGTTTTTAAAGTTCAATTTATCTATGTTTTTCTTTTGTCACATCTGCTTTTGGCAACATATCTAAGAAACCATTGCCATATCCAAGGTCATAAACATTTACTATGTTTTCTCCTAGGAGTTTTGTAGTTTAGCTCTTAATTTAGGTCTATGATCCATTTTGAGTTAATTTATTTGTATGGTGTAAGGTGTAGCCCAACTTCATTCTTTTGCATGTGGATAGCCAGTTGTCTCAGCACCATTTATTGAAAAAACTACTCTTTCCCTATTGAATTGTCTTGGGTCCCTTGTCAAAAAATCAACTGACCATATACATGAGGGTTTACTTCTGGACACTCAATTCTATTCCAGTGGTCTAAACATGTATCCTTATGCCTTAGACCTTGATTATTGTAGTTTCATTGTAGATTATGAAATCAGGAAATGAGCATCTTCCAAATTTGTTCTTCCTCTTCAAAAGTGTTTTGGTTATTCTGGGTTACATTTCCATATAAAATGTAGCATCAGCTTGTCAATTTATGCAAAAAAGAAAGATAGAAAGAGCGATAGGATCTGGATAGGATTGCCTTGAATTTCATTTTCTGAACTTTCATTGCTAGTGTATAGAAATACAACTGATTTTTGTATATTGCTCTTATATCCTGCCACATTTCTGAACTCGTTTTATCTTATTTTCTTAATCACGATGCTTTACTGCTTACTCTGTGTGTTAGATAGTATAGAAAATACAAAAATGAACAAGATATGGTTCCTGTTCTGAAGAAGCTTATAGCCTAATTCAAGAAATAAGACATAAAACTACTGAGTGAATAATAGCCTGTTTCAGCAACGTACAGGAAAGTACAGAATTACCAAGTGAACACTACAAATAATTAGAGCTCTAGCAAAGTTCAGGGAGTAGAGAGACAATTAAAAGTTGGAGAGGTCCGGAAAAAACAGAGTAGAAAGGATCTGAAGGCTCACTGATAATGAGCCATTCCCATAAACAAACTTTTAATTTCAGTAACCCTAAAAATCTCAAGGGATCCTTCTGCTATGGATGACCCTCTGAGTTACCAGTGGAACATATATGCACTATCCAGATTTAATAAATTATAACAACTTGCCATATTTGCTTAAATTAAACTATAAATACAGTAAGTCCCCTACATACGAACCTTCAAGTTGCGAACTTTCAAAGACGCGATCACGCATTCACATGTCCGATCACGTAAGTTAGTTCACATGTCTGGCGTACATTGTCATGTGTGTCCATCCTCTACAAGTGGTTGTGCTTCTGTGTACTTTACTGTACAGTATTGTATAGTGTACAGTAGTACAATATCTTTATTTCAAGCCCAGGATGTCCGGGAGCAAGCGTAAAAGCAGCAGTGATGTAGCTCGTACTGCTAAGAAGCATCAGAAATTGGAGGCCCAGAGAAAGGATGAAGAGAGACAAGAGGAAGAAGAAGTAACTGAAGAACTGAAGAGATTCATGGCGCAGGAAATGGCAAGGGTCTTTATTTGAGGAGACAATGTTAATTTTTGAGGCACAGGACTGGAATGTAGAACGGGACAAGAAGGTTGAAGCAGCCGTTCAGAATGCAATCCAGTGCTACCATGTCATCTATGATGAGAAAAAAAGAGCTACGACCCAGACATCACTGGATTGTTTTTTCAAGAGAGTAGAAAGAATTGAATCCAGCAAGGAACCAGAACCTGTGCCATCAACATCAGGAGTGAGTGAAATTGCAGCTTGCCCTCCGTCTCCTATTGCTGACGATCCTTCAGCTCTGCCATCTCCCCCCTCCTCTCCCTCCTCCAGTCAGTAAGTCTCCTTGCCTGTTCACTCGATGCCAGCCCGTGTGCCAGCTGTTGTACTATACTACTGTACTTTTCAAGGTACTGTACTATAAGGTTAAAAATGTTTTCTATATTTTTTGTGGTTTTTTAATGCATTATTTGTGTGAAAAGTATTATAAACCTATGACAGTACAGTACTATATAGCCGATTGTATTAGTTGAGTACCTAGGCTAACTTTGTTGGGTTTACAAACAAATTGGACTTACAAACACGCTCTTGAAACGGAACTCGTTCATATGTAGGGGACTGTTGGTAAAACATTTTAGTTACAAAAAAAAGCCCTTCCATCCCATCTTTCCTCAGAGATAACCAATCTCTTGAAGATGGTGGAAATCCTTCCCACATATGCTTTTATATTTTTACTAGACAATATGTTTTGGATGTTTGAACATGTATACAAATAGTGTACGTATTTTTCTGAAACTTTTTTTTTCAACATCATGTTTTTAAGATTTATCCATGTGACACTTGTAGAGCTAGTCCATTCTATAATATAGTAATAGTATACTATATAGTACTGCAATAGACCAATAGCATAAATATTCTAGAATCTATTCTATGGATGGATATTTGATATGTCTAGTTCTTTGCTATTTCAAATCATGATGTAATTAATATCCTGGTGTATGCTTCCTTGGGCACATGTTTGAGAGTTCTGCTGGGGAATATATCTAGAACAGAAATTGTTAGGGAATAGAATGTGCACATTCTCAACTTTACTAGATTGCTCTCTACTCTCCGCAGTAGCTGAACTACTTTTTACTCCCATCAATGATATGTGAGAATTTCTCTCATCCTATATTCTAACCAACACTGTCAAGTTTTTAAAAAAATATACATATCTGGGTCCTATTTTCATAGATCCTGTTAGGGTAGCTCTGGAGTGTGGTTTGAAACAGGCCACAGGTGATACTGAAACACAAATGAATGGGGATTATGAATGAATTCATATCATTGAGATCATCAGCTCGTATGTATGTATACACAATCTAATACATTGGTATGTGAGTTGGTATGGTGAAAGTGCCCTAGCACTTTGTTGGTAACATCTATGTTGGCTGCATTTAGATCCTTGAAGATAGGTAGAGAAGTACCAACCGCCTAACATACCTTGCAGATGCGTTTTGAATCAAACAGGGGTATGTGATTGACCAGTCCACTGGCTGGTACTTAATCTAAAGTCCCACCTTTGCCAGCTGGGCTGATGGGGGACAATGCTGGCTTTCTGGGAGCTGTCATGCCTCTTCCTAGGTGCATGGCTGGGTGCCAGTAGTTGGGACTTGCCTGCGTGCCATTGCTTAGGGCAGGGTGCGTGTCAGCGACGTCTGCCAGCCCGCTGGGTGGTGTCACTGTATGGAGCACTTGTGGCTTTTTCAAAGCCCTGAGGAATCTGAGAAGCAAGTGAGGGAATGCTGCATGAAAACAAAAGGCAGTGGAAAGAGTGACCAGCCAGCAGGCTCCAGCAGGCTAGAACGCTCTGTTCTTGTTATTACTGCTTCATGAAAATGCTGCCAGCTTCCTGGCAAGGTCTGGAAGGTGAAGGGCTTCTTGAGGAAACAAGGACAAGTGATGTGTACTTCTGGTTGCCCAGCTTCCTAATTTTCCAGTGGAAGCTGCAGGGTGAGGATGAGGTCTCAGAGGCCCAGCAGGGCTGGGCTGGGAGAGAAGTTGGGCCATGCCCCAGACAGAGCTGTTCCTCAAGGAGCCATCTGAAGGTCAGCCTAGGGGAGGACAGAGGGCTTCAGCCATAATCCCCATTCAAGGGGGCTTTGCCATAAAGAAGTGCTTCCTGGTTTGGGGCAGTAAGACCAGGGAGTGCTCTCATTCCTCACCTGCTTTCCTCAGAGCTATTCATGCCCTGGTATCACACACTCTCACAGCATGGCCTGCCTCAATTTTCAGAAATGAGGGAGAAGCTCAGGTAAAGGTAAGAGTTTTCATTAACTCATTATTGGATGGCTACTTGGACTCATCATTATTGGGCCTGTCAGAAGTCAACCTCTGCTTTCCCTCCTGATAATCTCCTGTCAGTGACATATAAAATATCTAGCTGTGGGACTTCCCTGGTGGTGGCAGTGGTTAAGAACCCACCTGGTCTGGAAAGATCCCACATGCCGTGGAACAACTAAGCCCGTGCACCACAACTACTGAGCCTGTACTCTAGAGCCTATGAGCCACAACTACTGAGCCCATGTGCTGCAACTACTGAAGCCCACGCACCTAGAGCCCGTGCTCTGCAACAAGAGAAGCCACTGCAATGAGAAGCCTGCGCACCGCGCACCACAACCAACAGTAGCCCCCGCTCATGGCAACTAGAGAGAAAAGCTGGCGCACAACAACGAAGACCCGACGAAGCCAAAAATTAAATAAATTAAATTATTACAAAAAATATCTAGGTACAAAATAGGGGAGTACTCGGCATTCTCTTCCTCTCTTAAAAAGTAGCTATGAGGATAATGAATAAAAATAGGTCTTTGTGGATACAATAGGACTGAACTGAGGGTGTGGTTTGCTTGGCAACAGCTCAAGCAAAGTTACTTCTTCTGGTCCCCAAATGCTCTTGACTTTGCTCTGCCTGATAAAGTCCTAAAAGACCAGCTTGAATGTGATGTTTTTTGGTGAAACCTTCTATCAATAGAGTTAATCATTCCCTTCCTTCTGGTCCCATAGCATCAAGTTTTTATAAAAAGCATTAATCATGTTGTGTGACAACTACTAACTTGGAATTACGTCTTATTCTATGTGCTTGTGTGTGTGTGTGTGTCTCCCCAGCATTTATGGACTGTACTTTAACATAATAGTCCTTTTTTTTTTTGGCCGCGTTGTGTCTTCGCTGTTGCACACGGGCTTTCTCTTGTTGCGGAGCACGGGCTCTAGGTGCGCAGGCTTCAGTAGTTGTGGCACGCGGGCTCTAGAGCGCAGGCTCAGTAATTGTGGCGCACAGGCTTTGTTGCTCCGCGGCATGTGGGATCTTCCCGGACTGGGCCTCGAACCCGTGTCCCTTAACACTGCATCACCAGGGAAGCCCCAAACATAATAGTCCTTCGATAAATATTTACTGGAGGAATCAAAGTTCCTGAGAAAACACCAATACTGAGCTTTTATATCTTCTTAATTATCCCCTGCCTTTTCCTCCTTGGGGTGAAACTCCAAGCCTTTTTAGCTCCACATGGAACAGAGGACACACTAAAACCAAACTTTTTTTTTTTTTAAAGGAATTGCTCCAGCAGGAATGGGTGTTTCAGATATATCATTCTGTTACAGGTACAGAAATTGTTTCCAGGGAACACTGCCATTATTATCTCTGAAAGGCAAGTCAGTGGACATTGTTATTTTCCATTTACAGATGGACAAATGGAGGCTTTCTTGCTCATTTACCAATTACAGAATGTGCACTCTGTTCAAAGTACTGTGCTAGGATTTTCATGGGATACAAAGATGTGTAAGACAAGTTTCGTGTTCTAAAGGAGAATGTTATAATCTGGTTAGGAGGAAAAGATATTTGTATGCAAAAGTAACTATAACTTGGGATCATTTTATTTGAACTATATGAGTGGTCCAAAAAGAAGTACCATAGGGAATACAGAAGGTAGGCAAAAGAATTTTCAGCCAAGGTGATCAGGGATATCATTGTGGTCAACATGGCACTTGAGATGAATAGATTTTGTGCTGGTTATTCTCCATTTGGCTCCTGTATTTGTTTCCTGTGACTGCTGTAACAAATTACGAAACTGGGTGGCTTAAAACAACAAAATTTTATTTTCTCAAAGTTCTGGAGGCCAGAAGTCTGAAATCAAGGTTTTGGCAGGGCCAGGATCCCTCCGAAGGCGCTAGGGGTGAAATCTGTTCCTTGTCTCTTCCAGCTTCTGATGGCTCCAGGCTTCCCTGGCTTGTGGCCACTTCACTCCAATCCTGATTCTATGGACACACTGCTTTCTCCTCTTCTCTCTCAGAACTCCCCTGCTTCTCTTTTATTAGGATATATGTGATTGCATTTAGGGCCCACCCACATAAACTAGGATATGCTCCTCCACTCAAGATGCTGAACTTAATCACATCTTTTGCCGTATAATATAATTTTCTCAGGTTCCAGGCAGTAGCCTGTGGACATTTTTTTTTTTTTTTGAGGTGCCACTAGGTAGTCCGCGACAGCCTCCTATCCTCCTCTGCCCTGCTCTGTGCCCCGTGAGGCTGTTATCCACAGATGACTCACCTGGGCCCACTGCCCTCTGGCTTACTGTTGGGTTTGGCCAATGGGAGGTATCAGCAAGTATCAGAGGGCAGGAGAAAAAAAAGTTTGGGGGTATTTCTTCTTAGTTTTCTGCTTTAGCGCCGGGTTCTGGCAGTAGCTATGCCCTTTCACAGCTCGAGCTCCTTCGGGACTCCCATAACACCATTTCCGTGCTTTGTCTCTTCAGCCCTGGCTTCCATTCTTGCTAGTCCTTGGGTGCCTCGATACTTTTAAGTTCCAGAAACCCTGCCTACATCCTTGTAAATAGTGTCTTCATCAAATTATGTTCAAAATCCCAGCTGAGTGTGCCTTCAGTTTCCAGCCACAATCTTGACTGATACAGACACTGAGAGGCAAAAATTTAATTTCCAGAACAGAGATAGACTCAGGTTGCCTCTAAGTTTAAGTAATGACCAGTGGGGACTGGAAGGTGATTCAGCACACAATATAGCCATAGCAGCTGGGTTATCTTGCGGGCTCTTGGCAGTAAGTATCTGTTGCTTTGTACTCTAATTATCTGCTGTTATTGTGACTCTGCTTCTGTTGCCCTTCCTACTAAGTATTTTCTGTTCTTTTCTCTATCTCACAGCTTCTATTGCTTCATGGTTTCTGCTATGTGATGTCAGCTTTCTTCCCTCTGTGGATCTTTTAGTTTTCTCCCCATTGCTAACTCCTGACTATCTTTTTGTATTTCATATTCAACCCCTCCAAAGGGCCTGACTGGTTTGGCTGCTCACCATCAAGTACAGGCAGTTAGGCAGAGCTTCCTTTGACAAGTCATCATACGAGCATAAATTTATTGCCCTAGGGTAGGTGCCTGCTCCTGGACTAAATGGTTTTGTTTGGAATGGCAGAATAAGTTGATACATAATTTGGTGTCCTGTCAATTAGAAATTCCTGGGAAGTGCTTATGGGTGTGGCAAGCATTCTGATACTTCCCAGAGGGTTTATCAAAACCCACAAGTACTTCTGTTGTCCAGTTCAATTGCAGAGGCATGGCGGTCTCAGAAAAGCAAAACACATGTTTGGGAAAAGCAAGCAGCCCAGAATAGCTGGTGGTATAATTCGAATAGAGAAACACTAACATTGGTATTAAAGCTGGAAATGTAGGTCACGACAGTTTGTGGAGGGCCTTGAGTGAAGATTTGTTTTAGAAGGAACTTTAGACATTATTTTATGGGCAGTGAGAAGTTACTGAAGGTTTCTGAACGTGGAAAAGCAAGATAAAATCAGCTTTTAGGGCTATTTAACTGATGGCAGTGGTATTCAGATTGGATCAGAAGTAGGAAAATGCGGAAACAGAAAGACAAATTAGGAAGGTGTTATAATAGTCTAAGAGAGGATAATGGGGACCCAATCCAGGGCAAGACTAGAAAGGAAGGGAAAGCTAGTTGTGAGAACCTCAGAGCATAAGTGGATTTAGGATTGAGGCTAGTTTTGAGCTACTGGTTTAGAATCTTTTTACCACCAAGGATCCTTTTAATTATTTTTTATTTTCTTCCAAATAAATGACACCTTTTTGGAGGAATACATGAATTCTATCAGGCATACTAATAAGACTGACAATATTATTACCAGCTATTATCTTTTGGAATACATTTTTGGAAGCTTGGCTCTGAGCCAAGGGAATGTAGGCAGTGGTGGTTCCATTGAGAGAAATTGGGTCTGAATATCTTAGCCGAGTGGTCCCCAACCTTTTTGGCACCAGGGACCGGTTTCATGGAAGACAGCTTTTCCACGGAAGGGGGTGGTGGTGATGGTGGTTCAGGCGATAATGAGAGTGATGGGGGGCGGCAGATGAAGCTTCCCTCACTCACCTGCCTGCCGCTCACCTCCTGCTGTGTGGCCCGGGGTGGGAGGGGTGGGGTTAGGGACCCCTGTCTTAGCCTATGTTTTCTAGAAAAATAGAACTCAAACCAAGAATTAAGGCTAATATTTTATTTAGGAGATGTAATCCCAGGGCAGTAAGAGTGAGAGAAATAGGGAAGAGAGACCGAGAAAGAGGTGAAGCAACGCAAGGTGATGTTTGAACAGCCTACAGAGACAGTAGGTACACCTGCATGTGCACGCAGAATATCTCCAGACATGCTGCATGGTGAAAACATGCTCAGGTAAGTTCTTGGGAAGGAGAAAGGAAAAGTAATCTACCTTCATGGTTCTCTCCCATCTCCTATTTCCCACTGATCAAAATCTATCACACCAGTAGTTTCTTTCCTCATACTTCTACATTATGTCATCATATGTTCCCATTGTTAGTTTCTTAGCAAGCCACAGCCAAGGCTCTATGGTATGGCCTTTAGTCCTAGTTGGGGAGTAGAGAGAGAAGCCAGAAATTCATGGAGTGTGGCTGATGAGACTAGCTGCTCAGTGGCAATCAGGGGGAAGGCCAGGCTGGGAAAGTGGTAGATAACCTCCAGCCCCAGGTAGCAGGACTACATGTGCCCAAACAAAGCAAGTCAGCTGCAGTAGTGGCTGAGACAGAACCACCTCCAGGAAGACAGTGTTCTGAGGGTTACAGAAGGAATAACCATAGAGAATTATACTCCTACACGGCATAGAATAAATGAGTATGAACATGGGCTTTGGAGACAGGCAGAGCTGAGCTTAAGTCACAGCTGTATATGATTTTAGGCAATTTACTTAATCTCTTTAAGCCTTAGCTTCTTTACTCACAACATGGGGATGATGATACTATATAGCTCGTGTTTGTAAAGCATTTGGCATGATGCTAGGCATACAGTAAACGCTAAATACATTATGGCAATTACCATCATTAATATCATTCTTGGATGACTGTGTAATCTTCCCAATGCTTTCTCTTCTCCAGGCTGACTCTGCCATGTGCTGCTCCTAAATCTATCTTGAGCAGGTTGGGTGGCTCAAGCCTGCGTCCTTTAGTTACTCTCAGGGGCAGTTGCCTCTAGAGTACTCCACACTTGAGGTCATGAAACCCCAGAGAAGGTGGGTGGCCCCCTACAGGGTGCTGACCCATTAAGTCCCAAGAAGTCAGCACCACTAACCCATCACCTTTGGTATGTAGATAGGACATATCTTAAATAACCATTTGCTCCTATGAATTTTTTCCCCTTCAAAATAGAAAAACAAAGCTTTTTGGTCAAAATTTTGCCTTGGTGTCCCAAGAAAGCACAGCCAAATACATAAGTATTGCTAGATCCATACAATAAAGAGGTTCCTGTAAGACTTTAAAAACAGGAGAGATCACTCTTACACAAATGATATTTGATGGGATATCATCTCTAAATTATACATATCAAAATTTCTTTCTTCCCATAAATTGAAATCCTTTTGACTTTACATAGGCATATTAAATGCCCAGAGTAACACATACCTAAAGTATGTAACTACTTTGGAAATTCCTGGAACAATGACAAAAACAGACATGTCACTCTTTTGTTCAAAATCTGTATCACTCAGAATAAAAATTCAAATCCTCAATGGCCTTTAATGACCTTGGGGATCTAGTCTCCAGTTATTGGACCTCACCTCTTAGGAACTAGGAGGCAGGATAGCATACTTGGGTACTCAAGAGTACCAAAAGTCTCTAGAGACCGACTACCTGAGCTCCAGTTCAAACTCTATCATTTGCTAGTTATGTGATTTGGAGGCAGTTATTTAACCCTCCTGTGCCTCAGTTTCCTCATCTGGAAAAGAGAAAAAACAGTACCCACATAGTTGTTGAGGATTAGTTAATTTTTTTTTTTTTTTGCGGTACGCGGGCCTCTCACTGTTGTGGCCTCTCCCGTTGCGGGGCACAGGCTCCGGACGCGCAGGCTCAGCGGCCACGGCTCATGGGCCCAGCCGCTCCGCGGCATGTGGGATCTTCCCGGAACCGGGGCACGAACCCGTGTCCCCTGCATTGGCAGGCGGACTCTCAACCACTGCGCCACCAGGGAAGCCCCAGTTAATATTTTTAAGTGCTTAACATAGTGCTACGAGTAAGGGCTATCTAAGTGTTAGCTGCATAAAATACTTCCTTTCATTCACTGCACTCTGGCCGCACTGGCCTCCTTACCGTGCCTCCAGCAGGCCAAGCGCACTCCTGCTCAGGACCTTTGCGTTTGTTGTTCTCCCAGATGGCCACATGCCCAATTTCCTCACCTCCTTCAAGTCTTCGCTCAGCTCTCACCTTTTAAATGATGACAACCCTACTTAACATAGCAATCCCCTCCTGTACACCCCTGCTTTATTTTTCTCATTAGCACTTACCTACTTTTAATACTCTGTACAATTTTCAAATTTATTTGTTTTTCACCTATCTCCCCCAAATTGAAGGTAAACAAGGGCAGAAATATTTATTTTATTCTTTGATGTATCCCAAATGCCTAGACCATTGCATGGGCCATAGCAGATGCTCAATACTATTTGTGGAATGAATGAATGCACTGTTTTCAAAAAGAAAGTTGAGCCTACATAGTTTGAAAATTGATTTGTAAATGATACTGATTTGTAAATAAGATTCCTATGCAAATGCAAAAGATCTCCCCCAAAGTTGTTCTCTTAAGTTGAATAGATATGATCTGCTTCCCACAATATTATTTAAGAAATTGTTTTTTTTTTCCCCAAAGATATTTAAAGGTAAACTTTAGCTGGAACTTAGGTAAAGCTATCTAATAAGTAATGAGCATATTCTGAATTAATAAAATTGATCAACTCCTCATTAATTGCTAGTGGACTCTGTGGCACAGTCATTTATCCAACATGACCTAGAAGTCATGGCCCATCATCAGGATATGGAAAGAAGAGAACTAATAAACACCTGCTCTAGGTTAGATGAGCTGCTGGGTCAAATCTGTGAGTAAAGTATCATCAACCCCATAGTATAGATAAACAAACCAAGGCCTACAGAGGCCCCAGATCACATACCTAATAGGTGATAGAGCCAGCATTCAAACTATGAGCTTGCAAAATCCATGCTCTTTCTAGTATCTCACTTTGAACCTCAGATTTCTCATTTGTAATATGTAGTAACATTACTAAGGCACAGTTATTATGACAATGAAAATAACACATGTAAAGCAAGGCGCTCAATAAATGACAGCTTTTAAAAATGGCTATACTTTGGGAATGATGATGAGAATTTTCCCATGGAGAACAATCACATAGCCTCTCCACGGAGAAAAATATGGGCCCCAATTTATTTGGACATCAGAAGTAGGTCCTATGGGATAGATTAGTGGGAGTAGCCACATTTTAAAAAAGAAGAATTTAAATTTTAATACAAGTTTAAATACTTATTGTACTTTTATTTGTTAAGAGTTGACTTTATGGGCTCTAATTAGCCAAATTTGAGACAATTCGATCACCAAAATATTGTTTGTATGGTTGTATAAAAATGATGGTTGTAAAAAAAGTCACACATTGAAAGTGATTTAAAAAGTGGGAGGGAGGAAAGAAGAGATAGGAGAGAAAAAGGAAAACAAAACCTTCATTACAGAAAAATGTCAGCTAATAAACGTTGAATAAATAATGAGGCTTAAGAGAAACACTGTTGTACAATCCTCAGTGTAATAACTGATTCAATCAAGGACTATCAGTGGATGATAAAACCTTTTGGTGAAGGGTTGATGGGTGTCATTGGTTGAATTATGTTTCTCAAAAAATGGAGCCTCCCCCGCAGGCTCCCAGAATGTGATCTTATTTGGAAATAGGTTCATTGCAGATGTAATTAGTTAAGATGAGGTCATACTGCAGAAGGGTGGGATCCTAATCCAATATGACTGGTGTCCTTGTAAGAAGACAGTCATGTGAAGATACAGATACATATGGAGAATGCTATGTGACGATGGAGGCTGAATTGAAGTGCTGCAGCTACAAGCCAAGGAATGTCTGGGCTAACAGAAACTGGAAGAGGCAAGGAAGAATTCTCCCCTACGGTTTCAGAGGGAGCCTACCAACACATTGTTTTCATACTTCTAGTCTCCAGACTGTGAGAATAAATTCCTGTTGGTTTAAGCTAGCCAATTTGTGGGTACTGTGTTACAGCAGCCCTAGGAAACTAATACAATGGCAAGCAGGATAGACACAGTGCACCAAAGTATCACCTTGCATATATGAAAAATAGAGCTGTCCAAAGGAGAACTCTGTCAGTTACCACTTAATCGAGTATCAAACTTAACATCACTACCAGTGGGACAACCTGACGTATACACCCCCTGATATCATGCAATTAGAGGTACACAATATCAATTTGATAGTGCAACAGGCACATCCCTTGCAATGTGACTTTCCAGCAACTCCCATGAAGAGGTCGAGTTTCTTTCTCTACCACTTGAGTCTAGGCTGGCTTTGTTACCTTCTTTGGCCAACATAATGCCATTGAAGTGATAGAGTGCCAGTTCTAAGCCTCAAAAGAACTTGCACACTTCCACTGTCTTTCAGACTCTTGCCTCTTCCGTGAGAACAGGCCAGTGCTAGCCTGCTAAGTGTGACAGATGAATGGGGCTAGGCCCAGTCACCCCAGCTAAGGTCATCTTAGACCAGCAGCCCCCAGTCAATCTGTCAAATGCCTGCAGATCCATGAATGAGTGTAACCAAAATCAGCTGAACCCAGCCTAGCCCAGATCAGCTGAAATACCTATGCCACTGAGTTTGGGGGAGGGTTGCTATGCAGTAATAACCAACTGTTAAAATGATCTATGTTATATCCTTGCTAAATATGTTTAAATGGAAAACTAATCATGAGGAAAGAATCAGAAAAACCTAGAGTGTGGAACATTCTACGTTACAGCTGGTCTGAATACTACAAGTCAGTATCATGAAAAACAACAACGAAAAAGTGAGGAGACTTCTAGATAGATTAGAACAAGGGTTTTCAATCTCAGCACTAACTGACATTTTGGAATAAATACTTCTTTGTTGTGGGGGGTTGTCCTGTGTATTTTAGGATGTTTAGTAGCATCCCTGGCCTCTGTCCACTTGATGCCGGTGGCACTCATAGTTATGACAATCGAAAGTATCTCCAGGCATTGCTAAATGTCCACCTTGGGGCACTGGACTTGAGAGACAGAATCAAATGCAATGTATGGACCTTGTTAAGATCTTGGATCAAACAAAAAAAGATGTTTATAAAAGACATTTTGGATGATTATAAGAATTTGAATGTGGAATTAAATATATTGAATCATTAATTTTCCCAGATCTAAAAATAGTATTGCAGTTATGTAGGAGGATGCCTTTATCCTTAGGAGATGTACGCTTAATCTGAGTGAAACTTCATAAAGTATTCAACTTACTTTCAAATTCTTCAATGGATAAAAATGTATTTTTATAGAAAGAGATAAAGCAAAGGTGACAAAATGTTAACAATTTGTGAATCTAGTTGGAGTATAGGGGCATTTATTGTATCATTCTTTTAAACTTTGTAGGTTTGAAATTTTTCTAAATAAAACGTTGGGGGTGAAAAGTGTTAGTCTCACCTCCACTGCCTGACTCTTTACTGACTTAATATGATACAAAGAGCAGGCTTGTTCTAAATGAACCTGGGTGCTCATTCTGTGTTGCCTGGACAATAAGTTAGCTCAAACCAGGGTATGAGGGGTTGAAGCTGAGGAAGGGGCTTCTCCTAGCCTGAGGAACTGTACACAAGCTCAGCTTCTCATGGGACCACTGGCTTCCTTTCTCTTGTGTAACATCCCATGGGACCAAAAGTCTAGGTGGTAGGCAGCTTGTGTGTGTTTCCCAGACAACTTTGGTAAAGAGCTGGCACCAAAATCCAGGCTGCCTGGTGCCAAGACAGTCTGGTTATTCCTTTCACTGTTAAGGCTACTCTCAAACTTGCTGTATACTAGAAGGAGACCAAAAGAGGGGCAGAATTCCCTTCTCTAGAAAACCATTCTGTAAGGCCAACAGGTCAGCCAGGGACACTAAGAGGAAGGGGTCTCTCAGCCCTCCCTTCTCTTAAAGACCTTGACTTTGTAAGTTTTTCCAAAGTAAAATCTAAATTTTTGAACCTGTACCTATGATGTAGTGAAATTCAAATCATGCCCTGCTGCATTAAAGTTTAGGCAACTGTAAAGAGACCAATCTTGTAAGAGAGCTAAAATTTAAAACATAGACAAAACTCAGAAACCAAAAAGGAAAATGCTGATAAATGCTTTAGTGTAAAACACTTAAAATTTTTTAATGGTAAAAACAAATATGACAACAACAACAAGAAAATACCATAAATTGAGCCAAAAGACAAATGGCACAGAAGAAAAAAATTAGTTGTAACCCAACAGAAAAAGTGTTTATTATATAAAGAGATCTTACAGTTTTACAAGGAAAAAAATAAACAGAAAAAGGGCAAAGAATATGAACAGATATTTCATAAAGAAAATAAGAATGGCAAGAACTACTTGGAAAAAAATACAACTTCATTAGTGCTTAGAAAAATGCAAATCCTAACAATGTGATACCATTTTTATCTATCAGATTGACAAAAGGTTGAAAGTTTGATAAAACTCAGTTTTGACAAGGGTATAAGTGAACTTATACTGTTGACAGACATGGAACAACTATTTGGAGATTACAATTTGGCAACATCTAACCCGATTTTTAAATGTATATATATATATGTTGACCTAGCAATTTCATTTATAGGAATTTATCCTAAGATAGAGCCATACAAATTCCCAATGACACATATAAAGATGTTCATGGAAACACTGTTTATAATAAAAAGTGGAAATGATTTAAATGTTCATCAATGGGGCAATGGTTAAATAAATTATGGCACATCCAATGATTAAAAGATCTTGGAAGATCTATATATGCTGACATGGAAATATTTCTGATATATTATTAAATGAATAAAGCAAGGTATAGGTGTTTAGGAAAAACTCACTCTTCCTCCTGTGTGTCTCTCCTTCACTCTCACACTACCACACTTACACCATTTATGACACCAGATATGGGACTTTTCCCCAAACCAAGCAATTCTCTGTGACATCAGCTGGGTGTCCTACAATTTAATTCAATCTTGTCACTATCTACCTGGACACTATCCCACAGGTTAAGGGCTCAGTCCCACAAGATTGCCCCCCCCACTTCAGATGCCAGTCTCAAGCAGTAGGTTCCCAGCTCACCCACAACTTCTGTCTGACTTCGCTACAAACTGGAAGGTCCCATGACTTCCTACCCCTTGGATTGAATTGTTTGCTAAAACAGCTCACAGAACTCAGAGAAACACTTAGTTTATCAGTTTATTACCTGATAAATTGCAATGTAAAGGATACGGATGAACAGCCAGATGAAGAGATACACAGGGCAAAGTCTGGGAGGGTCCGAGGGCAGGAGTGCTTCACCCTCCAATTACGTGGTTGTGTTCACCTATCTGGAAGCTCTCCGAACCCCATACTATTGGGATTTTTTTTTTTAACATCTTTATTGGGGTATAATTGTTTTACAATGATGTGTTAGTTTCTGCTTTATAACAAAGTGAATCAGTTATACATATACATATGTTCCCATATGTCTTCCCTCTTGCGTCTCCCTCCCTCCCACCCTCCCTATCCCAGCCCTCCAGGCTGTCACAAAGCACTGAGCCAATATCCCTGTGCCATGTGGCTGCTTCCCACTAGCTATCTACCTTACTATGTTTGTTAGTGTGTATATGTCCATGACTCTCTCTCGCCCTGTCACAGCTCACCCTTCCCCCTCCCCATAACCTCAAGTCTGTTCTCTAGTAGGACTGCGTCTTTATTCCTGCCTTACCCCTAGGTTCTTCATGACATTTTTTTTTTCTTAAATTCCATATATATGTGTTAGCATACGGTATTTGTCTTTTTCTTTCTGACTTACTTCACTCTGTATGACAGACTCTAGGTCTATCTACCTCATTACAAATAGCTCAATTTCGTTTCTTTTTATGGCTGAGTAATATTCCATTGTATATATGTGCCACATCTTCTTTATCCATTCATCCGATGATGGGTACTTAGGTTGTTTCCATCTCCGGGCTATTGTAAATAGAGCTGCAATGAACATTTTGGTACATGACTCCTTTTGAATTTTGTTTTTCTCAGGGTATATGCCCAGTAGTGGGATTGCTGGGTCATATGTTAGTTCTATTTGTAGTTTTTTAAGGAACCTCCATACTGTTCTCCATAGTGGCTGAACCAATTAATATTCCCACCAGCAGTGCAAGAGTGTTCCCTTTTCTCTACACCCTCTCCAACATTTATTGTTTCTAGATTTTTTGATGATGGCAATTCTGACTGGTGTGAGATGATATCTCATTGTAGTTTTGATTTGCATTTCTCTAATGATTAATGATATTGAGCATTCTTTCATGTGTTTGTTGGCAGTCTGTATATCTTCTTTGGAGAAATGTCTATTTAGGTCTTCTGCCCATTTTTGGATTGGGTTGTTTGTTTTTTTGTTATTGAGCTGGATGAGCTGCTTGTAAATTTTGGAGATTAATCCTTTGTCGGTTGCTTCATTTGCAAATATTTTCTCCCATTCTGAGGGTTGTCTTTTGGTCTTGTTTATGGTTTTCTTTGTTGTGCAAAAGCTTTGAAGTTTCATTAGGTCCTATTTGTTTATTTTTGTTTTTATTTCCATTACTCTAGGAGGTGGGTCAGAAAGGATCTTGCTGTGATTTATGTCATAGAGTGTTCTGCCTGTGTTTTCCTCTAAGAGTTTGATAGTTTCTGGCCTTACATTTAGGTCTTTAATCCATTTTGAGCTTATTTTTGTGTATGATGTTAGGGAGTGATCTAATCTCATACTTTTACATGTACCTGTCCAGTTTTCCCAGCACCACTTATTGAAGAGGCTGTCCTTTCTCCACTGTACATTCCTGCCACCTTTATCAAAGATAAGGTGTCCATATGTGCGTGGGTTTATCTCTGGGCTTTCTATCCTGTTCCATTGATCTATCTTTCTGTTTTTGTGGCAGTACCATACTATCTTGATTACTGTAGCTTTGTAGTATAGTCTGAAGTCAGGGAGCCTGATTCCTCCAGCTCCTTTTTTCGTTCTCAGGATTGCTTTGGCTATTCGGGGTCTTTTGTGTTTCCATAGAAATTGTGAAATTTTTTGTTCTAGTTCTGTGAAAAATGCCAGTGGTAGTTTGATAGGGATTGCATTGAATCTATAGATCGCTTTGGGTAGTAGAGTCATTTTCAAAATGTCAATTCTTCCAATGCAAGAACATGGTATATCTCTCCATCTATTTGTATCATCTTTAATTTCTTTCATCAGTGTCTTATAATTTTCTGCATACAGGTCTTTTGTCTCCTTAGGTAGGTTTATTCCTAGATATTTTATTCTTTTTGTTGCAGTGGTAAATGGGAGTGTTTCTTGATTTCATCCAGATTGTCCATTTTATTGGCATAGAGTTGCTTGTAGTAATCTCTCATGATCTTTTTTATTTCTGCAGTGTCAGTTGTTACCTCTCCTTTTTCATTTCTAATTCTATTGATTTGAGTCTTCTCCCTTTTTTTCTTGATGAGTCTGGCTAGTGGTTTATCTATTTTGTTTATCTTCTCAAAGAACCAGTTTTTGTTTTATTGATCTTTGCTATTGTTTCCTTCATTTCTTTTTCATTTATTTCTGATCTGATTTTTATGATTTCTTTCCTTCTGCTAGCTTTGGGGGTTTTTTGTTCTTCTTTCTCTAATTGCTTGAGGTGCAAGGTTAGGTTGTTTATTCGAGATGTTTCCTGCTTCTTAAGGTGGGCTTGTATTGCTATAAACTTCCCCCTTAAAACTGCTTTTGCTGCATCCCATAGGTTTTGGGTCGTTGTGTCTCCATTGTCATTTGTTTCTAGGTATTTTTTTATTTCCTCTTTGATTTCTTCAGTGATCACTTCATTATTAAGTAGTGTATTGTTTAGCCTCCATGTGTTTGTATTTTTCACAGATCTTTTCCTGTAATTGATATCTAGTCTCATGGCGTTGTGGTCAGAAAAGGTACTTGATACAATTTCAATTTTCTTAAATTTACCAAGGCTTGATTTGTGACCCAAGATATGATCTATCCTGGAGAATGTTCCATGAGCACTTGAGAAAAATGTGTATTCTGTTGTTTTTGGATGGAGTGTCCTATAAATATCAATTAAGTCCATCTTGTTTAATGTATCATTTAAAGCTTGTGTTCCCTTATTTATTTTCATTTTGGATGATCTGTCCATGGGTGAAAGTGGGGTGTTTAAGTCCCCTACTATGAATGTGTTACTGTCGATTTCCCCTTTTATGGCTGTTAGTATTTGCCTTATGTATTGAGGTGCTCCTATGTTGGGTGCATAAATATTTACAATTGTTATATATTCTTCTTGGATCGATCCCTTGATCATTATGTAGTGTCCTTTTTTGTCTCTTTTAATAGTCCTTATTTTAAAGTCTATTTTGTCTGATATGAGAATTGCTATTCCAGCTTTCTTTTGGTTTCCATTTGCATGGAATATCTTTTTCCATCCCCTTACTTTCAGTCTGTATGTGTCTCTAGGTCTGAAGTGGGTCTCTTGTAGACAGCATATATAAAGGTCTTGTTTTTGTATCCATTCAGCCAATCTGTGTCTTTTGGTGGGAGCATTTAGTCCATTTACATTTAAGGTAATTATCGATATGTATGTTCCTATTCCCATTTTCTAAATTGTTTTGGGTTCATTATTATAGGTCTTTTCCTTCTCTTGTGTTTCTTGTCTAGAGAAGTTCCTTTAGCATTTGTTGTAAAGCTGGTTTGGTGGTGCTGAACTCTCTCAGCTTTTGCTTGTCTGTAAAGGTTTTAATTTCTCCCTCAAATCTGAATGAGATCCTTGCTGGGTAGAGTAGTCTTGGCTGCAGGTTTTTCTCCTTCATCACTTTCAGTATGTCCTGCCACTCCCTTCTGGCTTGTAGGGTTTCTGCTGAGAGATCAGCTGTTAACCTTACGGGGATTCCCTTACGTGTTATTTGTTGTTTTTCCCTTGCTGCTTTTAATATGCTTTCTTTGTATTTAATTTTTGACAGTTTGATTAATATGTGTCTTGGCGTATTTCTCCTTGTATTTATCCTGTATGGGACTCTCTGTGCTTCCTGGACTTGATTAACTATTTCCTTTCCCATATTAGGGAAGTTTTCAACTATAATCTCTTCAAATATTTTCTCAGTCCCTTTCTTTTTATCTTCTTCTTCTGGAACCCCTATATTTCGAATGTTGGTACGTTTAATGTTGTCCCAGAGGTCTCTGAGACTGTCCTCAGTTCTTTTCATTCTTTTTTCTTTATTCTGCTCTGCAGTAGTTATCTCCACTATTTTATCTTCCAGGTCACTTATCCGTTCTTCTGCCTCAGTTATTCTGCTACTTGGGATTTTTTTTTTTAAGTTATTTATTTATTTATTTTTATTTTTGGCTGTGTTGGGGCTTTGTTGCTGCGCAGGGGCTTTCTCTAGTTGTGGCAAGCAGGGGCTACTCTTTGTTGCAGTGAGCGGGCTTCTCATTGTGGTGGCTTCTCTTGTTGCGGAGCACAGGCTCTAGGCACGCAGGCTTCAGTAACTGTGGCACGTGGGCTCAGTAGTTGTGGTACACGGGCTCTAGAGTGCAGGCTTCAGTAGTTGTGGCCCATGGGCTTAGTTGCTCCGTGGCATGTGGGATCTTCCCAGACCAGGGCTCGAACCCATGTCCCCTACATTGGCAGGTGGATTCTTAACCACTGTGCCATCAGGGAAGCCCCTGGGGTTTTTATAGAGGCTTCATCACATAGACATGATCGATTATTAATACTACTGCTATTCCTTTTTCCCTCTCTGGAGAATGGGTGGTGTGGCTGAAAATTCCAAGCTTCTAATCCTGGCTTGGTCTTTCTGGGGCCAGCCCTCATCCAGGAGCCAACCAATAGCTCACTTCACTAGAAGAAAAGAGGCTACAAACCCCCAGAAAATTCAAAGAGATTTAGGAACTCTGTGTCAGGAAGCAGGGTCAAAGACCAAATATTAGAACAAAAGATGCTCCCAGTGTTCTTATCACTTAGGCTTTACAAGGGTTTTAGGAGCTCTGTGCTGGAACTGTGGCACAGTTCAATGTATTTATTTTATATTATCTCACAATAGGACACTGTTTATTATATGATCTGCTTTGTGGAAAAATGGTGTAAATATATATTATATATGCCCATGTGGAAAAAATACACAAGAAATAGTTAACAGTGTTTACGTTGGGATAAAAGTGGAAAGATTTTTCTTTCCATTTTAAGCCTTTTTGAAGTTCGAATTTATTTGCATTATGGTGGTGTTTTACTTTTACAATTAAAAAACTATACACAGATTGTGCCTTGAAACAACCTTTAAAATGTCAATCAGTGCGCCTTCTGATACTTCTGTAGAAAATATTTAAATTACTGAAACAGGATGAGGCCGTGTATAGGCAAGTTGATTTTAGCTGGGGATGCAAATATGCAAATAGTATTGAGCCACTGCAACTAGGTATATGAGTTTTAGAACCTAGTTAGGCTGGATCAGAGCAGTTAGCAACTTTCTTAGGCAGTCTTGGGTCATTCACCTTTCTAAAATTGCTCAGGCCAAGCCATTAGCAAGACTCCTGTTGGAAAGCCACCGTAGCCAGCAAGAAAAAAACAATTTGACAGGAAATTTTTTCTCCCTCTCTCCTGAGTTTTTTCAGGAACGTAGAAGTTAAGATATAAACATGACTCTAAAGTACTAGATATGGGGAAAATTTGCAAAGGCATTTGGATGATTCTTGCTCTTTATAAATGCTCCACATTCGCGTCTGGCTGAGTCTCTTTTTAAAACACCCCAGGTACTAATCTGAGAGGACAGCCTCTATCAGGGGAACATTTTCTGTTCCCAGTGAAGTGGCACATTCAGTTCCTGGTGCAGGCTCACTTAATTCCTATTAGTCATTTCATAGCTGTATCTTGGGAAGAGAAAAATCTCAAATTCTTCTGGGTGATTTCACAAGTAAACTAAAAATAAAACCGTCCCTCTTTTCTCACAGTTCCCATTTATTTACAAATTTAAAGTCAATAAAACATGTCTACCTTTGTGGATATTTCTCTGCTGATGTACCTATCTGATTTCCACTCTACTTGTGTGCCTAGATTTATTGCCATAACATAGCAGGTGGATGCTGGGCCCATCCCCCCAGTTTGCCATTGAATTGATGGTGCAATTTTTTGTGTGTGTGGTTTATGACTCTAAGGTTGTTCTGGGACACTGCTTAAAAACACAGGTCACTACCGGGGCTTCCCTGGTGGCGCAGTGGTTGAGAGTCCGCCTGCCGATGCAGGGGACACAGGTTCGTGCCCCGGTCCGGGAAGATCCCACATGCCGCGGAGCGGCTGGGCCCGTGAGCCATGGCCGCTGAGCCTGCGCGTCCGAAGCCTGTGCTCCGCAACGGGAGGGGCCACAACAGTGAGAGGCCCAAGTACCGCAAAAAAAAAAAACCACAGGTCACTACCAAGTGAGACACTGGGTCTGATCAAGGTTTGTTTGTTATTTTCTAGGTTGTTTAAGGACATTAGATGAATGCTTAAATTTGTTATTGAACAGTTGCCATGAATACTGAAGATGCACATACAGGATTATTATTGTAGGTTGGTTTGTGACAGCTGGCCCTGATATAGTTACTTCCTCAAGAAGACACTTTGAACAATTATTTAAATGCCTCCCCTCTGCAATTATAATAATAATGATGATGATGATTTTGCAACTGAATATGCAATTCAGGATGCATACACTCAACTACTGTTTTTAGCTTGCTTTTCTTTCTACATTGATGTCAGCTGCTGTTGTCAGGATTACTGAAGAACAGAGAACCATTTTTCTATTGAGGGTCACCGAACTACAAGAAAAAAGTAATCTGGGGCCAACATAGGAAGTTATAAGAAAAATAATTATTATAGTTAGCATGTAAGGATTGCTAACCATGAGCAAGAAAATTTTTTCTCCTTGGAGGAAAAAAATATAGCATTTTCAGAACTTATCTGCTTTTAAAATTAACAAAATATCTTATTTAATAATTATAAATATCTGACAATGGTTTTGTTCTATAGCGTAGTCAACTAAGGAGCCAGAAGTGGGAAAGATGGTGAAATAGAGGAGAGAAGTATGTGTTGTAGGTAAGTGGGAGACAGTACAGAGTAAAAAAAATGGAATCAGATGGAGAAGGAACAGGAAGATGCAGAGGGCCAAGACAGATAAACAAGGGGTAAGAGGAATAAGACAGAAAGACAGTAATAAGGTGGGAGAACAGGTGAAGGAGATAGCTAGGCAGGAAGAGAGAGGAAGGGGAGGAGAAACATGAATAAACAAAGGGGACGACAGACTGAGTAGTGTAGGGGTTTTGAAAAAAGCATTTAGATTTGTTTTTAAAATGAATGTGGGACCTCTAGAATGTGCCATTTATACCACCATCACCTGTTACCAATTCTCTTTGAAATGCTGATTCACTATTGTTCACAACTCTAAGCACTAAAATCATTTTAATTGTAGACCTGGTGGATAAGGTGGGAAAATTGAAATGGAAACGTTACAAAGTGGATGTCCAAGCTAGCTGCCATTGCAGTATCTGGTTTTTGGAGACTGACTTCTCAGGAGAAATTCCAAAGGGAGGAGAGAGCTCAGCTGTCAGTTATAGACAGCTTCTTGCCTGCCACTCTCCTAAGATTTAAGGGGAAAAAGTTCTCAACCATAGAAATGTGCTCATCAGAGAATCCCATTGTAAGGCTGGTTATTTTTTGGGCTACGAGAGCAGTGTCTCCAACAATAAATCAGATAAAATTAGGCCAAAGGCCAGAGGTTCTCAAACTTTGTACTATATATTTAGTAAGTGGCATTGCTAAAAATTGGTTGTGGAAGTGGGGGGAGAAGGAGATCATTTTGAACTTATTTGGAAATATACTGGAAGAAAATAAATCAAAATGATCAACATGGTAAGAAAGTCTCTATAAAAATTTACATTTGAGAAATACTTTGACCTGATTCCAACATCTGGTGTCTCTTTGAAGACAAACTTCAGTTGATATCCTCAGATGGATCTCAGATTGGGAACCAGGAGAAATAGTTTGCTTCTTTTATGCTCATTTGTTCTACGATATAGCTCAGTTCAGTCCCTTGTCCTGCTGGACATCCCTGTGCGCTCTTACTTTTTGGCTTGTTCGGGTTCTCTTTTCTAGTGTGGAGCCACCTAGAATTTGCTATCACCATGTTCTCCTATTTCCGTTATTCCCCAGTTCCCTCTGTCCAGTTCTCTTTGTTTCAGTAACACTGGAACTTATTTAACCTGCCCATCACCTATGCTAATATTCTTAAGGAGAAAAGGTAGGGACTTCCCTGGTGGCACAGTGGCAAAGAATCCACCTGCCAATGCAGGGGACACGGGTTCAAGCCCTGGTCCGGGAAGATCCCACATGCCGTGGAGCAACTAAGCCTGTGAGCCACAACTACTGAGCCTGCGCTCTAGAGCTCGCGAACCACAACTACTGAGCCCCCGCATGCTGCAACTATTGAAGCCTGTGTGCCCAGAGTCTGTGCTCCACAGCAAAGACAAGCCACCACTATGAGAAGCCCGTGCACCGCAACGAAGAGTAGCCCCCGCTTACCTCAACTAGAGAAAGCCGGCACGCAACAACAGACCCAACACAGCCAAAAATAAAATAAATAAATAAATGTATTAAAAAAAAGAAAAGGTAGAGGAAGCTGGACATCCCCAATCAGCCCCATCCTTTCACGCCAGGTAACATAGATATATTTCCATTCACAGTGTCCTTCTGGAGCCAAAGCTTTCTAACCTAGGAAGGGATTCTAATAGGATGACTTTCATGTGAAATAGAAAGAAAACCCACAGGAGCCAACGCCTTTAGACCTATGGGATTATCTCTAGATGATTCTACTATGCTCTGGAGATAGCTTTAATAAGGAAATATGGTATTTGGCCTTTGGCCTTACAGCGATAATGCTACTGCTAACCACGACTATGACCATCATTATGACCTTATATTTTGTAGGCTAATTCTTTCTGAATGCTTTGTGGATTAACCTGTTTAATATCTGATTACTTGGTTGTGAGCTCCTTAATAGCTAGGTGTATGCCAGCACCTGGCACATAGGAGGTGCCCAAGTGTTTACTGAATGGATGGATGAAAGTTTAAGCAGTACAGGCAATGAAAGTGAGAGCAGGCAGGATGAAGCAGGGGGAAAATGAGAGGAGCAAGTTCTGTCTCCTCCTTTACAAAGACCAGGTTGAGCCCCGACAGTGGTGATGGGACAAATGCACTGAAAGATTCTGACTTGATGAACCCCCTTAACTTCAAATGTTTCTACCCAGAGGGCTGGGATACTTCTTTTTTGAGCCACTTTCACTTTTCCCAAAAGGCCGTTTGGTTCCAAATACACTAGGAATCAGTGTTAATTGCTTTTTGGAATATTATTTTGTCAGCTTCGTTTAGATGTGGTAATTTGCAAAGCAACCCCCAGCAGTTGGCAGTTCATCCATAGCTGTGTGGTGTTCAGACATTTCCTGGGATTCCTGCCCACCGCCTAGGCAGCTGGCAGTGTTCGCCAGGATCTGTGCTCACCTGGGATTAACTTGGAACCAGTAGTGCTTTGTTGTGTCTGGGATTTTTAAAACTCTGAAAGGGTGAAGGCCCAACCATACTTAATCCAAAAAATGAAAGTATACTAACTCATAATTTAAAAACTAGCAGGTGCTTAAAGATCATCTAGTGCACATTTGGTGGAAGAGGAAATTGCAGCTCTGACAGATTGAATGACAAGGTCAGTTGCTGGTAGCTGGGAGGCCGGGTCTAGAATCTGTATTCTTTGTGTGGCACCAAACTGTGAGCTGGAGTCCTCTGGATTTATGCCTGTGTGGATGTAAGTGTTTAAGTTACTATTTGTTTCTTTCTGAAGCTCTTTTCCCTGACCAGAGACTTCCGGGTCCTCCTTCACACATGCTTCAAGGTCACAGCCCAGACCAAAGTGTTTACAAAAAAACTAGGCACTTATGAGAGGATTCATTGCCAGTTCCTGCACTCCCTGTGCCCTGGCTTCAACCAAGCTCAGCAAACCAAGGGAAGGATAAAGTGGTCTCTGGAACCAGGAATTTCTAGGTTTGGATGCCAACAGGCAAAAGGATGAATTCTGATTTCTCCAGCAAGCTGAGGCTGCTGCTGCCACCTTCTGGGGGAAGACAGGCCAGAGCTTCATACCTGAAGCTAGTCTCAGTGTTCACCTGAGGAATAGTGTGAGGAATAAATGTCTGTTGTTTAAACTGCCCAGTTTATGATATTTTTGTTAGAGCGGCCCAAGTTGACTAAGACACAAATTGGTATGTAGGAGTGGCGGTGCTGCTGTAACAAACACCTAAAACTATGGAAGCAGCCTTGGAACTGGGTAACGGGCAGAGGCGGAAGATTCCTGAGGTGCCTGCTAGACAAAGTCCATATTGCTATGAAGGGACTCCTAGAGGCAATTCTGGTGAGATCTCAGGAAGAGGAGAGCTGGAGAGACTGCTTCCATCTTCTCAGAAAATAAAAATAACCATGAACAGAATGTTGGTAGAAATATGGACAGTAAAGGCCATTTTGGTCTCAGACAGAAAAGAGGAACATGTTATTGGAAACTGGAGGCAAGATGATTCTTGTTATAAAGTGTCGAAAACTTGGCTGAATTATGTTCATGTTCTAGCATTTTGTGGAAGGTAAGAACTTGCAAGTGATGAAACTGTATATCTAGCTGAGGAGATTCCTAAGCAAAGTGTTGAAGGAGCTGTTTGGTTCCTCCTGACTGCTTGCATAGCAAAATGTAAGAAGAGAGAAATGAATTGATGATGGAACTGTTGAGCAAAAAGAAACCAGAACTTAAAGATTTGGAAAATTCTCAGCCTGTCCATACTACTAAAAATGAGAAAGCATGACTGACGGACTTCTTGGATTTTACATAGAGCTATTCAGTTGGCACATAAGCTATTCTTCAAGACAAGGAAAGAATGACCCTGAAGGCAACTCAGAAATCAGGGTTTCAAAAGGTGAAGTGTGTGGGGAGGAATCACCTCAGTTTCAACAGGCCAGACAGCCTCCAACCAAAGTCTTGGGAGTGAGGCTACCTGGAGCCTACAAGGTGTGACCACCGCCTGGCAGAGCCCTGGGTGGGTGTGTCTCTGGCCTGGCAGAGCTCCTGGGGCAGGACTACTCCAGGGGCATCCAGAAGGCAGAGCATCATGCCAAAGGGATTATTCTCTAGCCTTAAGATCTCATGGAGTTTCCTTTGCTAGGCTTTAGACTTGCTTGGGACTCATTATTCCTTCCTTCTTTCCTCTTTCTCCCTTTCGAAATGGGAATGTCTATCCTAGTCTGTTTGGTTTCACAGGTTCATAGCTAGAGAGGAATTTTGCCTCAGAATGAGTCTCACTCATATCTCATTTAGATGAGACTAGACTTTAGAGTTGATGCTGGAATAAGTTAAGACGTTTGGGGCTGCTGGGATGGAATGGGTTAGGGTTAGTATGTATGTATTTTGTATGTATTTTGTCTGTGAGGACATGCATTTTGGGGGCCAGGGGTGAAAGTACAAGCTGGCTGTCTACAAACAAGGAAGAGGGCCCTCACCAGATACCAAATCTACTGATGTCTTGATCTTGGACTTCCCAGCCTCCAGAACTGTGAGAAAGAAATGTGTGTGGTTTAAGCCACCCAGTCTATGGTATTTTTGTTAAAACAGCCTAAACTGACTAAGACAGTGAGTGAGAAGAAATTCAGGAGGAACTAAGAGATTCAACTCAGGAAATATTTCTGGAGTATTTATTATGTGCTAGTTATAGAGGATTTAAAGAAGAATGATGTAGGTATAGACCTAAAAAGTTTCCATTAATTACGTTACGGGAAAAAGTGACTGAGAATTAGGTACTTAGGTTCTAGATTCAGATCTGCAAACAGCCCAGTTGTACAAATGACCTTAGATGTGACATCGGACATATTTGGATATTAGTTTCTTCATCTGTTGCATAATAATATTGTGAAGGGAAATTCTTTTTACAGCAGAACTTGCCTAGGACATAGCACATTGAGTACTGCGTTGTGCTTCAACTCTCCTAACCAGCTGTAAGTTGTTAAAGAAACCATGAACTTGGAATGCTCCTTTGAATGAGCTAAGGCAAGACCCTTACAGGACCTACCTGAGGACTTTTTTTCCTGACCAATGAAGTATGGGGCTTGTTTTAAGCAATCATATACAAAGCTGTGGATATATTCCAGCCTATTTAGAGTATTTGTTTAATCTTTAATTAGTGTAACACGCCATGATACCCCTTCCTAAAAATTAAAAACACCTTCATTTCCCCCGCAGTCAATTGGTATGTTCCTTTGCCTGGAAATAAATAAAATCGGCTGGATTTGCTTTGCTTTTTAACTATTGTTTGACCATATCTTATATTTGAATAGCACTTTGCAGTTTACTAAGTCTCTTCCCACCTGAGAGGAATGGGATGCAATCCAACAGGATGGGCTTTTGAAACGGAGAGATTCTGGCTCTGTTACTGACTAGCTATACTGCCTTGGATAAGTTACTGTAACAGTTAGGGTCCCAGCTGGAAACAGATGGCATTCTCAAATTGGGCAATTTGAGAGGTTTAATAAAGGGACTATTTCTAAAGATATGAGAACATACTGGGAAACCACAGGGAGCAGGGGAGGGAGTGGTTACTGGAACCCAGAACCGGAGAGAGTAGTGTGGAGAGGCCACTTGGGAGGACTTGTGACCTTTGGTTGAAAGGGCCAGTCAGCCCACTGTGTATACAGGCAGGGAGTCTGAGGAAGGGATACCCCAACCTCACGCTCTTCCCTCCCATGTATCTGGAGGGACAAAACAAAGATAACAAACAATTATTTAACCTTTCTGAGTCTTATTTTTCTCATTTGTGAAAAAGGGAATAATAATATTTCTCTCTCAGAGTTTTTGTGAGAGCTAAATGAGAACTTAGAGCAGATGAGCTAGGCCCTCTTCCTTCACTTGATCTTCAAAACCCCACTGTGAAGTAGACAGATTTTATTAAAACCACTTTACAGCTGTAGAAAATGAGACGCTGAGAAGTTAAGTGACTTTCCCAAGGTCTCATAGCTAGAAAAGTATCAGAACTGGGACTGCAAACAAGATTTTTGAGTATACTCTGGGTTTCTTTCCCTAGACTGTTCTGTACCCCTTGATTCCCTTCTGCAGAAGGCTGCCACAGATAGTTTCTTCTTTCTAGAGCTGCCATACCCAGAGCTACGCTGACTCTGCTGTTTAGAGGAAAACTGATTGGCCCAGGAATCCGTGCTTAAGCCAAAAAAAAAAAAAAAGCACTGATTGGTTATATATGAAGAAGGTCAAATGCCTATGAGGTGGTTTGATTTAAGTCTCTGACCAATATAGATCCCCATATCAGATGCTTGACAATCCACCTGGATATCTATTAGGTATCCCCTATATACCACACTGAAGTCGGAATTCTTGATTTCTTCTACCTCAAAACTGTTCTAACCCCAAATCTTCTCCTTTTAATAAAAGCATCACTAGCTACTCAGTGGTGCAAACACAAAACCCAAGAGTTATCCTTAATTCTTTCCGTTTCCTCCTGCCTTCCCTCCCTCATCAGCAAGTCTAGCTGACTTTACTTCCAAATACAGCCCAATTCAACCATTCCTCTCCATCTCCTTTTAGTACAAGCCACCATCATTTCTTGCCTGGCTTAACCTCCTGTAGAGTCTCATCCCTTCCACTCTTACCTCTCTGCAACCCATTTTCTGTTTTGCAGAGTGATCTTTACAAAATGTAAAATGGATCACGCTACTCCTTAGCTTGAATCCTCGCACAAGTCTCCCCTTCACATTTCCATGTCACGACTCCTTACCATGACTGTTAGGGCCCTACTTGTTCTGACTCCAGTCTCTCTCTTCATCACTACGCTCCCACCACACTCTCTTCTTTCTTTTCTTTAACAACCCCTTCCCTGCCTCAGGCCCATTGCACTTGCTTATTCTCTCTTCCCAGAATGTTTTTTGTCCAGCCTTTGCATGGTTGGCACTTTTTCACTGCACAGGCGCAAATATTACCTTCTTAGAGACACTTTCCTTTACCATCCAATATTACTCCAGTGTAGTCTCTTCCTAGCACCTAAAATGCACAGACTAAAATTATCTAGTTGACTTATTATATTTATTATATGTTGCCCTGCCAGAATGTAAGCTCCCTGAAAACAGGGCCCTTGTCTGGCTTTTCTGTTTGTCCCTGCCTCCCTAGCATCCAGAACAAGGCCTGGCATATCACAGCCTCTCAATAAATCTTTTATTGCAGGAAAAGATAGTGAATGGGGACAAACCGAATATAATCAGTTACTCTCTCTGGGAAGTGTTTACTATGAGAAGCATGTTGAGACATCATCAGAGAGTAAAAGACGGTTTCTTTTAGATGACAAGATAACTGGATTACTAGAGCTGTTGATCCCTGAAAAATGATGATCCATTGTCCAGTTCTCCATGAGGCCATCAATATAGTAATGTAGGGGAACTAGAGAGATTAAATGGCTGCTGACAATCTCCAGACCTTCCCCATGTATCCTTACAATAAACGCCACAGACGAACGCAATGCCCCAGAGGCAGTGGAGGTAAATGTGTACCTGTAGGAGATCTGAGGTACGGCAGACTCCTGAAGATTTTAAAATTTCTTTAGTCTTCTATTTTATCTTAACATTTATACAAATTTGGGGTTCAGTATCATAATATATCTACGAATTTAAAGCATTTGTATGTTAACATATCTATCTGTATTTATGTTAACATACGAATGCTTTAAATTATTTTACCATTTGTAAAATCTGTGCTGCAGGAAAGCCACGCTTTCCGGGGTCTTTACATTCTCTGTGGCAATCATACCTCAGGGATACATTTTTGTAGTCTGAGAAGTTCTGGCATTTTTTTTTCCTTTGCAACCCAAGTACTCTTTTAGCACAATTAATTCATTCTTCAGTAAATATTTATTGAACATCCACTATATGCAAGACACTCTAAAAGGACTAAGGATACAACTGTGAACAAGATATGCATGACTCCTACCTTCATGGGAGTTACAGTTTAGGGAGAGAGAATGAGAAAAAAAGAGGAAATAAAAATATATTGTGGGACTTCCCTGGTGGCACAGTGGTTAAGAATCTGCCTGCCAATGCAGGGGACACGGGTTTAAGCCCTGGTCTGGGAAGATCCCAAATGCTGCGGAGCAACTAAGCCCATGCACCACAACTACTGAGCCTGCGCTCTAGAGCCCACGAGCCACAACTACTGAGCCTGTGCTCTAGAGCCCGTGAGCCACAACCACTGAGCCTGTGCTCCAGAGCCCGCGAGCCACAACTACTGAGCCTGTGCTCTAGAGCCTGCGAGCCACAAATACTGAGCACGCGTGTTGCAGCTACTGAAGCCCATGCACCTAGAGCCCGTGTTCCGCAACAAGAGAAGCCACCGCGAGGAGAAGCCCACGCACCGCAACGAAGAATAGCCCCCAATGGCCGCAACTGGAGAAAGCCTGCACGCAGCAACAGACCCAATGCAGCCAAAAATAAATAAAATCTAAAAAAAAAAAAAAAATTAAAAAACATATATTGTGATGTTTGCTAAGATAAGGAAGGAAACTCAGGGTGACAAAATGTAAAAAAAAAGGCACCTAACCCCGAAATAGGTGATGAGGACTGATTTTCCAGAATGAAATAATCTGAAAAACAAGCAGAAGTTAGCCAGGTGAAGAATGGGGGAGCGTATTCCTGGCTTGGTTTACACTAAGCCCTGGAGACCAGAGAGAGCACAGAATTTACAGGAGCCAATTCAGTGTGTTAGTTTAGCGTGCCTGGAGTAGGGAGTGCAGAGGAGAAAGAGAAGAGAAAAGCTAGAGAGGTAATCAAGGCAGGATATGAAAGGCCTATGCTAAGGACTTTCAGTGTTACCCAAAGGGAATAGAAAGTCACTGAAAGTCTGAGAGAGTCATCTTAGGAAGAACTGACTTATGTGTTTTTTTAAAAAAGATCACTCAGGGACCATAACTCTGTGTCTGGAAAAGAACAAGGACTCACTTACATTCGGGTAAGAGGTATAATTAGCAAATTTGGAGCCCCAAACTAATTGAACTGAGTCACCATCTTAATCTTTTCCCCTTAAAAGTATCTCTTTCCCCCCCAACTAACCACTAATCATCTTTGGAACTAATCAAGCTTCTCTGGCCTCTTCACTGTCTCTGGACTCCTAACTTCATTGCTGGGATTATAGCACTCCCTCAAGGAACAAATACTTTCCCAGTATGCTGCAACACACAAAGCACATGTGATTTTAAAGGCTAACATATTGTGACCTTTCTATTTGGCATTCTCCATCTGATATGCTAGTGGAGGCTACTACTAAGTTTTTCTCTGTGGAAACAGGAAGTCAGGAAAGGATTTGAGGAAGTTTGGGCAGGTTAATGATTATAATGGGAAAAGAATACAATTATAGTACTGAAGTGTTTCAACTCACTTGGTCATTCACTAAAAAACCCTTTGCTTGAGTTTTTCCGTTGGTCAGGTGGAGATGAAGATGCTGTGCAGGCTTCCAGGGGTAGAACCACTTAGACAGTGAGAGAAGGGTACTTTGGTAATGCAGTGGCTAAGCCAAGGAATAAACATGCACAACGCTGACCTACAGGTATTTGATGGGAACATTATCTAAAGCTGCCAGATATTTAGAGCAAGTGTTCATTTTTAGATAAGGAGCTGGTATGATGCCCATATAGCATTCAGAGCACATGGGCTGTTATTCCCTCTGTGGTCATTTTCTTGAAACTATCTTTTTTTAAAAAATAATATTCTTTTTTTAAACCCCACATTTGTTTATTATTTATTTTTGGCTGTGTTGGGTCTTCGTTTCTGTGCGAGGGCTTTCTCTCGTTGTGGCAAGCGGGGGCCACTCTTCATCGCGGTGCGCAGGCCCCTCACTATCGCGGCCTTTCTTGTTGCGGAGCACAGGCTCCAGACGCGCAGGCTCAGTAGTTGTGGCTCACGGGCCTAGTTGCTCCGCGGCATGTGGGATCCTCCCAGACCAGGGCTCGAACCCGTGTGCCCTGCACTAGCAGGCAGACTCTCAACCACTGCGCCACCAGGGAAGCCTGAAACTCTCTGTCTCTTGCTCTTTCAGAATTTGGGGGCTAAATATCTGTCGGTTAAAAATAGGTAGATTTACCAGCTGTAAGAATGACGACACCCAGCTTCCCAACTCCTTTAGGATTTTTCTGGTCTGTGGGTGAATGTCATTACTGAGCAAACCAATCGCGCGAGATGGGTATGAGAGAGCTCTCAACAAATGCTTACAACGAAGGGCATCCCAGACTGAAAACTGAACAGGATGAGAGGACACACAAGCATTTCCTTTTCCTGTCTCCATGTGACTCTGGAACGGTGGGGGTGGGGGGACACAAGACGTTTAAAACCAGGACAACTCCAGAAGGAAAGGCCATTAGCTATTCCACTGCAATTCCCTTCAATGCTGTTTCCTTACAGAATTTAGAAACTGGAGAGAGCAGTGGTTTCCAAAGTCTCAAAGGCGTCCCTTCTCCAACTTCTTCTCATTTTCCCTTCCTGTCCCATAACTACAATTTATTTTTTTCATAATGTTTTTGGCTTTCCCCTTACCTCAGCTTTCAAGAAAAGTCATTTGAGACATTCCTCTCCAAGCCCCACTGGAGAGCTCCTCAGATGCTCACACTCCAGTCCCAGTTTCCGCCAGTCAGTCTTTCAGGAGGGCTCAGCGGCGGAGACCCCCAGAGTGAATCGCCGACCCGCGCGCGACTTATCGCTTCACGCAGGGGTAACGACGCGAGACCGGGAGAGCTGACGGCCAGGAGGGCCGCGGCTCCTTTAAAAGCAGGCCCCGCCCCTCCCCCTCCCGGCGCGGCTGGCGGTCGGCGGCGGGCGCTACGGTGCTGACAAGATGGCGGCTGGCGGGGCTGTCTCTGCGACGCCCGAGTGCCGGCTTCTGCCCTACGCGCTACACAAGTGGAGCTCCTTCTCCTCCACCTACCTTCCTGAGTAAGTGCTTGGCCCTGGGCTCGGGCTGCCCTACTCCTCGGCGTAAGCACGGCTGGGCCAGGGGGGCTGTGGAGGGCAACCGCGTCGAGAGGCCCAGGCGGGGCCTGGTGAGGGGGACGCGCGGCCTCCGGAGTCTCAGTCCAGCTGCCGAGAGCGTTGCCCGCCCCCGCCTCCGGGAGGGGTAGGATCCAGAGTGCGAGATTCGGGTTTAAGGGCAAGGTGTGTGGCGGGGCCGAGGCGCGTAGGACAACGGGGAGCCAGGTGATGCGGCGGCCGGGTTTGGGGGTTGAGAAGGGCTTGGGGGCGGGCGGCTCATGAAGGTGGAGCAGGAGTTGGGGCTTTCCGGACCGGACGGCGGGCAAAATGGTGAGGATGTCTAAGGGCGTCCTAGGTGGTGGGAGACGGGGGACGGTTAAGTCGATTGCTGCCGGGACAAAGTGTAAAGCTGAGAAGAGTGACTGTTCCTGGGGGAGGGGGTGGTGGTCATTAAAAGCGATTAGGTCCAGGGGAGTGGTAAAAGTCACCGACGGCTGAAGAGTTGTGGAACCTATCTATGCAAGTGGGGAGACGTTGTAGGATTTGCGGAGGGTATCTTTTCCGGCTGGTAGTTCTGAAAAAGAGAGTGGGCAGGAGGGACATTACAGAGGAGTTCCTCTGTATGATGGCTCAGAGCATGGATTTACGTAGACCCAGACCAGTTTCCCAGCCCAGAAACTCAGATATAGACAGAAAAGTATGACTTTAATGAATTTGACTTCCAACACTCGTTTGGTCTGGATCCCCAGTTTAGGTGTTGAAAAGAGTTCCAGTGCGTTACAGAAAAACCGTGCGTTTTTCTGTAGCAGATTGCTTCTGAAATGCTGACAGTACTTTCATTCAGTATTTGCTTATGTCTGAGAGAAGGAGCAGATCGAACTCCGCTTTTGCATACTGATAGAGATGGCTTAGTAAAGTTTTAAGATCTGTGCAGACCCTGAAAAAAAGTGCTAGCTGTCCCCCGGACCGTCATTTTACAAGTCCAGGAATGATTTTATGAACAAAACAAGTTACAAATAATATATTTTTGTTACTGAACAAAGTGACTAGATATGTGACGCATACTCAAAAGTCTTCCACTTATATTTCAAAAAGTCTTCACATTTTCTCCAATTTGATTTCTCTGGTCAAATCAGTCAAATCTAAAATTGGAGCTGTGACTAGGAGAATCTAACTCTCTTGACTGCCGGCCCATTGTCCTATTCTCCAGGTCAAGGGTTGGCAATCAGGCCTTCAGTAGGATGTGGTTCAGTGAGGGGTGCCAGGTGACCTGTGACCTAATCTGGCCTGTGTGGCCTGTTGATGGCTGCTGTATGGCTGTGTCCCTGATTGATGCTGGCATCCAGCTTTTAATGTGAGAGTGAACCAGGTAAACATTCTAGCCCTCAGCTGGAGTTGAAATGTGGCCCTAGGTACTTGACTTCTGATTTTCAGGGCTTAACAAATTGAGTCTGAAGGTAATCAGAATTTTTCTATACCCAGGTTAGGATCACAGATAGTTGGGAACTGGAAGGGCATTGTTTGATCTAATAACTCTGGAGATATTTTCCTGGTCTTAAGTTAGACTACTTCCAGGGTTTCACTTCTTAAATTTCTGTCGTAGGGGTGAGACTTGGATATCACAAGTCCCAGCCGAGTTATGAATAAAAAAGAAAAAGTACATTTCAAGCAGGAAATGATTTAGTGGGATGGCGACTTTACTTTTTTTTTTTTAACATCTTTATCGGAATATAATTGCTTTACAATGTTGTGTTAGTTTCTGCTGTATAACAAACTGAATCAGCTATATGTATACATGTATCCCCATATCTCCTCCCTCTTGCGTCTCCCTCCCACCCTCCCTATCCCACCCCTCTAGGTGGTCACAAAGCACCGAACTGATCTCCCTGTGCTATGTGGCTGCTTCCCACTAGCTATCTATTTTACATTTGGTAGTGTATATGTGTCAGTGCTACTCTCTCACTTCGTCCCAGCTTACTCTTCCGCCTCCCAGTGTCCTCCATTGACAGATGAATGGATAAAGAAGATGTGGCACATATATACAGTGGAATATTACTTGGCCATAAAAAGAAACGAAATTGAGTTATTTGTAGTGAGGTGGATGGACCTAGAGTCTGTCATACAGAGTGGAGTAAGTCAGAAAGAGAAAAACAAATACCATATGCTAACACATATATATGGAATCTAAAAAAAAAAAAAAAAGGGTCTGATGAACATAGGGGCAGGACAGGAATAAAGAGACAGCTTTACTTTGACTTATGTCTCATTATCCTGGCGCTAGATTTGAAGTGGGCAGCATTCTAGTTTTGGAGTTAGAAGGCAGCCATTTGAAATAGGAGAAATCTGTTGTTACGGTTTTCTCAAATATATTTGTAAACTAGCATTTAGTGCATATTTAACTCTCAAACACTTTCATATACAGTGTTTTTAGTCTTTATAATATTCTGTTGACTTATCCAGTATAGTTTTTATTTTAAAGCACTAAACTATTATAATAGAGGAGTAATCTGAACTTTTTCTTTGAAGGAGTATAGTTGAGTATTATGGAGCTTGAGTTTGAGAGTTTTGTGTCTGCTGGATTGGTGTGTGCCATGCCTGGACTTCTAATTGCAAGTAAGGATGGCACTGAACTTCTATTAGCAAGTGAGGATGTTATAACTTTGTATAATAGGAAGTGTGAGAAAGGGATTGACTTTACTTACTTTTGCCCTAAAATCCTAACAGCAATTGCTCTATCTTTACTGGCAGTGACAGTCATGTTAAAGTACTTTTTTTTTTTTTTTTTTTTTAATTTATTTTTGGCTGCATTTGGCTCTTTGTTGCTGCGCGCGGGCTTTCTCTAGTTGAGCCGAGCGGGGGCTATGCTTCTTTGCGGTGCGCGGGCTTCTCATTGCGGTGGCTTCTCTTGCTGTGGAGCACAGGCTTTAGGCATGCGGGCTTCAGTAGTTGTGGCACAAGGGCCTAGTTGCTCACAGCATGTGGGATCTTCCAGGACCAGGGATCAAACCAGTGTCCCCAGCATTGGCAGGCGGATTCTTAACCACTGCGCCACCAGGGAAGTCCTTAAAGTACTTCATAAACAGGTGTAATTTTAAATAAAGCCTTTTGTTGAAATTGTCTACAGAATAGCAAATATTTATTGATTACAAGTCACTGATCAAGGCATTTTGAGGGGATAATAATAAAGCAGTAACAACAATGGGAAACATTTATAATGTGCCTTCCATTTGCTAGGCTCTCTTATGAACACTTAAGTGTATTATCTCATTTAATTCTCAAAACAATTATATGAGTAATCTTCATTTTCCAGCTGAAGAGACAGGGAGATGTTAAAACTTGCCTCAGGTCACACTGCTGGATGGAATCAGGATTTGAACCCAGGTAGTCTGACTCCAGATTCTGTGGTCTTAACTGTAGAGCTGATCTGCTTCTGCACAAAGGTGGAGACAAGAATTCAGAGATTTGAAAGAGTTCTTGTGTTAAAGACACTTACATTTTAGTTGTGAAAGACATGAAGTCATGAAAAAAAGAAAAATTCGGATCTCTATTTTTTTCTCCTGCAGACTTAAAAAACATTTTCCTTCTCTCAAAGTCAGAAAAGAACATTTTCCCTTCTAACCCTTTTAGATTTATTTGGACTTTAAAAATGTTAAAGCAGATCAAGTTATAGATAACACATTTCTATTTTGAAACTAATGAAGTGGCCTTTTATTTTTCAGTGTGGTTAAAAAAGTTTGCTTGTATTTTACTTTTTTCTGAAGTTTACAATTAATTTGGGAATTAAGAGAGATGTGTCTATGTAAATGATGATTAATTCTTAGAATTACATGCAGTCTTATATGAAAAATATTTTTTAAACTGCTAATCTCTATACTCAAATATTTATTGCTCTAGCTAATAGTGATACTAACTACAATTTATGGAGCACCTACTGTGTGCAAGATGATTTTTGTATATAGTTTTACCTAATCCTTACAACAAACCTACAAGATAGGTATTGTATCTATTTTGTATACGAGGAAACTGAGGTCCATATAGGTTAAGTAACTTACCCAAGGTCATTTAGTTTTCAGGAGGCTTGGCAAGTTCTCGGACTTAAAAACTCTTGCGTGTGCCTCTAGTAACAACCACCGCTTGAGTACCTTCTATTTGTCAGGCGCTATGCTTAGGACTTAGATTGTGTTCTTTTGATTTCATATTTATAAAAACTCTGTGATAAATATTATCATTCACTTTTACAGCTAGGGAAACTGAGGTTCAGAGAGGTAAGTTAAATTGTCCAGGTCTAAGAGTTGAAAGAGTAGGAGATAGGACTCTGATCTTGGACCTCCTGACTTCTGTTATCAAAGAAGAATATTGCTGCTTCAGTATTTTACACGGCTGTAATATGTTCCTAATTGGGAATACAGATAAAAAGTGCTATAAGGTGAGAATGGAGAGAGGGAAAGATATTTAGATATATTTTATCTCGACCTTTAAGGTTTTAATGTATTAATATAAAAATTGGGAGGACCTTTGAAAATATATTTACACATTAGGTAATTTTATTGTTGTAGAATGATCCTTCTTTTGTTTACATGTTAGTGAAAGACTTCATTAGTTTAGATAGTAAAATTGGATGCATTTTTAAGTGTTTACCTTTTTCCTGTTAGTCTACTTTATTACTTAAAATCAGACATTAATTAAAACTGTACCTTTGTGAATATGTGATTCATGGTTCAGAGTAAAAGTGATATAATTTGACAAGTAGGTTAGGAGGTGAACCTATTTCAACTATTGTAAAATTCCACATTTAAAAGTGAATATATATTTTTTCTAATTGCCAAAAAAACCCCACCCTAAGTTACTTGAGGAATATTTGCAAAATATAGACCCACAGAAGCAAAATTTAAATTACCCTTAATCCCACCACCAAAAGATAACTAATCAGCCTGTGATATATATCATTCCAGATATTCTGTTGTGTCTATATCTATTTTCCAATTTGATATTGTCCTGTTTGCTGTTCTGTATTCTTTTTCCTTCTTAATATATGATAAATATTTCCTCATGTTATTAAATATTTTTCTATATTATCATTTGTTCTGGATACATTATAATCCATATAATGATTTTATGGCATTTTATTTAATCGGCCCCCTATTTTGGGACATTTAGTCTTTCTGGGTTTGTTTTGTTTTTGCTGTTCTTCGGCCATTAGAACAACATGGAGTAAAAGTGATATAATTTGACAAGTATACTAATGTCTCATTAGTAATGAGACATTCTGCCTTACACAAACAAATCTTGAACTCATTTATGATGAGTTCTAAGATGCTGAATTGTTGGATTAAAGGTATCAATTTATTTTCCTACTGTCTGTGTAGGGAACTCTGTTTCTATGTACCCTGGGTTTACTTTGGTATTATCCTTAGTAATTCGGGATTAAGAATGTGGTTTTGGTCAGATAGGTCCTTAGAGATGTCTGGAGAGTGCTTACATAATTCAAAAGTGACATTGTTCCTTATCATTTCTTTTCCTCCCCCCCCATTTTAGATTTTAAATGGATTTTTATTTTATTAATCACATACATTTGAAAAATAGAACACATTTGTGAGATTTATTATTTATTTGGTGTATAGACAGTGATTACTATGCATATGAATTAGAGGATTTTTACAATCCCAAAGACATCTGAAACCCAGAAGTTGTGAGTCACTAGTTTCACTAGTTGGAGGTATTCAATGCCCTGGAGACTGGAGACTGTCATTCTGTTTCTTTCCTTCCCTTTTTTCCCTTTCCCTAAACTAAGGTTAGTACTGGCCTGGCTTGGGAACCTTACTGGCCAGTGAAAGTTCTAAGACTGATATTTTCAGTCTGATGATATTAGAACTTTAGGAAAATAAAGATACCCGGGATAGAGGAAGAGCTTGAGGTGGGTCTAGGACTAGAGATTGAATCTGTGGAGCTGGCTCCTAGGATTGGATCTTTGTGAACTTTACCAAGTTATGATTCTTCTCTGAGTATTATCACTTTCCTTCTGTGTAGAAATACTTTTTATCTTGATCATATGTTGGGAGGTTTAGTATTATGTTTAATTTTTCTTTTTCTTCTTTTTTTTTTTTTGGAAGATAGGCAGATAGCTCTATTTGCATTAACTTTCTTTGAGACTGATACAGGGACTGTGTGATGTTCTGCCATTGATAAGATGCATTTCAGCTGTTTGTGGTGATCTGACTTTGCTACATATCAGTCATTCAGAAGTCATCTTTGGAATTATGAGAGATTTTCTAGATTTTAATTTTAGAGATGTAGCTATTAGCACCTAAGAATGGTTTTCTTTGTATTTACTCTGTTTGGGATTTCTGGCACCTCTCGAATTTATAGCATGACTCCCATCAGTTCTGAAAAAATTTTGATAGTCTTCAAATATTCTTTCTACACCCTTCTTTTTCTTCCTTCCTCTCTGACTTCAATTAAATCCATTCTCTACCTTTTGTCCTGTCCCATATGTCCTTTATGCTTTTTTCTGTCTTTTTTTATCATTTTTTTTCTCTCCTTATTTCATTCTGGATAGGCTTTACTTGCCTGTGTTCCAGTTCACTGATTCCCTATTCTGGTATGTCCAGTCAGCTTTTAATCCCATCTTTTTTATTCTTGGGTTCAACTATTTTTTAGTGCTAGACTTTTCATTTGATTTTCTCTCTCTCTTTTTAAAAATAGATTCTAATTCTCTAGTGAAAATCTCCACATTGTGACATCAATCAAGCTGCTAATAAAAAGTCTGTGTCTGAAAACTGCAATATCTGGATCTCTTGTAGGTCTATTTCTCTTGTCTTTTATCACACATTTTATCTTGGTGTGTCTGGTAATAATAATTATTATTATTATCACTATTACCATTATTTTGGGGAGTAACTTTTTCTGAATACCACACATTATATTTAGAATTTTAGATACAATTACAAATTACAGTTAGTTGCCTAATGTTGTAGCATTTCTCTAGAGAGGATTCACCCATCTTCTGGCAGGCAGATAAAATAGAGGCAGATCACCTCAATAGTCAGGAACTGAGCTGACTTGAGGCCGAGTTTTGGGTTTTGTGAACGTCTAGTTTGCACAACTTTGGTAGCCCAGGGAACCCAACTGAGAGACTAGGTGTTTCTAGGGCCTCTCCTATTTTTGCCTTTCCAGCAGCATGAGACTCCTAAAAGGAGGAGCTCCTTGCTTTCAGTTGCTTACTGCTGGCTTTTTAGCCTCTTGCTTTTTGCAGTTTAAGAATCGACAGATGCTTTAAGAGGAAAATCAGTATGCAGTGTCAGGTTTGTTCTTCTGTACCTACCTTTTCTATAGGATCTTAAACCCTCAGGTCTTGGATGTCATGGCAAGACCCAGTTACCAAGTTTTGTCCCGCTACCCCCTTGAAATTGCCAAAAGCTCTGCTGACTTTTCTGACCTTTAGTAGCTTTTTTTTCCTGGCTTCTCAGCTCCTTTCCTGTGCCATTAAAGAAATAGGTGGAACGTCCTGAGAGGGAAAGCTGCCCAGAATGTGGGGCTCCCTTTAACAAGTTCTTTGGCATCTCAAATCCTTACTGCCTCAGAAAGTCTCTGATACCTTAAGAACTTTTTTTTTCTATTTTAAACAGCTTTTCTAGTTGTAAGAGGTAATGTGTTGGTCTGCTGCAGGCTATTCTGTCAAATTGCAGAAAACGCAGAAATCTTTCTGTGTTTAGTTCTTATGAAATAGACTTATATTTTCTAGGCTTATGAATTCCTCATGGTTATGTTAATGTACTATCCTAACACTTGGGCCCCAGATTTTTTTGCACAGTGTTTTCCTTCATTTTGCCTTTTGACACCTTAACTGCTTATTCCTAATATCTGATGGGAAAAATTAGGGACTATGAATAACATTATTTGTTAGGAATTGTTTTAAATACTAACTGACTAAAATTTGATTTATTCTTGGTTTTATTGATGATTCATAATTCTCTTTTGAGACTTGTTTATGAGGTCCAGAAATTGAGAGTTTTATCTTTGTCATAGTATATAGTTATTTTCCCTTCCTATAATGTGATTTTTATATTATTTACCTTTTTTTTTTTTTTAGAACTTGCATGGGAATATTTATGTGAAGGCATTGTTCAGAAGGAAGATACTTGGGTGTAATGTAAATTTTTTGGTTTGTAAATACTGTTAGTATTTAATACTTTTTAAATATCCTTATATTTCTTCAATATGACTGGTATTTATTATAGTTATCACCTATGTACTTGTTAAGGCATGTTGTTTTGTATAAATAGAAATGTTAAGTTATTTTAAGCATCCTTGAGTATGTCCCCTTTCCCCTTCCTCTCATTGTCCCCTTTCTTCCCTTTTGATCTAAGTAGTTTGATCAGAAGAGTCCTAAAACCTAATTCCTACTTATTCTTCAGCTATCAGCTAGAATGTCACTCACAGCAAAGTCTGACTTACCCCTGTCCCACCAAAGAAGTCTGGCACCCCTTCCCCACCCCTACAGTTAAATGCTTTCATACAAATATATACCCTTCTCATATATCACTTTATATAGTTTATAATTATGAATTTATTTGTATAATTGTTTGCTTAATAGCTGTCCCCCCCAGCTAGACCACAAGCTCCATAAGGACTATGAAAATTTCCCCCCTCATCATTGTAGTCCAGCATAGTGTTTATTAAATGCATACATGAGTTAATTAAGCATTTAGACTACTTTTCTTCTTTTAATAGAGTTTTGTTTTTGGGTTAGATGGAGTCATATACTGGCCATGTTAAAAATATTAAAATATTTAGTTTTAATAATAAGTTTTAAATCCGTGCTATAAACTTTCATGGTTTTCATAGTTTTTAGCAATTTCAGAGAATATTTTAAGTGAAATTGGTTATCTTGGGGTGGGGATATTGCATTTGGAAGAACTTGGAAGAGAAAGCTTCTTATCTATCTTGCTATTTTAAAAAGTTTTTATTATTAAGGTTATTTATATTATTATGGGCAGTTTTTCTAATGAGACCTCGAGAACTTTAAAGCTTAGTTTATTACAGAATCTGATTTGGCTAATAGCTTTTAATAGTTTTAGAGTATATTGCCAATATTTTGATTAATTTTAGGATAAGGATCATTTCCTCCAATTCCTTAAATATAAGTATTTAATAGAAAATAGGAAAAGTAATATAAAAAGTTAGTTGACTTTTTAACATAGTAATGTTTTTGGTTTGGTAATTTGCATCCCATGCATTCAGCTACTTAAAAAGTGTAGTTCAGTGGTTTTTAGTATGTTCATGGATATGTGCAACCATCACTGCAGTCAATTTTAGAATGTTTTCATAATCTCAAAAAGAAACTATACCCTTTGTTATGATCTGCTTACTTTCTTATCCCTGAGCAACCACTGATTTACTTTCTGTCTCTATAGATTCTGGACATTTCGTATAAATGAAGTCATAGAATATGTAATCTTTGTGATTGGCTCCTTTCATTTAGCATAGTGTTTTTAAGGTTATTTATGTTGTAGCATTTAGCAATACTACATCCTTTTTATGGCAGGTAATATTCTATTATATGGGTATACCACATTTTTACCCATTCATTAGTAGATGGGCATCTAGGTTGTATCCCCTTTTTTGGCTGCTGTAAACATTTGTGTACAAGTTTTTTGTGTGGTTATATGTTTTCATATCTTTTGGGTAAATGCCTAGGAGTGGAATTTCTGGGTCATATAGTAATTCTATGTTTAACTGTTTAAGGAACTGTCAGGCTGTTCTTGGTTGATTCCCCCCCCCCTCTGTTATTGAGGTAGTATCAAACTGATTAGTGCATATGAATTGAAGCCCTGTAAGGAAAGTGACCACCTGGAATTAGATAGCAAATCACTTGACTTCAAGTTTTTTACTTCGAGAACTTTCTGTGACAGTTGAGCTAGTCTTTTATCTTCTTTTATTTTTGTTCAGAATGCATGTATATGGACTGGCTCCATGTCTTCATCTTTTAAGTTATTTACCTGCCTATCAGTGTACATACTTACATGGAGACATACATACATTCACGCATACTTTGGTAAGTAGTTCATGGTGGGGATGTTAGTTGAAAGTTGGTATATTTTTTTCTAAAATTTATATAGTTAACATGTGAAGTATTGACTGGAAGATATTTATGAAACTTGTTTATGAATTCTTTCCTTAAACAAACTGACGCATAGATTTTAAAAGAGCTGAAAATAACTTCAAGTATGACAGAATAGTTTCTTCTAGAATTTAGAATTTTAGATGATTAGAAAATTCACATATCTAGGTCTGAAAGTTTAAGTCTTGACATCTATCATCTCCATTTTCTACAACCTAAAATGCTACTATGGGTGACAGGTTAAAGAAAACTTTGTTTTTTATTTTTATTGCTACATTGTGGTATTTGAGTCACAATTATGGCTTTTCACATTTTTGGCTATCTGTGCCATAAACAAATTATTGGGTGCCTCTAACTCCTGAATAATAGCCAAGCCTATTTGAAGTTATGAGAGAGAATTTCTGGTGATGAACTATCTGTACCTATAATAGGACAATAGAAGGTAGGAAAAGCTAAGTTCAGGTGAGTGATAAAAGCAGTAAATGCTACAGAAATTAGAGGTGAGATTCAGAGAATGGAACTTCTGCTGTTGGCATGGGCTTGAGGAGAGACTTCTTGGAAGAGGTAAATGAGCTATGATTTCCTTTGTGTACAGATCTAATTTATTTCACCGTTCTTCGTGTTTCTTGAACGCAGGAATTTATCTTTACCCTTGTGCATATTCAACAACTATTTGGGAAATTGGGTTAACATTTGGCATTTGTTGAGTTAGTGAGCATATCAGAACCAGGAAGATGCTTGGAGGTAGACTTTTCCCAGACAGTATACAGGGCAGTTGATACAGGCTGGATCATTGGTCAGGTACTTCTTCCTTATATATTATATATGTGGACTGGTGTCCCTGCCCATATTTCTCTCCAGAATCACCAGTTTGTAGTACTTTAAGTAAATCTTTTTCTTTTTATTCAGGTTTGTTTCATACATACAGTTACAAAAGATACTGTTTACTGAAGGTGGCTTGGCTGATGGTGTTCCAAAGTCACTTGCTATATTCTATTCCCCTCTGAACAGCTAACAGTTATCCTACCCATTATTTGACAGTGAACTCCTCCCCTCTATTTATTTATACTTTATGATTTTGCATATTAGGAGAAATAAGCATTAACTTATCAATGTACATTTAGGAGATTTGCCGCTCCCTATTGCAGAAATTTAAGTGTAATGAAAACAGAACTCTTTGAATTTTATTTTATTCTTTTGAGGAAATTTAGTAAGATATTATGAATTTTTTACGGTATTCTAACCTGCTTTTCCAGTGCATTTAGGGCAGTGATTATGTTTATATTTATCCAAAATGTGATGCATGAATTGCAAATTAATCCTCTAGCAAGTATCTAATACTATTGATAGAAATGTTACTATTGCCATTAGATTTACTAGATTTAGTAGAACAATGTTTTTGAGATGTCCTTGAATTATGATGGGCTATTAGGCTGCTATTAAAGAGTAAGTTTTAGGGCTTCATTGGTGGCGCAGTGGTTGAGAGTCCGCCTGCCGATGCAGGGGACACGGGTTTGTGCCCTGGTACGGGAAGATCCCACATGCTGTGGAGCGGGTAGGCCCGTGAGCCATGGCCGCTGAGCCTGGGCGTCCGGAGCCTGTGCTCTGCAACGAGAGAGGCCACAACAGTGAGAGGCCCGCGTACCGCAAGAAAAAAAAAAAAGTAAGTTTTAGAATATTTTTTAATTATGTAGAGGAAATCTTCCAGATATAATAGCATGTAAAAGACCCACAGATAAAAAAAACACAATGCCTTATTAAATGGGTTGCTCTGATTTACCTTTAAACACACACACCCACCCCCTTTTGTATGCTTATGCATATAGAAAAAACTGCAAAGAAGTTTACTAAAGTCTTAACAGTGATTATCTTTGGGATGTAGTAATTGTGTTGATTTCTATTTTTTAATGGCTTTTCTCTGGACATTGCCCAAAGTTTTAAATTTTATTTTATTTTAACAAATTAATACATTTAAACAACAACAAAAAAAGTAGAGGTTGTGTGTGAGTGCATGTGATTTGCTTGTTCGTTTATAAACACAAATTAAAGGATCTTAACCCCATGTTAGTGAGTTTGAATTTTATTTTTTGGAAAGTGAGGAGCCATCAAATAATTTTAAGTGGAAAAGTGATGTGACTAAAGTCAGTGGTTTAAAATTTAAAAATTTAAACACTCTTGATAAACAACAAGGTCCTACTGTATAGCACAGGGAACTATATTCAGTATCCTGTGATAAACCATAATGGAAGAGAATATGAAAAAGAATATATATATGTATAACTGAGTTACTTTACAGCAGAAATTAAACACAACATTGTAAATCAACTATACTTCAATTAAACTAAAAATTTTTTTTAACATTCTTTTTCTTTTTCTTTTTTTTTTTTTTTTTTGCGGTACGCGGGCCTCTCACTGTTGTGGCCTCTCCCGTTGCGGAGCACAGGCTCCGGACGCGCCGGCTCAGCGGCCATGGCTCACGGGCCCAGCCGCTCCGCGGCATGTGGGATCTTCCCGGACCGGGACACGAACCTGTGTCCCCTGCATCGGCAGGCAGACTCTCAACCACTGCGCCACCAGGGGAGCCCTTTTTAAACATTCTTAAGAGCCAATAATTTCCATTTTTAGTATTTAATTTTGAGCAGCAGTCTTCACATTGGGGCATGCTTACCCCAGGGAGTTCATGTACACTTTCCAAGGGATACATAGGTAAAAATAGTTTTAAAGGATTCGATTTCCTGATCTATTGTTATTGTATATTCTCTCTTAAAAATTGATCAGCCTGAGAACTTGCCTGTGGTTTAGGCCCTTGCTACTCAAAAGTGTGGCCCACTCACCAGCAGGAATGCCTTTACTAGTTGCTTGTTAGAAATGCAGAATCTCAGACCCACCCCAGACCTACTGAGTCATAATCTGCATTTTTAACAAGAACTCCAGGTGATTTGCCTGCACTTTGAAGACTTCTAGCTGTCCCATATCCTATTTCATGATTGCAAAAGAGGCATGCCTCTCATCTATTCCATGGAGTGTAAAAATCTTCAGAGTGCCAAAGGACTGTTACAGAAGTTGGTATTGAAATTGAGAAAGTGAATGACTGGAAAAACAAAAATCCTCTTGTAAAATAGGTGGCTCTCAAGTTCTTTTTTATTTATTTTTTTGGCCACACCACACGGCATGTGGGATCCCAGTTCCCCAACCAGGGATTGAGCCTGTGCCTCTTGCATTGGAAGCACGGAGTATTAACCACTGGACCACCAGGAGTGTCCTCAATTCTTTCTTTTTAAAGGAAACAGAAGGAAGACGTAATCAACTTGTCTGTTGGTAGATCATAAAAAGTAATTTTTAATGATAGCTCATTATGTGATTTTTTTTTTTTTTTTTTTGCGGTACGCGGGCCTCTCACTGTTGTGGTCTCTCCCGTTGCGGAGCACAGGCTCCAATGCGCAGGCTCAGCGGCCATGGCTCACCGGCCCAGCCGCTCCCGGCATGTGGGATCTTCCCAGACCGGGACACAAACCCGTGTCCCCTGCATCGGCAGGCGGACTGTCAATCACTGTGCCACCACGGAAGCCCTATTGATTTTTTGACGTATAATTCAGAAGGTAGTCAAAAAATAAATAGTACTAGCAGAAATTCCTTCTGTTCCCATGTATTTGTATAAGCAAGGTTTTCAATGCATACATCTATAAAAACAGATATAGACTTGATGCTGAATCTCATTTTTATTCTAACAGTGATATTCATCTGTATATACATGAAATAATTGTAAAAAACAGAAAAAATCCTGCCCATATCTTTGAGAATCACTATTAATACCATTTTGCTCCATATTTAATCATTATCTGTCGAAGTGCATAGTATGTTTATATTGTTTTGGTCAATAGTGTACTTCTAATAGCATCCAAAAGAAATTTTTTAACTTTCTTGATCAAAGCCAAAAAAGTTTAATTTATACTTTTTTCCAGAGAGGTCATATAGAGTGAAATATAAAAGACCCTGCAGCATAAAAGAATTACTACATTAGTTAAAATTCTGTAGGGAAAGTTTAAGGAAAAGCAAGAATAATATAAATTTTTGACTGTATGGGAAGAAGCTGTACTTTTAAAAAATAGATGATGTTTTTATTCTGTTGGTACTGTTGAAAGAACAAACATAATAGCTTTATTTAAAATGACAATATTTAGAGTACACCGGAAAATACAAGTTTTATAATCATTATAAGCTATGAAAAATTTTGCTTGCCAACTTAAAAATGGTAAGAATATGCATAGATTTTCAATATTATTTTAGGGAATATTTGAGCAAAAAAGCTTGAGTACCATTAACTGACAGCAGTAGATCCCAATCTTGTTTGCACATTCAAATTAGTTGGGGAGCTTTAAAAAATCCTGAGGCCCCCAGGTCATAAAACAATCTATTCTTTTGGGCCTAGGCCCAAGATACTAGACTTACGATGAAGCTCCCACAAAAATGGTAATTTTTCTATAGTTATGTACATACACATCTGTTTTTTTTCAGTAATTACATACATACACATAGCAAGTGATCTGAAATCTAGAACAAAAGGAAAAAGATAAGGAAAATAGTTAAAATTTGAGACGTGGAGGTTAGCCTTGATCCAGAAGGTCCACTTGCTCATTTTCACAACACATGGCTTAGTGAGAAAGTGATGGTTTTTAATCAGGATGCAGGACTTGGTAAGTGGGACTCAGGCTGGATTTCAGCTTTTCCTCCTCAGTGGGATCTTGTGCAAAGTACAACGTGATACAGCAGCCCAGCACCTCTACCTAATAAGTCTAGAAAGATACCAGAAGAAATAGAGAAGAAATTAAAAAAAAGAAAAGAAAAAATTTCTGCGCTCAAGAAGGGTTCAAGTCATTCATTAGTTTGAAAAGGCCTACTAAATGTGAAGAGACTAAAAAAAGTACCCATAAGTAATATACATTCTGATGTAGGAACTTGGTGCTAGAGAAGCTGCTTGCATGCATACATCAGCTGGGCTTTGGGGGAGCTGTGTATACTCTAGGAGTAGGATGCTAGAGAAGCATCTGTACTGTAGAAACTGAGAGCTGGAGAAAGCTACATGTGCTGAGGGAGTCTTTTGGGCAAGGATACCTGAACTAGGAAACAAAAACACCCCTCAGTTCATGAGGGAGGAAGCAAAGACACCCACTGTGTCCTGAGATGACTCTCCTGCCCCCACTCTACTGACAAAACTTAACGTTGTGCCAGCTGACCAAGGAAAAATACTTAAAGAGCCCATATCCATTTCCAAGAAAAGGCAAAAAGGATGAGTTTAGAAGTGAGAGTGAGTAAATCCATAATTGGCACACCTATACTTCTGCTTTTGATACGATCTTTTAACTGTTGTTTTCAGCATTTCCTTTATTTTTAAGCTAGCTGCGTCTACTTAGTGTCTTAAGTTTTCTTCATTTAGATTACCTTATGATGCCCATTATTGTTTCGGTTGAATTAATGTTACTAGTAGACTTTTGTATTTTCATTTTCCATTCTTATAAAATAATAGGAGAAACACAGTAAAATATTTGAAAGATTGTAAAAATGGACACTGAACTATAAAGATGGCAGTGCTTTGGAAACAAATGCTGGCTGGCATACGGGGCATGTCGGCATGCGTTATATCGGCTGGCACAATAGCTTGAACTATTGGTTGGATCAACTGATGAGCATTCTGAATTTGATAAAGGAAAGACAGAGCTCTGAGCATATAAGATACAAAAGTGTGGGTCATCTGAAAATTAAATAAGGAAAGTTGATTATCACTTGTAATAAACTTGTTTTCAAAGTTAATACCACCAAACCGCTCACATTCCATATAATAATTTTATAAAGTCAGAACAGCATTCTAATTCAAATTCTGTGCTACAGTGGTCTGTAATGAGACTTGCCATATGACGTCTTACTAATCCTTGAGGAAAGCATAAAAACCAGTCAGTTCTGAACCTTGTTCAGTTATTAATTATGTTATAGTTGTTAATTTATTTGTGAATTTTACATGAACAGACATACGTAGAACTGAATTTTTAAAAGACTGGCATACAATTACAGCAGTATTAATCAGTGACATACTTCGAAAAGTTCTAGAGATACAGAGATGTCAGGAGAAATTTTACTCTAAAGTTGGCACAAAAACAAGGTAGGCAAGTTTTTGTGGAGGGTGGTATCCATTGTAGTAATATTTGGCCTATAATATTTTTGAATTTTTTAATAGTTTTAAGATTAGTGTAAAATATTTAAAAAATATTTTTATAAAGCTCAGATCCTGTAGAGTCTCTCTGAGGAACAGAGTTTGAAAAATGCTTTGCCATAGGACTTAGGCCTTGGTCAAAGTTAACCTGTTATGAGGATAAGGGGAGAATTCTCACAAAATGAAGTTTTGGATTAGTTAATATTGGTTTGACCTCTCACCATTAGTACAGTTTAAATCACTACATTAAGCTGGGGGGGAAGTTAGATCTGGTACAAAGGAAAACATGAAGAAAATTGAAATAGTGTAGTATAGAGAGAACAGTGAACAAGGACAGGAGATTGGGGCTCTAATCCCAGTTCTGTCATCAATTAATTGCTATTTTTGGATCAGTCATTAGCTTCTCTAGCCTTTTATTTATTTTCATACAAACCAAGAGGATCAGATGCTTAAGGTCTTTTTTTGCACAGGATAGCATGGAGTATTACAGAATAGTTTTTAAAAATGAATGACACATGAAGTGACTCAAATTAAACTAAATTGTTGCCCAGCAAAGATACTTTGAGGACTTCATTTATCAGAAGATGATAGTGATTATTTCCATAAAATTATTTACATATAAATGAAACCTTTGAAGGTGCTTGCAAACAGTTTGATATCTTACATCTTTCTGATTCCTTTGTGGGTATATTGTTATTTTGTCTGAGATTTGAAGAGTGTGCATATTAAGCAGCAGTAAACCTTTCCCAGATCATGTCCAACTTTAATAGTCTTTGCATTAGGTAGAAAGGGGCCGTTCTTAGTCTTGAAATGTATTCTGAAGGTGCTAATGTTTAATTTCAGAAACGATTGATGAGTCAGCCTTCTCAGATATTCAGCAAATGAGAACTATTTTTATATGAATGTCTCAGCAAATTTTTTTGTTTTGGGGGGGTGGGTGCAGACACCAAACCACATTTGCTAGCTTTCCAAGTTGATTTTTGGCCAGTGAGAGTTCCCTAGTTTACCATTCTTCCATATAGGAATGTTTGTTTATTTCATTCCCGTTCTCTTTTCCCCCATGGTTGCCGCAGTTCTTTGTGTAGAGCGTGTATGTAGGTATATGTTCCCTATGTGTCCTTAGAGGTAACTACTATAGTCTCAGACATTTTCAAGTGCTTGGTAATAATAAGCAGAGTAGAGTTTTTCTCTGAGTGATGGTAAGCAGATGGCCTACCATTTACTAGATCATTGACATCCTATAATTCTCAACAATGACTCTTCAAAGTGTAGTGTAGGTATTAATTTATAAATGCACACTAAGGCCAATAAGAGTGTAATAGCTTAATCAAGGTCATTTATGAAGTAAGCATTAGAACTGAGTTTAAAATCCACATCTTTATAAATTCAGTCATATTCTCTACATGACTGGAGCATATTAACAATGTGAGACAATTTTAGATCTCATTTAGACTTAATATAAATTTGTTGTCAATGAAAGTGAAATTATTATATGTCCAGGTTATACTTAGTGCTATAAAATTGATCTGTTGTCATTTTCTCCATCTTTTTATCTGTTAAAATGGGAGAGATCATTTTAGATTAGTTTTTTCTCTTATACTTTAGATCCTGTTCTCATTTTGTTCATTCAGTTAACTCTTCTTTCCTATATTATCAACCACTCAGTTCCTACCCCTGCCCATAATTAAGTGTCCATCAGACCAACTTTCACCAATCTTTTAAAAACTTTGTGTTAACCCCACGTCTCCCATTTATCTGCTTCTCTACACAGCTAAACTCCAAAGAGTTGGATATATTTGCTGTCACGGCTACCTCATTCATTCTTTCAAAAAACCTTTTTTTTTTTTTGCGGTACACCGGCCTCTCACTGTTGTGGCCTCTCCCTTTGCGGAGCACAGGCTCCAGACACGCAGGCTCAGCGGCCATGGCTCACGGGCCTAGCCGCTCCGCGGCATGTGGGATCTTCCCGGACTGGGGCACGAACCCGTGTCCCCTGCATCGGCAGGCAGACTCTCAACCACTGCGCCACCAGGGAAGCCCTCAAAAAACCTTTCAATGAACATTTCCCCAGCATACCCAGCAGTAGAGAAAAGCGAATTCTAATGTTCCCACCTTCAACAATTACCAACATTTTGCTTGCCTTTTTTTTTTTCTTCAGTCTCTTTCCACCACCTCTTTTTCTTTCTTCTGGTGTATTTTATGATAAATATGTCATTTAATTCTTAAATATTTTGGTATGCATTAAAAAGAGGACATTATGTTAGTTATTGATTGCTCCCTAACAAAGTACTGCAAACTTAGCAGCTTCGAACAATACATTTATTATTTCATAGTTTATAGGGTCAAGATTTCAGTAATAGCTTAGATGAACCCTCTGCTTCAGGTTTCTTATATGGCTCCTAAGTCAAAGTGTTGACCTGGGTTGGGGTTTCATCTGTTATCTTGAGTGGGGAAGAATCTGTTTCCAAGTTTATGTGATTATTGGCAGAATTCATTTTCTTGAAAACAGTTGGCCAGAGGCTGCCTCTTTTCATTGCCATGTGGGCCTCCACAAAGTGGTGTTTTGCTTCATCAAAGCCAGCAAGGGAGAGAGTAGGAAGAGTATGCTAACAGATGAAAGTCACAGTTTTCTGTAGCCTAGTCCCAGAAATGATATCCCATTACTTTTGCTGCATATTCTGTTGGTTAGAAGCAAGTTACTAGGGATTACACAAGGGCATGGAATACCAGGAGGTAGGGGTCATTTGGGGCCATCTTTGAATTTCCCTGATAGAGACAGTTTTTCTTAGAACCACAATGCCTTTATTTTACCTAACACATTTAGCAATAGTTCTTTAGTAATACCTAATACCTAGTCCATTTTCAGTTTTCTCTGTTAAAAAAATGACTTCTTATAGTTTATCTGAATCAGGATCCACTCATTGTATTTTTTGTTGTAGCCCTTTAAAATTATTTTCATCAAGAATAGTCTTAACTATTCTTACTATTCTCCAACAGTTTTTCTTTCATCCATTGATTTGTTGAAGAAACCAGGTCGTTTGTTCTGAAGAGGCTCCCACATTCTGGATATGTCCAGTTGCTTCTTTGTAGTAGCATTTGACTAATTCCTCTGTCATACTTTGTATTGATTGGGAGTTAATACGGAAAGACTTCTTTAGATTTTGGGTCATTTTTTTCTTTTTTTAAAGACTCTTCCCTAGGTGGTGCCACGTACTTTGATTTTGTATCACTTCAAGAGACGCAAAGTCTGGGGGTGACAGCTTGATCCCTTTATGGTAGAGTTTCCCATCCACCTTTCATTAATAGTTTTAATCTCCAAAATAACCATTGTTAGAATAAGCTAGTTCGTTAAAGTTACCAATATTGGATTTTTCTTGAGTCTGCCATTCCTTTCACATTTATTAGCTGGAATTTTTTTTGTATAGAATTCTCCTTCATTCATTAGAGCTTTTTGGTTGCTCTGAAATAGTTTTATTGGAAAAGCAAGATAAATGCTTTATTCCTTGTAATGACCAATTTTCAAAGTAATGTGTTGATATATACCTCCAGGTGTCTGACTTTTTCTTTTTTAAAAAGAAAAGCATTTATGAACCTTAGACTTTTTATGTATTCATTGTATTTTTAAAAATTTCAGTAGTCATTCTTTTTGGTGCCAGATTGTTCCGTCTTTGGCAAATGGGAGCCCCTTCAGGCTTGCCGCTCCTGTGTTCTTTTGACATGACCTCATTAATCTTTGTTTTCTTGCTTTTTGGTATGGCAAGGTATCCTTTGTTTATCATGCCCTGATGAGGGATTGATGTTTAGAGTTCACAACTGGAAACTAGGAATGTGTGTTGTTACTGGATTGTCATTTCTTTTAGACCCTTTTAGGGGACATAGCTAGGAAATAAATATTTTTTTTAAGAGAAAAATATCTTGAGTTCATACTGCTATTTCCAGTTCAAATTTGATTTATGGGATGGATTGTAACTTCCATAATTTTACAATTCTATTATTTTTTCCTATGTCATCTTTACTATGTTGAGTCTTTCAGTCCATGAATATGATATATCTTTCCATTTATTTAGGTTGTCTTTAATTTCTTTCATTAGCATTTTGTAACTTTTAGGGCAGAGAGCCTCCTTACATGTTTTGCTATATTTATATTTATTTCCTTTGAAACCATTGTAAATGGTTTTGTGGTTTTAATTTTGGGTTCCACTTATTTATTGTTAGAATGTAGAAATGCAGTTGACTGTTATTGATCTTGTATCCTGTGACATTGCTGAACTCAAGTTCTAGGAAGTTTTTTCTGTTTGTTGTTTGTTTGTTTTTGGTAAATTCCTCGGGGTTTTCCATGTGACAAATCATGCCATCTGCAAATACGGACAGTTTCATTTTTTCTTTTCTGAAAGTTGTATTTCTGTTTAGTTCAATTGTTAGGTTTTACTTTTTTTTTCTTTTTTTTCTGGATTTTGAATTGATATATAGGGGATGTGTTCTCAGTGTCAAGTTGTAATGGATTTACATGTGTTTTCTTCTAGTACTTATGTTTTTGTACTTTATATTTAATTTTCTGATCCATTTGAAATTTAATCTGATATACAAGAGTGAGGTATAAATTTAATCATGTTTCCAAATGGCTGTCCAGTTATTTCAACATCACTTATTATGAATTTCATATTTTCCCCACTGACTTGTGATGCTACCTTGCTCATTTATTGACTTTTATGAACTTTTATTTTGATAATTTCTCTTTTGTTCCCAAATGTCTATTTATGTATAAAATCCTCCACTGTTGGGCTTCCCTGGTGGTGCAGTGGTTGAGTCTGCCTGCTGATGCAGGGGACGTGGGTTCGTGCCCTGGTCCGAGAGGATCCCACATGCCACGGAGCGTCTGGGCCCATGAGCCATGGCCGCTGAGCCTGCGCGTCCGGAGCCTGTGCTCCGCAACGAGAGAGGCCACAACAGTGAGAGGCCCGCGTACCGCAAAAGGAGAGGAAAAAAAAAAAAATCCTCCACTGTTTTAATCATAAAGACTTCATAATCTGCTTTAACATCTTGTAGGGTCTAGTCCTCCCTTGTTGCTCTTTTGTTCTTTTTCAGGGTTTTGGGGCTGGCTTAATTTTTTATATAAACTTTATTAACTATGTGAATTATATCACCCTTTTAAAAAATTTTTATTAGAGTATAGTTGATTTACAATGTTGTGTTAGTTTCAGGTATACAGCAACGTGAATCAGTTATACATGTATCAACTCTTTTTTTTTTTAAGATTCTTTTGGCCATTACTTGTTAGTTATCTATTTTATATATAGTAGTGTGTGTATGTCAATTCCAGTCTCCCAATTTATCCCTCCCCCCACTTATCCCCTAGTAACCATAAGTTTGTTTTCTACATCTGTGACTCTACTTTTGTTTTGTAAATAAGTTCATTTGTACCCTTTTTTTTAGATTCCACGTATAAGTTTTATCATATGATATTTTTTTTCTGTGTCTGACTTACTTCACTCAGTATGGTAGTCTCTGGGTCCATCCATGTTGATGCAAATGGCATTATTTTGTTCTTTTTTATGGCTGAGTAATATTCCATTGTATATGTGTACCACATCTTCTTTATCCATTCGGCTGTTGATGGACATTTAGGTTGCTTTCATGTCGTGGCTACTGTAAATAATGTTGCAGTGAACTTTGGGGTGCATGTATCTTTTCGAATTATGGTTTTCTCTGGGTATATGCCCAAGAGTGGGATTGCTGGGTCATATGGTAGTTCTATTTTTAGTTTTTTAAGGAACCTCCATACTGTTCTCCATAGTGGCTGTACCAATTTACATTCCCACCAACAGTGTAGAAGAGTTCCCTTTTCTCCACAACCTCTCCAGCATTTATTGTTTGTAGATTTTTTGATGATGGCCATTTTGACCGGTATGAGGTGATACCTCGTTGTAGTTTTGATTTGTATTTCTCTACTGATTTGTGATGATGAGCATCTTTTCATGTGCTTTTTGGCCATGTGTTTGTCTTCTTTGGAGAAATGTCTATTTAGATCTTCTGCCCATTTTTTGATTGGGTTTTTTGGTTTTTTTTTTTATATCGAGCTGCATGAATCACCTTTATTGTCTAGTTTCAGGGAAATACTTGTTCTTATTTTTGGGTATAATTAAATTATAAATTAATGTGGAGAGAATTGACATCCTTATGATGATGAGTCTTCCTGTATAGGGACATACTATGCCTTTGAGTTTATTTTAGGCTTACTTATGTGCCTTTTAGGATTGTTTAAAATTTTTCTTCATAGGTTTTACACACTTCATTTTTAAGTTTATGCCTAGTATTTTATTTTGTTCCTGTTGTAAGTGGGGTCTTTTCTTCCATTATGTCTTCTAACTGCTTTTTGCTTTTAAGTTTGAAGGCTCTGTATTTTAACTTGATATATTTCTTTCAAACTAAATTTATAGTATTTTTTTTCCATTGATTCTTTGGTGTTATCTAGATAATGTAATTTTATCTGCAAACAAGTAATTTTTCATTTTCCTTTCTAATATGTATGCTGTAATCACTTTGCCTGTTTTTGCTAAGTTATAGACTTTTAGTTTTTAGAGCAGTTTTAGATTTACATAAATATGAAGCAGATAGTACAGAGAGTTCCCATATACTCACCAGCAGTCTTTACTATTATTAATTATGTAACTAATATTATGATTACATACTATATTATTACAATTGATAAACCAACATTGATACATTATTATTACTGTAGTCCATAGTTTATTCAGATTTTGTTAGTTTTTATCTAATGTGCTTTTTCTGTTCCAGGATCTCATCCAGGATTGTATTTAATTGTCATGTCTCCCAGGCTCCTCTTGGCTGTGACAAGTTCTCAGACTTTGTTTTTGATGACTTTTATAGTTTGAGGAGGACTGGTCAGGTGTATTGCAGGGTGCCCCTCTCGGAGTTTGTGTGATTTTTCTTTTTTCCCCTCCTGATTAAGATGGGTTATGGTGTTTTGGGAGAAAAATCAAAGAGATAAAGTGCCATTTTCATCACTTTATATACATAACTATTATCATGATTTTTCACTATTGATTTTGACTTTGATTACCTAGTCGAGATAGTGTTTGTTAAGTTTCTCTACTGTAAAGTTATTTCTTTTTCTTCTTTCCATACTGTACTCTTTGGAAGGAAATTACTATGTGTAACCCACTGTAGAGCCCACACATAGAGTGGGGAATTACACTCTCCTCCTTTAGGGTAGAATACCTATGTAATTTATTCAGAATTCTGCATGGGAGCTTAGTCTCTGCCATTTATTAATTTATTCAGTAAATTATATCAGTTTGGACTTCATGTATACTTATTTTGTCCTTTGGGTTATAATCTAATACTAGTTTATTTTGTTGCTGAAATTGTTCCAGATTTGGCTCTTGTGCCCCCCCCCCCTTTTTTTTTTTTTTTGCGGTACACGGGCCTCTCACTGTTGTGGCCTCTCCCGTTGCGGAGCACAGGCTCCGGACGCACAGGCTCGGCGGCCATGGCTCATGGGCCTAGCCGCTCCGCGGCATGTGGGATCTTCCCGGACCAGGGCACGAACCCGTGTCCCCTGCATCGGCAGGCGGACTCTCAACCACTGCGCCACCAGGAAAGCCCTCTTGTGCTCTTTTGACATAACCCCCATCAGTTGATTTCTTTTTAAGCACTTGTTTACTTTCTGGTACTACAAGGTGCTCCAGACTCATCTTGTATATTTTGTACCCCCATTTCTTCACGGAGCTCTGGTTCCTTTTATTGGAAAATCATATCAGAAACTAAGATTTGGGTATTAGGTAAGCTCCTTGCTTCTGGGGTGTTGTTTATTTTAGTAACTCTCAGCTGACAAAGTGAAGCAATAAATTCATGTATAGTAATACAAATTTATTTATATGCACATATCTAAAAATATTTCTGTATGTAACTATTTGTATCTATATTAAATTAAACATGAGTTTCTACTGATGTCTCCTACTCTATTCCATTACTACATGGATAATTATAGACTACTCCCTTTGCTGATCTGTAAATTTCCACTCCAGTAGTTATAAACCTGGCTCTAACCATTTGCAAAGCATCTTAATTTTTCATTTCTAGTATACATGTATAGCAGTATCAGAATTGTTTATCTGTACCTTGTAGGACTCAAGTTTATTAACTGAACTCATGTACAATTTCTTCTGCCTTTAGTCTTACATACTCCATTCATTTACAGAGTTACTTAGGTCAGTACCTTTTCCCCATTGCCTTAAGTGGCGTTGTTTCATACATTTGAAATATAGTTAGATTTTCTTGTCGCAGTTTGCATTCTTTCATGGAAGCCTCTAACTTCCTAATTTTTTTTTTTAACTTGCATGCGTTAAGGTTTATTCTTAATGTTGTAGAGTTCCATAGGTTTTGACAAATGTATAATGTTATATATCCGCCATTTACAGAACCATACAGAATAGTTTCACCACCCTAAAAAATCCTGTGTTTCACCTGTTCGTTCCTTCCCTTCTCCCCCTTAACCCTTTGCAAACTGATCTTTTTTACTGCCTATAGTTTTGTCTTTTCCAGATGTTCATATAATTTTTTAATTTAGCAGCATTCATTTATGATTCCTTCATGTCCAGATGTTCGTATCATTTTTTAGTTTAGCAACATTCATTTATGATTCCTTCATGTCTTTTCATGGCTTGATGGCTCATTTCTTTTTATTTAGGAATAATATTCCATTTTATGGACATACCACAGTTTATCCTTTCACGTATTGAAGGACATACTGATTGCTTTCAGTTTTGGGCAGTTATGAGTAAAAGCTGCTATAAACATTCATGTGAAGGTTTTGGTTTGGATGTAAGTTTTCAACTCGTTTGAGTAAATACCTAGGAGTCTGATTGCTGGATCGTATGGTGAGATACGATCACTCTACCATTTGGCATTCCCACCAGCCGTGGGAATTGAATCCTCAGTTCTATTTGATACTGTCAGATTTAAAAAAAAATTTTTATTGGAGTATAGTTGTTTTACAATGTTGTGTTAGTTTCTGCTGTACAGCGAAGTGAATCAGCTATATGTATACATATATCCCTTCTTTCTTTTTTTATTTTCGGTATGCGGGCCTCTCACCGCTGCGGCCTCTCCTGCTGCAGAGCACAGGCTCCGGATGCGCAGGCTCAAAGGCCACGGCTCACGGGCCCAGCCGCTCCGCGGCATGTGGGATCCTCCTGAACCGGGGCACGAACCCGTGTCCCCTGCATCGGCAGGCGGACTCCCAACCACTGCGCCACCAGGGAAGCCCTATCCCTTCTTTCTTGGATTTCCTTCCTGTTAGGTCACTATAGAGCATTGAGTAGAGTGCCCTGTGCTATACAAAAGGTTCTCATTAGTTATCTGTTTTATACATAGTGTATATGTGTCAATCCCAATCTCCCAATTCATCCCACACCCCCCTTCCCTCCCTGGTATCCATACGTACGTCCGTTCTCTACGTCTTTGTGTCTGTTTCGGCTTTGCAAATAAGTTCATCTGTATCATTTTTCTACATTCCACATATGAGCGAGTACTGTCAGGTTTTTTTTGATTTTAGCATTCCAATAGGTGTGTAGTGATAATCTCATTACTGTTTTTTGGGGGGGGCGTGCCATGCGGCATGCAGATCTTGAGGGCTCTTTTAGTTGCAGCATGCAGGTTGTAGTTCCCTGACCAGGGATCGCACCTGTGCCCCCTGCATTGGAATTGCAGTCTTAATCACTGGACTGCCAGGGTCCCTCATTACTGTTTTAATTTGTAATTCTCTAATGGCATGTGATGTTGAGCATATTTTCATATGTTTATTTTCCATCTATATACAGATGTCTGCTCACATCTTTTGTTTGTTTTTAAATTCGGTTGTTCGTTTTCTTATTGCTGAGTTTTAAGAATTCTTTGTAGGCTTTGGATACAGACCTTTACCATATGCGGGTTTTGCAAATATTTTCTCCCCATCTGTGGTCTGTTGTTTATTTCTCTTAACAGTGTCTTTTGCAGAGCAGAAGTTTTTAATTTTAATAAAGTCCGACTTACCAATTTTTTTCTTTCATGGATTGTGCTTTTGGTGTTTAAGGTCATTGTCAAACCCAAGTCACCTAATTGTCTCCTGTATTATCTTTTAGGAGTTTTATAGTTTTGTGTTTTACATTTAGCTCTAAGATTCATTTTGAGTTAATTTTTGTGCATGGTGTATGGTCTTCATTTTTTTTTTTTTTTTTACTATGTGGATGCCCATTTGTTACAGCACTTTTTGTTGAAAGGATTCTCTTTTCTGCATTGAATTGCCTTTGCTCTTTTGTCAAAGATAGTTGATTATTTGTTTGGGTTTATTTCTGAACTCTGTATTCTTTGCCATTGATCTATGTTCTTTCACCATTACCACACTGTCTTGGTTACTTTAGCTCTAAGTAAGTCCTGAAGGCAGGTAATGTCATTCCTCAACTTTGTGCTTCTTTAGTATTGTGTTGGCTATTCTGGGTCTTTTGTCTTTCCATATAAACTTTAGAATCAGTTTGTTGATATCCACAAAATAGCTTGCTGGGATTTGTTTGGGATTGAATTGTATGTATAGATCAACTTGGAAAAACTAGTGTCTTAACAATATTGAGCCCTATATCCATGAACGTGGACTATCTCTCCATTATTTATTTAGGTTTTCTTTGATTTCTTTCATTAGTAGTTATAGTTTTCCTTATGTAAATCTTATACATATTTTGTTAGGCTTATTCTTAAATATTTTATTATTTTTAGTGCTAATGTAAATGGTATTGTGTTTTTACTTTTTTTTTAATTAATTTATTTTTGGCTGCGTTGGGTCTTCGTTGCAGTGCGCGGGCTTCTCACTGTGGTGGCTTCTCTTGTTGTGGAGCATGGGCTCTAGGCTTGCCAGTTTCAGTAGTTGCAGCACGCAGGTTCAGTAGTTGTGGAACACGGGCTTAGTTGCTCCGCAGCATGTGGGATCTTCCCGAGCCAGGGCTCGAACCGGTGTCTGGTGCATTGGCAGGTGGATTCTTAACCACTGCGCCACCAGGGAAGTCCTGTGTTTTTACTTTTAAATTCCAATTGCTTATTGCTGGGATATAGGGAATCAGTTGACTTTTGTATATTAACCTTCTGTCCTTCAACCTTGCTATAATTGCATATTAGTTTCAGGAGGTTTTTTGTTGATTCTTTGGGATTTTCTATATAGACAATCATGTCATCTGTGAACAATGCCAGTTTTCTTTCTTTTCAATCTGTATACCTTTTATTTCCTTTTTTAGTTTAATTACATTAGCTAGAACTTCCAGTATGATGTTGAATAGGAGTGCTTTGTTCCTGATGTTAAGGAGAAAGCATATAATTTCTCACCGTTATGTTAGCCATAGGTGTTTTTAGGTGTTCTTTATCAATTTGAGGAAGGTCCTTTCTACTTCTAGTTTGCAGAGATTTTTAATTTTGAATCAGTGTTGGATTTTGTGAAATGCTTTTTCTCCATCTGTTGATACATGACTTTTCTTCCTTTGCTTGTTGATGTGATGGATTTCCTTGATATTTTAAAATTTTATTTATTTCTTATACAGCAGCTTCTTACTAGTTATCTGTTTTTTACATATTAGTGTATATATGTCAATCTCAATCTCCCAACACCAATCGCGCCCCGCCCCCCGCTACTTTCCTCCCTTGGCATCCACATGTTTGTTCTCTACATCTGTGTCTCTATTTCTGCCCTGCAAACTGGTTCATCTGTACCATTTTTGTAGATTCCATATATATGCGTTAATATATGATATTTGTTTTTCTCTTTCTGACTTACTTCACTCTGTATGATAGTCTCTAGGTCCATCCACGTCTCTACAAATGACCCAATTTCGTTCTATTTTAATGGCTGAGTAATATTCTATTGTATATATGTACCACATCTTCTTTATCCATTCGTCTGTCGATGGGCATTTAGGTTGCTTCCATGACCTGGCTATTGTAAATAGTGCTGCAGTGTGAACATTGGGGTGCATGTGTCTTTTTGAATTATGGTTTTCTCTGAGTATATGCCCAGTAGTGGGGTTGCTGGGTCATATGGTAATTCTATTTTTAGGTTTTTAAGGAACCTCCATACTGTTCTCCATAGTGGCTGTATCAATTTACATTCCCACCAACAGTGCAAGAGGGTTCCCTTTTCTCCTCACTCTCTCCAGCATTTGTTGTTTGTAGATTTTCTGATGATGCCCATTCTAACCAGTGTGAGGTGATACCTCATTGTAGTTTTGATTTGCATTTCTCTAATAATTAGTGATGTTGAGCAGCTTTTCATATGCCTCTTGGCCATCTGTATGTGTTCTTTGGAGAAATGTCTATTTAGGTCTTCTGCCCATTTTTGATTGGGTTGTTTGTTTTTTTAATGTTGAGCTGCATGAGCTGTTTATATATTTTGGAGATTAATCCTTTGTCGGTTGATTTGTTTGCAAATATTTTCTCCCATTCTGAGGATTGTTTTTTCATATTGTTTATAGTTTTCTTTGTTGTGCAAAAGCTTTTAAGTTTCATTAGGTCCCATTTGTTTATTTTTGTTCTTATTTCCATTACTCTAGGAGGTGGGTCAAAAAAGACCTTGCTGTGATTTATGTCAAAGAGTGTTCTTCCTATGTTTTCCTCTGAGAGTTTTATAGTGTCCAGTCTTACATTTAGGTCTCGAATCCATTTTGAGTTTATTTTTGTGGATGGTGTTAGGGAGTGTTCTAATTTTATTCTTTTACATATAGCTGTCCAGTTTTCCCAGCACCATTTATTGAAGAGACTGTCTTTTCTCCATTGTATATCCTCGTTTCCTTTGTCATAGATTAGTTGACCATAGTTGCGTGGGTTTATCTCTGGGCTTTCTATCCTGTTCCATTGATCTATATTTCTGTTTTTGTGCCAGTACCATATTGTCTTGATTACTGCAGCTTTGTAGTATAGTCTGAAGTTAGGGAGCCTGATTCCTCCAGCTCCCTTTTTTTCCCCCAAGACCACTTTAGCTATTCGGGACCTTTTGTGTCTCCATACACATTTTAAGACTTTTTGTTCTAGTTCTGTAAAAAAATGCCATTGGTAATTTGACAGGAATTGCATTGAATCTGTAGATTGCTTTGGTTAGAATAGTCATTTTCACAATATTGATTCTTCAATCCAAGAACATGGTGTATCTCTCCACCTGTTTGTGTCATCTTTGATTTCTTTCATCAGGTCTTATAGTTTTCTGAGTACAGGTCTTTGACCTCCTTAGGTAGGTTTATTTCCAGGTATTTTATTCTTTTTGTTGCAATGGTGAATGGGATTGTTTCCTTAATTTCTCTTTCTTCTCTTTCATTGTTAGTGTATAGGAATGCAAGAGATTTCTGTGCGTTAATTTTGTATCCTGCAACTTTACCAAATTCATTGATTAGCTCTAGTAGTTTTCTGGTGGCATTTTTAGGATTATATATGTATAGTATCTTGTCATCTGCAAACAGTGACAGTTTTACTTCATCTTTTCCAATTTGTAGTCCTTTTACTTCTTTTTCTTCTCTGATTGCTGTGGGTAGGACTTCAGAACTATTTGAATAATAGTGGTGAGAGTGGGCATCGTTGTCTTTTTCCTGATCTTAGAGGAAATGCTTTCAGTTTTTCACCATTGAAAATGATGTTTGCTGTATATGGGTTTGTCATATATGGCCTTTATTATGTTGAGGTAGGTTCCCTCTATGCCCACTTTCTGGAGAGTTTTTATCATAAATGGGTGTTGAATTTTGTCAAAAGCTTTTTCTGCATCTATTGAGATGGTTTTTATTCTTCATTTTGTTAATATGGTGTATCACATTGACTGATTTGCATATATTGAAGAATGCTTGCATCCCTGGGATAAATCCCACTTGATCATGGTGTATGATCCTTTTAATGTGTTGTTGGATTCTGATTGCTAGTATTTTATTGAGGATTTTTGCAACTATATTCATCAGTGATATTGGTCTGTAATTTTCTTTTTTTGTAGTATCTTTGGTTTTGGTATCAGGGTGATGGTGGCCTCGTAGAATAAGTTTGGGAGTGTTCCTTCCTCTGCAATTTTTTGGAAGAGTTTGAGAAGGATGGGTGTTAGCTTTTCTCTAAACGTTTGATAGAATTCAGCTGTGAAGCCATGTGGTCCTGGACTTTGGTTTGTTGGAACATTTTTTTTTTTTTTTTTTGCAGTACGCGGGCCTCTCACTGTTGTGGCCTCTTCTGTTGCGGAGCACAGGCTCTGGACGCGCAGGCTCAGCAGCCATGGCTTACAGGCCCAGCTGCTCTGCGGCATGTGGGATCTTCCCGGACCGGGCCACGAACCCATGTCCCCTGCATCGGCAGGCGGACTCTCAACCACTGCGCCACCAGGGAGCCCTGTTGGAACATTTTTAATCACAGTTTCAATTTCATTACTTGTGATTGGTTTGTTCATATTGTCTGTTTCTTCTTGGTTCAGTCTTGGAAGGTTATACCTTTCTAAGAATTTGTCCATTTCTTCCAGGTTGTCCATTTTATTGGCAAAGAGTTGCTTGTAGTAGTCTCTTATGATTCTTTGTATCTCTACAGTGTCCATTGTTACTTTTTCATTTCTAATTTTATTGATATGAGTCCTCTCCCTCTTTATCTTGATGAGTCTGGTCAAAGGTTTATCAGTTTTGTTTATCTTCTCAAAGAACCAGCTTTTAGTTTTATTGATCTTTGCTATTGTTTTCTTTGTTTCTATTTCATTTATTTCTGCTTTGATCTTTATGATTTCTTTCCTTCTACTAACTGAGTTTTGTTTGTTCTTTTTTCTCTAGTTCCTTTAGGTGTAAGGTTAAATTGTTTGAGATTTTTCTTATTTCTTGAGGTAGGATTGTATTGCTATAAACTTCCCTCTTAGAACTGCTTTTGCTGCATCCCATAGGTTTTGGATCGTGTTTTCATTGTTATTTGTCTCTAGGTATTTTTTGATTTCTTCTTTGATTTCTCTGTGATCTCCTGATTATTTAGTAATGTATTGTTTAGGCTCCATGTGTTTGGGTTCTTTACGTTTTTTTCCCGTGTAATTTATTTCTAATCTGAGAGTGTTGTGGTCAGAAAAGATCCTTGATATGATTTCAATTTTCTTAAATTTACTGAGGCTTGATTTGTGACCCAAGGTGTGATCTGTCCTGGAGAATGTTCCAGGTGCACTTGAGAAGAAAGTGTAATCTGCTGTTTTTGGATGGACTATCCTATAAATTTCAATTAAATCCATTTGGTCTATGCTGTCATTTAAGTTTTGTGTTTCCTTATTAATTTTCTGTCTGGATGATCTTTCCATTGGTGTAAGTGAGGTGTTAAAGTCCCCCACTATTATTGTGTTACTATTGATTTCCTCTTTTATAGCTGTTAGCATTTGCTGTATGTATTGAGGTGTTCTGTTGGTTGCATATATATTTATAATTGCTATATCTTCTTCTTAGATTGTTCCCTTGATCGTTATGTAGTGTCCTTTCTTGTCTCTTGTAACATTCTTTATTTTAAAGTCTATTTTATCTGATACGAGTTTTGCTACTCCAGCTTTCTTTTGATTTCCATTTGCATGGAATATCTTTTCCATCCCTTCACTTTCAGTCTGTATGTGTCCCTTTGTCCGAAGTGGGTCTCTTCTAGACAGCATATATATGGGTCTTGTTTTTGTGTCCACTCAGTGAGCCTGTGTCTTTTGGTTGGAGCATTTAATCCTTTCACATTTAAGGTAATTATCAATATGTATGTTCCTATTACCATTTTCTTAATTGTTTTGGGTTTGTTTTTGTAGGTCCTTTTCTTCTCTTGCGTTTCCCACTTAGAGAAGGTCCTTAAGCATTTGTTGTAGAGTTGGTTTGGTGTTGCTGAATTCTAGTAGCTTTTGCTTGTCTGTAAAGCTTTTGATTTCTGCATCGAATCTGAATGAATCCTTGCCGGATGTAGTAATCTTGGTTGTAGCTTCTTCCCTTTGATCACTTTAAATATATCATACCAGTCCCTTCTGGCTTGTAGAGTTTCTCCTGAGAAATCAGCTGTTAGTTAACCTTATGGGAGTTCCCTTGTATGTTATTTGTTGTTTTTCCCTTGTTGCTTTTAATAATTTTTCTTTGTGTTTAATTTTTGTCAGTTTGATTACTGTCTGTCTCAGTGTGTTTCTCCTTGGGTTCATCCTGCCTGGGACTCTCTGTGCTTCCTGGACTTGGGTGGCTATTTCCTTTCCCATGTTAGGGAAGTTTTCGACTATAATCTCTTAAGGTATTATCTCGGGTCCTTCCTCTCTCTTTTCTCCTTCTGGGACCCCTATAAATGCTAATGTTGGTGCGTTTAATGTTGTCCCAGCGTTCTCTTAGGCTGTCTTCATTTCTTTTCATTCTTTTTTCTTTATTCTGTTCCACAGCAGTGAATTCCACCATTCTGTTCCAGGTCACTTATCTGTTCTTCTGCCTCAGTTATTCTGCTATTGATTCCTTCTAATGTATTTTTCATTTCAATTGTATTGTTCATCTTTGTTTGTTTTTTCTTTCTTCTAGGTCTTTGTTAAATATTTCTTGGATCTTCTCCGTCTTTGCCTCCATTCTTTTTCTGAGGTCCTGGATCATTTTCACTATCATCATTCTGAATTCTTTTTCTGGAAGGTTTCCTATCTCCATTTAGTTGTTTTTCTGGGGTTTTATCTTGTTCCTTCATCTGGTACATAGTCCTCTGTCTTTTCATTTTGTCTGTCTTTCTGTGAATGTGGTTTTCGTTCCACAGGCTGCAGGATCGTAGTTTTTGCTTCTGCTGTCTGTCTTCTGGTGGATGAGGGTATATGAGAGGCTTGTGCAAGCTTCCTGATGGGAGGGACTGGTGGTGGGTAGAGCTGAGTGTTGCTCTGGTGGGCAGAGCTCAGTAAAACTTTAATCCCCTTGTCTGCTGATGGGTGGGGCTGTGTTCCCTCCCTGCTGGTTGGGAATTTTTGCATGTATATTCATAAGATGGGCTGGAGTTTTTCTTTCTTGTAATGTCATCATCTGGTTTTGATATTTGAGTAATGCTGGCCTCATACAGAGTTAGGAAGTTTTCACTTTGCTTTTACTTTCTGGAAGAAGTCGCAGAGAAGTGGTATTGAAAGTGGTTTTCTTTAAATGTTTGCTGGAATTCAGCAGGGAAACCATCTGGACCTGGTGCTTTCTTTTTTAGAGGATTATTAATTATTGATTTAATTTCATTAGTAGCTGTCAGCCTATTCAGAAGATCTATTTCTCTTTGAGTGTTGGTAGTTTGTGTCTTGCAAGGAATTGGTGCATTTCATCTCTTACAAAGTTGTAGAAATAGAATGGTGTATGATATTTATTTTATTAAGCTTTTAGTATCCAGGTGATCAGTAGTGATGACCCCTCTTTCATATCTGATGTTAGTAATTTGTGTCTCTGGTTTTTTTCTGGATTGCATAGCTAGAAGTTTGTCACTTGTACTGTTTTTTCAAATAGCCAGCTTTTGGTTTTATTGATTTTTCTCTTTTCATTTCCTGTTTTCAGTTTGATTAATTTTTGCTTTTTTATTATTTATCTTCTCTGTTTGCTTTATACTTAATTGTTCTTCTTTCTCTAGTTTCCTAAAGTGGAAGTTTAGGTGATTGATTTTAGATCTATCTTCTCTTCTAATATGTTGCATTCAGTGCTATATTCAATGCTTTGGTTTGGCTGCATCATATAAATTTTGGTTTTTTGTTTTCGTTATCATTTAGTTCACTATAATTTAAAATTTATATTATGACTTGACCAATGTATTATTTAGAATAGTGTTGTTTATTCCAAATATTTTGGGATTGTCCACCTATCTTTCTGTTACTAAGTTTAATTTTACTCATTAAGTTCAATTAGGTTTAATTCCATTGTGGCCTGAGGTTGTACTTTGTATAATTTTCTCTTCTTTTACATTTATTAACATGTATTTTATGGTCTTTCTTGGTGAATGTTCCAATGTGAGCTTGAGGAGAATGTGTATTCTGCTGTGTTGGGTAAAATAGTCTATAAATGTTAATTAGATCCAGTTGATTGATGGAGCTGTTCAATTGAAATATATTCTTGCTGAGTTTCTGCCTCCTGGATCTGTCAATTACTAATAGAGAGTTGTTGATGTCTTCAATTATAATAGTGGATTTGTCTTTTTCTTCCTGCATTTCTGTCAGTTTTTTCCTCAAGTATTTTGACACTCTTTTTTTGGGATACAGACACATTAAAGATTGTTATGTCTAGGAGAATTGACACTTTTTTCATTATGTAATGCCCTTCCTTATCCCTGATGATTTTCATTGTTCTTAAATCTTTTGCTTGGTGTTAATATAGCTTCTTCAGTTTTCTTTTGAAAGCATGGTATATCTTTCTCTGTTTCTTTACTTTTCATCTATCTATGTCTTTATATTTATGGTGGGTTTCTTGTAGACAACACATTCAGGCCTTGTTTTTTTAATCCACTCTGACAGTCTCAGTCTTTCAATTGGGTTATTAAGATCATTCACATTTAAATTGATTATTGACATCTACCTTGTTTGTGTTTTCCATTCTTTGCACTTTTTCTTTAGTTTTCTTATTTTCTCCTTTTTCTCTGCCTTCTCTGATTTGAAATGAACATTTAGTATGCTTTTATTTTCTCTCCTTTTAGAATGTCAGCTTTACTTCTTTTCAACATGTTTTTAGTGGTTGTCCCAGAGTTTGCAATACTACATTTACAACTAATCTAATCCAGCTTTAAATGACAGTATACTGCTTGATGGGTGGTTCAAGTACCTTATACCAAAGTATTTCTAATTCCTCCCTCCCTTATAACATTGCTCTTATTCATTTCGCTTTTCCATATGCTATAATCACCCAATACATTACTGCTTTTATTTCTTTGAACAGGTATCTCTTAGCTCAGTTAGGAATAAGAAAATACAGGGTTTTACGTTGGCTTCATATAGTCCTTTTCTGTTCCTTTTTGTGTTGATGCAAGTTTCTGACCTGTGTCATTTTCCTTCAAAGAAATTATTTTAACATTAATGCAAGGCAGATCTACTGGTGGCAGATTTTCTCAGTTTTTGTGTTAGGAGGTATTTTATTTTTCCTTCACATTTGAAAAATAGTTTCATTGGATACAGAATTTTAGGTTGGTAGTTTTTCTTTCAACACTTCTAAGTATTTTGTTCTACTCTTTCTTGACTGTATGGTTTCTGGTGAGGACCCTGACATAATTCTTATCCTTGTTCTTCTGTAGGTAAGGAGTTTTTCCCACTGGCTTTGCTCAAATATTTTTTTATTTGGTTTTCTGGAGTTTGAATATGATAATACCTCTGTGTAGATTTTTTGGCACAAATCCTGTTTGGTTTTGTCTGAGCTTCCTGGATTTGTGGTTTGGTGTTTGTCATTAATTTTTGAAAATTTCCAGTCATTATTACTTCAAATATTTCTTCTGCTCCTTACTCTCTTCTCCTTCTGTTATTACAATTATGCATATGTAATAGCTTTTATAATTTTCTCACAGTTGTTTGATATTCTTTTCCTTAAAATTTTTTTTCTCTTTCAGTTTGGGAACTGTCTGCTAACTTAACTTCAAGCTCCCTGATTCTTGCCCTGGTACATCACCCATCTATCTTTCATTAGTGTCCTTAAGATGTTAATCATAGTTATTTTAAGTTCCCTATCTGATAATTCCAAAATCTGTTTTGTATTTGAGTCTGCTTTTGATGCTTGCTTTATCTCTTCAGACTGTGTTTTTTCTTGTTTTTCAGCATGCTGAAGTTTTTTGTTGGAAGCCAGCTAGGATGTATTAGATCATAGGAAGAGAGGTAATCAATTAGGCTTTTTAGTTTGAAGTTTTATGTTCATCAGGTTAGAAGTTGGGCTGTTTAGTGTTTGATGTAGCCCAAGGTGCCAGAGGCTTCATTTCCTTTAGTGTCCATGTTTTTTCTCTCTCTCCTTTTTTTGGGCTGGGGGGCTGGTCCTTAAGAAGTTCTTAAATAGTTTGTGTCTTGAAGCTCTCAGTTGTAGTCTACTGTAATAATACATTACCCCAGTTGTGGTGGCTAGATGTGAAGGAGGGGAAGCATTCTTTAATCTTATGATGAAATCTCAGTTTTTACTGGGTCTGAGTCCCTGTACTCTTACTTTGCAGAGTGTTTTTTAGCCCTTCTTTTTCTCCTCTAATGTGAGAAAGGAAGGCTAGAGGGGGCTGGGGTTGGCTTATTACTTCCCACGTAGGATAAGGCTCTGGTAAAGAAGTTGCCTTTAGAAGGCTGGCTTTCATTATGAAGAATGCTCTGTGGATATTGAAAAATGGTTGCTTTTCCCCTACCCTGTTTCAGGCAGGGTTTTTTCCTTTCATCTTCTTTTACTGGAAGTAAAACCCACAGAAATATGGGGGATCCCTAAAACTATGCCCCCAGGAGTATCTAACTCTCAAGCTAGTCCACTTTCAGTCTCCAGAAATTTGTCAAAATGACCTTGTAATTTTTCCTACCGATTATTGGCTCTAGTGGTTTCTGCCTCAGGTAAGGTGACCTCAGCTTTGATTCTCTGTCTGTTGCCCATCTCACCAGATTACAGGGTGATTGTTTCTCCAGTAACCTCAGCTCTTTGAGGGATGTAAGGAAACTTGTTGATTTTCACTTTGTTCAGCTTTCATCTTGTTGTCTAGATGAGAGTGAGAGACAGCTTCTAAGCTCTTAACATTTTGGAGCTGAATCTGGAAGTCCCTTTGCTTTCCTTTTTCAAATCGTACTGGCAAGTACATTCATCATTAAATGTTTTCGTAAGATTTCCTTGCTGGGACTATTTGTGCCTACCTCGTGTTTTTTGATGGTTGGGTTCTGATAACTTTTTTTCTTCTAGGGAAATTTCTCTGTTTCACAGTTCTGTGTCTACTAGGGTCAGTTGGTACATTTTTTTTCCACAGAAAGTTACACATTTCATCTAAGTTTTCAAATTTATCTCCATAGACTTTTGCAGAATAGCTGTGTGATTCTTAAAATAGTCTCTGCCTAGCAGGGTTTTTTTATTTTTATTTTTTTTGATACTTGGATTTTACTCCCTGTTTTTTTCACTTTAATTTTTTCAAATATTTAATTTTTAGTTCATATTGACAGTTAATAAATTTTATGAATTTTTGGTGTACTGTAGAGAGCTACACTGTTCCATATGATAATTACTAGATACGTGTAACAACTTAAAATGGATTTTAAATTAAATTTAAAAGTTCAGTTCCTTAGTCACATTAGCCACATTTTAAGTACTCAGTAGCCACGTGTCTAGTGGCTATTGGATTGGACAGTGTAGATACAGAATATTTCCATCATCACAGAAAGTTCTCTTGGAAACTGCTGCTATACGACAGTATATGTCACATTGCTGTTAGCATTATTTTGTAGAAATTTTGCAGTTTGCTTTGTATTTCTCCTTTGACCCAATAATTTTTTTTTTGGCAGCTTCTCACAGCATGTGGGATCTTAGTTCCCTGACCAGGGATCAAAGCCATGCCCCCTGCAGTGAAAGCATACTTGGAGTCTTAACTGCTGGACTGCCAGAGAAGTCCCATTGACCCAATAATTTTTAATAGAAATTTTATTTTCAGTTGAAGGGGTGTTTTTTCATTTCAGTGTTTTAAAAAAATTTTTGTTAGTAATATCTACCATTAATGTGTATTATAAAATATAGTATTTTATTATAAAGTACTCTTCTATTTTTGCTTAAGGCTCTGAATTTCATCTTATGTGAAATTAAATTTGAACCCTGCTTTATTATTACTTGCATTTGCTTGATGTGTCTTTGCTAATCCTTTAAAAATATATAACTTCTGGAATCACTTTGTTTTACTTATGTCTCTTATATATGTTACAGAATTGGATTTTTGCCTTGTTAACTTTTTTCTTAAAAATTAAGAAAAAATGTGTTAAGGCCATTTATGTTTATTGATACGTTTGATGTCAATTCTATTCTAATGTTTTGTGGCATATTTTACACAAATGTGTGCACATGCAAAATCTTTCACTATGTTGTCTTTTTTCTTTGATCTTTTTCTTATTAAAACAAGTTTCTTTTGGCATTTAGGGTGCCTTGCATTTTTGTTTTTTGGTTTCCTTCAATCCAGTGTCTTTTTATGTAACACTTAAGTCTCCCTGAGGAACTTAGCTGGGAACCTCCTCTTCTTTCTTCCCTCTATCCCAGCATCTAATTGTAAATGATGATCTTTCCTTCTAAAGGTTAGTATTTGTGAAGCATATTCTGACTTCTACTTATTCTCTACATTCTTCTCCCATTTTTCATAGATCTATCCTTTCTACATTGCTGTAGAACATACTTACATATTGTTAGGTCATCCGTATCTTCATGGTTAGTTTTAGTTCTATAGTTGATTTTACTTTGAAACTTTTCAAGTCATTTCTTGAATATGTATAGTTTGTTCTTCAGTAGGTCTCAGGAAGGGCTCAAGGAACGTTTATATGTTGTTAACTATCTATGCCTGTAAACTTGAAGGACAGTTTGACTGTATTTAAAGTCCCAGGCTCACATCTTTTTGTGCTTGAGGATCTTACTACTTTTTGTTTCATTGTTTTGTGTACAAAACAGCTTTTGTGAAGTTTCTTGAAACTATAATTTTCTTTTTCTTATAAGAGACTTGGTCTTTCTACCTGGATGCTTAAAGTCTTTAAAATCTAATAGTTTATAGTAGGAATATTCTCAGTTGAATTTCCCTAATATACCATGTATCCTTTCAGTATGTAGATTCAGGTCTTATTTTAGGAAGATTTGCTTGCAGCACAGTTTGAAATACTGTCTGGTTCCAATTACATATTTATTGGATCACCTACTTACTGTTGCTTTCTTTTGTGTGTTTCATTATTTTTACTCACTTTCTAATCTGTTTTTTCTTCATTGGGCTTTTTTGGGCAGGGTTGGGGGAGGAGGGAGTATATTCTTTGTGTGTGTGTGTGTGTTTTAGTTGAGGTACAGTTGACATACAACATTATATTAATTGCAGGTGTGCAGCATGTTTGATATTTGTATATATTATGTAATGGTTACCACAATAAGTCTAGTTAACAGTCTAGTCTAATTAGTTCTTTGTAATTTAGTCTGTTTTCTGAAAAAACCTATTTTCCCTCATTTGAGTCTTACTAGCTCTTCCTACTGTCTAGTCATATTATTTCTGAACTGTTGTAATTTTTTTTTTTTTTTTTTTTGCGGTACGAGGGCCTCTCACTGCTGTGGCCTCCCCCGCTGCAGAGCACAGGCTCCGGACGCGCAGGCCCAGCGGCCATGGCTCACAGGCCCAGCCGCTTTGCGGCATGTGGGATCTTCCCAGACCGGGGCACGAACCCGCATCTCCTGCATCGGCAGGCGGACTCTCAACCACTGCGCCACCAGGGTAGCCCTGAACCGTTGTAATTTTGATTTATTACTGCTTAATAAAGCTTCAGCTATTTTCTTTTTTTTTTTTTTTTTTTTTTTTTGCGGTACGCGGGCCTCTCACCGTTGTGGCCTCTCCCGTTAAGGAGCACAGGCTCCGGAAGCGCAGGCTCAGTGGCCATGGCTCACGGGCCCAGCCGCTCCGCGGCATGTGGGATCCTCCCGGACCAGGGCACGAAGCCGCGTCCCCTGTATCGGCAGGCGGACTCTCAACCACTGCGCCACCAGGGAAGCCCTTCAGCTATTTTCTTAATTTCTTTCAGTTCATCTTGAAATAATAGTTAATAATGTTCATCTTTTTTTTGTGGCCACATTTTTCTCATGTGTTTTTATTATCTGTTAGAATATTATTTATTTCACATATATTATTTTTCCTATAATTTCTTAGTGTGTGCTTTCATTTTAAGTTTCTAGTGTTTAAGCAAGTACGGGTTTCCAGTAGTTTTATTTTATTTATTTATTTATTTGGCCACGCAGTGCGGTTTGTGGGATTTAGTTCCCCAACCAGGGATTGAACCTGCAGCCTCAGCAGTGAAAGCGAGGAGTCCTAACCACTGGACTGCCAGGGAATTCCCTTCCAGTAGTTTTAGAAGGAAGAACTGTAGGCAGAAGGGACGGACAAGTGTAGTTCTGAGCTTTTGGGGCTCAAGATCTCTCTACTTTGTGAAATATTTTTTAAATTTGGACTTCTGAGATGTAGTAAAGCTTTTCACCTTTATATCTATGCTTTGCAAGTATTTTGCTTTCTGGAGAGGAACCTTTAAATGTATTTTGCTGTGTGATATGTTTTGAGTTCTGTATCGCTTGGACCTTTGCCCACCTAGAATATGAATCTTACTTTTCCTGGGGGTTGTCATTCTTTATGCTTTGCTTAATTTATTTTCTATTCCCTGCAGTTTCTCTTCAGAGTGGGTTTCTGTCCTTCTAAAAGTAAGAAAATATTTGCAGGATAGTTCTGAAATCCTCTTAGGGTCTAGACTCAGCATTTTATGAATGTTCTCAGGCCCCCTTAGAGATTTCATGCTTTCTTTGCTTTACCTTATCTTGGGACCTGTGAGGACATTATCTGACTTTATCCAGTTCTCAGATTTCCATGGTCAGATTATTTCCTGTTGCTGTGATTTTGAGCGTGTTGGTTTCTTTGTGAAGAATTGACTTTTCCTTTATTTTTCCATGAGTGGATGCTTCTAATTAGCATAATTAGCATTTTGGGGACCACTTCAAGTAAAAGAACTCCTCTGTCCTAGTGCAGCTCCCTTTTTATTTCTTTTATAGCATTTATCACAATCTGTAATTACCTTGTTTGCAGCTGTACCTGTTAACTTTCTGCTGCTTCTCATTTGAACGTTAGCATCGCAAGTGGGGATCTTTTCTATCTTAAATACCAGTGTATTCCCAGAGCCTAGCACAATGTCTGGCATATAGGGATCAGTAAATATTCGTTGAATAACTCCAGCTTATGGTAGGGCCCCCTCTTTACCATGCTCCTGTGTGAAAATTTGGAAGTATTTGGTGTGAAGATTGGGAAGTATTTGAAAGTGAGTGTACAAGTGATTTTTGGAGAAGCTGTACTTTTTATAGTATACTCTTTAACACAGTACAGCTGTGACTATTCAGAATTGATTTGAGTTGATTTCTATTTTGCATTTTGAATTGGCTTTTTATTGTATATGTTTTTGTGTCATAAATTTTATGCTAAGTACATTTATTATTTATTAAAAATAGATCATAATCCCCTTGGCCACAGGTACCCATTCTTGTACTTTTGTGGTGTTACCCCGGAAGAGTGTTTACAGATAATGGAAGCTGTATTATAATCAATGCATTGTGTGTTGTTATTGACTGCTGTGTAGGAGGAGGATTTTACATGATACGTTGAATGAAGGATGTGAAATCTTTTCATGGAATTGTAGAATGTTAACATGGCCTCATGAATGGTGTTTCCTAGAGTTGTGCAATGCACTGCCCTGATTAGAGCTGGAAGAAACTTGAGATCAAGGAATTCAACGTTTCCTTTTACACTACAGATAAAGGAATTAAAGTCCTACGAGATTACATGATGTGCTTAAGGTTATCCAACCAATTAGTGACCAAGCTCCAGGGTCTTATGATTCTTAGTCAAAGCTGATTTCTTCTAGATGCATTTTATCACGTCATTCAACAGAAGGGCACAGGTTTTAGTAGGGTGTTTTAAAACTACCAAAAGGAAGATATTCACAGATTGAATCCTTCCACACTCTTTTACATACTCTGCTTGACTGACTTCTTCACATAAAAATTAGAGGTAGCTTTTGAGTATCCAAAACTCTCGATTTAAAATTAACTGGATTTACTGTTAAGTATCTTGAGCATCCATTAGCAGAAAAAAAGTTAAGTGCTCCATTTTTTTGCTC